>NC_068980.1:1846071-2461428 GCF_016808095.1 Vigna angularis
AGATATTTATTTAGATTCCCAGTGCTTAACAATTACTATATATTTATATCAAACATCCTTTTAGGCAATTGCTGTGAATAAATCCGAAGTAGTACATGCCATGGCATGTCTGTTCTTTCACATGACAACACCTGTACGACTGTCTCCTCTCGGAAATACAAATAAACTATAAATTAAATGGCGCAATTTGCTTTTCCCTTTGATGTTTTTTTAATGATTAATGTTTACATATCATCCTTGGCAGCATGTTTGTATCAACAGTGAAGAGGCTGAGAGTGTTAAAGAGTTCAGAGCTTTCTGCTTTTACCCGTGAGTTCGAATCTTCTTTTTCACTTTCCTCATTTTGTTACTGTTGTGATTGAAAACTGAAGAAGTGCTTGTTGGTTTCAGTTGGCAGTAAGCAAGAGAAGATATCTCTTGACTCAGCAATGAAATAAAGAGCAGTTTGAGTTTTGAGGTTTGAGGTTTTGTTCTGTTCCCCTGCTGAAACTGGAAGACTCCTCTAATTTGACGTTTTGGTTCTTTTGTCTGGTGAAGATCATGGAATGAAGCTAGAAGGTGTTGTACGTACATTACAACTAAGTAATGTGGTCCATATATCTTTTTTTAATTTTGAATGAAGATTTGAAATGCTTATGGGTTGTATAAATAGGGAAGGAAAACTTCAAAATGTGTGTACCAATGTTGAATGATGTACTGTTGAGCAACCATTAACTTGTTTTATGGTTTGTATTTTGAAGTCCCTTTTGTAAGGGGTTTCTCATTGTCTTAATAATTTCAAATCCACATGGTAAGGATCCAAATTTGGGTAACGTGTACATATGTCTTCTTTACAAACATTTACAAAAAAGAAAATTACTTTGATATGATAGACAGTAGAAAAGTGCCCTCTAATCAGAAAAATCTCTACTTACAAACAATCTGAAAAGCCATTTAACAAAGGTCAATTTGCTTGGTGAACACGATCCTATTCTTAGCACCATCTTTGTTCTTAACACAGTTCCTTTCTTAAGTGCAATAGTTCAAAGTGAGAAGCACATAAAAAAGAAATCTTGAAAGAAGTATCTTTACCATTTTTATAGAATTGTAACTGTTGGATGTGTGTGAACGTTGGACCAGGCAATGTATGTTAGATGAAAGAATAAAGGAAAGTCTAAGAAGCAATGCTGGGAAATAGTGATTCCAAAAAGGGATGGTCAAAGAGCATTGGATCTATGCCTATAGTAAAGAAGAAATGGTTTGAAAGAAAGCGATTTTGTTTGGTTTGGGGAAGAATCAATCAATGGTCGTTGTCGTTGGGAGGTGCCTAACTTGGATGGGTAAATATGAGAGTATGTATGTGAATGTGAGTTAGGGTTAGGGTATGCTTATCCTCCAAAGGGGACAAATAGACAGATACATTCTTTAACTTTGCGTGGCTTTACTGCTTATGTGCGTGTGTGTTGTCCCTAAAGGGAGTTGGTGAAATGTAGGGGTTGACCACCACGATCTCCCTCTCCTTATTAAAAAAACTCATTTTATATTGTGTCATGCATGTTTTATTTTACATTTTAATTATATAATCTATAAATATTTTGGAATGAACAATTCAGAACATAACTTTTATATTTTGAATTGTATATTTCCAAACCTAATTATTATGTCCAATAGTCTTTTGCATTATTTGCAAGAAGACCTAAGACAATTTAATTTTTTTTTTTCACTTTCTGAAAATGTCTTTTGTGACTGAGTTTTATGTTTCAAAACAAATAATATTTATATAGTGATTGACTCTAATAATGTCAGACAAATTTAGAATTTAAACATATTTGGGAGATTTTGAAACTAAAATTAAACTAAAAATATATAAAATTAGATTTTTAAAGTGTATGGAGGGTGTAGAATGAAATTGTGAAGGTGCAGGAAGCAACCAATACTGTTTGTTTGAAATGGATAATTCCTGCCCAACTTATCAGACAAAACAATATTCCTATAACATTACCGTGTTTGGGTACAAGTTAATTAGAATTAGACCATCTTCTGCCTTAACGTAATATTACATGTAACTATTTATTGAATTGGTTAAAATGGGTTATATTAATATCCTTTAACCTCAAAAGGTTTATAAATCCTTTTTACTGGTTTAGAATTTGGAAAAAAATGATTTCGTTAATGGTGAATATTATACATTCATATGAAGATAATTGACATTGAGTGTGCATATGGAGAATGTCCATGCCCATAGATAACAACTGCAAGTTTCTAGAAAAAACAATAATATATTTTAAAGGTGTTCAATATAAAACTGATACAATAAAAACAAATGGAAATCAGTAAAAAACCAACAAGGGATAAGATTCAATTTTAATTTAATTTTCATAAATGGAATTTGATTTGGATTTTAAATTGAAAATCAGTAGCATAATTACATTGAAAAAAATTATTTATTCTATTTAAATATAATACAATGTACTTAAAATTAATCAATGACTCTTCCACATATGCCTGTATGTATTTTGAAGTTGTTTTATACTTTATTTTAAATTTTACTATAATATATTTATGTTGTAACTTTTAAGTATAAAATTATGTGACTTATTTATAAATATGATAATAAGTTAAAATTAGAAAAATAATAATAGCTGTAATTTTCTTTATAATGTATCTCTTTGTTTAACAATTTTATAACGATAAGAATTATAAAATCAATCAAAATCAAATCACAAAATATTACTAATTTAATATTTATATTAAAATTAAATTAAATCAGAGCGAAACCTATTCCATTGGTGACTATTTAATAAAGAAAATAAATCAAACCAAAAAACCCAATAATAAAAGATAAAGAAGAACGACACATTCTCAATATGTAATTAATATGTGTAGGTTATTTCCACATGTGTCTTCAGTCCCATTAGAAATAAAGTGTTTATATATTCAGTAATATCAAGGTCCTACTAGACCATTATCTTAACTTTTTTAATTGTTGTTAGTATAATAATATTTTAAATTTTCTATTACAATAGCTTTAAATTAAAAAGTACATTTTTTATTTATTTTAAGATTATGATAATGAGTTTGAATAAAATATCATACAATTAATCCAATTGATACCACTAAACGAATTATATTAGACATAAATAAATAATTTTAGTATTACAATTGAATTAATGCATTAATTAATTATTAATTGAGGTAAAAAACTAAAATGAACACAAATTAATGAATAAAATTCAACTAATCATTTTTTTTTAAAAATCCTAAGGCTCAATATTTATCAACATGACCTTGAGGAAATACAATCATTGTTGGACTTTGAGATTTTAGCATTTTAGACTTGGGTAAGGATTCAAGAACTAGAAAAAAAAGATAATAACATGAATGAATTGAGAGTGAGAGTTTGTATATCAATTAGAAATAGTAACAATTTATAATAAATATGTGATTTAAACTTTACTTTATAAAACAATTTTATAAAATTAAATTTATAAATTTTTATTATATAAATAATAAAATTTTTGTAGGTGACACTACTTTGTTGATAATTCAATTGTTAGTTTAATATATTAATAAAATAAAAAAATTAAATACTATATAAAAATTATATATGAGTGATCATATTTCATTCGTATTATGTCTCATTAATTATCCTTTGTTCAAAAAACCCACCATATTTTAAAGATTTATGACAAAAATATCTTTTAATAAAAAAAGAGACAAAAAGTTTTTAATGATGATAAGTATTGGTATAATAAAGGTTCTTTTTACTATTGTCTCTTTTATAATTAACTATACTGTATTACTTAAATATACTTGTATATATTACCTTATGTAGTTAATAGTTGTAAATCATTTATTAAATCAATGGTTAAATTAATAAAATCAATAGTAAGAAGAAATTAGTGTTGTTTATATTCTAGTATAAATATGTGTATAGGATCCTAATAAAAATTTCAAGCTGAAAAAAGAGAAACAATTCTCAGTGATCATGGTAAGAGATAAATAAATTATTGAGAACTTTTTTATAATTTTGTTCTTTTCATAATAATAAACATTCATTTTAGAATGAACTAATTTTTCTTAATAATTAAACTTTCAACTTTAGAACTCCTAACCTCCCACACTCACCCTTTCAACTTTACCATTAAACTATCTTTATATCTCCTTTAGTTTTCTTTCGTAATCGTTTACATAAACAACTGATGAATATAAGCACTTATTACGAAACACTTAATTCATTGTTCGAATGAGTTTTACAAGAAATACATATAAGATATAATGTTAAAACAAATGTTTCAAACCTCAACTGTAGAAAAAATTAAATGAAAAACTATATAAACTAAAATACATAATGGATTTTAATTTATAAAGATAACTAATGTTTTTGACTTCTTATTTTCCTTTCGTAGAGGTTATTGTAAAAAAAGTAACTTAAACAACACTTTAGCTATTTATCCAAACAACTATGCTCAGTTTAATCCCTAACTAAAGCCAAGTCATCAATATTTATCAAACAACTTCTGGAAACATTATTATTTTGAGCAGTTATATAATTAAGAACTTAACGAAATTGAGTTCGTGAGATTTTTCCCCCTAGAAAATGTTAAGATTATTTTATTAATCTCTAAAATATACATTTTCTTTTCTTTTCAACTCATACTATCCCTTAATTAATGGTAAAGCATTTGAATTTTGGTTACCCTTTGGATATACGATAGAAACATGTTAACAAGGGGAGTTTACACTGTTTACGTTTATAATTATTCCTACTATAATACTATAATTAAAAAAAAGAGAGTTTGTTGCAGTAAAGTCATCTTAATTACCTTTAAATTAAACTCAATTAACTCTCCACTTGTAATGTTGCATTAAGTAACTGAAGTAGCAAGTTGACCATTGGGATATATAAAGAAAAGCCATGTAATTAGTTTTTAAATTGGAAGGAATAGAATTCACCTATTTATTTGTCTTTTTATTTTTTATTTTCTGACTACACGTGCAGTTCATCCAGAAGACATCTAAATCAAAATGCAAATAATTTCTTCTGCTTTTTATGGGGCGGTGGAATTATGTTGTCGGACGAAACCGTGATTCACATTCTAGCTTTGGCAGGTAAACTTTCAAGTCAATTATGAATTTCTTGAGCTATCTTTCACTCTATATATTTATAAAATATTCTTACGCACTGTGGCTATAGTCACGTACGCAATGTTCCCTCTTCAATCTTTCTTTCTTTCATGCACAGTTTAATTAACTCCATTTGCATAAAATCAACTCATACATTCCAGCTTTGAAATTTTCTGCATCTTCTGTTCAACTTCAATACTGCAATTCACATTCTATAGCTTCTAGCTTTTTACACCATTAAGTAGTGTAAAAATGCTAACTAAAATTATTAAGATCTCACCAACCGTAAGAAAATTTTCAAAACGAGAAGCAATATATAGATATGTTTCTGGTAGCAACAATAGGGTTCTCAGATTATATAGATGTCCCAAATCCTTACATATGTTAGACAAAATACACCAGGAATTGATTAAGCAAATGGGATCTAAACTGACATAGATCAAAGGAAGCAAAAGATCCCTTCTTAACAAGAATCACTTAATTAAACAATATTAATCCCATAATAAAGAAAGAAATATGTTGAAGGAATTAATCAACAGTCGGAAGGGAGCAAAACAAGGAAGGAAAAGAAAAAGAAAAGAAAAAATTATACAGGTGATTCCATATCCCTAATCAGTAGCTAGCTAGGCTCTACCTAATGAAAAGTGAAACTCATCTCAGCGTAGACTTCAATATCCTTCCAGTCATATTCTATCTATGTAACATGTTTCTCTCCGAATTGTTTTGAAGACAAATAATAAGCTAGAGGAAAAAGAAACAGCAACCACATCTAGCTAGTGGAACAAAAATAAATAGGTAATAATTTAGTATATATATTTAGGCTTCATCAGTAACTTGCCTGGCTTGAGCCTGTGTGCCGTGTGTGTGACTAGACGACAGTTTGAACAAGAGAAATCATGGAGTCATCACTTTCACCATCACCTTCTGTTCTGCCATCTCTGCAGTTAGATCCACCGTAGTAGGCGGATAGTTTTAGCAAGAACAGGCTCTAAAACCATGAGATATATATATATATGTATATATACAGTGAGAATAACCTTTTAGATGATCAGTCAGGGGAAACAAAAGTCAAGTAATTAATGGGTTTGGGAAAATAAAGGGTGGTGATGATATATATACATATATATTGAAGTTGTATATATATAATATATATAGATATAGATATGAATGAATAATAATGATAATGGATCACCCATTAGTAACTTTTGTTCTTTGACCCAACCCTTGCTGTTGTTAGCCAAAGATGTAATCATGCAGGTGTGAGTGGGATTCCTTTCATTTTCGTTTTTATTTTTATCCCTTTGGCTTTATATTTTATGCTATCAGAGAGTTTCAGGCTATTATGGAGGCACACTCAACAGCTTCTGAAGATCCTTCTTTAAAGGGTACAGAACAGGATCGATCATGCTCTGGACACTGCGCAAAAATTTTCAGTTATTCACGTTCTTTTATACCCAGATCATCATTGCCAAAGTTACGAAATTATCATACATCATATATTATCAAAGCTAGCCCCTTTTTTCAAAATTTCACGAACATTCCATTAGGGTAACACATTTCTCATAATAATTATCACATTTCCACAAGTGGGTCAAGGTTTGTGAAACTCGTCAACTAGGGTTTGATTTCTCCATGGACAAATAAAAAACAAAGCAGTACTCGAGGAGACCGCAACAATTTGGGGCACCTTCCCCAAATGTATATAAATAATAGTAATAATAAGTATTCTATTGGCCAGTTGGTGCCCTTTTTAGTCAAAATACAATTACTATGTCAAGCTCCTATTCTTCTTTATGCATTCTTTTGTCACCATCACAGCAATTTAACAACAAAAAAGAAAAGAAAAGAAAATATACATGGAGAGAAATAGAAACATAAATGGAGGTTTGAAAAAAAAAATGCAACACCGACTATAAGGAGAAGCCGTATGAAAAGAAGCTGTAACAAAACAACAGGCACACGCGCATGGGGATTATGGAGAGCTGATTATTTAAATTTAGCGGGTTTCAAATGATTAAACTATGAGCTTCAAGAACATGCTTTAATATAATAAAGTTTTTAAAAGCTTGAAACTATCCCAATTGCACACGCAACCATTTCTAAAACATCTTCAAAAAAAATATTAAACATGTTTTAAAAAGTCATCACTTTTTTTCATTTTAACTTTTAGGATAAATTTACAAATCATCTTCTTAAATTAAATAATTTAAAAAATATTTGTTTTATTCTTTTAATTAAAATTTTGAAAGTCTATAAATATATTTATCCTATTAATAAAATTTTATAAATTGTATAATTAAAAATGTAGTACACAATATAATTTGACTTTTTTTTTGGTACATAAAACATAGATAGCTTTTGTTCTTAACTAAACCCAACCACACAAGGTACTTTCACTTCTGACAAAACTCAACTAACCTCAACGAATAACACATGTGGGGACATTTTGGTGTGTGAACTATGAACATAGTATAGAGAAACAAACATTTGAAATGTTATCTTAATCATTATACTAAGATCAAATAATATAATTTGATTTTAAGTATGCTTGAGTTTATTTTAAATTTTGAAGATTTTCTTAGAAATATTATGAGTATTAGTTGAAGAGTTTTCTTTTTCATTTTTGAATCATTAGTTTAATAATTCTATTAAAGAAAACAAGAGTCGGACAATTATGGATAAGAGTTATTATTTCTTCGTATATCCAGTGTTATTAGCTATTGAATAATGGTCTAAAAGATATTTTTTTATCTTTTATGCCTACTGTCAATTAGTACTTCTTAAATTATATAAAATTTAAAGAAATTTAATTCCTTAAAATATAAATTTAAATGAAAGTTTATCTCCAAGTATATATTAAAATATTACTAAAAACAAAATTATATTTTTCATTCAATGAAATTTGAATAAGTTATACAAGGAAATAGAAGTTTAAATATTTTCTTTTCCAAAACAAGTCCAAAAATTTAAATTAAATAAAAATGTACAAATCAATGAAATTAAATTCTAACACAGTCTTGATACCATATTAATAATCTCTATTAACAAACAGATTAGTTTGAGATTTTACGCACAAATATGTAGGAGACGAGTGAATTTTGTTTCATTCCTAGACATTATCATTACCGTTCATACTTTTATGTTTTGTATTCTTTTAAATCTGTATTTAAAATAATATGCAGCAAATGTATAAAAAAAAAACAACAACAGTGAAAAAAATCAAGGAACAGTATCAAAACCTCCCCATAAAATCGGACAATCAAATCAAAACCTCCAATATTTGAAAAGAAAAAAGAAAAAAAATGTAATCAAAATCCAACAACCGAAATCAAACATGATTAATAAGGTGCTATTAATTTTGTTTACCCCAAGAGAGTCAAAACTCAAAAGCTTTGGAAATGTGAAGGAGGAAGAGAATCTAGATTGATTGCATTGGTCGTGAAAATTCCATTGACACCTCCACCCCTCAGTCTTTTAAGAAATACCCTTTTCACTCAAGTGTAGTTTCAGATTTTGTAGCAGAAGAAACTTCAGCAGGGAAGGTAAGGATGTAAGTTGAATGATCTGTAAGAAAGTTTTCTGCAATCACTGTTGAAAGATACTGCATGGAACTGAAAGATCTTTTTTCCATTCCAAGAAAGAAACTGAAATCACAAACCCATTTTGACCCATTACCTGGGACCAAAAAGATGATATAAGTTCCCTTTTAATGGCTATGCTGATGTTTAGTACATCAAAAGAGGGTAACACAGCGTTGAAGGGTTTGAACCAGAAACCATCATGAGTTTGTCAGTTGGTATCTTTTATCTTTAGTAGTACACGTTCCTGCAGTAATTGAGAGAGAGAAGAAAAGAGCTAGAACGCTTTTCAGTGGTAGGAAAATACAACCCAGTGGAAAACTCACATTTAATTGACCATGTCTTTTGTAGGTTAACAGAGACCATTATTGGAGTGAGTGGAAGGGCAAATTAGAGGCTCTTTCTCTCTTTTGAATTCAAGACCTTGTTAAGCTTTTTCCAGTTATTATTATTATTACTTTTTTCTATGGAATTTAGCCTTTCTTTCTTTGTCTCTAATTCTTGTCTCTCATCCTTGTGTGTGTCAGAGGTTTGTCTTCAAAACAATATACACAGTTATCCTTTCATTTAAAAAGCTTTGATGTTTGTTAACATGATATAGTATTATTAATCTATTCCTTTCTTCCAAAACTTGTTCTCTTCTTGCAACCTCTGTCATGCCTTCTGATAGATTTTTTAGACGCTTCCTTGCACTGAATTTCACCCTTTTTCCGATCACTATTTTTAAACTTTAAACTGCACTAGTTCCTGCTGTCACATTGCATTGACCACCACTTATATTAATTTCCTTACTATACTTGTTTACCTACATTACATACTCCTTCTCTATACACTCAGACCTGACTTAGTTCACATTGGAGTTTAAATCTCTCATTTTTCACACTCCAGATTGCTGGTGAGAGAGGTCAATCATGGGCAAAGCTACTAGATGGTTGAAGGGGTTGCTGGGAATGAAGAAAGAGAGAGACTGCTGTGGCTATTCGGGCTCGCTGGGAACTGACAAGAGAGAAAAGAAACAATCGGAGAAGAATGAAGAGAGTCACATTACACCATCTACCATTGATCATACTAAGCGCAGATTCTATGTTGCCAAAAAAGAGGGTGTGAAGAACAAACAGGTCACTGGTGTGGCAGTTGAGAGATCAAGAAGGAGTGGCAGAAACACCTTGATGATTGGAAGCAAGGAGGGCTGGGCTGCTGTGTCAATTCAATCCATTTTCAGAGGTTATTTGGTATGTGATTACTTTGTCTTCCAAGGAAAATCAAATCTAATTGCTATTTCTTCTGCATTTTTTTCTTAGCTTACAGAGATGTTGTTTGCTGAATTGCATTCTTATTCCAAAATACTCTTCTGTTATTGATGAAACAGTGACTTTTTTTCTTTTTTTCTAATAACTTAAACTATTGACATCTTTGACACACTCTGCAATTCATGGCATGTAACACCAGCACTTGAATTCAACTTTTAACAATGTGTTGCATTCAGGCGCGAAAAGCTCTTAGAGCACTCAAAGGATTGGTTAAGATACAGGCTCTTGTTAGAGGGTATCTAGTTCGGAAAAGGGTTGCTGCAACTCTTCACAGTGTGCAAGCAATGATGAGAGCTCAAGCTGTTGCTCGATCGGTTCGAGCTCGTCGATCCATGGACAAGGAGAACAGATTTCACCCAGAATCTCCTTCCAGAAAATATGTGGTAAAAAAATGGTCATGTTCAATCTTTTTCCATCAACATTGCCATATTTTTTAAGCCAATTTTTTCTCTCGTAGCAGCAACAGTTTGATGCAACAAGAAATTATCAATCTCGCAACAGAAGGGCACGCATATACTGTAAGGCACCATCGAATGGATTTGACGAGAGCTCAAAAGTTTTTGAGTTTGACAATCGCATGGCCCATTCAAGATCTCGGAGCATTAACACTGCAATGTCTGAATGTGGAGAAGAGCTGCATTATCAAGCAATGTCCTCCTCTCTCCCATGTCAAGTTCAAGGTCGAATCTCGCTTCATGAAAGGCGTCAGCACCCTCAAGAGTTTGAATGGTTCTTCAATCTTGACGAAGGTAACAAGTTCTCCTCAGCACACAACACCCCTCGTCTATCAAAATGTACGACACCAGCTACTCCATTGAAGAGTGTTTGTGGTGACACCTTCAGGAGCTGCTCCGATTTCCCTAACTACATGGCCAACACTCACTCTTCTAAGGCCAAACTAAGGTCTCACAGTGCTCCAAAGCAAAGACCTGAACACAGAAAAAGGCTTTCGATCAATGAAATCATGGCAGCCAGAAACAGTGTCAGTGGTGTTGGAAAGCAGTGGTTATCCAACCCAAAAACTCAAGATTGCTATTTCTTTGACAAGGTTATTTAGAAATATGGCTTTTCACTTGGAGAATCAAGATGAACAATAAAGAGGACAATGCAGTGAAGTGTGATTACATTTTAGTTTGTTTTGCTGATGATGCTTGTAACAGAGTGTGTTTTCTTTAGCACACTTTTGTTTTTCTTGTAACAAACGATTGTTCCTACCAAAGATTAAAGAACCTGGTTTAGTTTTATCAGTTTCTTTCTCAGGTTGTCTGAGTTTAAAATTTTAATCTTTTTATTATTCTTCATTTTCTTTCTGTTTAAACCATTTCGGTCATAGATCGTACCAAAATATGCATATGATTTGTTTTCTTGAAGTATTCACTCACTCAGATACATAGAATTGTATATACTGTTTTTCAACATATACATAGAATTGTATATACT
Organism: Vigna angularis; assembly: GCF_016808095.1. Lineage (NCBI taxonomy): Eukaryota > Viridiplantae > Streptophyta > Magnoliopsida > Fabales > Fabaceae > Vigna > Vigna angularis. The sequence goes on from NC_068980.1 coordinate 1,857,506, forward strand.
GTTTTTCAACATATACATAGAATTGTAACATTGTAATTTTTGATACTGCACTGGAAAGATGGAAATCTTCCATTTTGTGATCATGACGCAAATTTATTGACCATGACACAAATTTATTGACCATGACACCAATTTATTGTGCTTTTGGAATTTAGTGATCATGACATGACGCAGTTTTTTTTTTTTTCATATTTGACTTGAAATGGCTTTCTCTTCGGATTCGAATTTGACTTGGGAAATATTGGATAATAGATTTAATTTTCATGTTGTGTATTTTAGAATGTAGAGGAGTAAAAAAAATGAAATTAAAATTGAAACAAATTTTTCGTCACGTTTCGAAATAAATAATATAAATGTAAAATCATACGGTATGAAATATGTCATCTATTAAATTAACAAATCTTATTATCGATGTATAATAATTAATAAATGATTTGTTGAAATGAAATATTTTCTTAAATAAAAGACATCGAGTTGAGTTTGAGCAATGCAAAGTATAATTGAGTGCAATTTTCAAGTTAAAATTTAATTATCATTATGTGCTCTTTTAATTTACTTTTACGTCGTTTTAGTCTTACACTTTTGGAAATCCTCCCTTATAGCCTGGTTTTGAATTTCGTAGATGTTTATTTTTTTTATTTGTAAATTTCTATCAATTAAATTATTGGAAGGAATACGTTAGATTTGATATTCAATGTTAACTTTAATAAAATGTTTGCAAGTACTCAAAAATACTGACATTCAGCACAAGTTTTTATGTCATTTAAAATAAATATATACAGAAACCACAAAAACCAAAGGCGTGTATTCAGTTTTAGATTAAGTTTAAGCATTCCACTTTACAAACGTAATTGGCCTATTAGCTCAGCTGGTTAGAGCGTCGTGCTAATAACGCGAAGGTCGCAAGTTCGAGACCTGCATGGGCCATTTTTTATTTCTTTTGTTTATTTCTTTTGTTTATTTCTTTTGTTTATTTCTTTTGTTTATTTCTTTTGTTTATTTCTTTTGTTTATTTCTTTTGTTTATTTCTTTTGTTTATTTCTTTTGTTTATTTCTTTTGTTTATTTCTTTTGTTTATTTCTTTTGTTTATTTTATAAAATAAGCTGATATTTTCCTTATAATTTAATTTTATAAAACTTTAGTTAATAAGGTGTATTCAAAATAGAAAGTGTTACTACTAATTTCATTAGAAAAAAATCAGGTTTAGTTGATATGAGCCTTTTAATAGTAGATGAGTTTCAGACAATATTCAGAACCGTCTTAAATTAGCAAAAACTAAATTATAATAAACTTATTGCAATACCTTTAAAAAAAAAATTATAATATTTAACAAATTTTTTTGTATGATGATTGATAATAATACTTAATTAAAACAACTGGTGCCCATTTCGAATAATAGGACATTCTTTAATTTAAATTTCTTAATAAGTACTATATATTAATATTAAGTTTAACTTTTATTTCATGAAATTAACATTTTTATTCAATAATTAGAAAATTTAAATAATATTGAATAATTGGTCCAAATCCTTAATATAAGGGATCCAAATTAATTGATTAAAGTGAACCGGATTTAAGAGTTAGTAAAATTGAAATTCATATGTTTTCAGGTTACGGTTTTAACTAAAGCGTATGAAAAAAACAGAGTGTGCAAATAGTTCAGTTTTTGCTTTTGTTCCACTGGGAATGGTGATTTCGTTTAAAAATAAAACAGCGACGTAGAAAACAAGAACAGAATATGAATATATTTAGAGTAAAATGAAATAAGGCGATTGAAAATTTTGAAATGCAGAAAGGGGAAGAGATGGGAAGAAGATGTAGGGAAAATGATTGTTGTGATTTTCAATGAAGGATGAAACACAACTGCCCACTTTCTCAAAACGATGTCGCAGGGAACACTTTCGGAAGAGTGCATTGAACAGAGCAAACACCGATACACACTATCCCTGCTTTTTAGATACAATTCAACCAAACTACGTTTTTCTTCTAATCTAAGGGAAAATGAAGTATTCGATGAAGAAGACGAGCAAGACGTGACTATATATAGGGAAACAATCAAACCCTAATCTAAAGTCGCTCAGAATATCGACACTTACTGGACCTCGGCTTAGACTCAGGCCCAAATTTCATTCTCCGGCCCACCTTGCCTCTGTGCTACGGTTCTGGATTAATGCTGTCAATTTAATTGCTTCAAATAGGTATAATAATTGATTAATTATTTGGCGTGAAATTTTATTCTTTTATAAACAATTAGTTGTCGTTATAGTCATTATATTCAGAATCAAATTTTACTAGAATAAAAAAAAAGTCATATTTTTGTATAAGAAAAAAATATGTACGAAATTAAAAAGAAAAAAATTGTTTAAAAAGAATAGTAAATATCAATTTTTTTTCTTTCTAGAAATAACTTTTTTATTATTATTATTATTATTGAAATAGCTGAAATCCATAAGAAAAAGTTTTACGAAACAAACACGTGCTTGTAGTATTGAAAGTAAGTTAAATCAAAGGAGTAGGGCTGGAAAAAAATAAATTATTTGAAACCAATGTAGTTTAATTCAAATTAAAAAGTTTTTCAATTCGAAATAGTTTATTATAGTTCAAAATATATATTTTGATTTGTCTTTGAAAAGAAATGTTTTAAAAAACTAAAATTTATTATTTAAACGATAAATAATTCCTTAAAATAAGAAATCTAATTCAAGTCGGAAACAATAAAAGGTAGATGTAGTTTCAAAATTATTATTTTTATTTATTTACCATTATTAACTAATCTAAGTGTAGTTAATCATAAAAAATCTAACAATGTGAATGTGACATAATTAAGTAGTATATTTAAATATGGGCATGTATTTTTCAAATATTAGGTTACAATTGTGAGTAAAATAAATTAAGGTTTGATTTAATTTTAAAAGTTTATTTTAATTCTGTTTGAACCACTAAAAATAGTTGAATGTACTATTATTATTTTATTACAGTTTAATTCACTTCAATTTTAGTTTAATTTAATTTAGTTTTTTCGCCTACCCCATAGTAGAGTTACTTAATTATTTTGTCTGATAAGATGAAAGAGACTATTAAAATTTTATTTATAAAATTTAATCATGAAACTGATCAAAACAAGTTAAAAAATATATTTGAATAAATTTCTTTTATGGAAACTAGTGAAAAATAACTTCTTTGACTGAATAATATACAACTTTGACAGCACATTTTTCGCTGAACGTACAAGATTGCTTTAAGAAACCTGTATTTTCACTTAAACAAGTATCTGACTCATTAAAATGTTCAGAGATCCAGTTTTAAAAAGATATTTGAATCAATTTTTTTGGAAATTGATTTTAAAAATATTTTAAAATTAAGTTAAAAACCATTTTAGATCAAATTTTATGGGGGAATTTGTTTTGAAATTTATATTCGAATTTTACAAACTAAAAACTCAAAACCATCCCAAACAAAATCCTTAACGAGAACAAAAAGTTTTAATTAAAAGAATTTTCGTAGTGCGTGTGAAATTAATATTCTCATTAGTGAAGGAGAGAACGAATTTTACTCTAAATCCTAAAGTGATTTTTGTTTAGTTGCTCGTACAGATTATTGTACACTGCCAATGTATTAAAATTAAATATTTACATATGACATGAGAAACAAATAAAATACTCAATGGGTATTATATAATTAATTACCTGAGAAAAATAAGGAAAATGTCGTGAGATCATACACCTATATTTCCATGGTAAGAATACTCAAACCCAAAACACAAAAGGTTAATCTCAAATCCGCACAAAAAAATCTCCGGGGTTTATTTTGGACTGGTGAGGGTGAAAAGCAATTTCATTTTGCATGGAACTTGCTGCTAACGGATTCATAACTTGGGACATTCATAACTGCAAGACAAGCAGATTGCAATAGCACTATCAGAAACTAAACCAAATGCTTGAATTAGATTATTAATTAATTGAAGATTACCATCCCCATAGGATGCCATAGTGAGAGGCGATGAAATAATCTTCTGAGAAAATTTAGAGATATCATTCAAAGTGATTGCATCTACTTCCTTCAAGAACTGCTCTAGTGGCTTTCTGAAAAAAGGTAATCACACAAATTCTCATTACAAATTATGCCCATGATTTAAGTGATACTTCTCAGTTTAAAGTAGCAGCAGCAGGATGATTTAAATAAAAGGAAAAAAATATTGATAAATAAATAAAATAATAGGCCTCTGATTGATTTTTTTTACCTTTCTCCGTAAGTCAATATCTGCCTTCCTATATCCTCTGATGCAATCATCTGCAATAGCAATTAGTCTTGGGCAAATGACAAGTAAAACCAATACAATTCTCCTTTCTATTTGTGACAAAGCGTGTAGAGAAATCCATGATAGATAATATAGAAGGAAGCAATGATGCAAGAGTCACAGTATTCTTAATTCCAGTGGGGTGTGAGGATTAAATGAAAGAAATTCCACATCATTCAAACTACCAGTTCAAGTAGAGAGAGTGAAAGAGAGCATACTCTGGACTCTAAATTCATTAGTACTGCAGACTTCGTGGATTCCTTGGCACGGTCAAGCTGTATCTGTGAAACTGCCATTGTGGGAAGACCATATTTAATTTGACAGATATCAGAGTTAACAAAAGGAAACAAAAAGCAAGGCAGTCAGATTAAACCTTGTCCTTGTGATGCGAGTGCTATTAATTCTCTTACTGCTAGGTCCACAGCTTTTTCCACAAAATCAGAACTCTAAATTGACACATGAAAAAGAGCTCAAAATTCATACTTTTAAAAATATTCTGTCGAAAATTCAAAAGAGCTTAAAAGAAGGAGGAAATGAAGAAGTAATCGATAGGAAACCTAGTCTGTGTAATTTATCATAAATTGAATGAGGAACGGATTGAAGGGTCATTGACAACATGCGGAAATCTACAATTTATTTTATTTTCGGATCAACGTTCAAGACAACTTCAACTTAGAAGTACATTTTAAATATCTTGTGCTGTGTTAATGGATTATAGAAGGGAACTTATTTTCTAGACGAACTAACCCAACCATTCAATGAATAAAAAAATTCAGAGAAAATTAAATAGAGACATCACATCTGTGTTTTTAGAAAAGATTGTGCCTTACTGTGGTTGCATATAAGCCAAATAACCCTGTATTGTTGAAGAGACTGTTGAATGCAGAAAAACATTGAATCTGTTGGTATTCATTCAAGACACGAAGATCTGGATTCCATTGTATAAAAGCAAGTTAAGAGATGATCTACTGATATGTGAACAGAAAATAGTGAAATTGACTTCATATAGCAATTAAAAAAAGTTAAAACTATACTCAAACGGGAAAACTTGAAAAGTTCAAGATCATAGTGGCAAAGGTAAATCAAATCACTTATGAAAGCCAGCTGTAAACTAGAAGATATATATGAAAGCTTACAAAGCCTTGAGTGCATTCCCTTTCCAGGTCCCCCAGCTGAGAATGACCCACCTCCTCCCATAAGCATCTGCGGTACTAAGAAATGTTACTTCCATTCAATTCCTTCTTTCCTCCTTTTCTTGTGCATGAATGCCGACAAAAGAAAATATACAAATACATAGACATGAGATCTCTTGAAATCATAATGACTCACAAAAAACGAGTACCTGTAGAACGGTCAAAATAATAGCTTCTTTCTCTTTTTTCCAGCCACCAGGCACTTCAAAGGCAATAGCCACATGTGCAACCTGCCCTTGTGACAGTTTTTTCAGAAAATAAGTAATAATATACAGCATTTGGTAGGGAACAAATATAGAAGGAAAAACATATGAAAATGCCAGTGGTCTAGAATCAAATCAATACACACCCCTGATTCACCTTGTCGACGAAAATCACCCCCAACATATTTAGAACTTGGTTCTTCAGAACGCGGAACACATGGTAGATCAGAGAGAAGTGGTTCAGCAACGGATAGAAGTTCTTCATGCTCAACCCCAGATGCTGCAAGTACCATTCTAGGTGCAGTATAATTCTCCTGATTTTCCAAATCCCACGACATTCAGATAATCAAATACATTCTCAGAAGTTTTAGCTTTGAACAATTAATAGCAGTAGCTTTCATGAAGTATCGAAAATGACAACAGATCTTACGGCAACAAACTCCTCTAAAATGGGGGCATTTAATCTGTTCAGTGCTGATTCAGTAGCCAAAAGTGGCATAGCCAATGCTCCAGAATAACCAGCAGAGTGAACTGCCTCCATAAGTAGGCGCTGTGGATTGTTTGCTTGCTCTCCTATCTCTTCTTTAACCTTTCGAATCTGTACAATAGATTATTCAACAAGACCAGAAATAACTGATATATGACAGAAACTAAAGTGAAAGAGGGGAACGTTTCCCCATAATGTCTTTTTAGAAGGGGGCTATCAAGACTATTTTTCCTTCCCATAATATATATATACATATATATATATATGTATGTATATATATATATGTACATATATATATATATATACATATATATATATATATATATATATATGTATATATATATATATATTGTTTTTAGAAAATATATTTTACATACTGACATACACATTATTTTTCACTCTCCCATTATAAAAACCATGTCAAAGGTGTGTCATCCTGTGCCTTTTTTTTTTTTTCTTAATCGATATTGCACTAGACCACAACAAAAGAGGGAAAGTCCATACCCTGGTTTGCAAAACAATGATGCACAAGAATTGAAAAAGCAGTTTTTCAAAGAAGAGATTCATAAACAAAGAAAATATACCTCTTCGTTGACCTCCCAATCCAAGAAGGCCGGATTCCTTACAGAGTCAACCAGCAATTCAATCATTTGTGGGACATAGGTTCTCAGAGCATCAAAAGTGTAGCCCATTTGCTCCCGAGAGGCTGAGGCTCCTACATTACCACCCACTGCTTCCACTTCCCTTACAACACGAAAGTGGCTTCGGTTTGTCGTGCTCTTGAAAGCCATTTTCTCTAGCAGGTGCGATGCCCCGCTTGACAATGGCGACTCATAGAGGGAACCACAGTCAACATATAACCCTACTGATGCAGCAGGGTTCTGGTTGACAACCAAAACATACACATCATTTATACTATCAGTAAAAGTATCAACAACACTATCATTGAACATGTCAAATTATAGACATTCACATACTGGTGAGGTTTCTGATGCTATTTTAAGACCATTGGAGAGAGTTGTGATCTTGGTCTTTCCTGGTTCAACATAATCTGGCAGTGAAGATGGAGGGGGAAACCCTCTAAATGGGGTGTCCAGAGGAGGAAGAGAACTGGAAGATTCCCCAGTAAGCCAGCTGAACAGACCTCGCGAAGCAAATCTGGAGTCTCCCACGGTTCTCCCATTTCCCTACTCACATATTTTAATCACAATTGAATTCCAACCAATTGAGTCTCTCTAGAAAAGAACCACATGAACCATATAATACGCATTTTCCTTTCCGATAGGAAAATGCTGATTGAAACATGAAACATGAAACAAACACCTAACATGCAGTGGATATGTAATCCCCAAACAAACAAACAGTCATCAAAACAGGTTACACGGGATTCTCAAACACAATTAAAATGAAGAAAACAAGCATTTCTCACAACTTAAAAATAAAAACTAGAAAAAAACTTTCACCATGTTTCCCCTCACAAAACCAATCTAAACGGAAAAAGCTAAAGAGAGGTTGGTGATAATGACCTTGAGAAGGGTGAGATGTGAAGATGCAGCTCTATACATGAATAAAACAAAAAATGAATCCCTTGAGAGTTGAGATAACAGAGATGGCTGCTGTTTGCTTATGCTTTCGCTATGAATCTGAATCTGATGAAGAGTACCGAAAAAGAGGCTTTTTGATTCAGATGTTTGGTTTGGCTTGGCTACAAGTGCCACTGCCATGCACAAATTTTACGCTTTCTTTTTATACGTTCTGCACATATAGCCACGTTACCAATACCATGCATTTTCTCCTTGATTTTTTCTACATTTATTACACATTTATTTTTATTTTTCTCTTTTTATTACAGGAGACCTTTATTATGAATTAGGAGGACTTTAGTTCTTTCAATTTTTTTAATAAAAAAAATTTAATATATAAGTATATTTTTTTAATTTTACTAAATTTTATGCATTTGGCTTTAAATTGTATATATCTATAAAAAAAATATTTAACACCCAAAATATTTGTTAATGATATGCTACTGCATGACCTATACACCTATATTTTATATACATATATTAGTTGTTAAATTACTTTTTTTTAAGTATCTTATTCTTAACAATTACATTTTAAATGGAATTTTCTATTATATATCTTTGTACAACTTCCATGGGCAAATTTAAATTTATTACAAAATGGCAGAACATGTTTTTTGGTCTTTCAAAAGGTTACACGACCCTAGCCTTTTAAGATTCCCTAATGTTTGGTATAATGTATATATGATCATTCAAAAATTATTTATAAATTTTCAAAATAAATATTATTTGTCTACCTTATAAAATGAATTTTAGATTAAAAGCAGCAATTGAGATTTTTGAGAATTAGAACTAAAGAAAAAAAATTCCTAAAAAGAAAATCTAAATTTCATAAATATTAAAGCTAACAATTTTACATTTTGGAAGAATAAAACACAGATAAATTGAAGAAAATCAAATCATACGCATTTGATCAGGTTTTAAAATATTTAAATCTTATTTCACTAAAAAAGTGGTTATAAGTTAAAGGTTTTTCTTCTTGCACCCTCGTCATTACTAAATAGTGGTTAAATTCATCACATGTAAATAGAAAAATGTTAAAGTGGTAATTACTATCAAATTGACGCAATCCAGTGTAACTTATTTCGCCAAATTTCTTAACCCTCCATGCTACTACTAGCTACTAGCTTGGGCAGACCCTTTTTTTTTTGCAATAAAAAAAAACTATTTTAAAAAGTTAAGTTTAAAATTATATTATATAAATTGTTAAGATTCCTATAATTTTAAATTTAAATCTCTTAAATGATATATTGAATTTAGAAAACATAATGTTTTGGTTGAATCTCGTCTGACCTTACTAAAACACACAAGAGTTTGTCGAAGACTGGGTGGACGTTGCTGAATCCCACGAACTGAAGCAGACCGAGCGACTCTGTCTCTAGGGGACACTAGAAGCTGGCGAAAACCGGACGGTTACTTCTTTGCTGAGGGCTGGACGCGCTGGGAAGGGTCGAATGGGCTCTCGTCTTCGAGTCATGGTTGTAGTATTCGTTCTCTCTCCTCGTTCTCCAAGCCGAGCGGTCGGGTACCTGTTAAAGACACTCCGATGCTTAAGTCAGTAACATAGCCGAGTGGTCTGTAATGCATGTATATATTGCATCGTAAGCAATCTGTCCAGAAATCATACATGGAACCTTTATTTATACTGATTGTAATGGGCTTTTACCTTTCGTGGGCCTGATAACGGCCCAATCATACCTTAATCTTCATTAAAGGCTTTAATGAGTCATTAGTGTTTAACCGTGTAGTTGACCTAGTGAGGGTCGGTCGAGACTGCCGGTCAGAAGGGTGGTCGGCCAGGGATGTCAACCTGGGTAGGCGGCCACTCGGTTCTGCTGATCGGTCACATTGGACGTTCGATCTTGATGGTCGACCTGGATGGGCGACCTTGGAGGACCGCTCGGTCTATGTATGGTCGGTCAAAGGACAACGTTAACTTGGACGCTCGGTCACGATGGTGACCTGGGTGGGCGACATTGGGGCAACCGTTCGGTTTATGAATCGGGAGGACCGGACGGTACATATGGTCGACCTGGATGGGCGACCTTGGAGGACCGCTCGATCTATGTATGGTCGGTCAAAGGACAACGTTAGCTTGGACGCTCGGTCACGATGGTGACCTGGGTGGGCGACATTGGGACAACCGTTCGGTTTATGGATCGGGAGGACCAAACGGTACATATAGTCGACCTGGATGGGCGACCTTGGAGGACTGCTCGGTCTATGTATGGTCAGTCAAAGGACATCGTTAGCTTGGATGCTCGGTCACGATGGTGACCTGGGTGGACGACATTGGAACAACCGTTCGATTAATGAATCGGGAGGACCGGACGGTACACATAATATGTATTTATATATTGAAATATATTAAATTTAAAATGATTGTATACTTTAATATAAAAAATAACAAAAAATATTACAAATAACAAATTTTAATTGAATAAAATAAAATAAAAAAAAAATTATTTAATGGGATATTTTTAATTGATTTTCTATTAAACTTTTGCGGTTTTTTAATATTAAAAAATTATAATTTTTAAATAAGTAAATGACATAATTGTTATATCATTATGTGATAAACTTAAAATTTAATTAAACTTACAGATTCGGACAAACAAGACTAAAGGGGAGAAAGAAGAAAGCTAAGTAAATAAATGAAGCATGCAAAAGGTGAGAAGGGGACCGTCTAGGATGGTCCAAATTGAACTCTTTCAGTTAGCACACATCAGCCATATAAAAATTCAATCTTTGCATTTGACTCTTATAGCTACTTTTTTCTCAGACTCCATGCTTTTACGATTGGCTACGCAGTCGACAAAACTTTGGGAAAATGAAATAATCTTAATTTTCATTGAAGAGGCATGACAGCTGGTGACTTAATCTGTGGTTAAAAAATCAGCAGCCAAAACTTGTTACGTTTACTTATTGCATAAATTATTGATCGATGATTATTTGTGTGGTGCCCTTTCGTCTCAAATAAAGGTGATCACACTCTCTGGTCGGTGTGCTTAATGCAAATTGGAGAATAACTTGACAAACAGTATGAAGCATTTTTCCAGAAAAAGGATACGACAAAATTGGTGGTCCTAAACAAAAAAATTAAATACAAATTAAATCAAAACTCTATAGTATGAGTATGATCTCATCACGCAGGCTCTCAGACAAAGACTTTTTCTCTGGAGACTCAAGTTGCTTCTAACAGAAACTCCGTCGTTGGTTTCAATTTCTTTTGTTTTCTCTGTAGAAAATGCCACCCAGTTGTTTACTTTATATATTTCTTGCCAAATCAAACACTTTATCGTCAATCACTATTTGCTTTTTAGTTCTGTAGTTCTGCCATTACCTATGCTTTATGGTACATACATAGTATTTGGTTTGATGTTCTGCTAGGATTTCAGGTCAGTAGCAGAAACCTCCGAGTCCCAAGAAAACCTTGCAAATCGAATTGAGGTATTATACTATCATACAGAATCCGACAACACCATGCAGGATTCCACCACAGCTGCTTCTGGGTTCGTACTTGAAGATGTTCCTCATCTATCTGATTACATCCCTCACCTACCCGTAAGGCTCTTAATTCTCCCTATATTCATCCCCACCTAAAAGAACTTGGTTTCTGGTTTGAGTGGGCGTGTTTGTATTATGACTTTATCTTCTGAGCACTGACAGTGAACAGTTTTTGATATTGTCAATTAATATCTGTTGGGTATGATTTTTAATGTAGTCATCATGAAAAAAAATTATATTGTGAATCAGATAGAGATCATACTAGATATGATTTTTTAGATAATTAGTATAAAAGTCAACAAATTTGGTGACTTCTGATCAAAGCTATGGACTATTTACTCTGTGTTTGATTTTTAGCATATGATTCCTTTTTTTAATCATGCAGACATATCCAGACCCGTTACAAGACAATCCTTCCTATTCAGTTGTCGCGTAAGCCAATCTGTAGTAGACATTTTCAATATTCTTTCTGGTGTTGTTTACTGTGTTGTGTAGACACTGTTGGAATGTTCCAGAATCAATTGGTGACTGAGTTGGATAATTTTTTATTCCGCAGGCAATATTATGTGAATGTGGATGATACAATTGCGCAACAGGTTATTGAATTTTCACCTTTTAGTAGATGGAGTTCTGTTTCTATCATTGTCGCAGTGTTTGACAACTGGTTTCATTGTCCAGATAATTGTACACAAAAATAGTCCGAGAGGGACCCATTTTCGGCGTGCTGGGCCAGCTCAGAAGGTTTTACCTTTTTTTTTTATATATCAAAAGTAAGACCTTGATTTCCCCAATGTAATTCATGGGAAAACAACGGTGATTTGAATGTTTGGCAGGTGTATTTTGATTCAGAGGAAGTGCACGCTTGTATTGTCACTTGCGGTGGACTTTGTCCTGGTCTAAATACTGTTATAAGAGAAATAGTATGCGGCTTGTATCATATGTATGGGGTGCACAGAGTTCTGGGAATACAGGTATCACTTATGGACGAATTGTAACATCACTCATGTATATGTATGTATTTATTATAACTGCACCAGATTAGGAGCTTTATTTGCAATTTTGACAGGTATTGAGTAGTTTCTAAAGTGTAAATCTTGTGTTTGGTTATATGTAGGGAGGATATCCAGGTTTTTATTCTCGAAATACAGTTCCTTTAACGCCAAAGGTTGTGAATGATATCCACAAACGTGGTGGAACCATCCTTGGGACATCATATGGTGGCCATGACACCTCAAAGATTGTTGATAGCATTGAGGACAGGGGCATTAATCAGGTTTATATACTTGGAGGATATGGAACTCAGTATGAAGCAGCTATGATTTATGAGGTAATTAATTGACAAAATAACTTGATGATTGCATATGCTTTAAAGTTTTGTGGGTATAATACTTTTCACTGATTGAATTTGTAGTCATAAGATTTAGTTATTCATGCAGGAAGTTAGAAGGCGTGGCTTGAAAGTTGCAGTAGTTGGAATTCCAAAAACTATTGACAATGATATCCCAGTAATGTCATTTTAACTGTAAAATTGTACATGTTAAAATTGCTATACTTTTATGGTATTTTAAAGGGATTTTTGTTTAAGGAATCACCTATTTAATGTCATTCTGCATTTGAATTAGGTTATTGATAAGTCAATTGGCTTCGACACTGCTGTCGAAGAGGCACAGCGAGCTATCAGTTCTGCTCATGTGGAAGCAGAAAGCGCAGAGAATGGTATTGGTGTTGTAAAATTAATGGGGCGTTACAGTGGTAAGTTTCGTTCATTTCTTTGATAGTATACAACTTTAGCTTAATGGTATCACTAAAGTGTGGAAGATCATAAAATTGACTAGTATGCAGCTATGATGCTTGATTTTAATCCACAAACCCATGTAAAATTTCTTTTATTTTCCTTTCTGTGGCTACACCAGTATTTTCATTCCAGCAAATTGCTTAGTGTCTCTTATCATTTGGCCAACATTTGATCGTCTTTAGTCTCTTATCATTTGACATGCATTTGGGTTATTTATTGATCTCCTCGTATTGTTTCTGAAATGTTGACCCTTTCTCATTTCTAGCACGTCTTTTGGAATACAAGTAAATATGCTATGTTTTGTCCCGTACCTTGAAGCGTTATTACCATTACCAATCGTCTATTGAAAGCTGACCTAGGCACTTACTCTTTTTTCTCATAACATCCTTCCAAGAGTTTCCATCAAGGGACCTGCCATGTTGAATTATTGATTATTTACCATAAACCACGAGAGTCTCTTGTCATTCTTACTTATATCTCGCCGTGTCTTGAATTAGTTGTTGCAGTCACCAAATAGAGATTTCATGCAGGATTTATAGCCATGTATGCAACTCTTGCTAGCCGAGATGTAGACTGCTGCCTGATCCCAGAATCGCCATTTTATATGGAGGGTCCAGGAGGACTGTTGGAGTTCATTGAGAGAAGACTGAAAGAGCAAGGGCACATGGTTATAGTAATTGCTGAAGGAGCAGGTCAGGAGTTTCTTTCTGGCCACCCGCCCATTGTTAATAAGCAGGAGGCGTCTGCAGACCAATTACTTCCAGATGTTGGTCTGTGGTTATCCCAGAAAATTAAGGTAAAAGTTATGCAAGTTTGGCTTGCTTACGCAACGCATGCAACTGTGAATTCTCTGGAAACTCAACATTTCTTTGATTAATTTTCCATTTTTGGTTTTACATTTAAATATTTATTTTTTGTAGGATCATTTTGCAAAATGTCAAAAAATGCCTATTAATCTGAAGTACATTGGTGAGCTCTCTTCTCTAAACAGTGTATTTACTTAAGAACAAACATGTAACTAACAAAAAATTGTCTCGCAGATCCTACCTACATGATCCGTGCTATACCAAGTAATGCATCTGATAATGTATTCTGCACCCTCCTTGCCCAAAGTGCAGTTCATGGTGCAATGGCAGGATACACAGGCTTCACCGTTGGTCCAGTCAATGGCAGAAATTGTTACATTCCATTTCATGTAAGTTCTTGCGACTCTAATAAAATCTATTTGCTACTGTACCAATTGCTTGGTTCCTTTCATACGTGCCGCAAGGAACAGACAACTCGGCAGTTAGGTTGCTGGTCCTGCCTGAATTCTCCTTTTATCTGGAATGAGTCTGTAAATATTGTGAACACCTTTTTTCGGTTTTGTAAATATGCTATTTTTGCCCTGTATTACTTGCTTACCTTACAGAATGCTGTTTTTGTACGTGCAGCTGATAAACGAGGGAGAGAAGAGGGTTGTGATAACTGATAGGATGTGGGCAAGGTTACTATCTTCAACCCATCAGCCTAGCTTCTTGAATCCAAAAGATAGCACAGCAGTGAGAGAGGAAATAACTGAACCAGAAATAGCATACTAAACAGGCCGTATACAGAGCACAAATATCACGCCAAGTTAAAATGCCTTTAAATTGTACTGACCATGTCAATTAATGATCAAATTGAATTAGCGTAATATCAAATTAGATAACTGAGGTCGGATAAAACCAAATCAGTACATCTTTTGCGGTATTTAAGCCACAATGTGTGCATCTACATTTACAAAATTTTGAATTCAGCTTAGATATCAAAAGAAAGTGAGATCTGCATAACACCTTTGGCATCAGTTAACTATTACTCTACTAAATACGGTGTTAATAACCTCTTTCAGATCCTTGCAACCTACAACTTTCATTTCTTCCAGACCTTCGGTTTCTAGAAGTTTTTCAGCTTGCTTTGGTACGACACACATTCTGTAACCCAACTTCGCCACTGTGTTAACCCTTTTATCAATTCTAGGAACCTGTATAAATAAATAAAGAAATCACCAGGCTAAGACATCGATGGAATACAAAAGTAATCCGTTTAATTTGGCTTAACGAACATAAGGAGCTTTTCTTAGAAAACACAACAAAAAAGTGTTGTTTCAAATGGGAAGGATGCCCTAGAATTTACTCTAGCATGGTTTCAATAAACCTCAATCAACCGGCAGGAATCAAGTCCCATCTAACAAAGGAATATTTTATTATTAATGAAACACTCAGAAATAGAATTGCAAGAGTGATACTACTGGCTAAGCAAACCGTTTGGCCAAAGCTACAGGCTGAAGACTGAAAGAAACATCACCGCTGCCATTGCAAACTCCCCTTTCTAGACATATCCGATCACAATTGTTTTCTCTTTTTTAAGCAAGCATGAATTCATTAATAAAGACAACCTAGAACGAAGCACACGCGTGTTCTCTCTCCTCTAACTGAATCTCACTCTGTAGATGCTTTACACAAGTTGTTCCCTCCCAATTTACCTTTTTGGGCCAACTATAGTAATTAGTAAAAATTTAGGTCCATAGTCCTATCACAACCTCAAATATACATACTGCGGACAAAAAGGGCAGAAAAATGCTTGACCTAGCCATATCATGTCATTGTTCATCAGAACTAAAAACCGACCAGTTAATTCAAATCTGCATTCCACAACAGAGTTCGACAACACAATCCTTTCCACCACTTTCCTAACATGTAGAAAACTGAAAATGCCACTTAATTCAAAACACATGAAACCTCACAGGCAAGAGATCGGAAATTTTTCCCAAAAAAAGACTTCCATAGATTGAAACGCAAAGCAAATTTAACATCTACAAACCCTTCAATAATCAGCACATTGCTACGCTATTGAAAACTCTAAATTGATTTTCAATATCGTAGTAGTGAGTAGAAACCTTTAACATTAAATGTGCTTACTTACCATGCGAAGCTCTCCACCAAGGCCAATTTCACCAATGAACGCAGTCCCCTCTGGAATAGGGAACTCCAAAAAACTGAAAAAAAAAAGACAACAAAGATAAATAAATTATACCAATTTCTAGAATATTGTACTGGAAAAAAAGAAAGCATTCATGCTAATAGTGCCAGACCAACAAGAACGAACATCATTTAAAATAAATTAGAACACGAACCTGCTGCAAATTGCAGCTGCTATTGCAAGATCTCCAGCAGTCTCTGTCACTTGGAATCCACCAACAACATTCAAAAACACAGCCTGTTGAAGAAGCGGCAAGATGAGAAAATACATATTAGAGATCTACTAGTTATAACTTTTATTTGTATTGTAATTTCATTTAACATTCATATGTGGCAGTATTAGTTTCCACGAGGCTTCTTACAGAAACTGGATCAGAAAACTCTTACAGAAAGGAATTCTCAATTGGAAAATGAGAATTATGTATAAGTCTTGCAATTGTAAGTTTACAATACAACCACTAGCACTTTGAGGGCCCAGAAACCTCCCACAACACAGTTATTTCTCCTTATCCCCCACACAGACCCAAAAACACATTTATGTATACATAACTTCCCCCTACACACAACTATATAACTAGTAACAGATTTCTCAGCCAAATAAATCAATTAGCTGTATTTCTTTTCTCTCTTATTACTTCTTTCATAGACCTTCGTAATAGGGGATCGTATACTAACAGCTTCCTGTTATGATTCAGTGTACCTGCTGGCTCAGCAATAAGTCATACAGATATGCTATATAAACTACAATACCACTGTGCATGAGATATAATACAATTCTGACATATTCTCAAATTTCTCTCTCACTGTTTGACTATCTCATCCTTCTGATATCTCTTTTTGCTTCTCTAATATGGTATCATGAGCTTGTAGTTGATCCAAGCCACATATTCTACGCAAGATTCAGTTTTCAATCAGGCAAATTGGCATCCAACCTTTTCTCACCAAATTTAAATCAAATTGAGTTCCAAAAATTTCTGAGACGGTAACAGTAAGTGGAAGGATTCATTCATGGTCATAAACTCTACTGTTGTTTGGTTAAACCTGCCATCATCAGAACCTTACCTTTCAGAGTGCTAAGTAATGTTGATTTGATTACTCGACTGCTATTGCTCACCTCATTGTATATTGATTCTGGATCTACCCATAATGTGTGAAATAGTCCTTTGGCAACATTGTATATATACCATATACTACGTAGCATTTTAGACTTTGAAATCCTCATTAGAAAGCCTTAAAAGTGTCTCTCTCATTGTGTAATATTGCTGTCCCTAATTTTTGTGATGAATTCTGTCTAGGTTGTTGAAATAAAAGAGAAAGAGGCTAATGGGTAAGGAACACATAGGGTTATGTATTTATAAATAGGAAAATAAAAAAGAGATGGGCCAAAGCCTGATACATCTAACAACTTTACTAACAGAAATATAATAAACTGAATCGGGAATATATCTCAATGTGTAATATTGTTGTCCCTAATTTTTGTGATGAATTCTGTCTAGCTGAAGTGCATAGACTCCTCCCATGCACCTACAATAGTTTACACCGCATCTTTTGAGCTTCAATACTGTGACTTGTAGGGAACAACACCTGCCACTTAATATTGTGGCCACCTTTACGAGCTTAGATGCTTTGATGCTTATACCAACTACACTTGTCCCCCTCACTTTAAGGAGCTAACTGAAGTGCAATTCAACACCAAGCTCAAGGCCATACAAACTGGTACCAATGGAGAAATTCGATCTATAGGAGCATAGTTTGCTAAATGTGGAATAGCTCATCACATCAATTGCCCACATACTAATCACTAAAATGATTCACGTTTGTTGGCTCCCCCATACTTACATTCGCACATCTGTTTATTCCCACATTTTTATTTTTATCATATTTGTTGAAAGAGATAAAAGAGATAAACATTGATGCAAGAGAAGCTGAAATCGGTATGTATGGGTATATCATGAAGAAAAAACACATGAAACCTGGTCATAAACATTTCATAGAAATAGAAAGACAAGAAAGTCAAAAGGATATAACATTTGTAAATCAGCTTACATTATCCTGGAGATGAAGACCTGCTTGCTTAATAAGTACCTACAGTTCACAGACTAGTGCAATAATCAACACACAATAAATTTCATTGCGGTAGGCTATATTTATAGAAAGAGAACTAATATCACCAACAAGCATCCCTTTCATTCATTTTCTCATTCAAATGAATTACCACATGGGAAGGTTATGAAATATTGTTAAAGAATTACCGAGAAGAGTGGCTTACACATTTAATAATATTAGCTTTGTTTAGATGGATCCCATTGGATTGTGAACTCGAAACTGGGCTATGTGTGAGGCATAGTGCCTGTAGAATAAAATTGAAAATTATTAGATATATTAGATTATTAGATATATAAATATCTTATCTTTATCTTTTATCTTCAGTTACTTTGTTATTATTATTTATTTATTTTTAAGACTTAGTTCATATTTTCTTTATTATAAATAAAGTACCCTTTGTGTATTTTCAACACAAAAGAAATTAATCTCATACATAGTTTTTCACTATATTCAATATAGTATCAGAGTCAGGTTTAAAGCATATCTCAACGTAATTTGATATTTGTTGGATTATGGGACAACCTATTAATGTCGAGTCTCACGCTCGAGATGTATATACCTCAGCATGAGGGATATGTGTGGGAAGTTTCACATCAACTAGAGATAAGACCAATTTAGAGTATATAAGTGAGTGCAAACCTCACCTTACAAACCGATTTTGTAGGATTGAGTCAAACATAAAGTCAACTTTTTAACAAAAATCAATAAAATAATTTTCTAAAAGGATATTAGAGCATAAATACCACATATAAGAAGAATGCACAATGATGAAAATTAAGGTGTATTCTTAATCTCTATCACAGATACACGATAACTATAATGTGACGAGCTTTGAGGATTTGACACAACTTCTTATGGAATCTTTGTTGCAGGCATCATACTCAGGATAGTAAGTTTAAGACTTTGGTCTTATAAGATCTCTCCATTGGAATATACTGACATAACATAAAAAATTTAAGACCCTGAGTGTAAAAATAAAATAATATATTTCTGTCTTGGAAACATATATTTCTATCAACAACCAAATAAAGCATTAATTAGAATGTGAATCTTATAAGACTCTTATTCTGGAATAGAAGTTGTAGAAAGGTCTTAAAAGTGGTGTGGCATGATGGAACCCACAAAAAATAAATTAAGATCTCATAAAATCACCCTTTCCGTCGAGATGAAAATTAAGGTCTATTCTTAATCTCTATCAGAGAAACACGATAGATTAATGTGATGAGCTTTGAGGATTTGACACAACTTCTTATGGAATCTTGGTTGTTGGCATCATACTCAGGATCGTAAGTTCAAGACTTTGGTCTTACAAGATTTCTGCATTGGAATATACTGACATAACATAAAATTTAAGACCTTGAGTCGTAAAAATAAAATAATATATTTCTGTCTTGGAAACATATATTTCTATCGAAAACCAAATAAAGCATTAATTAGAATGTGAATCTTATAAGACTACTATGCTGGAATAGAAGTTGTAAAAAAGTCTTAAAAGTGATGTGGCATGATGGAAACCACAAAAAATAAATTAAGATCTCATAAAATGACCCTTTGCAGTCGAGATGGCCTGACAAAAAAATCTCTAGATGATAAATAAGGATCATTTCTTCACCACGTATCTATTCACAATTTAAAATCTAGAAGCTGCTATGATTGCATTTATCAGATAATAATGAAGCCAAACTCATTTTATGCATCACTGCTTGCAATTACTTATATCCACAATCAATGACAAGGACAATGGTGACGTTTCTCAAGATATAGGATATAGAAGAAAATACACAATAGACTTGGATTCTTAGATTCAACGATAATAGGAAAATTACCTGAATTTCAACTAAAAATGTCCTTGTACCATCCATTATTACCGCAATAGCAAGTCCGGCTAAAACATTTGAATCAGAGTGTTGTTGAGTGAGAAACATTTCACTGGCATTTGAAACAACCTGGAGTCCTGACTGTGACATCTCAAGAACTGCAAGCTGATCATATAAATCAACACAGATAGAACATCAATTTTCTCACATCGTTCTAATTATAGAAGGTAATATAAGATAGATGACCAAATGCCATTATGAAATTGACATGATAACACACAGAAGGAGCTTCTAAATTTAGCTAAATTAAGCAATGATAAAATGTCAACACATTAGGATAATATATAGTCTCAGTCCTTCACCCAGCAGTTCATATACATGCCTTGGTACTCCAATAATTTAAACTTCCAGCCAGATATATCAGATCAGGTACTCATTCTCAAAATTAAGCATCACAGAAAAATACTAATGACAGAAATAAAACAGAAGTAAAAAGCAAGAAACCAATGCTAGTAGTACACTGTTCATGATATTCATATATTAAGAGTCATAGGAAGACATCTTAAATATAATAGTAGAAACAAAATAGTTACAACCAAGGAAGACATCTTAAATATAATAGGAAATAGTCATAGCATACCTCATCAGTGGAACCAAAGCGATTTTTCACAGCTCGCAGCATTCGATATGGAGAGTGCTTCTCACCCTAAGCATTAATTTGAAAAATTAGCACGGAGAAAATTGAAATGAAACCTGGTGATTCAATTAAAATGTTAAAATGCAATACGCAGAAAAAAAACTGTTAAAAAAATTACACAATCAGTTAAAATGTAATATTGTAAAAATAAATAACAATGATTCAGGAGAAAGGGAATAAGAAGAATTGTGTGCTGTGACCATAATAAATTTCAGAAAGGAATAAAAAATTTATTGACAATGTAAATATTGTTCCACTATATCTTTTTAACTCATTTTTACAAATAAACCAGTTTCAGTGAAATAAATCAAATAACATAATTTCAGATAGTGAGAGAGTGTATTGAGATCCTACATTGACCAAACATATGCCTAGTGTAGAAATTATATGATAGTATTAAAGCCTATCCTAAATCTATTATTAGACCACCTAAATCCATTCTAGACAAATCCTAGGTGTGAAGGGCTGTTATTGGGCCACCCATATTTATCCACACTCCAAATGTCTGGTCTTGAGCATGAATGATCACATGATGCCAGCAAGAGACTGTTCGCCAACCCTTTTAAGAAAATTGTTTTGATTTAGCAGAATGCAAAACTCGAAATACATACCCCTCGGAAAAATTTTCATATTTTGCCCTGCCAGGATATAGTGCTTTACAGACAAGACACTACAGTAATGTTCCAAAAAAGTCGATAATGAAGCCAAAAAATAGAAACCATAATGATGGGCAGCTCTACCACGTAACGACTATCCAAAAAAAAAAAATGGTGTAATGAGGTACCAACTTCCATATACAAAACAACATCAACTATATGCTCTAAGACGCGAGGTCCTGCTATCTCTCCAGATTTGGTCACATGTCCAATCTGAAAAACAAAGCAAAAGAGAAAAGTAAATTTTTTTATCACAAATGGCAACACTTCAAAGGCCACAATAAGAGACATGCACACAGATAAATTACAAATGAAATCCACACAAGCAACATCAATCATAATACCTGCCATTTCAGCACAATCATGTGACTTTTACCATGATGGGATCACAAAAACTGTAAAAATTTCCAGTTTTACTCTAACGACATATGTCAATTGCAGACTTGGCTGAATAAAGGGATTAAACTGTTGAAAAGTATGTCCTATTATCGGAAAGTATCTTCTATTTGAGGGGTGTATTAATCTGATTTGTATTTAATTTTATTTTCTACTTAATTTCCTCTATTAAGCAAGTAATGTACCCGTTTCTAAGTCATTAATATTGTAGGGAACAATAGTGCTGGAAACGGCTTAAAGTAATCAAGGTCTGAGAAAACCAAATAGGCGGATTCATGTATAGTAGCTTATCATTATCCTACGAAGTTTGATTTTCTATTTATTGTTACTAAATTTACTCCGACGTAAATTATTTTATATAAGGAATACTACTTAGTACATCAAAAATTCGAACAATTATCCAAACATGATGCAAAAAAGATATTGCATTAATAGATCAATTTTCCATTTATATATAATTCACAAAAATTGATAGACGTGCTCACCAAAATAACTGAGATGTTAGTTGTTTTAGCAAATCGCATCAAAGCTGCCGTACATTCCTTCACCTGTTACACACCAAGAAAAAGTCACATCTGATGTACCACAGAACCAGGATACGATGCATCCCAATGACCAAAAAACAAATTAAAAAATTAAACGGAATTAATCAATCATGAGTTTGACCTTTTAAAAAATCCTTGATTTGACAATGATTAAATACTATGAAGAGAGATTTGGTATTGACAAAAGTTAATTAAATACCAAAGAAACATTCCAAACAACACATGATACACATTTTAATAGAATATAAAAGAGCATTAGGAAGAAGCTATTTTGTCCACATACTCTCCTATTAGTTACAATTTATTAGAAATCACAAAAATTATGGGTCCCACGTCTTATTTAATTATACTCCCTCCTGATTTTGTAGTTGTAAAAAATTTCTAAACAATAAGCGGGTGTGCTTTCCTAGCACTGCTCTAGAATATAAATGGATGTGCATAGTGCAACATAAAAGAATTCTATGAATCAGAGTTTGAGAGAAAAACTGATAATCCGACACTAATTCTTTTGGATGTATAGATCATAAAAGTGGATTCTTCCCCTCCCAATAAAGTCATCTCCACAGACAAGGTTAGGAATTGAATCCTTGACATGTCTTAGGAACCCAGCTATTTACCAACTTACCAAATGTGCTGAACTTTGTTGGTTGATAGTTTAAAAATTGATATTGAAGTTGTTATTCTCTAAAACAGAGATCAGTATGGATGCAGTGAATGTTAAACAGATATAACTGGCATTAGCTAACCCTGCTGAGCCGGAAACAGCAGACAGCTAATAAAACTACAACCTACTGTACACATAAGAGAAATAAACAACAAACCTAAATGCACTCCGCCTAACATAGTTAAAACATCCAAGAAAAATGTAAAGTCTCTTGAAGGTAGTTAAGTTTGGTGTATTCAAAACCTGAGTAATCCCTCCAGCACTTCCTATTACTGTATTCAGGTAAACAGTTTGTATTGAATCAACCACCAGAGCACAAGGGGATAGACCATGAGTTTTCCTCAATATGTCCTACCACCAAAAGGCAAAAGTAAAGCATAGTTATCAATCGTAGATAGTAATAGCAGTCAAAGCCAAAAAAAAAAAAGCAATAGTGCTATAGTACACAGTGGAATGCCTCTTTATATGTACATAGATTAAATAATTAAGTAATTTAAATCATATACATATAAATGCTAAAGAAGTGCTCAAAATTCACAACATATTCATAATTAACAATCGGAGGTCACAGGTTTTAAGCACAAACATACAAGGAAAAAACAATATAAGTCATTTTAAACATTCAATAAAAAGTGATAGAGTGTTGCTCACGGAAAACAGTAGAGGATGAGGGTTCAAAGTTTAAAACAGAGGTGATTCAGAATAGTAGAGAAATAATGGAGAATAGGTAATCACCAGATATACTGCATGACGAGGGTGCTCGTTGGTCCAAGTCAAAAAGTGTTAGTGTCACACAATACGGAAAGTGAGTGCGAAACTAAGTACAATTAGGGATATTTTTAACATTCTAAAAGGAGGGGGAATAATTTTGCCCCCGTCCCCCCTTTTGAGGGCAAAAAAAAAAGGTTTCCGATCACTTTAGTCTCACTGGAGCTACAGCCACTATTAAAAAAATGCACTGGTATTAAAACTTTGCAGCAGCCTATGGCTATTCTTGACAGAAGAAGTGCATTATCGATAACTATGAAGTCAAACGAAAAAAGAGGACTGTTATTGAGGCTTCATTACACACTGTACTACTATGGCCAATTAAGAATAACATCTTCCGGGAAACTGACTCCGTGACAGTGTTGGGACATCAAAACTCATGTATGAATAAAATACTGGAAGAAAAACTAATCAGCAAAATTCAAGATAATGTACCTCAATATCAGTACTTGAATATAAATAGATATTGGACTTAATCCCAAGGCGATCGGCTCTAGCACAAATTTGCTTAAGGCTCTGTCACATAACATAGAAGAAATGCTTATTAAATTATAAAAGTGTCAGGGACCTAAAGATAATAAAAAATTGAACTATCCATCTTCAACAGCAGTGCAATCAGGGATCAACCATCTAAAAATTAAAAAACAATAAAAAATAAAATTATAGGCCAGGAGTTAAATGTCAACAGTATTAAAACAAGACATGGCAATAATTTTCTATAGATTAATTTCGTATCAATATCCAATATTTTAAATTTTCAACATCTTTACGTGGCATCTTCTTTAAGTCTTGAACAAGTTTTTGATACGACAGTAAGAATATCAGTACATTTTTTATTTTAAGGAATTCTCCTTAGGCCCTTATGCATTGGTCGTGTTCAGAACCGTCAATCTAAAATATCAATACAAAAAAGTAAATTAGAACAGTATTTATATTTTAAACTAGTTCTATGTTATACATAAGTTATCACAGACATGTGCAAATGTTCTGACAGTATACAATAAATATAAACCATTTGTCCTGTTAATTTGGTATAAAAGAGATTGGACAAATTATCTGTGTTTTGGAGTTATGTGTCTGTAAAACTAAAACGTGTTTATAAAAACTCCAATTAAATTTAAAATACACATATTTTATAATCTTATTGATAAATATATAAATAGTCCATGTCAGTCCCTATAAATATAGAAATTGTTGCTTTAGTTCCTTAAAAAATGATTGCCTTGTTTTAGTCCCTCTTTTTTTCTTAATTGTGTTAGGTGCGGACTTTGTCCTTCACAAAAAAAAAACATCTACTTATGGTTATGGAAATAGAGACTACACTCACACATTTCACAAATGAAAAGAGCATATTTAGAAGAATTAAAATCATATTTAACAATAAAACTGTTAACAGGTTCAATGAAAGCAAACCTCTTCACCAGACACATATACAACTCGAGGTGTTTCATCATCACTGTGTTCATTTGCTATCATTGCTGAAATCTTCCAAATCAACATCACAAATAAACCAGGCATTAATGACAGTTGACGAGATTGTTATAGAAAGTTGATTCATGAGACTTTATATCCAAATTTATCTGTACCTGTAACAACAGAGTACTTTTCCCGATACCAGGATCACCACCGACTAAAGTTAAAGAACCTTCCAAACCATTGTTAAAGATAAAGTTAGCCCTGGAATACCAAATTTACTTCTTGCAGGATCATCACGAAAACTTGAATTGAAAAAGGTATTATTATCAGACAATCAACTGGAGGAAGCATTCGTTTGAAAATCCAATTGAGATTTTAGAGGAAGAAAGCAAAAAATAATGTGTACACGCCATGTGAATAAATGTACCAATATCTTCGAACAGGCAAATCCATCATATTCAAACAAACATTAGAAGAAAAATTGGATAGAACCTGGTACAAGACCTCCACCAAGCACTGTAGAAATTTCATTTCCGAGGGAACCAGACCTGAAATTAATGCGAACTGCACAGTATAAATTTGAGAAAAGAACCACGGCACATCTTTTGTAAAAGTCTAGAAGGGCAAATTCCCCCTCACACACACATCAAGGCATGGTAAAAAATTGTCCTACTAATTAACTCCTTTATGAAGATGAAAAACATTCATAGAAACAGTACATTGCTATATGCTCGTAAACCCTCACATTACTTTTTTTCTACCATTCTCCAAACAGTCCTGCTACCCCAAAAAACCTTAAAGTAACCCTCTGTTACTTGAGAGCTATGATGCACGGATACAATCCGTACCGGATACGATGACACGTATCGGATGCGACATATGCCAATACATTTGTTTTGAAAATAATAGGATACTATATTTGATATGTGCATATTGAAAAATAGCAAATTATAAGTTTTTGTCATCATAAAAATACTGATATATAGATTAGATGTATAGATAAGATCCTAAAATATTGGACACGTTGGAGATGGATAAGTGACTCAAATCGAAGTACATAGAGGAAATCATCCTCATCAATCACCACATGATCCAAAACAAGCTGAGTCCAAATACACAAACTTCAAATTTTGAAGAAAAAGAAAATAACTTACAGAGGAATTCTCCATTTGTCGTGATTGAATCCACGGTTCACCTCTTCCAATTTGACGAGGCGCAGCTCTTCAGGTCGTCGTGGGAGCCACGAGCCCACTGCGTCCTCGGTAATGGCTAACCCCCCTCTGGATTTGTCAGTTAATTTGCTCTCGTGAAACTCTTGCATTGTGCCAGTTACATCGCACTCGGGGCATGTCCCCCACCATCTCCCCGTCGTGTGCCCACAATCAGAGCACACCCACTGAGCTTTCACCTTCCCCTTTTTCTTCACCGCCGCTGCATCATTTCCCCTCAAACCGCTAGGGTTTTCATCTCCATCTCTGTGATCGCTTTGCTGCACAACTGGGTGGGCGTAGATGTTCCCATACCTGCTCCAACCGGTGGTGGCGGTTTCGTTTGTTGGTTTGTCTGTGAGGTCAGCTTCGGAAGAATCCGCCGTTGCAGAGTAGTGGGAAAGAAGAGGTCGGAAAATGCATTTGGGGTAGTGAAGGTGAAGCTTGTGTGTGATGAGGATGGTTCTAAGGAGCCTGGTCATGCTATTCGAGCGAGAACAAAATGCTCAGCTGCATAAACCCTTATTTGCCTTGAGGGGTTAATGCGAGGCGGGAACAGTGGAGAATTCGCTACAAAAACAAGTGTAGCATTGCCGGGAAGAGTTTACTAGGATGTCTACGCATTAGATGATACAAAAATGTCGAATTAATGTATTTTTAAGGAGAGTGTTAAAGAAATTTTTTCATAAAAGTATTTTAAATTACTAAGTATAAGTTGTTTTTTTTCATTTTCCAAATGTTAATGGTTGTTAATAGAATGAGTTCAACCAAAAATTTTCTAATTTTTTTTCTAAACTCTTTAAATTAATTATATATTTTTTAAATTTTATTTAAAAAAATCGAATCACAATTTTTACACATTCTCTTCAAACTTTTTACTACTAAATTAATTTTATAGTTCATCAGTTTTTTCAAGTAAATTAGTTTTACTTTTTTTTACCTCAAAAATATATAGGATAGTTTTACTTCCTACCTCCCAAATATTTAGGTTAATGTATAAGTTAATGATTACAAAATAAACTTGTTAGTTTAGTTACCCATAACTCAAATAATTAAATAAGAGATTAGAAATGTAATTTAAATATTTATTTACAAAAAAAATGCTTTTTTTATTTGACTTTATTATCAAAGTTTTAAAAACCTTTTAAATACACGCCACTAATAAAGAATGTGTGGATTCAATGTGTGTATTGTTTTTTATAACTTAAGCCTGAAATAAACATCTGTAATTTAATTTCTTTTTCTTTTCAACACCGAATTATAGTAATTTTTAAGGAGTTCATACAACTTAAAAAGAAGTTTTTATTTGTATATACTTTGTTTCTTTGTGTGATAAAAGCAAGGATAAATCAAACATCTCCCACTTTTATCACTTAAACCATTTTTTCTCTCTATATATTTTTTTTTGTCTTGACATGAAATACAGAAAATTTTTCATTAGACTCATGTTCATGATTTAAGTCGTAAATATTATTTGTTGTATAAGGATTAGCATAACATTTCGATAATTTATATGCTTAATGTAGTATATTTGACATTTAAGCATAGTTTTACCTCACATGTCACGTTTCACATATATTTTCTGTCTTTTTCTCCATGGCATTTACTATATTGCATATTTGTTTCCTGTGAGACTCTCTTTCTCTAAAGGCTTCAATATTTAATTCATAAATTATATATACTTTTAATCTTTTAATTTTATGTAAAAAGTAAAATTAGTTTATTTTTAAATCTTTAAAACAATTTAACTTTTTTTTTTAAATTACGAATTTAATTCTTTTAATCAAATTTTGTTAAATTTATTTAACAAAAAAATTAAATAAATTAAACAAAATTTAGTTAAAATGATTAAATTAAATAACTTATTTCAAGTTGAAGGATTAAATTAAATTAAAATTTTGAAAATAAACCATTTTCAATTTTTACTAAAAATTAAGAGTAAAAATATATTTAACTTTTAATTAATTCATCACAAATTTATACTCATCCATTTTAAATTACTTTCCTTCCGAAGTTCTATTTCAAATCCTTATACCTTGCACACTTATATTTGTTTCAAATCTACTTGAATTTTGCATGCATATTATGATTTTAAGTTTTTCACTCTCTCAACAGATATCATCAATTGTAAATTTTTATATTTGTTTCTTGTATTTGTTAATTTTGTCATTTGAATTGTTTTTACATGTTTGTTTTGTAAACATATAAGATATTTGATTATCAGTTATGTATAAACATGGATTTTAAGTCTCCACATGATTTTCATGTTGTGAAAAATTTCAAGAACATTATATTTTAAAAATAAAACATAGCATTTTACATTTTTGACAAAATCAGATTAGAATGTATTGTTTTATATCCATTGTTAAGTCAAACTAGTCTATCTTGGTTAACAATTGATACAAAATATCACATTCTACATTATCGATGAAATTTCTCTATATTTTCTATTAAAGACATTTATAATGATGCAACTATCAACATATAAAATGCTTAGAATAACTAATGTAAAAAATCACGTTGCAGTAATGATAACTACGACGGTAAAAAGTGGCTGGTATAGTCCTCAACAACATGAACATGAATGATGTCCATGAATTAAATATAACAAAGACGATAAAAAAAGATGACATGTTAACAGTATTCAACAATGTAGATGTTACACGAAGAAAAAATTACATTAAATACAATTTATAGTTTGTGGTTGTTTGTAATTAAATATTTAGATGATTTAGGTTTTATATTTAGATTTTTTTTTTTCGTAATAAGGATACAACTTTTTGTGTAAATTTACTAAAATAAAAGATTTCTTTTTTATTTTGAAACATTAATTCATGATAAAGAAGTTGTGCTTTAATAGACAATATTGATTATTAAATATTATTCCTTTTACCATACACCAACAATTCAGACTTTCTTCGACTAATCTCAATATTTTTTTTTTAATAAAAATTGTGTTTTTGTGCATAAACTTATAACTTCTCTTTTATTTGTAACCTTTTTTATGTATATATAAATTGTGTTTATAACACAGTTTTTATTTTATTTTTTATCCAATCAAGTAGTGTTTTGTTTTTATAATTTTTAAAATAAAGTATGTAAAATTCATATTTAGCCCGTGTATGCATGCATTTGTTTTTCAGATTGGAAATGATTTTGCTAGTATGAAGTTATTTTCTAAATTTTTATTTGATGATTGTTTATTTTTGGAATTATTCTATTTTTATCCAATGCAAATTTTGTTAATTCATAATATTTTTATGAATTTAATAGTTTTCTTATTATTTTGTTTGGTAAATTTTTAATTGAGATGTATTTTCATGAAACCAAAACAAAACAATAATTAATAAACAATAAATTTTTCCTAAATAGAGTTATTATTAATTCTATTTAAAATAGTAAGTGGACATATTCATCATAGGTATGAATACATAACATGAAAATTATTAGAAAGTAATTTATATATGTGTATTTTCAACTAATTATTACTTTATCTTAATAATAGGCCATTTCAATGAAAATATGTAATAATAAAATTTAGTAAAAACTTAATTAAATATATTGAAAATCACATAAACTTAAAATTTAATCAAACTTTCAAATTCGGACAGACAAAACTAAAGGCGAGAAAGAAGAAAGTTAAAGACTTGTTTTTTTAGTGGATTTAAGAAAACGAATTTTAGAGAATTTGAAAGGATTTAAAGATAAATTTTTTTATCATTTATTTAAATTAATTTAGAGATAAATGGAATAAATTTAAAAATAAAATTTTTAGTTTATCACGAGTAAATAAATGAAGTAGGGGTCTAGGATGGTCCAAATTGAACTCTTTCAGTTAGCACACATCAGTCGTATAAAAATTCAATCTTTGCACTTGACTCTTCACAGCTACTTTTTTCTCAGACTCCATACTTTTACTATTGGATTGGCTACGCAGTCGAAAAGGAAATAATCTTAATTTTCATTGAAGAGGCACGACAGCTGGTGACCTAATCTGTGGTTAAAAAATCAGCAGCCAAAAAACTTGGTTACGTTTATTTATTGCATAAATTATTGATCGATCATAATTTCTGTGGTGCCCTTTCGTCTCAAATAATCGTGAATCACTATTTACTTTTTAGTTCTGTTGTTGCGCCATTACCTATGTCTTATGGTACATACATAGTATTTTTGTTTTGATGTTCTGCTAGGATTTCAGGTCAGTAGCAGAAACCTCCGAGGCCCACAAAAACCTTGCAAATCCAATTGAGGTATATTATCATACAGAATCCGACAACACCATGCAGGATTCTACCACAGCTGCTTCTGGGTTCTTACTTGAAGATGTTCCTCATCTATCTGATTACATCCCTCACCTACCCGTAAGGCTCTTAATTCTCCCCATATTCATCCCCACCTAAAAGAACTTGGTTTCTGGTTTGAGTGGGCGTGTTTGTATTATGACTTTAACTTCTGAGCACTGACAGTGAACAGTTTCTTATATTGTCAATTAATATCTGCTGGGTATGATTTTTAATATAGTCATTATGAAAAAAAATTATATTCTGAATCTGTTAGAGATCATACTAGATATGATTTTTTAGATAATTACTATAAAAGTCAACAAATTTGGTGATTTCTGATCAAAGCTATGGACTATTTACTCTGTGTTTGATTTTTAGCATATGATTCCTTTTTTTAATCATGCAGTCATATCCAGACCCGTTACAAGACAATCCTTCCTATTCAGTTGTCGCGTAAGCCAATCTGTAGTAAACATTTTCAATATTCTTTCTGGTTGTTTACTGTGTTGTGTAGCCACTGTTGGAATGTTCCAGAATCGATTGGTGACTGAGTTGGATAATTTTTTATTCCGCAGGCAATATTATGTGAATGTGGATGATACAGTTGCGCAACAGGTTATTGAATTTTCACCTTTTAGTAGATGGAGTTCTGTTTCTATCATTGTTGCAGTGTTTCACAACTGGTTTCATTGTGCAGATAATTGTACACAAAAATAGTCCAAGAGGGACCCATTTTCGGTGTGCTGGGCAGCTCAGAAGGTTTTACCTTTTTTTTTTTTTTATATATCAAAAGTAAGACCTTGATTTCACCAATGTAATTCACGGTAAAACAACGGTGATTTGAATGTTTGGCAGGTGTATTTTGATTCAGAGGAAGTGTACGCTTGTATTGTCACTTGCGGTGGATTTTGTCCTGGTCTAAATACAGTTATAAGAGAAATAGTACGCGGCTTGTATCATATGTATTGGGTGCTCAGAGTTCTGGGAATACAGGTATCACTTATGGACCAATTGTAACATCACTCATGTATATGTATGTATTTATTATAACTGCACCAGATTAGGAGCTTTATTTGCAATTTTGACAGGTATTGAGTAGTTTCTAAAGTGTAAATCTTGTGTTTGGTTATATGTAGGGAGGATATCCAGGTTTTTATTCTCGAAATACAGTTCCTTTAACGCCAAAGGTTGTGAATGATATCCACAAACGTGGTGGAACCATCTTTGGGACATCATATGGTGGCCATGACACCTCAAAGATTGTTGATAGCATTGAGGACCGGGGCATTAATCAGGTTTATATACTTGGAGGATATGGAACTCAGTATGAAGCAGCTATGGTTTTTGAGGTAATTAATTTACAAACTAACTTGATGATTGCATATGCTTTAAAGTTTTGTGGGTATAATACTTTTCACTGATTAAATTTGTAGTCATAAGATTTAGTTATTCATGCAGGAAGTTAGAAGGCGTGGCTTGAAAGTTGCAGTAGTTGGAATTCCAAAAACTATTGACAATGATATCCCAGTAATGACACTTTAACTGTAAAATTGTACATGTTAAAATTGCTAAGTTTATTGCTGTTTTAATCAAAAGAAAAAGGGATTTGAGTTTAAGGAATCACCTATTTGATGTCATTCTGTATTTGAATTAGGTTATTGATAAGTCAATTGGCTTCGACACTGCTGTCGAAGAGGCACAGCGAGCTATCAGTTCTGCTCATGTGGAAGCAGAAAGCGCAGAGAATGGTATTGGTGATGTAAAATTAATGGGGCGTTACAGTGGTAAGTTTCGTTCATTTCTTTGATAGTATACAACTTTAGCTTAATGGTATCACTACAGTGTGGAAGATCATAAAATTGACTAGCTTAATGGCATCACTAAAGTTTGGAAGATCATAAAATTGACTAGTATGCAGCTATGGTGCTTGATTTTAATCCACAAACCCATGTCAAATTTCTTTTATTTTCCTTTCTGTGGCTACACCAGTATCATCTTGGGTAATTTTCATTCCAGCAAATTGCTTAGTGTCTCTTATCATTTGGCCAACATTTGATCGTCTTTAGTCTCTTATCATTTGACATGCATTTGGGTTATTTATTGATCTCCTCGTATTGTTTCTGAAATGTCGACCCTTTCTCATTTCTAGCATGTCTTTTGGAATACAAGTAAATATGCGATGTTTTATCCAGTACCTTGAAGCGTTATTACCACTACCAATCGTCTATTGAATGCTGACCTAGGCACTTACTCTTTTTTTTCATAACATCCTTCCAAGAATTTCCCTCAAGGGACCTGCCATATTGAATTATTGATTATTTACCATAAATCATGAAAGTTATTGTTTAGTAAAACAGGAAGAGATATTGTTCTTGTCATTCTTATATCTGGCCCTGTCTTGAATTAGTTGTTACAGTCACCAAATACTGAGATTTCATGCAGGATTTATAGCCATGTATGCCACTCTTGCTAGCCGAGATGTAGACTGCTGCCTGATCCCAGAATCGCCATTTTATATGGAGGGTCCAGGAGGACTGTTGGATTTCATTGAGAGAAGACTGAAAGAGAAAGGGCACATGGTTATAGTAATTGCTGAAGGTTCTGGTCAGGAGTTTCTTTCTGGCCACCCGCCCATTGTTAATAAGCAGGAGGCTTCTGCAGACCAATTACTTCCAGATGTTGGTCCGTGGTTATCCAAGAAAATTAAGGTAAAAGTTATGCAAGTTTGGCTTGCTTACGCAACGCATGCAACTGTGAATTCTCTGGAAACTCAACATTCCTTTGATTAATTTTCCATTTTTGGTTTTACATTTAAATGTTTATTTTTTGTAGGATCACTTTTGCTAAATGTCAAAAAATGCCTATTAATCTGGAGTACATTGGTGAGCTCTCTTCTCTAAACAGTATATTTACTAAAGAACAAACATGTGACTAACAAAAAATTGTCTCGCAGATTCTACCTACATGATCCGTGCTATACCAAGTAATGCATCTGATAATGTATTCTGCACCCTCCTTGCCCAAAGTGCAATTCAGTGTGCAATGGCAGGATACACAGGCTTCACCGTTGGTCCAGTCAATGGCAGAAATTGTTACATTCCATTTCATGTAAGTTCTTACGACTCTAACCAAATATATTTGCTACTGTGCCAATTGCTTGGTTCCTTTCATACGTGCCGCAAGAGTCTGTAAATATTGTGAACACCTTTTTTGTTGTTGTTGTAAATATGCTATTTTTTCCCTATATTACTTGCTTACCTTAAACAGAATGCTGTTTTTGTACGTGCAGCTGATAAACGAGGGAGAAAAGAGGGTTGTGATAACTGATAGGATGTGGGCAAGGTTACTATCTTCAACCCATCAGCCTAGCTTCTTGAATCCAAAAGATAGCACAGCAGTGAGAGCGGAAATAACTGAACCAGAGATAGCAGACTAAATTGTGCTGACCATGTTAATTAATGATCAAATTGAATTAGCGTAAGATCAAATTAGATAATTGAGGTCGGATAAAACCAAATCAGTACATCTTTTCCGGTATTTAAGCCACAATGTGTGCATCTACATTTACAAAATTTTGAATTACAGCTTAGATATCAAAAGAAAGTGAGATCTGCATAACACCTTTGGCATCAGTTAACTATTACTCTACTAAATACGGTGTTAATAACCTCTTTCAGATCCTTGCAACCTACAACTTTTATTTCTTCCAGACCTTCGGTTTCTAGAAGTTTTTCAGCTTCCTTTGGTACGACACACATTCTGTAACCCAACTTCGCCACTGTGTTAACCCTTTTATCAATTTTAGGAACCTGTATCAATAAATAAAGAAATTACCAGGCTAAGACATCGATGGAATAAACAAGCAATCTGTTTAATTTGGCTTAATGAACATAAGGATCTTTTCTTAGAAAACACAACAAAAAAGTGTTGTTTCAAATGGGAAGGATGTCTTTGAATTTACTCTATAGGTAACATGGTTTCAATAAACCTTAATCAACCGGCAGGAATCAAGTCCCATCTAACAAAGGAATATTGTATTATTAATGAAACACTCAGAAATAGAATTGCAAGAGTGATAGTACTAGCTAAGCAAACCGTTTGGCCAAAGCTACAGGCTGAAGACTGAAAGAAACATCACCGCTGCCATTGCAAACTCCCCTTTCTAGACATATCCGATCACAATTGTTTTGTCTTTTTTAAGCAAGCATGAATTCATTAATAAAGACAACCTAGAACTAAGCACACGCGTGTTCTCTCTCCTCTAACTGAATCTCACTCTGTAGATGCTTTACACAAGTTGTTCCCTCCTAATTTACCTTTTTGGGCCAACTACAGTAATTAGTAACAATTTAGGTCCATAGTCGTATCACAACCTCAAATATACATATTGTGGACAAAAGAGCAGAAAAATGCTTGACCTAGCCATATCATGTCATTGTTCATCAGAACTAAAAACCGACCAGTTAATTTAAATCTGCATTCCACAACAGAGTTCGACAAGACAATCCTTTCGACCACTTTCCTAACTATGTAGAAATCTGAAAATGCCACTTAATTCAAAACACATGAAACCTCAGGCAACAGATCTGAATTTTCACAAAAAAAGACTTCCATAGATTGAAACGCAAAGCAAATTTAACATCTACAAACCCTTCAATAATCAGCACATTGCTACGCTATTGAAAACTCTAAATTGATTTTCAATATCGTAGTAGTGAGTAGCAACCTTTAACATTCAATGTGCTTACTTACCATGCGAAGCTCTCCACCAAGGCCAATTTCACCAATGAACGCAGTCCGCTCTGGAATAGGGAACTCCAAGAAACTGGAAAAAAAAAAGACAACAAAGATGCTAAACAAAATCTACCAATTTCTAGAATATTGTACTGGAAAAAAAGAAAGCATTCATGCCAATAGTGCCAGACCAACAAGAACGAACATCATTTACAATAAATTAGAACACGAACCTGCTGCAAATTGCAGCTGCTATTGCAAGATCTCCAGCAGCCTCTGTCACTCGGAATCCACCAACAACATTCAAAAACACAGCCTGTTGAACAAGTGGCAAGATGAGAAAATACATATTAGAGATCTACTAGTTATAATTTTTATGTGTATTGTAATTTCATTTAACAGTCATCTGTGGCAGTATTAGTTTCCACGAGGCTTCTTATAGAAACTGGATCAGAAAACTCTTACAGAAAGGAATTCTCAATTGGAAACTGAGAATTATGTATAATTCTTGCAATTGTACAAAAAGTTTACAATACAACCACTAGCACTTTGAGGGCCCAGAAACCTCCCACAACACAGTTATTTCTCCTTATCCCCCACACAGACCCAAAAACACATATATGTATACATAACTTCCCCCTACACACAACTATATAACTAGTAACAGATTTCTCAGCTAAATAAATCAATTAGCTGTATTTATTTTTTCTCTTATTACTTCTTTCATAGACCTTCGTAATAGGGGATCGTATCCTAACAGCTTCCTGTTATGATTCAGTGTCCTGTTGGCTCAGCAATAAGTCATACAGATATGCTATATAAACTACACTACCACTGTGCATGAGGTATAATACAACTCTGACATATTCTCAAATTTCTCTCTTACTGTTTGACTATCTCATCCCTCTGATATCTCTTTTTGCTTCTCTAATATGGTATCATGAGCTTGTAGTTGATCCAAGCCACATATTCTACGCAAGATTCAGTTTTCAATCAGGAAAATTGGCATCCAACCTTTTCTCACCAAATTTAAATCAAACTGAGTTCCAAAATTTTCTGAGACGGTAACAGTAAGTGGAAGGATTCATTCATGGTCATAAACTCTACTGTTGTTTGGTTAAACTTGCCATCATCAGAACCTTACCTTTCTGAGTAGAGCCATGATTGTTATTTAGTAAACCCAGCATATTCAGATTGGGCGCAGTAAGATATTTTGCTGTTTATGTGGCTATTATCAATGCTGTCAGGGTCAATTCTTCCTAGGGTTGTCTGCTGCATTCATTCTTGCCATGTTTGGTAAGAATCCAAATTTTTTTCATTCAGAAATGAATGCAAAAATTGTATCAGATTTGATTGGAACTAAAAACCATCACTGAAGGCAACAAAACCAAGGAAGAATATCTTGCAACAATCCAAGCTAGTGTGGATACTCTCTTGTCAATTGGAAATCTCGTTTCTCAATCGTGACAATAGAAGTTATTCTATAAGGCCTCACTGCGGAATACAGTGCTCTAGCAGCTTTTTCTCAGGATAGATCAGATCCTCGTGATATTATTGATGTCAGATAAGATTGAAAAGAGTAAGAACACTCTCACACAAGGCATCCCAAGAAACATCATTCAGGCACCACCCTCATGGGGATTACCTATGTTTGATCAATCTTTTGACAATTACCACTCACAAGCTCCTTAATCCAGGGAAATGTTTCCCTGACCACTCTTAAGTTAATTGCAAGATTTGCCACGACAAAGGACCTGACATAAGTGTTTGCTACCAGCATCATATCATTGGTTCACACCCGACTTGATCTTTAGCCCAACAGTCCCTTGGGGATTTTCGATTTTCATTTAGTAGCCACGCTCAAATTAGACCGGGCCTTCTCAGTGGACAAACTCAGGTATTGGCCCAAACAAATACATGATCTTCCTATCCTTCTCCAGGCATTAGGGAGCCGACCCATGCTCATCCTCACACCAAAAGGCTCATGCCTTTCTAACTTTAAATATGCACAAAATTCTTACATTGCTTAAACAGTCAAGGTGAAGGATAATATATACCCTCCTCTCTTAACCAATGAGACATCATTTAAGGATAAAAACATAACAAAATCATTGAAGATAACATCTTGGATGTGATGATTGACCCAAACCACTACTACCCCTTAGCTCTCAACTGAAGAGCTTATTCTAAAACACCAAGGTGCTTTTCAATGACAAAAACACTAGGCTCTAAAACGAACAATACTTCAAATCTACTAATTGAGTTTGTATGCACCCCCTTCCCTTGACCCACCAAGACACCTTTGATGGACAAAATAGTGACGAAAACATCAAGCTTCAAAGTGAGCTATATCTTTAATGCAGTGCTTAATTCTAATGATACTATCTTAGCACACTTGAGGTCAGAGTGCTAAGTAATGTTGATTTGGTTACTCTGCTATTACTCAGCTCATTGTATGTTGATTCTGGATCTACCCATAATGAGTGAAATAGTCCTTTGGCAACATTGTATATATACCATATACTATGTAGCATTTTAGACTTTGAAATCCTCGTTACAAAGCCTTAAAAGTGTCTGTCTCATTGTGTAATATTGCTGTCCCTAATTTTTGTGATGAATTCTGTCTAGGTTGTTGAAATAAAAGAGAAAGAGGCTAAAGGGTAAGGAACACATAGGGTTATGTATTTATAAATAGGAAAATAAAAAAGAGATGGGCCAAAGCCTGATACATCTACAATAGTTTACACCGAATCTTTTGAGCTTCAATACTGTGACTTGTAGGGAACAACACCTGCCACTTAATATTGTGGCCACCTATACGAGCTTAGATGCTTTGATGCTTATACCAACTACACTTGTCCCTCTCACTTTAAGGAGCTAACTGAAGTGCAATTCAACACCAAGCTCAAGGCCATACAAACTGGTAGCAATGGAGAAATTCGATCTATAGGAACATAGTTTGCTAAATGCGGAATAGCTCATCACATCAATTTCCCACATACTAATCACTAAAATGATTCACGTTTGTTGGCTCCCCCATATTTACATTCGCACATCTGTTTATTCCCACATTTTTATTTTTATCATATTTGTTGAAAGAGATAAAAGAGATAAACATTGATGCAAGAGATGCTGAAATCGGTATGTATGGGTATACGTATATCATGAAGAAAAAACACATGAAACCTGGTCATAAACATTTCATAGAGATAGAAAGACAAGAAAGTCAAAAGGATATAACATATTTGTATATCAGCTTACATTATCCTGGAGATGAAGACCTGCTTGCTTAATAAGTACCTACAGATCACGTAATAGTGCAATAATCAATACACAACAAATTTCATTGCGGTAGGCTATATTTATAGAAAGAGAACTAATATCACCATCAAGCATCCCTTTCATTCATTTTCTCATTCAAATGAATTACCACATGGGAAGGTTATGAAATATAGTTAAAGAATTACCAAGAAGAGTGACTTACACATTTAATAATATTAGCTTTGGTTTGATGGATCCCATAGGATTGTGAACTCGAAACTGGGCTACGTGTGAGGCATAGTGCCTGTAGAATAAAATTGAAAATTATTAAATATATTAGATTATTAGATATCTTGGATAAATACCTTATCTTTATCTTTTATCTTCGGTTACTTTGTTTTTATTATTTATTTATTTTTTAGACTTAGCTCATATTTTCTTTATTATAAATAAAGTACCCTTTGTGTATTTTCAACACAAAAGAAATTAATCTCATACATAGTTTTTCACTATATTCAATATAATATCAGAGTTAGGTTTAAAGCATATCTCAGCGAAATTGGATATTTGTTGGACTATCAGACTACCTATTAATGTATATATCTCTTAGAGATAAGACAAATTTAGAATATATAAGTGAGAGTACAAACCTCACTTTACAAACCGATTTTGTGGGATTAAGTCAAACATAAAGTCAACTTCTTAACAAAAATCAATAAAATAATTTTCTAAAAGGATATTAGAGCATAAATACCACATATAAGAAGAATGCACAACGATGAAAATTAAGGTGTATTCTTAATCTCTATCACAGACACACGATAACAAGCTTTGAGGATTTGACACAACAATGTCTTATGGAATCTTTGTTGCAGGCATCATACTCAGGATAGTAAGTTTAAGACTTTGGTC
This sequence comes from Vigna angularis, assembly GCF_016808095.1. Lineage (NCBI taxonomy): Eukaryota > Viridiplantae > Streptophyta > Magnoliopsida > Fabales > Fabaceae > Vigna > Vigna angularis. The sequence continues at coordinate 1,897,031 of NC_068980.1, forward strand.
TTACAAGATCTCTCCATTGGAATATACTGACATAACATAAAATTTAAGACCCTGAGTGTAAAAATAAAATAATATATTTCTGTCTTGGAAACATATATTTCTATCGACAACCAAATAAAGCATTAATTAGAATGTGAATCTTATAAGACTCCTATGCTGGAATAGAAGTTGTAAAAAAGTCTTAAAAGTGATTTGGCATGATGGAAACCACAAAAAATAAATTAAGATCTCATAAAATGACCCTTTGAAGTCGAGATGGCCTGACAAAAAATCTCTAGATGATAAATAAGGATCATTTCTTCACCACGTATCTATTCACAATTTAAAATCTAGAAGCTGCTATGATTGTATTTATCAGCTAATAATGAAGCCAAACTCATTTTATGAGTCACTGCTTGCAATTACTTATATCCACAATCAATGACAAGGACAATGGTGACGTTTCTCAAGATATAGGATATAGAAGAAAATACACAATGGACTTGGATTCTTAGATTCAACGATAATAGGAAAATTACCTGAATTTCAACTATAAAAGTTCTTTTACCACCCATTATTACAGCAATAGCAAGTCCGGCTAAAACATTTGAATCAGAGTGTTGGTGAGTGAGAAACATTTCACTGGCATTTGAAACAACCTGGAGTCCCGACTGTGACATCTCAAGAACTGCAAGCTGATCATATAAATCAACACAGATAGAACATCAATTTTCTCAGGTCGTTCTAATTATAGAAGGTAATATAAGATAGATGACCAAATGCCATTATGAAATTGACATGATAACGCACAGAAGGAGCTTCTAAATTTAGCTAGATTAAGCAATGATAAAATGTCAACACATTATGATAATATATGGTCTCAGTCCTTCACCCAGCAGGTCATATGCATGCCTCGTACTCCAATAATTTAAACTTGCAGCCAGATATATCAGATAAGGTACTCATTCTCAAAATTAAGCATCACAGAAAAATACTAATGGCAGAAATAGAGCAGAAGAAAAAAGCAAGAAACCGATACTAGTAGTACACTGTTCATGATATTCATATATTAAGAGTACTGATAACATGGCTCTTCAAAAGTATTAGTAGAAACAAAATAGTTACAACCAAGGAAGACATCTTAAATGTAATATGAAATAGTCATAGCATACCTCATCAGTGGAACCAAAGCGATTTTTCACAGCTCTCAGCATTCGATATGCAGACTGCTTCTCACCCTAAGCATTAATTTGAAAAATTAGCACGGAGAAAATTGAAATGAAACCTGGTGATTCGATTAAAATGTTAAACTGCAATATGCAGAAAAAAGCTGTTAAAAAAAATTACACAATCAGTTAAAATGTAATGTTGTAAAAATAAATAACAATGATTTAGGAAAAAGGGAATAAGAAGAATTGCGTGCTGTGATCATAATAAATTTCAGAAAGGAATAAAAAATTTATTGACAATGTAAATATTGTTCCACTATATCTTTTTAACTCATTTTTACAAATAAACCAGTTTCAGTGAAATAAATCAAATAACATAATTTCAGATTGTGAGAGAGTGTATTGAGATCCTACATTGACTAAAAATATGCCTAGTGTAGAATTATATGATAGTATTAAAGCCTATCCTAAATCTATTATTAGACCACCTAAATCCATCTAGACAAATCCTAGGTGTGAAGGGTTGTTGTTGGGCCACCCATATTTATCCACACTCCAAATGTCTGGTCTTGAGCATGAATGATCACATGATGCCAGCAAGAGACTGTTCGCCAACCCTTTTAAGAAAATTGTTTTGATTTAGCAGAATGCAAAACTCGAAATACATACCCCTCGGAAAAATGTTCATATTTTGCCCTGCCAGGATATAGTGCTTTACAGACAAGACACTACAGTAATGTTCCAAAAAAGTAGATAATGAAGCCAAAATATAGAAACCATAATGATGGGCAGCTCTACCAAGTAACGACTATCCAAAAAAAAAATGGTGTAATGAGGTACCAACTTCCATATACAAAACAACATCAACTATATGCTCCAAGACGCGAGGTCCTGCTATCTCTCCAGATTTGGTCACATGTCCAATCTGAAAAACAAAGCAAAAGAGAAAAGTAAATTATTTTTATCACAAATGGTAACACTTCAAAGGCCACAATAAGAGACATGCACACAGATAAATTACAAATGAAATCCACACAAGTAACATCAATCATAATACCTGCCATTTCAGCACAATCATGTGACTTTTACCATGATGGGATCACAAAAACTGTAAAAATTTCCAGTTTTACTATAACGACCTATGTCAATTGCAGACTTGGCTGAATAAGGGGATTAAACTGTTGAAAATTATCTCCTATTACCGGAAAGTATCTTCTATTTGAGGGGCGTATTAATCTGATTTGAATTTTATTTTATTTTCTACTTAATTTCCTCTATTAAGTAAGTAATGTACTCGTTTCTAAGTCATTAATATTGTAGGGAACAATAGTGCTGGAAACGGCTTAAAGTAATCAAGGTCTAAGAAAACCAAATAGGCGGATTCATGTATAGTAGCTTATCATTATCCTACGAAGTTTGATTTTCAATTTATTGTTACTAAATTTACTCCGATGTAAATTATTTTATATAAGGAATGCTACTTAGTACATCAAACACTCGAACAATTCACCAAATATGATGCAAAAAAGGATAGTGCATTAATGGATCAATTTTCCATTTATATATAATTCACAAAAATTGATAGACGTGCTCACCAAAATAACTGAGATGTTAGTTGTTTTAGCAAATCGCATCAAAGCTGCCGTACATTCCTTCACCTGTCACACACCAAGAAAAAAGTCACATCTGATGTACCACAGAACCAGGACACCATGCATCCCAATGACCAAAAAACCAATTAAAAAAATTAAACGGAATTAATCAATCATGAGTTTGACCTTTTAAAAAATCTTTTATTTGACAATGATTAAATACTATGAAGAGAGATTTGGTATGGACAAAAGTTAATTAAATACCAAAGAAACATTCCAAACAACACATGATACACATTTTAATAGAATATAAAAGAGCATTAGGAAGAAGCTATTTTGTCCACATACTCTCCTATTAGTTACAATTTATTAGAAATCACAAAAATTATGGGTCCCACGTCTTATTTAATTATACTCCCTACTGATTTTGTAGTTGTCAATAATTTCTAAACAATAAGCGGGTGTGCTTTCCTAGCACTGCTCTAGAATATAAATGGATGTGCATAGTGCAACATAAAAGAATTCTATGAATCAGAGTTTGAGAGAAAAACTGATAATCTGAGATTAATTCTTTTGGATGTATAGATCATAAAAGTGGATTCTGCCCCTCCCAATAAAGTCATCTCCAATGTCAAGGTTAGGAATTGAATCCTTGACATGTCTTAGGAACCCAGCTATTTACAACTGTTACGTATCCGAGTCGTAACTAACCACGATCGTAAGAAAGAACAGTAACTGAATAAACCTCTTTTATTAACTCGGATACGTAACTAACCACGATCGTAAGAAAGAACAGTAACTGAATAAACCTCTTTTATTGATAAAAATATCTAAATCAAAGAAAGCAAACAATAACGGGAAGCATAACCTCCTTCAGTGACTAGGGAGCATAACCTCCTTTACAAAAACTCAATAATCAAAAGCCTGCCCTGAGGGCTTTATTTATACTATTATTTTCCTATGATATATTTCTAATTACTGTAATTAACTTATATTCAATATTTCCTAGGATATTGCTCTAATTACTGTAATTAACAATAATTCCCTAGGATATTGCTCTAGTTACTGTAATTAACAATAATTCCCTGGAATACTGCTCTAATTACCGTAATTAACAATATTTCTCTAGGATACTGTTCTAATTACTGTAATTAACAATATTTTCCTAGGATACTGCTCTAATTACTGTAATTAGGATAGTTGTGCTCTTCAACCGGCTTTGGTCTTCCTCCTTCCCCCGTCCGGTCTGTCCTTTCCCCTCTTTCTCCCGTTCGGCTTGGTCTTCCTCCTTCCACTGTTCGGTCTTCTTCTTCCCTCCTATACCTTTTTCTCTCATATACCTTCCAACCCGTAACACCAACTTACCAAATGTGCTGAACTTTGTTGGTTGATAGTTTAAAAATTGATATTGAAGCTGTTATTCTCTAAAACAGAGATCAGTATGGGTGCAGTGAATGTTAAACAGATATAACTGGCATTAGCTAACCCTGCTGAGCCGGAAACAGCAGACAGTTAATAAAACTACAACCTACTGTGCACATAAGAGAAATAAACAACAAACCTAAATGCACTCCGCCTAACATAGTTAAAACATCCAACAAAAATGTAAAGTCTCCTGAAGGTAGTTAAGTTTGGTATATTCAAAACCTGCTTAATCCCTCCAGCACTTCCTATTACTGTATTTAGGTAAACAGTTTGTATTGAATCAACCACCAGAGCACAAGGGGATAGACCATGAGTTTTCCTCAATATGTCCTACCACCAAAAAGCAAAAGTAAAGCATAGTTATCAATCGTAGATAGTAATAGCAGTCAAAGCCAAAAAAAAAAAAAAAATAGTGCTATAGTACACAGTGGAATGCCTCTTTATATGTACATAGATTAAATAATTAAGTAATTTATATCATATACATATAAATGCTAAGTGCTCAAAATTCACAACATATTCATAATTAACAATCGGAGGTCACAGGTTTTAAGCACAAACATACAAGGAAATAACAATATAAGTCATTTTAAACATTCAATAAAAAGTGATTGAGTGTTGCTCACGGAAAACAGTAGAGGATGAGGGTTCAAAGTTTAAAACAGAGGTGATTCAGAATAGTAGAGAAATAATGGAGAATGGGTAATCACCAGAAATACTGCATGGCGAGGGTGCGAAACTACATACAATTAGGGATTTTTTAACATTCTAAAAGGAGGGGGAATAATTTTACCCCCGTCCCCCCTTTTGAGGGAAAAAAAAAAGGTTTCCGATCACTCTCGTCTCACTGGAGCTACAGCCACTATTAAAAAAATGCACTGGTATTAAAACTTTGCAGCAGCCTATGGCTATTCTGGACAGAAGAAGTGCATTATCGATAACTATGAAGTCAAACAAAAAAAGAGGACTGTTATTGAGGCTTCATTACACACTGTACTACTATGGCCAATTAAGAATAATATCTTCCGTGAAACAGACTCCGTGACAGTGTTGGGACATCAAAACTCATGTATGAATAAAATACTGGAAGAAAAACTAATCAGCAAAATTCAAGATAATGTACCTCAATATCAGTACTTGAATATAAATAAATATTGGACTTAATCCCAAGGCGATCGGCTCTAGCACAAATTTGCTCAAGGCTCTGTCACATAACAGAGAACAAATGCTTATTAAATTATAAAAGTGTCAGGGACCTAAAGAAAATCAAAAGTTGAAACATCCATCTTCAACAGCAGTGCAATCAGGGATTAACCATCTAAAATTAAAAAAGAAAAGATTATAGGCCAGGAGTTAAATGTCAACAGTATTAAAACATGACATGGCAATAATTTTCTGTAGATTAATTTCGTATCAATATCCAATAGTTTAAATTTTCAACGTCTTTACGTGGCATCTTCTTTTATAAGTCTTGAACAAGTTTTTGATACGAGTGTAAGAATATGAGTACATATTTTATTTTAAGGAATTCTCCTTAGGCCCTCATGCATTGGTCGTGTTCAGAACCCTCAATCTAAACAATCAATACAAAAAAATAGATTAGAACAGTATTTATATTTTAAACTAGTTCTATGTTATACATAAGTTATCACAGACATGTGCAAATGTTCTGACAGTATACAATAAATATAAACCATTTGTCCTGTTAATTTGGTATAAAAGAGATTGGACAAATTATCTGTGTTCTGGAGTTATGTGTCTGTAAAACTAAAACGTGTTTATAAAAACTCCAATTAAATTTGAAATACACATATTTTATAAGCTTATTGATAAATATAGAAATAGTCCATGTCAGTCCCTGTAAATATAGAAATTGTTGGCTTTAGTTCCTTAAAAAGTGATTGCCTTGGTTTAGTCCCTCATTTTTTCTTAGTTGTGTCAGGTGCTTCACCAAAGAAAAACATGTACTTATGGTTATTGAAATAGAGACTACACTCACATTTCCACAAATGAAAAGAGCATATTTAGAAAGATTAAAATCATATTTAACACTAAAACTGTTAACAGGTTCAATGAAAGCAAACCTCTTCACCAGACACATATACAACTGGAGGTGTTTCATCATCACTGCATTTATTTGCTATCATTGCTGAAATCTTCCAAATCAACATCACAAATAAACCAGGCATTAATGACAGTTGACGAGATTGTTACAGAAAGTTGATTCATGAGACTTTATATCCAAATTTATCTGTACCTGTAACAACAGAGTACTTTTCCCGATACCAGGATCACCACCGACTAAAGTTAAAGAACCTTCCAAACCATTGTTAAAGATAAAGTTAGCCCTGGAATACCAAATTTACTTCTTGCAGGACCATCACGAAAACTTGAATTGAAAAAGGTATTATTATCAGACAATCAACTTGAGGAAGCATTCAATCCAATTGAGATTTTAGAGGAAGAAAGCAAAAAATAATGTGTACACCGCCATGTGAAGAAATGTACGAATATCTTCGAACAGGCAAATCCATCATATCCAAACAAACATTAGAAGAAAAATTGGATAGAACCTGGTACAAGACCTCCACCAAGCACTGTAGAAATTTCATTTCCGAGGGAACCAGACCTGAAATTGATGCGAACTGCACAGTATAAATTTGAGAAAAGAACTACGGCACATCTTTTGTAAAAGTCTAGAAGGGCAAATTCCCCCTCACACGCACATCAAGGCATGGTAAAAAATTGTCCTACTAATTAACTCCTTTATGAAGATGAAAAACATTCATAGAAACAGTACATTGCTATATGCTCCCAAACCCTCACATTACTTTTTTTCTACCTTTCTCCAAACAGTCCCGCTACCCCAAAAAACTTTAAAGTAACCCTCTGTTACTTGAGAGCTATGATGCACGGATACAATCCATGTACCGGATGCAACTCGTATCGGATGCGACATATGCCAATACATTTGTTTTGAAAATAATAGGATACTATATTTGATATGTGCATATTGAAAAATGTACAATCTTAAAAACATGATAAATATGTAATTGTTATTATGTGAATCCAAGTATTGTTATATGTTGTCAAAAATAACAAATTATAAGTTATTGTCATCATAAAAATACTGATATATAGATTAGATGTATAGATAAGATCCTAAAATATTAGACACGTTGGAGATGGATAAGTGACTCAAATCGAAGTACATAGAGGAAATCATCCTCAGCAATCACCACATGATCCAAAACAAGCTGAGTCCAAATACACAAACTTTAAATTTTGAAGAAAAAGAAAAGAACTTACAACGGAATTCTCCATTTATCGTGATTGAATCCACGTTGCATATCTTCCAATTTGACGAGGCGCAGTCCTTCAGGTCGTCGTGGGAGCCACGAGCCCACTGCGTCGTCGGTAATGGCTAACCCCCCTCTGGATTCGCCAGTTAATTTGCTCACGTGAAACTCTTGCATTGTGCCAGTTACATCGCACTCGGGGCATGTCCCCCACCATCTCCCTGTCGTGTGCCCACAATCAGAGCACACCCACAGAGCTTTCACCTTCTCCTTTTTCTTCATCACCGCTGCATCATTTCCCCTCAAACCGCTGGGGTTTTCATCTCCATCGCTGCGATCGCTTTGCTGCACAACTGGGTGGGCGTAGATGTTCCCATACCTGCTCCAACCGGTGGTGGTGGTTTCATTTGTTGGTTTGTGTGTGAGGTCAGCTTCGGAAGAATCCGCCGTTGCAGAGTAGTGGGAAAGGAGAGGTCGGAAAATGCATTTGGGGTAGTGAAGGTGAAGCTTGTGTGCGATGAGGATGGTTTTAAGGAGCCTGGTCATGCTATTCGAGTGAGAACAAAATGTTAACGTAGAGTGATTACGTGAGAGAGTTAATTTGATAGAAAATACTGTTCTGTATTGAATGCAGAGATCAGGCTATTAAATAGCCAATACATCAGAAACCAAAACTGAAAAATGCGAGAAATAAGGAATTACTCAACAGATAAAGAATTCCAGAGAAATAAGGAGTTACTCCTAAATCCTTAACTGACAGATAAAGAATCCCAGAGAAATAAGAAGATACTCCTAAATCCTTAACAGAAAAAGAATCCCAAATAAAACAGGATTTTATTAGACTAATTCCTAACACAAAATGCCTCAGCTGCATGAATCCTTGCATGAATCCTTGTTTGCCTTAAGGGATTAATGCGAGGCGGGAACAGTGGAGAACTAGCTCCAAAAACAAGTGTAGCATTACCAGGAAGAGATTTTAGATAATACAAAAATGTCGAATTAATGTATTTTTAAGGAGAGTGTTAAAAAAAATTCATAAAAGTATTTTAAATTACCAAGTATAAGTTGTTTTTTTATTCTCAAACGTTAATTGTTGTTAATAGAATGAGTTGAATCCAAAAAATTTCTTAACTTTTTTTTTTCTAAACTTTTTAAATTAATTTTATATTTTTTAAATTTTATTGTAAAAAATTGAATCACAATCTTTTCACATTCCCTTCTAACTTTTTACTACTAAATTAATTTTATAGTTCATCAGCTTTTTCCAGTAAATTAGTTTTACTTTTTTTATCTCACAAATATTGAGGGGTTTAACGTCTCGGTCCCTATTTTCGGCATGAATCTCAAATAGGTCTTCTTTCTTTTCGATGTCTCAATTGGATCTTTTTTTTGTGTAAAATTGTAGCAATTAGGGATCTGCCGTCAAATTGAACAAACGGCCGTTTAAGTTTGGGTTTGGTGGCATGATGATTGTATTGATTAATCACACGTGACATTAAAAAAACGAGTATGAATTGATTTTTTTATTAAAAAATGGATTCCACAGATGTTAAATCATGTAACTTAAGGACAAACTGGGAAAAAAAATTATGTGCAGCCCTGCAACTGAGAAATCGAAATCAGATTGGGGAAAAAAATTGGACTCCAAATTAGGGTTCGTGGGAGAGAAAAAGAAACCCCAATAATTCCCCAATTCAAGCCCTTCAAAGAAATTTCCAAATCCAATTTCATAACCTAACCCCAAAATTGCAACAGTTGAATTCCAAATCATTTTACAATCTGTAGAAAGGGAATAAAAAACCACCACCCCCAATTCGCGGGCCACACGCGAGAACAGAGAACTCAAAAACCCCAAATGAAAACCCTTGTCACGAAACGCAGAAACCCTCTAAACCATAGAGGCATCGCCGTCGCGAGTGATGAACGTTGCGTGTGATCCGCCGGTTTCGCATCCTCCTCCCTGCAACCAGAACTAAACCAGAAAAAGAAAACGGAAGAAACTCCCTCCCTTACGACACGAATCAGCGCAAGAAAAGAGGGAAAGGGAAAAAGAAGAAGAATGTCCAACGCGCTGTCGCAAACCACCACAAAAGCCGCTTGGTCGCGCCATCTCCACACCGTCGCCGCGCCATCACTACCGGAGTCATCTCTCGTTCCTGCGATACCCAGCCATACCTCGGAGTAAGAGAAAGGAAGAAATCTCTCTACGTTGCGATTAAAGCAAAGGAATAGAAGAAGAATGCGCTTCCAACGCTGAAATTCTTGATTCAAGCAAAAGAAACTCACCTTCCCCAATTTGATTTCGATTTTGCAATTGCACAGGAGAATAGGGCTTTCGGCACTTTGATTTTCCAACTTTGCCCTTGCTTAAATTATATTTCCATTATGTACATTTAATTTTTTAATTCAAAAATTAAAAAAATATAATTGACACACGTTTTAATGCCACGTAAATTAAAACTACACCGTCAGCATGCCACGTAATACTCTCCTTAACGTCGTTTGTTCAATTTGACGGCAGACCCCTAATTGCTCCAATTTTACACAATAAAAAGACTCAATTGAGACGCCGACAAGAGAAGGGACCTATTTGAGATTCATCCTATCATGTGTATATAAACCCTTGACCAGTCCTTATTTCACTCAATGTGGGACTTTGTTTGCACTCCAACATCCTCCCTCAAACAAAGGACTTGTGGTCTTTCCTCCCCCCAACAGTGGTATCAGAGCCCATGGTTCGGGTTTGGTGACCGGGCTCAGACGAGTACGCCCCCCCATGATCAGGTGAGCCAGGCAGGAAGCCAGTGACGGATCACCGGATGAATCTTGAGAGGCGGGGAGAGCAAGAGAAATGCTCATGTTGTGACCATGGATCTTGAAAGAGGGCAAAAGAGAAATGCTCCGTGTTGACCATGGTGTACTCAAGGATTGAGGGAGGTTAACGAGACATTAAACCAATATTTAGGTTAGTTTTACCTTCCTAGGTTCCAAATATTTAGGTTAATGTATAAGTTGATGGTTACGATTAAATTTGTTACTTTAGTTACCCATAACTCAAATAATTAAATAAGAGATTAGAAATATAATTTAAATATTTATTTACAATAAAAAATGCTTTTTATTTGACTCTATTATCAAAGTTTTAAAAACCTTTAAATACACGCCACTAATAAAGAAAGTGTGTATTCAATGTTTGTTTTTAATAACTTTAGCCTGGAATAACCATCTATAATTTAATTTCTTTTTATTTTCAACACCGAATTATAGTAATTTTTAGGGAGTTCATACAACTCAAAAAGAAGTTTTTATTTGTACATACTTTGTTTCTCATAAAAACAAGGATAAATCAAACATCTCCCACTTTTATCACAAACAATTTTTTCTCTATTTTTTTTTTCTCTTTAAATTGAAGTGACAGAAATACAGAAAATTTGTCATAAGAATCATGTTTATGTTCATAAGAATCATGTCCATGTTTTGTTTCTTGAAGATAATTTATTTTCAAATTAATGCCATTGGAGATTTTTTTTTATCAATGTTCTTTGGAACATTGGTTAGCATTCTTCAAATGATATTTCACTAAACTAATTTTAAGGTATTGTATGTGGCATGCACTTAAATTAATCACAATTTTTAATTGGATAAGAATGCATACAAGATGTATTTATTAGTGTATAATTAAATATAATATTTTGGTAGTGTATATTCTTTAGTTCTATCAAACTAAAAATGGTCATATATTTAAAAATATTGATTATATCTTATACAGCCAATACTTTAATAATGTTGTTTACGTTATCGATAGATGATGTATAAATAGTTCTAAATATATTTTTAATCTCTAAATATAATTATTAAATTTTATTTGCTTAACTTCTTATTTACGTGAAAAGAAATTCAGCTTTATTCTCTCTATATAACCGCATCTGAACATCATATTATTCTTTTTATTCTTATAAATATAATTCATCTTGTTAATTTTATTAGTTGTAGAAGAATTATGTAACCATTAACTGCTTTTTTACTATATGCATTTTGTAACTTATTGATTTTTATATGTTTTCAATACAAAATTTACTAATACTTTTATTTTAATATTATTACAATGCTTAAATTTTAAATTATATATATATATATATATATATATATATATATATATATATATATATATATTATCATAAGAGGGTAGATGTACATACTTTCACACAAGTGTTCCACCCCATTTTAGACTAATCTTAAGTTTAATCAATAATTTAATTCATTATCATTTAATTTAGTTTTTATTTTTTTTTTCTGAATTGAATATCAATACATTTTAAATAAAGATAATTTGATCATTTTGTTAGATTGATGTGTTATTTGATCATCTTTCAGATATTGACATTGAAACATGATATCTTTTAAAATCATCAACACCCATTCAGAACAAAAAAAATCAAATTAATCCTGTCCGAAAGATATTGACAAATCAATTGAGTAAAAGTTATAAAAATTAAAGTAAATTATAAATCTAAATGTTAGAATTGAATTACTAATTAAACTCAAAGATAATTGAAAGAGTTACTTTTTTGTTTCACATTTTTGTAATCTAGCAAAAATATAAAAGAAACTAAGTAGATAAATAAAAGAGATTAAAATAAAATAATAGGATCAAAACTTTTTTTTACATAACGAAAAGTTAAATAATAGTTTTTAAAATTCGAAAACAAAATATTGCAATATTTCAAAGAAATGAAATAAAATAATTTAATTTTTATATTAAAATAAAAACATTTACATTAATGCATCCTATCAGTTCTTTTTCCATAACCATAATGTTATATTGCCCTCTCTCTTTCTAATCAGTAATGGTTTCGCTGTTAACCCGTAGAGCCAGAATGGATCGAATCGAATCTTCATTTTTATTTCTTTCTTTTCCTTCATAATTCCAATTTCTTTAATTTCAACTCTGTTTCTCTCGCTGACATGGCCCACCTTCCACGTCGCCTTCACCATTCCTACACACGACAATAATCAATGGCCAACGTTTCTTGGTATAAACTATAAAGACATGATTTTTCAAAAAAATTCCATTATGCCCAATTGCTGTTTGGCCATGATAGGGACAATATCACACGCAACCGAAGCTATTTGCCAAAGGACAACGTCCATCACATTTAAGCAAACCTCCAAATTCACAGATTTTCCTCTACTCACCTGAGTTGTTGCCTTCTCATGTTAACTCCTGTTGGCCTTTGAGTATTCATCTTCATTTACTCGTTTTTTGTTTGTTTCATAATTTGAACGAGTTTTTACTTGATCATGCTTCCTTTCAGACGTTTAGTTTTGACTTTTGATAGCGATGGATTATGTCACGAGCTATTCATTTATTTATTATTTTTTACTTTTACTTTTGCGTGGAATCAATCTAACCAGTAAGTTACTTGTAGGCCGCGCATAATTTGACTTTCTTGTGATTCGTAGTTTCTGGTCAGCTGTATGATTTTCCCAGTAAATATGTGGATTGTGGACTTTGCTTATCTGTGACTTTGTTGTGTTTCTAGCCATAAACCACAAATGAATCTTGTGCTTTTTCCGTGGGTTTGAGATGGATGAGGATGATGACGATGATGGAAAGTTATGAGATGTTTGTCTCTCTTCAAGGCTCAAAGAGAAATTAGATTAATTGTGAGGATGATGATCGGACAGGAAAAGGGTGTGAAGCCTGTCCTGCTTAAATTTGGTTTGGCTTTGGCTCTTTCGTTTGCTGGATTTCTCTACTCACGCTTCAGAATCAGAAGAATCAAGCCCTCCAAGTCACGCAAGAGGGGTTCTTTCGGTTGGTTTTGCCTCACCAATATTTCATCTTTCTTTCCCCCCTCTGTTTTCTTGAATGATGAATATAAGTGTCTTTTTCGTTTGTTATCTTTTTCAGGTCACGAGAGTGAAGTTAATTCAGGAGGAGGTATAGGGGCAGCACTAAGCACTTGCAACACCATTTCAGCAAGAAATTTTCTATGTTCTGTAAGTTGCTTTTGGGTATTCTGTCACAGAGAGAAATAGTATTTTTCTGATTTTTTAAAGCTGTCATTTTTATAAGGTTTTATTTTTGATTCATTACTATCAATATTGAGGGTGGGAATTTATAAATATTGAGGGTTTCCGACAAAAAAAGAAAGTATTTAAAAAGTGTACATCTTTTAGTAAAGTAGTAGTGTTATAGGTACCCGTAGCCACTACTTAGTTAGGTTAATGGACTGATTAGTGTGAACCAGGCATGTTGCCTATAAATAAAGGGAGAGGTTGAGACAGATATCTCTCTTTCAATTTACGAGCATTGTGCAAAAGAGAAATAAGAAAAACTGTTGTTGAAACTAAGAAAATTATAGTAAGTTAAGAAAGTTTTGGTCGGGCAACTGAATTCTAACTTTGAAACCTTTCATATCATGGTGCTGTATCTAACATACTTTTTAGGAAGAAAGTAAATTTGTATGTAAGATATTTTGCATGCAATTACTAATTAACATAACTAATTATACACATTACACAAAGTTGGCCATTTTGTTTTTCTTTTCAGAAAACTTAAAAACTAAAACAGGGTTATTAACTTTTGCTTTGATTGCAGGAAGAAACTTGCACCGACAGGGAGATAACTGGCAATTCTCCTCTTGCTCTCTCTCCTGACAGTACACAAAATGGTGATAGAGATGAGTTCCTCCTACCTGAATTTAATGATCTTCTTAAGGTCATAGACTTTGGAGCCACAGTTGTTAGAAATTCTTCTACAATAAATATGGAAGCACCATGGTTAAAAGAATATGCAGATCCCGAGAAGGATGATTACGAGCAAGAGGTAACTGAACTCCGGAACATGATTAGAATGCTTCAAGACAGGGAACAAAGTCTTGAGGTTCAACTGCTCGAGTATTGCGGTCTTAGAGAGCAAGAAACAGCAGTGATGGAGCTGCAAAATAGATTGAAAGCAAGTACTGTGGAGGTAAAGATGTTCAATCTGAAGGTTAAGACCTTACAGTCTGAGAATTTGAGACTAAAGGAGCAGGTCTCCGATCATGGAAAAGTGCTGGCTGAACTTGAGAGTGCAAATGCGCAAGTCAAATTGCTTAATGAGAAAATTAAGTATGAAGTTGAACAGAACAGGGAGCAGATAATAAGTCTTCAACAAAAAGTTTCCAGGTTGCAAGACCAACAGTGCAAAGATGCTGCTTGTGATCAGGACATTCAAATTAAGCTGCAAAAGCTAAAGGAGCTTGAGTCTGAAGCAGAAGAGTTGAGGAAGTCTAATTTAAGATTGCAGATAGAAAATTCTCACTTAGTTCGAAGATTAGATTCTACTCAAATCCTTGCTAATGCAGTTCTGGAAGACCCAGAGGTACGGAGATTATAATCACCAACACCTTTCGTTCAGTCACTACTTGTTAGACTCTAATCTTTACCTTGTGCTTTTGGGATGCAGGTAGATGCTGTGAAGCAAGAAAGTGAGTGTCTTAAACAAGAAAATGCACGCTTGACGAAGGAAATTGAGCAACTATATTCTGATCGATGTTCAGATCTCGAAGAATTAGTATATATGCGGTGGATAAATGCTTGCTTACGATATGAACTAAGAAACTATGAAGCCCCACCTGGTAAAACGGTTGCAAAGGACTTAAGCAGAAGCCTGAGCCCCACGTCTGAGAGGAAAGCCAAGCAGCTTATACTTGAATATGCAAATGCTGATGGACCAGGGAACATTGTGGACTTTGATATAGATCAATGGTCCTCCTCGCAGGCTTCTTCTCTCACTGACATTGGAGAGTGTGATGATTTTTCTTCTGTAGATAATTCATCTGCTGCCAAAACTAACACCACAAGCCAGACCAAGCTTTTAAGCAAGCTTAGACAACTGATACAAGGTAAAGACAGTTGTCATCACCTTAGTCATGTTTCATCACAAGAAAAATTCAGACGTCAAAATAGCAATCCTCAACGGCAAAGTACTTCAACTGGAATTGAGGGTCTTAGGAGTGAGTTTGCAACTCCCATTGTCACATCCAGAACTTCCCTTGATTTCTCTAGGTTGACGTGTACTCAGGAAGAAGTAAACAGGAGAAATTCAGATAGCGCTTTCATGGAAAGCTCAAAGAAATTCAGTCCACGTAAAAGTGGTTCCTTCTCAGATTCCTTGGGCTTGGAAAAAAATAATTTGGAGAAATACGCAGAAGCTTTAAAAGATTCTAGCGTGAGTGCTAGACAACAAAGACGTAGTAGATCAGCATCATGTAGTTAGTTTTTTGTAACTTATTATCAATGATGCATTAGAAATATATACAGTGAAGTAGTCAATGTAAATTAGCCGTCAGGTGTAGTTCAGACACCATCTGTGTACTAAATAAAAATGCATTTTCAATCGTAGTCATACTTCATAAATAGTTTTAGTTCTGATTACCACAGTACAACATTTTATATGGCTTTGGTAACCCTGTTTTGGTATTAGTATATCATTGCTCAAATCGTTTACATTTGCTTCATCTGCACTTGGCTTTGCGTAACATCATAACTAGTTTTTGGCATTAATTAATTGCATATCCTGGCGTAAAATCTGGATGTACATGTCCTAGCCGGTGATATCACTGTCATGGGAAAAATTTTAAATATCAGTTTAGTGATTATGTCTATCGTGTTCTTCTGATTTTTACCTGCATTATGTAGTCGTGTTGTCGTTTTCTAGGTGATTCCTTGGGTATGTGCTTATGAGTGTAAAACGGAAAGCTTGCGGCAGCAATAATTCATTTCAAATTTGAATTTCATTTGTTCCTTGATTTTCACAATGACCTTGATTAAGGAGAACAGGATAAAAAAGAACAAATAAGTATAAGCATTCCTACATGCATTATTTCCACGATGAGTTAATACGAAATTTCTCAAGATTTTATTAAATACTACAACACTGGCTTCTCCAGAATCGAGAAATAATAAACTTTTGCTTCATTTCCATGAACAGTAGTGGTACAGAGCCATTTGTAGCCCTTATGTGATAAGGGCTATGCCTTGTAAAATCAATGCATCGGCTAGAACTTGGTTAGCAGCTTGTGAAGGATGGACGCTATCCCAAAACACATATTGGGTTGCATTAGAACAAGTTCCTGGTGATTTTGGATTGCACAATAAAGATGTTGTCTCCACTATTCCAGTACCACAGCAACCTTTCCTTGCCTCGGCAAAACCTATTCAATATCAAAAGAAAGTATAGAAGAATAAGAACCATCCTTTTACACCAAGAGGTCAAAGTCATGTGTGATTGTATTCTAGTCAAATTAAGTATTAATTACCAAATTTTGAAGGGGACTGAACAAGGTCATAAAGAGGTTTGAAAATATCAAAGACAACAATCTTAAGACCAGGAAGTTGCTTTTGGAGATTTGCTGCGGCTGTCTTGATTTTGTTGTTAAATCCTTGGGCATCATTGTTGATCTTCGAGACACAACCATTCTCGTGAAAACCAAACAAAGTTCTTGCAGCTGGTAGGCAACCTAGAGGTGGGAGTGAAGTCACTCCAACCCTCCTAGCTCCCAATTTATACAAGTCCTGTGTTCAAAACAAAGCACCTTTAAAAGTCTTTTCCTGTTTTGGAAGATTATGACTCATTTTTCCAGTTACCAGCCATAGCTTGCAGAGTAACAGTAACAAATTAAAATACCTTAACAAAGATTGAAAATGCACCAACAAGGTATGCAGAATACTGATCAGGAGTGAAGGCTTTGCTGATTATAGGATTGACGTAATAGTTTTGAACAAAATCACTACTGCCAGCACTCAATATGTACAGCGCATCCTTAATAATAAACGCTGCTTTTTTACTGCCAGCAACCTTGGCCAGCTTTCCTTGATATTCCTTGAAATATTTTAACTGTTGAGACAGTGGAATCGCATGCTGCAAAAATAATATTGGAAAAACATAAATTTTCAAAGATATGAGTTTGCCGGAGTGTGTACGAACGGTATTCTTCCCAACTTACGTTCAAAATAGCAGCCTTTTCATCATAACCAGAGGCTGCTGAAGCAAAGTTTGCTCCAATGAGAAGATTCTTCCCTGAGGCCTGAGGGCTAAGATATGCAGGTGCAAAACTCTTAAAACCAAGCGTTTCAGCTGCAAAAGGAAACGTTACTTCCACAAGAATGAAACTTTATTTCTAACCAAGCCGAGTGAGTTTAAAGTTTAAATTTATGTCCTCACCAGTAATATCAGTGGCTAGTTTCCCATTGCAGAACCTCCCAGTGGGTTGATGGTTGACAAAGTCCCTTCCATAGGGAAGGTAGTTTGCCTTGAAAAGGGTAGGCAAATAGTCATTATTCCCAACATCCACGGCTGAGTCACCAAATGTTATGATTGCTGGCACAAGGGTATTTTGTGCATTACCCCATCCCAAGAAGACAAATGCAAAGAGTGCAAGAAGCCCTTTTGTGCTATTGATATTCATCTTTGTATGGCTAACAATAACCTTTCTGCTGTGCATGTGTTATATTTATAAGTTGAAGTGTCGAACTAATATGGCAACTGAAATGACCCCTTATCACCCTACTAATGGAGGAGGATTGAAGTTGAGCATGGCTATTAAATGAGAACACATGAACTGGTCACATCCTTCGGTAATTTTCTGTTTTTTGAGACCATACGTTTTAACCTCACACGTGATTTTTCTTTCTAGTCACAAACTCCAGTGTCGTGTCTGTTTACATTGTTTCTTTCATTTACTATGGTGGTCGGTGAGAAAAGTTGTTGAAATTTTGTGCTTAGGAGGCAGCATAATAATCTTGATCACGAGAGAGCTGCATGCGTCAGAGAGTTGGAGTTTTTCTCATTGATGAATTAGCGGTGTATCTTCTTTTTGGTGAATAAAATGGATAATTCAAGTTGAACTTTTTTTATTTTTTGATTAAAAGTTAAAAGTCCTTCATCAAATAAGACCAATTTTCAATATATAAATGAATGTAAACCTCATTTTACTAGTTTTGTGGAAGTTAAGTTAGACTTAAACTTATTTTTTTAAGATTATATTAGTGTCTAGAGATAAAATCAATTTACAATCTATAATTGGATAAAAACAAATATAATGATTTAAATCCACCAAAATGAAAAAAATATATCACATCCAATCATGTTACATTTTTCACACACAGAGATTTGCCTCTCTTGCTAAGCAGTATATGTATGCCTTTTACTTTAGAGGGATAATGGATCTATTCTCTTGTAAATCCACAAGACTATATATAATTGGAGGTTGACAAAAAATTATAAAACTAAAAATAATAGAAAAAAGAAACCAGAAAACACATTCTTGACCACTATCTTGCATCTGGGCCCCAATCAGCTTCAAGATCAACAACGTTCATTTCAATCGAGTTGATGCCTTCTTGTTCTCGAGTTGCTTCCATTTTTAAGGACTCTTTCAGTTCAGAGACAATGTGATTCATTGATGGCCTTTGGATAGAGATTGAAGGCACACAAGATACTGCTGCCTCCAAGGCCTTCCACATAGAACCAAAGTCAAAATCTCCTTGCATCTTTGGATCAACAATTTGTTGTATATCTCCTCTTTCAAGAAAGTGGTTAACCCATTGCACAATGTGAGTGTTCTGATGACCTTTTATTATGGCTGGCTGCCCAGTAATTAGCTCCAAAAGTACAATGCCAAAACTATAAACATCGCTTTTTTCAGTCAGCCTGCTGGATATGTAGTATCTGTAAAAGCAAACTCAAAAAGGTTAAAAACGATATGTTCAACTTAAAACCTTCTTGTAAATATAAGAAACCGCACCATGTTTGTTTGATCAAACTTACTCTGGATCAAGATATCCAACAGTGCCAATAACTACAGTTGATACGTAACTTTCATTTTCAGCTGAGAAAAATTTTGAGAAACCAAAATCAGCAACTTTTGCTTGCATTTTCTCATTCAGTAAAATGTTTGCAGTCTTTATGTCTCTGTGGACTATTGGTGGCTTGCAGCCATGATGCAAGTACTCGATACCTATAAGTACAAGTTCCAATACAGTAATTCAGCATCCTTTAATCACATCAAAGTGAGGAATGAGAAAATAAAAGAGTCTGATACACCACTAACCTTGAGCAGCATCAACTGCTATCTGAATCCTCTGTCTCCAACTCAATGGTTCTCTTTTAGGATCTACTCAGACACAAAATAGAGTATTGTGTCTTGTTTAGTTGAATATAGTCATCGATGAAGTAGATATGCAATGCAAGCATGAAATGAACGGGGAAACAAATTAATATACCTGAAAGATACTCTTCCAAGTTACCATTAGTCATGTATTCGTAAATGATGGCTGTGCGTCCGACTTCATTGCAGTATCCAAGAAAGGAAGCTAAGTTCTTATGATGAACACGCATTAAGAGTTGAGCCTGCAAATACGTGGAAGCATGCCATCTTAGCTATAATATTTCCTTAAATTCAAAATATGCCATCTCAAATTTCTATGGTGAGAAGCATGCCTCTGTCTGAAACTGCTGAGATCCTTGAGGAGATTTAGACGAGAGCATTTTGACAGCAGCTTGTGTGCCATCTTGTAAGTAACCAAGGTAGACAATTCCACACCCTCCCTTCCCAATTGTTTTGTCAAAGTTATTGGTTATAGTCATTATCTGAGAGTACGAGAACTGTTTATTATTTGTCTTCAGCACAACTTCTTCGTTTGATCTCACAGCTTGCTTTGAGGCTAAACAAAGTAATAAAAAAATTATTATTTCTCTGTCATTTGAAGTGGAAAAGTTTAGTTTGTTCTTTGTACAAAAGAAGTTTAGTGCATTTTGAAGTCAATGATTGTGAGGTCCTCAGTTTAGCTTCAAAGTAAGACAGTTTTATCTATTTTCAGACCTGGGTTTTTGTTGCGTCTCCTCCAAATGATAGTCAGCACAATACCCAATACAATGAAAAAGATCACAGCTGAAAGAATGCCTGCCACAAGTGGAACAATATTGTTTTTGTTCTCTTCACATGGCCCTATCGGGCAGAGATCCGGATCCACACTATGGTCATAACAATTTTGTTTCAAAAGATTGAAGAAGAAAAGCAAAATAAACAAAGAAAAAGTAGGTTAGTGAGAAACTTATTATCATCATTATTTCAAACCAAAACAAACCTCAACATAAGGGAACCGTTATTTGATCTTTCCAAGAGAAGTGGAGGAATTTCACCCGAGAGTCTGTTCCCTGATAAATTGCTGCTAACATAGCATATGTCAGATGACTATTTTGATTTCCACTGACAAACACAGATACTGAAATCTCTATAACTTACAGAGTTTTTAAGTACTGCAGCTTTGAAAAATCAGGCAGTGGTCCTGTTAAGCTATTGTTTGATAAATCCCTGAAAAGCAAAGCATTGTTTTTATGTTAAACTAAAATTATGGTAGACTAATAATTGTTTAAAGAATCCATGTTAAATGCTAAGTCCAACTTTAGAGAAGAAATATCATATTTTCCAACCTTTTTTGGGAAGGAACAGAATCTACTCAATCGGTTGTCAAATTAACACTTACAAGAATTCTAAGAATTTGAGCTCCAAAAAAGAATCAATTATCGGGCCATCTAATCCACTGGAGGCTAGGTTTCTGCATGAAATTCAAATAAGTTTTGGTCTGCGGTGATTTAAACAATGCAAATTCCAAATTTGGAAAATATAACTTACAATGCAGTTATTGCGGGTGGATTATATCCATTATTGCTGCAGTTGATACCATTCCAAGAGTATTTCAACGGTGCACAAGGGTCTCCTTGCCAAGATTTACCCAACGACGACATCAACTTGTAAAATGATTTGATGGACATGATAGCCTTAACTATAATTCTCACAAGCATATAATGTCAATGTCTGTTATTTCGTTAACCAACTTTTCTAACTTGTAATGTGATTTATACTTTTACTACCTTTCTAACAGTTGTAGCTGTTACTACAAAAAACAAAAAGGAAATCAAAGAAAGGACAAGGAACAACACTAACCATCTTCTTGATCTGTGGGTGATTGCAAGAATTCTTTAACAACATAAATCTCCATCGCATTTAGAATGGGAGGATGGGTGGAATTTGGTTTCTTGTACATAGAAAACTTGAGCTTACTTCCTCTAATGGCCTGTTTACTTTCTATCGTAGTTGACAGCAAATACTTGGGAGAAACAGATTCAGACAAAATTTGTCCATTCAGTGTAATGTCGAATACCCTGCTTTCGTTTTCCTTAAGATCTTCGATTTCAGCAAAGTGCATATAGACATATGAATCTGAAGTAGGATGCCCAGTGTCAAAATCAAATTCCAGGGAATCATTTTCATTTGTTGCTCTCACAGCAGTTTTCATTACTGCTGGTGGAAGGTGATAAGCAGTATGGTTCAAGGAGTCAATGCTGAAGGAAGTACTGAGTGGTGTAGAATCTGGTAAGTTGTAAGGATACCACATTCGATCATAAGTATCTTCTTCAAATCTACATGTAATCAGACAACATTAAAAGCTAAACAATGTAAAGAAATTAAACTTGTTTAACATCTGTGATTATGCTGCTTACCTCACTATTTCATTGGTTGTTGATCCAATGTCAAAACGTCTGTATAGGGATAAGAGTTTAGAGTCTGTTCTATAACTGGAATGATCAAAGTGCCTCACCTCCAGTGCTGATATAAAAGGAGTTCCCATATCAGTATTCAATAAACAAATATACAATTCATCCAAAGACGGCACATGTAAAATCTCTTTGATTACAACATGAGTGGCATTTTCAAACTTGACAGAGTCCCAAAAATTGACCCCAACATAGAGATCAAATTGTGGCAGCATGTTCAAGTCATCATAGTTTCCATACATAAAAGAAGCTCTTATCAAGTAAATAGTATTTCCGCCTTCTGGATGTCGTAGTGTGTAACAGTTTCTTTTATCCTCAGGGAAGCTTCTCACAGTAGTGAAAACTCCTTGGGGTATTTCAGAAGTGAGCTTGAGGGATATATTTTTTCTTGTTCCAGTGCCAATAAACTGTGCATCTGAAGTGTAATGAATCTGAGTTTTCTCATCAGTGTAGGCCACTTCTTCTGGTATCCCACAGTCAATGGAAATAGAACCTACAATCAACACAAACTGACATCAGAAGAATATATGGATATAATAATAAAAAATTCAGTAACTTTCTTTAACCCTTTCTTTTATATTTAGTATTTAATAAGTACGTATAATTTTTCGGTCAATTTCGTACAAGCTCAGAGAAGTAGCAGAAAATCCTCACCACTGACATCATCCAGTTTCCTTCTTCCTTGTTTGTGATGCATAGAGTTGTTCTCTGTGGCCAGAATGGACTTTCCTGAAATTTGTGAAATGGTATATGCAAGGACACACCATAAGGTGAAGATCCAAGACCAATGGCATCTCCATTTTCCATCCATGAAATTTCATAAAGAGATCACCATTTGCTATTTGGTATAAGCAGATATTATCAAACAGTTGATATTTTTGTGATTAGAAGAAAATGATAAGGCATTTACTCCATAAACTCCTATGGGGTGGTTGGGAAATTTATTTAGGAAGATATTTATGATACCTCGCATATTGATGTTTAAACTTTGAAGTGCATTAATTTCGTGGACCCGAAACAATTCAGGATCAATGAGTAGAAGTTACCAGTTTCAGTGAAATTGTGTGCAGTCACCAAAATTAAGATTCAAGAGATGCCTTGTGCAATGGTGACTGTGAGATGATGACATACTAGATAACAGTCAATAAAGGGTGATTAGATACTTCATTAATACTCAATTAAGGATATTAGAACAATGTGTTATACATGACATCATTTTAATACTCAACTAAATATCGATCTCTTAAAAGTGAGATTTTATATTCAAGTTTCATGTATGAAAAAATTATAGTTGAATCTGACCAAGTTTTCACCCACATAGAGCAGAGAAATTTGGAAGGTTAATCAAATTTTTATCCTTGGAAATTAAAATTTCGAAACGGATATTTTAGGATTACAATTAAAATATTTTAAATTCTTTTTTTCTTCTATCCAAAAATGAGTTGGACTTCAAATGTACGTTAGAATCCTATGTGGGTATATTTTTTTTATGATTAACTTTTATTTGTTAATGAGGATTTTCTCCATGATTATATTTTATATTCCCATTTTAAAAATTAAACCAAGTAACAGAAGTCTAAAAAAAATCCATTTTTCTCATCAATGAAAGTAGTTGAAAAAAAATTAACTATTGAAAAAACCTTATGAATACTCACAACTTACCCATAATATGTAGACCTTCACTTTTGGTTTTAAAACAAGTTTATTCTCAGAAATTCAAATCAGAAACACTATGGATTACTGGAAATTCAACTATACGTTAAATAGAAATAAAAAAATAAAATATTATATAAAGAAAAAGACCTATCAATCTATTCTCTTAAAGTTTTAAATTAAAAGTGTTGGAGACTCAAGTCTCGTGTTATCTTTTTATGGTTAAACATCTTTCTCCACTCAACATGAACATCTTTCGCTCAACAACTACTAAACAGAGAGCACAACGCTAGGTGCCTAGAGTATCTCCTCAGCACCCAAAACACAAAGATCTTACTGACTTCATAGCTCTCAGTGTCCAAACTGGCTGCTTAATGCCCGGAGGCTAGTGGCTTTATGTATTTGTGACACTTAGTGTCACGAAGAAAAAAAATTAAAAATATTATAAATTGTCACTTAATATGTATGAATCCGACATTAAAATTAATCTAACATGAAAAACCTTAATTGGATTTTTTTACAAATACGTTAACTTTACCAAATAAAAATTATAAACCTACTTAAATAATTCAAACGAATATAAGGACTAGGTTAATAATTAAGCCTAAAAATAATAAATAATGTTGTCTTAATAAAAATAAAACTATCTATTTATATTATCTTTATTATTATTAATTTGTTCATATTAAATAATCTTCCTCATAAGAATATTAAACTACTCTCTCAATTCATCCACCGAAAACACATACCTCATAGTAGTATCATAGTAACGATAACACATTTATCACCACTTATCCAACCATAACTTTGAGTAACATGGAACAAAAAAGTTACATGTTAGGACTAAGATTCACTAATCTAGTTCATGGATACAACCAATCAATAATATAAATTATTGATGATTAAAAATTCATCATAGTGGATAAATTTTACTAATAAATTTCATTATCTGTCTATAGTTACAAACTATCACAAATATATTAATAAATATTTGTTGATAAATATTTATCCGTAATTATTATAGAATTCGGATAGTTGGTAAAATCCATTGATAAAAAGTGCGATTTGGTCTTCATTTTATATTCCTCTTTCTTTTTTATCTTTTTCTTCTTTTTGTTGTTGCACCTCCACAATTATTGTTATCACTTTCATGTCAACCATTGTCACTTCTGATTTATCTTTTCTCTTCTCTTTTTCCACCTCCTCCAACTCTAAAGTCATAGTAATCACATCTTTGCATCATTGTTATGCTTTCACATTGTCACCAAGCCATGGTGGTTGTCAATGCACCTCCACTATTAGCATCTATTAATCTATTCTAACATCCTTCTCCTTCTCTTATTCTTTCGATCCATCTTTTTTTTAATATATAAAAAAATTCATCATATTAAACAAAAAAAAAAAATTGTAAAAATATTTATGAAAATATTTATTCATATTATCATTTACAATATTTATGGAAATAATTTGTATAAACTAATAACATTTTTCACATGGACTTATGATAAGATATACAATAACCAACATTACTCATAAAAATTGATATAACATTTTTCACATAATTAGGTTTCTTTTTACAAGTCGTGTTAAGATGTTTCTTGCACCCCAATTTCTTCTTTATGTACTTCAAAACATATATTTTCAAATCTAGAAATATTTTCTAAGATATTTAATTTAGAAAGTATTAATAAAGACATCTTGAAATAAATATTTAGAAAAATATTTTTATATCTAAAAAATTTCTTTATAAGCACCTAATCCAAAATATAAAATAAAAATATTAAATTAAATATTCCAAAAAAATTTCTAAATTTAAAAATATCTTCCTATACGCTAATTTCCAAATATTTTGTCTGGATTTTCCCAATTGAATATTTCAGAACACCCAATCACAATCAGGAAGGTCATCTCACTCGCGATGGATCGCCAGATTCCCCTATTCCGATGTCGATAACATGCTCATTGACGACTTTTCCCAACCAGCTTGCACCGCAAAAACACTGACATGGCTATTGATACCATCTCTCGAAAAAACACTGCATCAAACCACTGGATGATAAAAAAATGATTTCCCAGACCACGCCCACCATCCTCCTCACGCAAACCACCGCATCAAACCAGAAGCACCACCTTCCCCACCTCCATATAAAATGAATAGGTCCAAATCTTGTTTAAATGAGGGAGATGCAGGGTTCTCCATGTGCAAAACGCAATGCCTATTTGGTGAAGGAAGAACCAAGAGAGGGAAATGCATAAGATTCAGCGGCCCAGGAAGAAAAAGGAATGAGAAATTAGGGGTTTTAATAAAATATCTGTAAAGGGTAAAATGGGGAGATAAAAAATGATGGGGTGCAGAAAGTAAAAAAATGGTGAAGCAGGAAGAAACAGCCCTGTGTTAATAGGTCATCGTGCTTTACAAGATTAAATTAATAATAAATCTTAACTAATAATTTCAGAATTAAAATATAAATTTTAATATTTAATCATCATCCAAAATTATGAAAAGTTATTCTGTTCATAAAACCATCTCCACTTACACATAAAGAAAGGATAAGTATATGATAGTCCCATTAATTGACATGAGTGGTGGAACTGAAGCTAATTGACGGAGTCAACAACATCTGATTGTGTGTTTCTGTTGTTTTTAGTTTGTTCCTGCCTAACGAGAATCTTTCTGACCTAGTCATTGATTAACAACATTATAACAAAATCCTTACATTTTTTTCCAATAATAATTACAAGTTATAAGATGAGGTCGAAAGGAAAAAAGAAAGGTTAGTTTAGTCAAGTCATCATCTGTAGTGCATCATATCTTCTACTATAAAGGACAAAGTGTTGTCATGTTAAATACTATTCATCATAAGCATATTAAACCACTCTCCATCATTTATCCACGCAAAAACATGAACCTATTTTAATTTATATAATATATTTTAAAAAATATTCTAAATTTTATATTTTAAAAGTATATAATTATATAATTATAAAATTATGAATTATAATTTTATAATTCATAAATTTTTAATTTTAAATTTAAATAAACAAGTAGACAATTGAATCTGCCGTATCTAATACGTCAGTTCTATTCCTTCCTTCTGTCGTATTTTCTCTATTCCAAACACACGCTAAGAATAATATATAAGAACCAGAATTTGAATCCAAACAATGAAAAATGACACAGTGATTTAGTGCATCATAAGGTTAGGTTTTGACGTCAGTCGTGGAACTAAAGCAAACGTACAACCGTAACCACAGAGTCAACCGTCATTGTCGTTTTTTTGTTTGTTTTTGTTTTCTGACCTAGTCACTCCATAATAGTCAACCTGAGCTTCTTTGTATAAGGAACAAACTCTTATAGTATATTATCATGCTAAATATATAGGTTTGATGGATGGTAAGGTGAGCGTAGTAGTCTTGGAAAACCAGAAATTCAGATCAGATCACAGCGCTGCACTGCATAGGTACCATATATCTGCTCTTTCTTTTTCCTTCTTCTTCAAACATATGCAGCTTTCTTGTTGGCCAAATCTTCATTTCTAATATATATATATATATATATATATATATATATATATATATATATATATATATATATATATATATATATATATATATATATATATATATATATATACAAAGCTTTAATTATAGTTCTAGACTTTCCACACTCATTTTTTCCAACACTTTCTTCCTGGTGATTTACTATTTAAGATAATTCATATGAGATTGTTTATTAGGAATATTATGCATATTTGATTTAGATGATATGAGATTATTTGTGATGAAAGTTGAAAATTGAGTGGGAAGAACCTAAAGGGTTATTAAGAATATGGTCAGTTACATATCCACTCTCATTAATACATAATAAAAATAAGATTTTAAAAATAAATCAAATAACAAAAAAAAAAGTGGTATTTCTTTAATAACTATGAACTGGTGTATAATTTCAACTGTCATTAAAATATTATATATATATATATATATATATATATATATATATATATTTTGTTATAACTTATGTAACCTTTTAAAGTATAATAAATTTTAGTTAAAAAAATTTTTATTCATAAAAAAAGACATATTTTAAACACATGAGTATTTTAATATTTTTTATTTAAAATAAAAAAAATTAAAAAGTCAAAAATTATTCAAATATTTTTAATCTTAAAAATTTAAAATCTAAGAAGATATTTTTGTTAACTAAAATTTGATATACATTTAACAAGTTACATAAGTTAGTAAAATCCACACACATATATATATATATATATATATATATAAAATATGATTTTGAAAACATTAAAACATAATAAAATTTAGGTTTAATTGCTTCCTTTGTCCCCAGTTTGGTTGAATTGTGTCAAATTCATCCTCATTTTTAAAAAAGTTTCATTGTCGTCCTCACGTGGTGTAAAAGTGTCAATTGAATCCAAACATAGAAAAAATTTGTGTCAAAGTAGTCATCTCCGTTAAATACACACTAACGGTGTTAAGTGGCTGATTATTTGGCACCCCTTCGTGGCACTGACCCCTCTGCTCATTCTTCCTCATTCTTCCAGTTCAGAAACTTTCAAATCTTCCTCATTCCCAAACGAGACCAATATCCTCTTAAAGACTTCGAGCACAGTTCTTCAAACAGGGTCTCAGCTTGCGAAAGCATCCCATTCTCACAAAACCTAGCAATGATATTATTGTAGCCGGCAACGTCCATGGCAAATGGCTTAGAATTAGGTTTAGTACCAACCTTCTTAAAAGTTGCAAGGGCCTCCTCAAAGTTTCCGAGCTTAAAGCACTCATTGACCATAAGATTGAAGGTATCAGAGTTAACAGCTTGGAAATTGGGAGGGGTGTGATTGTCGAGCATATGATCAAACAAGGCCCAAGCCTCAGTTTTCCTGGCATGCTTGAGCAAACACTCCAACAAAACGTTGCAAGTGGCAGGGGTCATCCTAAACTGGCGCTCCAACAAGGACCTGTAGGACTCCATGGCTTCCTTATCCCTACCCTTTTTGAAGAACCATTCCATGAAAGTGGAATTCACAACCCCGTCATACACCAGGCAGCGCTCCTTAAGCTCGTCGAAGAGCTCATTGACCTTCTCCAAATTCTCCAGTTTGATAAAGCCTGAAATGAGGTTGTTGTAGACGAGGGAATCCGCGCCGTGGCCCTTAGTGAGCATCTCGCGCAAGAGGTCGACGACTTCGGAAATTCGACCGGCTTGGATCAAACCTTTGGTGAGATGGCGAGGAGCGTTAGGGTCGCGCGGAGGACCCTGCTGCGGCGGAGGACGAATAGCATTCAGGGGAGGCTCGATGCGCAGACGCCGCTTCCGTCGGCGGCGCTCGGCCGCAGCTTCTTCGGCGGAGGAAAAGGCGTAGGAACGGGTTTGGGTGAGAGAGAAGATGGGCCGGGAGGCGGCGATGGAGGACAGGCGACGTAGGAGCAGGCGGTGAAGCGACATCTTGATATGGTAATGGAATGCGAACTGAATCTCTGCGCAGTGTTTCTTTCACTCCTCCCACACCAACAACGCTATGATAAACCCTAACTAACCCCTTTTACATTTGGAAGAATGAGGAAGATTTGAAAGTTTCTGAACTGGAAGAATGAGGAAGAATGAGCAGAGGGGTCAGTGCCACGAAGGGGTGCCAAATAATCAGCCATTTAACACCGTTAGTGTGTATTTAACGGAGATGACTACTTTGACACAAATTTTTTCTATGTTTGGATTCAATTGACACTTTTACACCACGTGAGGACGACAATGAAACTTTTTTAAAAATGAGGATGAATTTGACACAATTCAACCAAACTGGGGACAAAGGAAGCAATTAAACCTAAAATTTAAGGATAAAAGTTTATTTTTAGTTTTTTTTGTTATTTTCTTTTTTCTTTTTATAATTTCTATTGTATTTTAATATATAAAAACTGAATTAACCAAAAGAAGAAAGAGAATAATAAATTATTAACATTTAATGTAAGTGATTTGACTCAAATGTGCTAAAAAAATGACTCATGAAAAATGTGTTTCTAAATATTAATTATGATAACATTAAATTTTAGGTGTTTATTTAAATAATAATAAAACAACAAAATTAAAATTAAATTTTTTTAAAGCTATGTTAAGAATAGTTAAGTACTATGGCATCTTAATTAAACTCAAATATAAAATTCATCACCATAAAAAAATATTATTGAGAAAGAAAAACTTAATAAAAATATGAAAGATCAAATCAAACGCTTACACATAAAAATACACACAGCAAACTTTCTTAATTCTATCTATTATGAAGAAAAATAAATAATTTTAAATTATATAATATATTTATAATGAATTTTATTTTCTAATATAAAAAATTGAACTTATGACATCACTTATATAAAAAATTATCTGTTGGGGCTGCAACTTTTGGTCTGCATATATGAGAATATCTATGCTTAATCATTTAAGTTTTTATGTTAATATTCAGCCTTTTTATGCTGTTTTCTTTAAATAAATTACACTTTGGTCAAAACAATATATTTAATATGTTTTATTTCAATTTACTTTGGATTGATCACAGAGTTCAGCAGTACTATTGTTTTATGACCATATTGCAGATTTAAACATACAAAGAGAAATTAAAGCTTTGCAATTACCTTAGAGTAGTTGACTACGTGATCGAAGTCAACATATACAATGTGGATGAGTTTCTATGTTGCTGTTTTAGCTGTTCTACTTATTCAAGCTCATGCTCAACCAGGTTCGTTAAAGCATTTCTTTTGTCAAACAATTTCATTATATCTTTATTTATTTCAAAGTTTTATGCTGAGCTAAAATAATAGAAAATAAGAGATATAAAAGAGAAAAAAAAATTGATACATCATAACCATATGGAAGTCTTTTTTTTTTTTTTCTCTCTTTTCTATCAATTCAATCAACCAAATTTTGTTTCGTTTTCATTTTTTTTATCATCTAATGCTTTCTTTATGTTAAAACTAAAGCCTAAAAAATTATTAAATGGAACAGCTAGATTTTAGAAAGATAAAGGGGTGATTGATGTGAGTAAATTAACTTAAGAATAAAACAAAAAATTAATTAATGGGTCTTTTAATCGGTGAGAGGTTTCTAGTTTGATTCTTAAAAAACTGATTTAGTTTCTAAATATATAAAAAGACTCCTATACAAAACTATTTTATCATTAAAATATTATTTTAAAGACTAATTTGGTACCAATTCTAAAATTATTTTACCAACAAAATAGGATATTTAAAACTAATTTGTTTTTTTTGTCATAAGTTGTTTTAAAGACTAAATTTTTAATATCACACATTCCAACCAAAACTTCTCAATTACCAAAAGATTATAGATGAGGAGGGTAGGATAGAATTAAGGCAGGAATATGAAAGAGAAACAGACCACAAAGACAATACTGATAAACTCACAGACACTAAAAAACTTCACACTCTTATAACACAAAGAGAGTCACTCACACTGCACTCTTTGTTTCGAGGCACTCACTCTTCTTGTTTTCCTTACACACACCCGTGACCCCTTGCTCTCTATTTTCTCCTTCTCGGTTGTGGAAAACAAGCACTTTCTTCTTCTTTTGCAATATTGAAACCGTCTGGACCAATTTAAGGTTTACTCCTCAATTTCATGTTCTAGGATTCATCAGCATAAATTGCGGATCTCAAGATGGTTATACTGACCAGTCATTACAAATAAATTACGTTTCGGATGCTGATTTCATAAATACTGGTGTGAATGGGAAAATATCATCTGAAGAGAACAGCAGACACAATACTCAACGACAACTATGGACGCTGAGAAGCTTCCCCGAAGGAAAAAGGAACTGCTACAAAATAAACGTCACAAGAGCCTCTAAGTATCTCATCCGCACTACTTTTCTCTACGGAAATTATGATGGCCAAAATAATACACCACAGTTTGATCTTCTTATAGGACCTAACCACTGGGGTACAGTCACTATACAAAATGAATCAATTACCCAAACCAATGAGATCATTCATGTACCTTCAATGGATTATGTGCAAATCTGTCTGGTTGACACAGACAGTGGCATACCATTTATAACAGCCATAGAATTCAGGACTTTGAAAAATGATACATACGTCACACCATTCGGATCATTGGAACTTTACAATTACCTGCGCTGCGATTTGGGTTCAAACACAAGCTACAGGTGAAATCATACTTATGGATTAAATGTGTTGCCTTATAAGATTGATTGTTTTATTCTGATTTTCTCACAGGCACCCGTTTGATGTTTATGATCGTGTCTGGTATGGTCCCTATTACCCCTGTAACTTCGGCAAAAATTGGAAACCACTAAGTGCCTCCATTTCTGATGATTCTTTAAATCAGACGGATTACAAGCAGGGAGCTACTATCATGAGCACCGCAGTTGAACCAGAAAATGATAGTTCTCCGTTGGTAATAAGCTGGGAGCCACAAAAAGAAACTGACAAATTCTATGTGTACATGTACTTCACGGAAATTCATCTGTTAACCACGAATGAGACAAGAATATTCAACATCATGCTGAACGATGAATCATTAGTTCAAAATTTTTCTCCGCGGTACCATATTGCCCATACCATAAATCCGACGGCAGCCATCAGTGGGAAAGAAATTAAATTTTCCCTCGAAAGAACTGGAAATTCAACCCTCCCTCCCATCATCAGTGCCATTGAAATTTACAGAGTAATAGACTCACAGAACCCAGAAACATTCCAAGGAGATGGTATTTTTCATTTTTTAAATCCATTTATTTGGTTTACATTTTCCTACATGAACTTAACTACCTTTTGCACGTTTTTTTGCTTAAAAAAGTTGATGCAATTACGAGCATTAAGTCTGCCTATGGAATGGAAAGGGATTGGGAAGGTGATCCATGCTCTCCTGCAGCCTACTTGTGGGATGGTCTCAACTGTACTTATCTCGGCAATGAGTTCCCAAGAATCACAGCTTTGTAAGTCATGCTTGCCAAATTATTATTATTATAGGTTTATAAAACTGAGATGAAATCTTATATAACTATTCACTGAGCAAAGCAGGAATTTATCTTCGAGTGGATTGTCAGGAAAGATTGACTCTTCTATCTCAAACCTCACCATGTTGGAGAAGCTGTTAGTTTTCTTTTTCTTTTTGTTTGTTTTATTTCACCCGACAGAAAAATCTCTTGTTTTAAATCTTTTAACTGTTTCCGTTATGTACTTATTATTTGTGAATAATCGACATATCTTTTCCTACTTGAGAGGAGATTTAAACATAGTTAAAAAGGTTAAATTGTTTGTTTTCCAGGGATTTATCTAACAATAACTTAAATGGTGATGTTCCTGATTTTCTGTCTCAATTACAACACTTGAAGATCTTGTAAGTTACTTCATTTACTCAAACATTATATAAGTGATGTGATCCTCTTTATCTGATAATAGAAAACTATATTTTTTTAGAAACTTGGAGAAGAATGACCTCTCCGGTTCAATTCCCTCTGCACTTGTTGAAAAATCACGCAAAGGTTCTCTTTCACTAAGGTATAAATCTGATTAAAAAGTCTCAAATTCATAATATGGTTATTTCTGCTGATGATTATTAATTACTTATATTCAAGGCAGTGTTTGAGATTCATATATACATGACCCACCCAATTTCTAAGCACAACCAAAATAAGTTGAAGAATGTATTTAAATTATGGTTACTTGTAAGGTTTACTGACACTTAAAACATAATTTTTGTGTGATTTCCATGCTAGTGTGGGTGAAAATCCATATCTATGTGAATCTGGTCAATGCAACGAGAAGGAAAAGAAAAATACTGTCATACTCATAGTGGCATCAATATGTGGGGTTCTAATTCTTCTAATAGCCGTTGCTATATTGTGGATCATTAAAAGGAAAAAATCAAAAGGTAATTCTGAAATAATTACTAAAAGTTTGTATTTTCCATTAACAATTTACCAAAATTTTTAACCTATTATCTTTCAAAATGAAGTCGAAAAATTTACAGATTCGGTGGCACTAAATCATCAGAGTGATTTTTCAGAGAAATCCACAGAAAAGGATAATTCGTTCCAACAAGGCAAAAGTCAAATGTATTCATACTATGATGTCCTTTATATCACTAACAATTTCAAAAGAATTATTGGTAAAGGAGGATTTGGAACAGTTTACCTGGGTTTTATCGATGACACTCCAGTTGCAGTGAAAATGCTTTCCTCATCAGCAGTTCACGGTTATCAACAATTTCAAGCAGAGGTATAAGTTAATAATCAATTTGCTAGGTTTCGGACTTTGGTAGCGAACCTATACGGTTTAACATGGCTGTGACTTTTATTTCCAGGTTAAACTTCTACTCAGAGTTCATCACAAAAATCTGACATCCCTTATTGGGTACTGTAACGAAGGAACCAATAAGGGCCTTATATATGAATACATGGCTAATGGGAACTTACATGAACATCTCTCAGGTTGGTTCCGAATAAAATTATTTTGTTTTTAATATAGGAGAACTGTTTGTGTCGTATGAATAAGTTCTACCTAACAAAAACAAACATGTGTAGAATAGAAAGTTACAGAAGTTGTTCTTGTAGGTAAATATAGCGAATCACCATTATTGAGCTGGAAGGACAGACTTCGTGTAGCACTGGATGCAGCCTTAGGTTAGAAAGTAAAATTCAAATTGTGAATTTATGTTAACTCCCTTTACCCTTTTAACACGTTTGCCGTGATTATAAATCTAATATCAGGATTGGAATATCTGCAAACTGGTTGCAAGCCTCCTATAATCCACAGAGATGTGAAATCTACAAATATCTTGTTGGACGAACACTTCCAAGCAAAGTTATCTGATTTCGGTTTATCCAAAGTTGTCCCAGATGATGGGGGGTCTTATGTGTCAACTGTTGTTGCTGGCACTTTCGGTTACCTGGACCCTCAGTAAGTACTTTAGTTATTGCCCTTTCCATCATTTTCTTGGAGAATATAAGGAGATTTTCTACCTTAATATTTGAGTTATCATCACAAAATCCACAAAGAATAAATAATTTGGGTTTCATGACTTCTCTTGCAGCTACCACTCTTCCAATAGGTTAACACAGAAAAGTGATGTTTATAGCTTTGGAGTTGTTCTTTTGGAAATAATCACAAATCAACCAGTAATGGCAGGGAATGAAGAAACGGGTCACATAAGTGAACGAGTTAACTTGATGATATCAAAAGGGGATATCAGGGCCATAGTTGACTCAAGCTTAGAAGGAAATTTTGACATAAACTCGGCATGGAAAGCCGTAGAAATAGCAATGGCTTGTGTTTCTCCAAATCCAAACGAAAGGCCAATGATGAGTGCGGTAGTGATTGAACTACAGGAGGCTTTAGCGACCGAATTAGCTAGAACAAACCATGACAGTGGTGCTTCTATTGCATCGATCAGCGTGAAAGTAGACACCGGATATATGCCCTTAGCCAGGTAAATGCTTATTCAACATAAGAATAACAGAATAACTTTGTAACAAGTGAAAGTGATGTTGTACAAGAAGTATGTGATTGGGTGATTTAGTTTGATTAGTTTGCTGAATCTTTGTTGTTTGTGAGTGGTGATAAAAATAATGTAGAATGCATATTAGTATACAAATAAACAATGAGAATTGAATAAATGGAATTGAAAAGAAGTGTTATTATCATTTTTTGTTGGAATAAATTTTTAGAACAATCTATCTTCTTTTGCCCTCTTATATGCAAAGTGAACCACAACAACGAAGAAATGAAGCCAAATAATGTAAAATGATGAAGTAAGAAAAATGAATCAATACGTCGAAGTAAGGAATAATATAGCGGTTCAAATGAACAAAGAATAATGGAGAGTTTGAACAGTACACGGAGGAAGATGATATCGGAAAAAAAGTTTACTATACATAATCCAGAAAGGAACAGTTCTGGATTGAAAGGGAAGTTAATTTATGGTAGCTGTTGCAAAGTATGTGATGAGTAAGCACAATTGACTCAATGGACAGTTTTTAAAGTAGTTTTTACAATTTATGTAATTTTGTTTTATTTTATTTTGGCGTGTAATTGTTATAAAAAAAATATAAATAGGTTATTTAAATGTAAATTAAAAGTAATAAATTGTAGTTACGATTCAAATATTCTAAGTGCTTGATAGGAAATGACAAATGAAATAATGAATATTACAATTTGATCACCATTTTCATATATTCTTCGACTAGTTTTTGTTTTATCCTTTATAATTTATTTTCTTGCAATCTACGTACATTTTTGCAATTTAAATTTCCAATTGATCAATTCAATTCATCTTCATCTTTATCTACATATTCTATACTTTCCTAGTTTTTGTTTTTTCACTCACAATTTCATCTTTATATAAAAAAAATTACAAAAATATGACTTGCATATTAATTTGATTCTAGTTACAGAATCTATAGCCAACATACTTTGAATTAGATTGAAAATGAAAAATTTTCTAGTCTAATCGACAAAAAATCACGTTGAATTAATTTGGTTCATCATAGATATATTGAATTAGTATGGAACCAAAATCTATGAACATTTATAGAATACAAAACAAATTGAGAATGATGCAAGAAATTAAAATGTAATTATGAAACTAAATCAATGGCCAATTGTGTAAGATAGAAAAATAACTTTGACAAAAGAAATAATAAAAAAGGTGGTGATGAAGAAGCCCAGTCCTTCTTTTATGGGTTTCTATTTCCAACGATCACTTTTAGATAATATATATATATATATATATATATATATATATATATATATATATATATATATATATATATGTTGGGAATCTAAGTGTGAGTCTAAATCCCACATTGAATAAAAATGAGAAAGTAAAGTATTATATAAAGATGAAAGACTCATTAACGTTTTGGATAAAAAGTGATGTCCATCCTTTATATAGTTAGACTCAAGTGGTGCTTGTGTAATCCACAGGAAGTCTCTCCTTGATAGACTCAACTATATATATATATATATATATATATATAGTTGGTACATTTTAGCAATGTGTACCGGATTTTAGTAGACAAAAATACCTTTATATATTATGAATTTTAAGTTTTAAGGTTAAGGGCTCAAAACTAAAAAAGAAAAAAAAGCCGCAAACTCTTGCTCACCTCTATCATTCCTCTTAATCTCTCTAAAAAAACGGATTTTAGTTGAGTCATTGACATATTCACCTTCAGGCAAAGGTTAAGATCTCTTCAATTTCACCATGTTCACTAACCTCTCTAATTTCATCATCTGCATATGTTGAATCATCGTCTCTAAAAAAACCCTCCAAGCCAACTACCAATTTCTTCGGATGTCATTATGCTTGTGAAAATTAGATAAAATTGTATACGATAAAAATTATAAAATGAAAACTCATTATAAAATCATTTTTTGTAAGAAATTGTTTAACAACGAGTATTTCTGATTTTTTCCAAGCCAATTACCAATTCCTTTGATGTCATTATGCTTGTGAAAATTAGATAAAATTATATAAGACAAAAATTATAAAATGAAAACTCATTATAATATCATTTTTTGTACGAAATTGTTTAACAAGGAGTATTTTTGATTTTTTTCCTGGTCAATTACCAATTCCTTTATGCTTATGAAAATTGGATAAAATTAGATAAGACAAGAATTATAAAATGAAAACTCATTATAAAATCATTTTTTGTAAGATTGTTTAACCGCCAGTGTTTCTGATTTTTTTCAGTTGGGGTTATCATAGGATGACAAAGAAAATGTTGGAGTGAGATGGATGAAAGAGAAAGGGTTAAGAGGAATGAGGAGCTGAGCAAGGGTTTTGGGGTTTCTTTTTTTTTTTTAGTTTTTAACCTTAAAACTTAGAATCTTTTTTTATATAAGGGTATTTTTGTCTACTAAAACCGGTACACATTACTAAAATGTACCAAATGAAAAACACGCGTACGCGCGTTAGCAAACCATATATATATATATATATATATATATATATATATATATATATATATATATATATATATATATAAATTGTGTAATCTAATTTTATTATGAACCTTTTTTTTCTCTCTTTACTCAAACATTGTGTTCTTAATTGTATCACATTTGTGGAGCATGAGTGTTTTCTACCAACTTTTTTATAAGGATTATTTATAAGAAAAAAAAGTGAAATAATTTTTTGAAAATAATTAAAATCAGGATATATTTTATTCAAGTTGGTAAAGTGAATATGAGCTATAAAACTCTTTTGGAAGCATTTATTAATAGGATATATTTTATGTTTAGTTTCATATTATACTCTAATAGAATTCTCCTACACAACTCCAAAGAAAATTAATAGACTTAAGCTAAAAAGATGTAAAGACTTATTAAGGTAGAGGATGTAAAATTTTTTGTTTTGTTCTTTCTTAACTTTGAAGGTTCTATTTATAATTTATTATTTTCTTGAACTTGTAATTTCATTATCTGAATTAAGGGTTTAAATATCCTAATTTTTATTTTATTTTATTAATTATTATCTTAACATATTTAGTTATAGTCACTTGAATTACGATTTATCAGTTTATTTGTGGATTATCATGTAATATATATTGATTATTGTTTTATTATGAAATAATCTTTATAGATTTATATAAAACAGTTCTGATTTATTTAGCTTATACTCATAATTTGCTATTTTCTAGTTGGGTTTGCTAACAACGAAACATCTTAAACCAACCATGTCGTTATGTTTTGTTTTAATAAGAAACTGTCACCATAAATCATAACCTTTATCTATTACTGTATAATAAATTAATATAAATAGTAATTTAGAATGGCTATAAAAAATCAGAAACGATGAGTGAGAAGCACAGCGTGTAATTAATTGTGAACATATGTATAGAAAGCAATAACTTTAATTCATCAAATTTCTAACAGTTTGTTGTGCTTCCCCAAGACATGGTCTTAGGTTGAGTGGTTTTTCCTCCATTTCACCTATTTCATCTTGCAATTTCATTTTACATATTTGTCATTTATTTATTAAAATCAAATGAAAATTAATGATGAATTAATGATTTCTTAACAACCAATAATCCTTCTAACTATCACCATTCCTAAATTTTAACCCTAAGTCTCCTGTGATGGTATAGATTCTACTCTGTATGTACCTCTTCTCTTCTCATTTTTTCACTTTTATTATATTTTACTGTTAAATTGTTTTTTTGAGTTGAGAATTATAAGATTATATAGTGATGGTTGTGATCGGTGTTAAAAGAGGAAGATTTGGTCTTTGATTTTTATTTTTCAATGTTCAGTTCTTATTTTTTTTAAAACTAAAATATTTTCTGACAAAATTCCAGTAGAAAATATAAAAAAAAGAGAGGTGTAGGGTGAGCTCAGTAAGATGTAAAAAGAACCACTCTTTTATGTTTTCATGAGTGAGAACACATGAAAGAAAAAACAGTTTAAATTATTATATTTTTAATAGAAACATATAACCGAGAAGAAAAAATCAACAATCAAGTAAATAAAATAATTTTAATTATATATAACACATATAAATTTATAATATAATTATGACAAAAAAATATTTTATACTCATATAATATTAAACACGATGATAAAACATGTAAATCCCTGTCTTTTGATATAAAATAAAGTTTAATTATTAATTTAATTTTTATATTAGTTTGAATTATTTAATTAATTAAATTTTCGTATTTGGAAAAATAATTCTATTAAATTATCTCCATAGATCGATGTTCACGTTATATCTATACAATCACATGTTTAATTTTAACTTTTTTTTATCTTTATTAACTTTTTCTGGTTTTTTGTTATGGCAGTAACATGTCAGGTTATAATGTTACTAGGAATGACAGTAACATGTCAGGTGATAATGTTAGTAGGGATGAGAGAGTGAGTCAATTCGGTTTGTTTAAGTTCGGTTTAACTCTGATTCATCAAGAACAGGTTAGGTTGGACTGGCCGCCCCTTAAAAATGGATCAACTTTTACAATTTTTTGAGTCGAGCTGTCGACTTATGATGGGCCGACTTGTTTATTTTTGAGTTTTTTTACACGTAAACAAGTGGATGAGGGGTTTCCGAATTGATTCAGAGCTAAAAGGGTTTAATTGAACGGTTGTCCGAACTTTTTAGATTTTGGTCGAATTGTATTAAATTTTGATTAAGTTGTGTTAGATTTTAACATAATTGTATTATTATTATATGAAATATACTTATTAGAGTTAACAGTCATTTACGAATAATTAGAAGATATATTAAGAAGTATTATAGGATTTGATTATCTAAAAATATATTGTGTTAATGATTGGTTAATCAATGTGTTTGACTACTACAAATCCTGTAAATATATGATTGATGTGCAGGTAAAATAACATTGATCTATCCTAATTAAATAAATACCTCTTTAAAAAAGATTTTTGACTTGAGTGTATGTTATGCAGGTCAACAATTGATCGGAGTATAATGCGTTCTTAGAGATGATTAAACAATTGAAAAAGAGAAGAGTAAGAAAAGATGAATGACCCTTGAACACTTTCAACCGAAACAATATTAAACTTCAACCGAATCATATCAAACTTTTTGTTTTGTCTTTTATTTTAATGTTGCAAAAAAATAAAATATAATTAAAGGTTAAAACATCTTAAATTAACGAAGAAAGCAACAATCAAAAGATAAAAAAAAGTAAGCAACCCAATATATCAACTATCAAATAATAAAGTGTTAAACATCTAAAAGATCTACAAAAGAAAATTAAAA
This sequence comes from Vigna angularis, assembly GCF_016808095.1. Lineage (NCBI taxonomy): Eukaryota > Viridiplantae > Streptophyta > Magnoliopsida > Fabales > Fabaceae > Vigna > Vigna angularis. The sequence continues at coordinate 1,937,524 of NC_068980.1, forward strand.
TATGAATTGAAACAAAAAACATACTTTTGTCTTTAGAAAATCTATTATATGAAATTATATTATTTTAATCAACAGAGTTAATTATTCTAAATTTTAACATAATGTAGTGAAATCGAAATCGTTAATTATATTAGTGTCTTTAGGATACTGGTTAACATTCTCGTTAAAAAAATAAAATAATTCGTAACTAAATTAGCTAAATTTGTATTATATAAAATACTATTCATCAAGATTTATAAAAGCAAAACTTATTATTATGAATTTTGTAACTGGTTTTTTTAAATATGACTTATTTGATTTATATAATTTGAAAAGAAAATTTAATTTAAATAAACTAGTTGACAATTGAATCTGCCGTGTCTGTGCGAGTTTCTACTGCGTTCTAGATATCTATCGCTCTCTCCCGACCTTCACTTCTCCGCGTTCTTGAGAAATCTTGGAAAAGTGTGAAAACAAATATGCTGTTGTTTCCAATTTGGTATTTTTCTTATTTTTTTTCTTCATTCCAAACACATGCTAAGAATAATATATAAGAATCAGAATTTGAATCCGTACAATGGAAAAGAACGCAGTGGTTTTAGTCATAAGGTTAAGTCATGAACAGGCATGAACCGTGGAACCGAAGCTAACACTGCAACCACAGAGTCAACAGTCATTGTCGTCTTCTTTTGTTTTTTTTGTTCTGACCTAGTCACTCCGTAATACTCAACCTCATCTTCTTTGTATAAGGGACAAACTCTACTAGTATATTATCATGCTAAATATATAGCTTTGATGGATTGTAAGTTGAATGTAGTATTCTTGGAACACCTGAAATTCAGATCAGATCACATCACTGCACTGCATAGGTACCATATATTTTGCTTTTTCTTTTTCCTTCTTCTTCATACATATACATATGCAGCTTTCTTGTTGGCCAAATCTTCATTCTAATATAAAAAATTGAACTTATGAGAACACTCATATAAAAAATTATACATGTATAAAAAATTATACATGGTCTGCAATATCCATGCTTAATCATTTAAGTTTTTGTGTTAATATTCAGTCTTTTTATGCTGTTTTCTTTAAATAAATTACACTTTGGTCACAAAATTATATTTAATCTGTTTTATTTCAATTTACCTTTGGTCATAAAATAATAAATTACACTATTATTTTATTACGCATATTGCAGATTTAAACACGGAAAGAGAATTCAAAGCTAAAAGCTCTTGCAATTACCTTTGAGTAGTTGATTACATGATCTAAGTCAACATATACAATGTGGATGAGTTTCTACTTTGCTGTTTTAGCTGTTCTACTTATTCAAGCTCGTGCTCAACCAGGTTCGTTCAAGCATTTCTTTTGTTAAAGAATTTCATTGTATTTTTATTTACATCAAAGTCTTATGCTGTGCTAAAATAATAGAAAATAAGAGATATAAAAGAAAAAAAATTGATACACCCATAGGAAGTCATGTTTTTTTCTTTTTTCTTTTCAATCAACCAAATTTTGTTTAGTTTTTGTCCTTTTTTTTTCTTTCATCTCATGCTTTGTTTATGTTGAAACTAAAGTCTACAAAATTATTAAATGGAATAGCTAGATTTTAGAAAGATAAATGGGTGATTGATGAGAATAAATTAACTTAAGAATAAAACAAAAACATTAATTAATTGATCTTTTAATAAGAGGTTTCTAGTTTAATTCTTAAAAACCTGACTTAGTTTCTAAATATATAAAAAGACTCCTATATAAAACTATTTTATCATTAAAATATGATTTTAAAGACTAATTTGGTACTAATTCAAAAACCATTTTATCAACAAACTATGATATTTAAAAACTAGTTTATATTTTTTTGTTTGTCATAAGTTGTTTTAAAGACTAAATTTTTAATATATCACATATTCTTGAACCAAAACTTCTCATTTACCAGAAGATTATAGATAAAGGTAGATAGAGTGTAGGCAGCAATATTTAAGAGAAACATAGAACAATTACATCGAATTCTTAAACAAGCGTAATGGTAGTAATTTGTTGAATATTCTATCTTTATTAATATTTAATTGTCTAGAAATTTGAAGCAACTTTAACAGTAATAAACGCAATTTCCGTTGTATATATACATAAATATTGGCTACTGTTAGGAGTGGATTTTAAACCTAACAAAACTGATTTGTAAGATGAGGTTCGTATCCGCTCATAAAATATGAATTGGCTTTATGTACGATGTGAGACTTCCAACAAAAACACACCAGAAACTTACACTCTTAAAATACAAAAACAGCTACTAACATAGCACTCTTCTCTACACTCACTTAGAGGCAAACTCAGCCACTCCACTCTCTCCTTATACAAAAACAGCTACTAACATAGCACTCTTCTCTACACTCACTTAGAGGCAAACTCAGCCACTCCACTCTCTCCTTGTTCTCTTTCTTTCTGTGCACACAATTTCTTGTTTTCCTTACACTCAAACTGTGTGAGACCTACTTAAAGTTTATTCCACAATTTCATGTTTTAGGATTCATCAGCATAGATTGCGGAGCTGAAGCAGGTGTGAACTATACTGATTCAGTATATGGCATAAATTACGTTTCGGATGCAGATTTCATAAATACCGGTGTGAGTCAGACAATAGCATATGAAGAGATGAGCAAAGAAAGTAGTCGACAACTGTGGAGGCTGAGAAGCTTCCCGGAAGGAAAAAGGAACTGTTACAAAATAAGCGTCACAAGAGCCTCTAAGTATCTCATCCGCACTACTTTTCTGTACGGAAATTATGATGGCCGAAATATGTTACCACAGTTTGATCTTCTTCTCGGACCTAACCACTGGGCTACAGTCACTATAAACGATGAATCAGGGCAATACCACAAGGAGATCATACATGTACCTTCAATGGATTATGTGCAAATCTGTCTGGTTGACACAGGCAATGGCACACCATTTATAACAGCCATAGAATTCAGGACTTTGAATAATGATACATACGTCACTCAATTCGGATCATTGCAACTTTACAATTACCTGCGCTGCGATTTGGGTTCAAACACAACCCACAGGTGAAATCATACTTATGGATTAAATCTCTTGCCTTATAAGATTATTGATTGATTATTGGATTTATTCTGATTTTCTCACAGGTACCCGGTTGATGTTTATGATCGTTACTGGTATAGTCGTTCTTCCTGGAACGCCTGTAACTTCCGCGAAAATTGGAAACCACTAAGTGCCTCCATTTCCGATTATTCTTTAAATGAGAATGATTACAAGCCGGGAGCAACTATCATGAGCACCGCAGTTGAACCACAAAATGATAGTGCTCCTTTGGTAATAAGATGGGAGCCACAACAAGAAACTGATCAATTCTATGTGTACATGCACTTCACGGAAATTCAAGTGTTAACCACCAATCAGACAAGACAATTCAACATCATGAACGGTGAATCATGGTTTCAAGAGTGTTCTCCAAAGTATCATGGAATGAATACTATATATTCGATATCAGGCACCAGTGGAAAAGAAATTAAATTTTCCCTCGAGAGGACTAAAAATTCAACCCTCCCTCCCATCATCAGTGCCATTGAAATTTACAGTGTAATAAACTTACAGAAACCAGAAACATTCCAAGGAGATGGTATTTTTCATTTTTTATATCCATTTATTTTGTTTACACTATTCTACACGAACTTAACTACTTTCTACCCTTCTTTTCTGCACTGAAAAAAAGTTGATACGCTTACAAGCATCAGGTCAGTTTATGGAGTGAAAAGGGATTGGGAAGGTGATCCATGCTCCCCTGCAGCCTACTTGTGGGATGGTCTCAACTGTACTTCTCTCGGCAATGAGTTTCCAAGAATCACAGCTTTGTAAGACATGCTTGCCAATTTATTATTATACCTTCATAAAACTAATTAAGATCAAATCGTAAATAACTATTCATTGAGCAAAACAGGAATTTATCGTCAAGTGGATTGTCAGGAAATATTGACCCTTCCATCTCAAACCTCACCATGTAGGAGAAACTGTGAGTTTTCTTTTTCTTTTGTTTCTTTTATTTCTTTTATTTCACTGTTTTAAATCTCTTGTTTTAAATCTTTTTATTGTTTCCGTTATGTATTTATTATTTGTGAAGAATCGACATATCTTTTCCTACTTGACTCGAGATTTAGATATAGTTAAAAAGACTAAATTATTTGTTTTCCAGGGATTTATCTAACAATAGCTTAAATGGTGAAGTTCCTGATTTTCTGTCTCAATTACAACACTTGAAGATCTTGTAAGTTAATTCATTTACTCAAACACTATATACGTGGTGTGATCCTCTTTATCTGATAATAGAAAACCATATCTTTTTAGAAACTTGGAGAAGAATGACCTCTCCGGTTCAATTCCTTCTGCACTTGTCGAAAAATCACGCGAAGGTTCTCTCTCACTAAGGTACGAATCTGATTAAAAGGTCTTAAATTCATAGTATGATTATTTATATGCTAAGGATTATTAATTACTTATATTCAAGGCAGTGTTTGAGATTTATATATACATGACCCACCTAATTTCTAAGCACAACCAAAATAAGTTGAAGAATGTATTTAAATTATGAATTAATTACTTGTAAGGTTTACTGAGACTTGAAACATAATTTTTGTGTGATTTTCATGCTAGTGTGGGTGAAAATCCATATCTATGTGAATCTGGGCAATGCAACGAGAAGGAAAAGAAAAACACTGTCACACCCATAGTAGCTTCAGTATGTGGGTTTCTAATTCTTCTAATAGCCGTTGCTATATTGTGGATCCTTAAAAGAAAAAAATCAGAAGGTAATGCTGAAGTAACTACGAAAAGTTTGTATTTTCTATTAACAATTTACCAATAGATTACCTTTTTAACCTATTATCTTTCAAAATGAAGTTGAAAAATTTACAGATTCGGTGACATTAAATCATCAGAGTGAGATTTCACAGCAATCCACAGAAAAGGATAATTCGTTCCAGAAACGCACAAGTCAAAAGTATTCATACTATGATGTCCTTCAAATCACTAACAATTTCAATAGAATTATTGGTAAAGGAGGATTTGGAACAGTTTACCTAGGCTTTATCGATGAAACTCCAGTTGCAGTGAAAATGCTTTCCCCATCAGCAGTTCATGGTTATCAACAATTTCAAGCAGAGGTATAAGTTATTAATCAATTTACTTTAGGTTTCTGACTTTGGTACCGAACCTATACGGTTAACGTGGTTGTGACTTTTATTTCCAGGTTAAACTTCTACTCAGAGTTCATCACAAAAATTTGACATCCCTTATTGGTTACTGTGACGAAGGAACCAATAAGGGCCTCATATATGAGTACATGGCTAATGGGAACTTACGAGAACATCTCTCCGGTTGGTTACGAAAAAAATTATTTTGTTCTTAAAAGTTTGTGATCAATTTGAAAGTTAGATTTGATTTCTGAAACTCTGGAGATGGAATTTTTAATATTGGAGAACTGTATGAGTAGTATGAATAAGTTCTACCCAACAAAAACAAACATGTATAGAATAGAAAGTTACAGAAGTTGTTCTTGTAGGTAAACACACCGAATCACCATTATTGAGCTGGAAGGACAGACTTCGTGTTGCAGTGGATGCAGCCTTAGGTTAGAAACTAAAATTGAAATTGTGAACTTATGTTAACTCCCTTTACCCTTTTAACACGTTTGCCGTGATTATAATTAAATCTATTATCAGGATTGGAATATCTGCAAAATGGTTGCAAGCCTCCTATAATCCACAGAGATGTGAAATCTACAAACATCTTGTTGGACGAACACTTCCAAGCAAAGTTATCTGATTTCGGTCTATCCAAAATTGTCCCAGATGATGGGAGGTCTTATGTGTCAACTGTTGTTGCTGGCACTTTCGGTTACCTGGACCCTCAGTAAGTACTTTAGTTATTGTCCTTTCCATCATTTTCTAGGAGAATAGAAGGAGATTTTCTACCTTAATATTTGAGTTCATGGCAAAATCCGCAAAGAGTAAATCATTTGGGTTTCATGACTTCTTTTGCAGCTACCATTATTCCAATAGATTAACTCAGAAAAGTGACGTTTACAGCTTTGGAGTTGTTCTCTTGGAAATAATCACAAATCAGCCAGTAATGGCAGGGAATGAAGTAAAGGGTCACATAAGTGAACGAGTTAGCTCCATGATATCAAGAGGAGATATCAGGGCCATAGTTGACTCAAGCTTAGAAGGAAATTTTGACATAAACTCAGCATGGAAAGCCGTAGAAATAGCAATGGCTTGTGTTTCTCCAAATCCCAACGAAAGGCCAATGATGAGTGTGGTAGTGATTGAACTACAGGAAACTTTAGCCACCGAATTAGCTAGAACAAACCATTACAGTGGTGCTGATCCCAGGTATTCTGTTGCACCGGTCAGCTTGGAAGTAGACACCGAATATATGCCCTTCGCTAGGTAAATGCTTGCTCAACATAAGAATAACAGAGTAACTTTGCAACAAGTGAAAGTGATGTTGTACAAGAAGTATGTCATTGGGTGATTTAGTTTGATTAGTTTTCTGAATCTGTGTTGTTTGGGAGTGGTGAGAGTAGTAATGTAGAATGCATATTAGTATACAAATAAACAACGAGAGTTGAATAAATGGAATTGAAAAGCAGTGTTATAATGTTTTGTTGGAATAAGTTTTTTAAAACAATCTATCTTATTTTGCCCTCTTATAGTGAACCAAATGAAGCCAAATAATGTTAAATGACGAAGAACAGAGTCCAATGAGCACAAAAATAAATCGGTCAGTTTGTCAGATTTTAAGGGAACTTTCTAAAAACTTAAATTCTAACCATGTAATAATTTGTTTTTTAAATGTTTAAAATTTTCTCTCTCGAGTACCACTAATTCAATATGTGTGTTTGACCTTGTAAAGTAACTTAAGGTTCTTTCACCTTTAGAGAAACATTCTTCTACACTCTGTCCTAGAAACCCTAATATATATATATATATATATATATATATATATATATATATATATATATATATATATATATATATATATATATATATATATATATATATATATATATTCTTACAAGGTGTTTTTGATGAAAATATTATAGATGCATAAAAACTATAATAAAAGAAATAAAAATATTTTTGAGGATTCTTTCCATGTATACTATCCACCACAGATATATTTATAACAGAAAAAATTTACTCAAACACAACAATGATATTTATAAAATATTTGATTTTTTGAAGCACATAATAGCATATATTGTAGCTATTATAGTAAAAAAAACTCACAATAACCGTTAAGAAGAACTAAAATAATAAATTACAATTGAGAAGATGAGGAAACCAATAATTTAGGTTTAAAAATTCTCCAATAAAGTTCAATACTAGTTTAAACAGTAAACTATAAAATTGGAAATTAAAACGTGAATCATAAATAAGAAGTTTAATTTATCGTTGCCATCGAAAGAAAATATTATATCCAAGTAAGGGCATTGAAGAGATTAATATAATGTAAATAAGAAAAATGAATCAGACGTCGAAGTAAGGACTAATATAGTTTACTATTTAAACTACTATTGAACAAAGAATAATGGAGAGTTTGAACAGTGCATCAAGGAAGATAATATCAAAAAAGACCTAGACACAATCCAGAATGGTGGATTGAAAAGGAAGTTAATTTATGATAGCTGTTGCAAAATATGAGATGAGTAGGCACAATTGACTCAATGTGCACATTTTTTAAAGTAGTTTTTACAGTTTATGTTATTTTATTTTATTTTAGTGTGTAATTGTCATAGAAAAGAGATAAATATAAATAAATTATTCAAATGTAAATTAGAGATGATAATAAATTGAGGTTATAATTCAAACATTTTTAATCTCGAATAAGAAATGACAAATCAAATAATAAATATTACAATTTGGATCACCACTTCTATTTATATATATATATATATATATATATATATATATATATATATAAATATTAGTTTTTATTTTATCCTTCGTAATTTATTTTTTTAATCTACGTGCATTCTTGAAATTTAAATTTTTAATTGATCACTTCAATTTATCTTTATCTACTTATTCTATAATTTCCTAACTTTTGTTTTTCATTCATAATCCCATCTTTATATAAAAAAATACAAAGATATAACTTGCATATTATTTTGATTCTAGTTGAAGAATCCTAAAACCAACATACTTTGAATTAGATTGAAAATGATGTGTTTCTCCAAATCCCAACGAAAGGCCAATGATGAGTGTGGTAGTGATTGAACTACAGGAGGCTTTAGCGACCGAATTAGCTAGAACAAACCATAACAGTGGTGCTGATCCCAGGTATTCTGTTGCACCGGTCAGCGTGGAAATAGACGCCGAATATATGCCCTTAGCTAGGTAAAATGAACAAAGAATAATGGAGAGTTTGAACAGTACACGAAGGAAGATAATATCGGAAAAAAAGTTTACTATACATAATCCAGAAAGGAACAGTTCTGGATTGAAAGGGAAGTTAATTTATGGTGGCTGTTGCAAAGTATGTGATGAGTAAGCACACTTGACTCAATGGACAGTTTTTAAAGTAGTTTTTACAATTTACGTAATTTTGTTTTATTTTATTTTGGCGTGTAATTATTATAAAAAAATATAAATAGGTTATTTAAATGTAAATTAAAAGTAATAAATTGTGGTTACAATTCAAATATTCTAAGTGCTTGATAGGAAATGACAAATGAAATAATGAATATTACAATTTGGATCACCATTTTCATATATTCGACTAGTTTTTGTTTTATCCTCTGTAATTTATTTTCTCACAATCTTCGTACACTTTTGCAATTTAAATTTCCAATTGATCAATTCAATTCATCTTCATATTAATGTTTACTTTCATATTATACTCTAATAGAATTCTCCTACACAACTCCAAAGCAAATTATTAGACTTTAGCTAAAAAGATGTAAAGGCATATTAAGGTAGAGGATTTAAAATTGTGTTTCGTTCGTTCTTAACTTTGAAGGTTCTATTTATAATTTATTATTTTCTTGAACTTGTAATTTCATTATCTGAATTAAGGGTTTAAATATCCTAATTTTTATTTTATTTTATTAATTATTATCTTAAGATATTTAGTTATAGTCGCTTGAATTACGATTTATTAGTTTATTTATGGATTATCATGTAATATATATTGATTATTGTTTTATTATGAGATAATCTTTATAGATTTATATAAACCACTTCTGATTTATTTAGCTTATACTCATAATTTGCTATTTTCTAGTTGGGTTTGTTAACAATGAAACATCTTAAACCAACCATGTCGTTATGTTTTGTTTTAATAAGAAATAGTCAAGATAAATCATAACCTTATCTATTACTGTATAATAAATTATTATAAATAGTAATTAAGAATGACTATAAAAAATCAGAAACGATTAGTGAGAAGCACAGCGTGTAATTAATTGTGAACATATGTATAGAAAGCAATAACTTTAATTCATCAAATTTCAACAGTTTGTTGTGCGTCCACAAGACATGGTCTTACGTTTCCACGAGTGAGACTACATGAAAGAAAAAACAGTTTAAATTATTTTTTTTTAACAGAAACATATAACCGAGAAGAAAAAAATCAAGATCAAGTAAATAAAATAATTTTAATTTTATATATATATATATATATATATATATATATATATGATGACATACCCCTTGCCATGACCTAACACATTCATGAAGAGTTAGAGACATATAAGGAAGATGGACCTAGACTCTTTCTCTTGGGCCATCTTAAGCCATAATGAAGATTTAGTAGAGTAAGAATAAGGGTATTGTTCCCTCCACCACCACCACTTCTCCCTCCACCTCCCCAACCTTTTGCAAAAAAAAATTAATTACAAAAATAACATTTTTTACTTTTAACCCTATTTATTTACTTTAAACTCAAACTCTATCTTTCTACATATTTTTACTTTTCACTCAGCCTCACCTCCCAACTCTCCTTTTTTCTCTTTTCAGATTCCCACCCCCCAAACACCACCACATCCGTTTGTTTTAATTACAAAAATATTAATATAATCAAATTATATTTCATATAATTAAACTAATAAATAATTTTTTATATAATTATAAAATTGTTAAAGAATACAAAAACCATATATAAAAAATATATATTATACAAAAACATTAAAACAAAAAACTAATTATATATAACTGCAAAATACAAAAAAAATATAAATATAAACTAATAACAATAAAGATCTTCAGCAATACATTATTAAAATACATCAAAAATATATTCAAAAATAATACATCAAAACATATAAATTACATTATTAAAATATCTCCAAAATTAATATAAAAAAATAAACTAATAAAAATAAACTGGAAAATAAACATGTAACTTTAAATGGATGTGAGCATCCGTCAACGGATGTTGAAATCATGCTCACATCCGTTTAAAGATTATACGTTTATTTTTTTAGGGTTTATTACGCACCTTCATGACGAATCCTTCAAGCACCACCACACCACCACCACACACCGATCTTGGCACAGCGGATCAATTGCTTCCACCACCACTTGCAATCTCTCACTAATCACACCAGCAAATGAAAGTCCACCACACTCTCAGACCACAATTCTATCACAATTAAAGAATGAAAGGAAGAAGTGGAACGTGAAAAAGAGGAAGAAGAGCACAATGAAACAATGAGGGAACAAACGATAAAGAGGAAGAAGAGTTATCGCTGCATACATGTAGAGGATTGGAGTGGGTAGAGGTTAAAAAATATTAATCCTAAAATTTTAATAAGGGTAAAATAGGAATGGGAGAGGGGTAAAACAGGAATGGGGTGGTGGTGGAGGGAGCAACACCCTAAGAATAATCTTGGACCTTGTATTTTGGGTCAAGTGGTCTATATTTTATTTGGGCTTTTTATTATGAGCCAAGTAGTCTAGATTTTATTTGGGTTTTGTATTATGGGCCTAGTAGTGTAGGATTTCAATTGGGCTAAGTAGAATAGGATTTTGACCAAACAAGTCAACAAAGGGCCAATGCCCAAAGTTGACTATGCTTGGATGTCCAAAATGGGTGTGTTGACCAAGGGGTCCACATTTTGGCTAAGTTTGGAGAAAGGGAGAAAAATTTCTTCCTAGACATGTGGAAGCTTCCCATTGGAGAGTTTTCCTCCTAATTAGTGGTCATGTGTCACTTTAGGAATGAAGAGTTTTTCCATAAGTAGTGCTCACTTGTCTCCTTCCTATTGGAGAAGATTTCTCCTTGCTCTCCAAGACAACCAAGGTGGCTCTTTTAAGTTAAAGTTTCAGCCCATTTTGAGATACTTTAACCTATAAATAGAGGTATTCTCCATCATGTAATCACCTTAGAAATTATAGTAAAGTTATGCTGCCATTTTGTGCACACAACCTCTTCTAAGGTCATCCTAGGCTAGAACAACCTAGTGGCCTTCTCTAGCCACCTTCCTCCAAGAGTTGATCCAACCTCTCTTAGAGAATCCTAGACACTTCATCCTTCACCATTCAACACACCAAAACCATGACATGACCCTTCTATCTTCATCCACCACCATTCCGTAAATCATCATCAAAACTGTGAGCATCTTAAGTACATGGCTTGGTTGCTTCTAGATTTGGCTTGTCCTAACTAGAGCATTGCCATCAATATAACACATGTATAAATTTATAATATAATTATGACAAAAAATATATTTTATATTCCCTCGCTTATACAATATTATACACTATGATAAAACATGTAAATCACGGATGTAAAGATGAAGTTTAAATATTAATTTAATTTTTATATTAGTTTGAATTATTTAATTAATTAAATTTTCATATTTGTAAAAATAATTCAACTAGATTATCTCATAGATTGGTGTTCACGTTATATTTATACATTCACATGTTTAATTTTAATTTTCTTTTATCTTTATTAACTTTTTCTGTTTTTTTATGTTCATTATCATGTCACTGATAACTTTAGAAGGGATAACAAAAGTGGGTTAACTCGATGTATTTAAGCTTGGTCCAACTTTGATTCGTAAAAAATAGGTTAGGTCTGACTAGTCGACCACTTTAAAACGGATCGACTTTTACAACCTTTTTCATATCGGACTAGAGGGTTGACTTGTTTATTTTTGAGTTTTTTTACATGAAAACAAGTGGATGACGGACTTCCAAATTGATTCCGAATTGAAAGGGTTAAATTGGACTGTCATTCGAGCTTTTTAGATCTTTGCCGAATTGTATTAAATTTTGACTGAGTTGTGTTAAACCTCTACAAAACTATATCAAATCCAAACTTGTTTGAAAATTGGGCGGATTTGTAAATGATAATATTTTATTTCATACACACAAAGAAAGGTTAAAGAATAATAAAATAATAAAATAATAAAATAATTTTAGTCTTATTGTACCGTGTCTTGTTCTTTTAACTGTTTGTCTTTTATTTTAATGTTGCAAAAAAATAAAATATAATTAAAGGTTAAAAGAGCTTAAATTAACAAAGAAAGCAACAAACAAAAGATAAAAAAAGGTAAGCAACCCAATATATCAACTATCAAATAATAAAATGTTAAACAACTAAAAAATCTACAAAAAAAAATTAAAATACATATTTTTGTCTTTAGAAAATCTATTATATGAAATTATATTATTTTAATCAACAGAGTTAATTATTCCAAATTTTAACATAATATAGTGAAATCGAAATCGTTAATTATATTAACGTTTTTAGGATACTGGTTAATATTCTCCTTGAAAAAGTAAAATAATTCGTAACTAAATTAGCTAAAGTTGTATTATAAAATACTATTCGTCAAGATTTATAAAAATAAAACCATGTTGATATTATGAATTCTGTAACTGGTATGACTTATTTGATTCATATAATTTGAAAAGAAAATTTAATTTAAAAAAACTAGTTGACAATTGAATCTGCCGTATCTGATGTGCGAGTTTCTACTGCGTTCTAGACATCTATCACTCTCTCCCGCGTTCTTGACCTTCTCCACCGCTGAAAAATCTTGGAAAAGTGTGAAAACAAATATGCTGTTGTTTCATTTTTCTTATTTTTTTCTCCATTCCAAACACATGCGAATCAGAATTTGAATCCCCACAGAGTCAATAGTCATTGTCGATTTCTTTTGTTTTTTTTTTCTGACCTCTGCTTCTTTGTAGGGGTTCAAATGGAGAGTTTGAACAGTGTAATATCGGGAAAAAAAGTTTACTATACACAATCCAGAAAGGAACATTGGTGGATTGAAAAGGAAGTTAATCTATGATAGCTATATATATATATATATATATATATATAAATTAGCCTGTGTAATCTAATTTTATTGTGAACTTTTTTTTTCTCTCTTACTCAAACATTGTGTTCTTAATTGTATCACATTTGTGGAGCATGCGTTTTTTCTACCAACTTTTATAAGGATTATTTGTAAGAAAAAAGAGTGAAATAATTTTTTGAAAATAACTAAAATCAGTTTATATTCAAATTAAAAAAATAATCGAGAAGTGATATAAATTTTTAACAAATTATAGTTTATGAATTAATAATTTTAATTTAAGAATAAAATAATTATACTTTATCCTTTACTATATTTATGAAAACTTTTGTATGGATGACTATTGACATTACTTGTAAAATGGGCATAACATTTTCCAAATGGTTCTGCCGCTGACCAGCACATAGCTGGATGGAATCACCGTGTTAAATGGTTTTCGTCTATTATAAGGTTAAGTTAAGCGGATCCTGACTGATAATATTTTTAAATTAAACTTAATTTGAATATTAATTTCAGATCAAGTTATTCAAATTTATTTACTTGTACATAAATAAATAAAAATATTACTTTTTTTAATCACTAAATAACACCAACATTTATTATTCTCTAAAGAAAAAAGGAGAGTTAAAAACTGTAGATTCGGCGAAAGAATTAGTAACGGATCCCAAACCATTTAAAATCTACGCCTGAATGCATGGTCCCATTAATTAACGTGAGTGGCGGAACCGAAGTTAACGTGCGGTCACAACATAGAATCATTAGCCATTGTCGTTTTGTGTTGTCTTTTGTTTTGACGCAATCAGAACGTTTCTGCCTTAGTCCGTCAATAATAGTCAACCTATGCTTCTCAGTAAGGGACAATCTGTTTCACTATATATTATGCTAATAGGTTTGATGGATTGTAAGGTGAATGTAGTAGTCTTGGAACACCAGAAATTCAGATCAGATCACATCACTGCACTGCATAGGTACCATATATTTGCTCTCTCTTTTTCCTTCTTCTTCATACATATGCAGTTTTCTTGTTGGCCAAATCTTCATCTCTACATTATGCCCTAGTCATAATCTCTCACTCTTTAACTGTAAAATAAAAACACACGTATATATATATATATATATATATATATATATATATATATATATATATATATATATATATATATATATATATATATATATATATATAAAGCTTTAATTATAACTTTTGTGCTAATATTAAGCCCTTTTATGCTGTTTTCTTTAAATAAAATACACTTTGTTCACAAAAATATATTTAATCTGTTTTATTTGAATTTATGTCAGACCCTGGAAAATAACGTGCGAGTACGCGTGGTAGCCAGAGAGCGAGACACCTCAGCAACGCACGTGGCGACCGCAGAGCGAGACACTTCACCAACGGACGCCAGGTGTCACGCTGCATGGAGTCTGGAGTGACAAGCGCAGTGCAGTCCGCGTGTCACTCGGAGAACGCGACATTTCATTAACGAACGCCAGGTGTCATGTCGGGGGAGTCAGGAACCGGTAGTGGAAAGCACGTGTCTGCCAGAGAGAGGACGTTCGTTCTCGACTGTGGAGAAAAACTTGGATTTTCAGAAAAACACTCCACTCTCCTCTGCATGCACTCTCTTTCCCAACTCTGACTTTCCATTTCCTCCTCCTTCTCTCTAGAAATTCCCCTTCTCTCTACTGTAGCTCACTCTTCTCTGCTCCGATCACTGTTCAGGCACCGTAGAAGGATTTCCGGCGTCGTGAGCTTCATTCTGGACCGAACAGTTCCAGATTCTGAAACTGGTAAGTTTCTCTTCTTCGTCGAGCGTTCATTTGAGCATGCAAAGCCAAGCTTTGGTTGCACGCGGTCACCTTATCTGAACCAATCTTGGTTTTCTGTAATTTGATTAGTTTAAAGAGTTTGGTTGAGCGTTGTGGGAAGAAGAAATATCATTTCTGCGAGCTGAGTTTTAGTCTGGAGTACGTCCGTTCACTTTAAGAGGTAAGGGAAGCTTATTCAATTTAATTCGTATTGTTTGTATTGTGCTGTATGAACGTTCTGTGAGTTGTATGAAACATGACTTTGTGATATTTGATTTTTGGTATATGATAATGATTATGAGTTGATGTATGAGAAATATGAAAATGTACTATGATATGAGTATATGAAAATATGAAACTATATGATGAGAAATGAGTTAAATGTAAATGAATTCTGAATATAAATCTCTCTATGATAATGTACGTTAACGGTCCTTGACCGTTCGGTGTTGATAGTAAACTTCTTTGCAATTGAATTCTTTCATTTGGGAAGAATTCTAGTTGAGGACGAACGCCCTATTGTAATAGTGCTACGTTTGAGCGTTCGGCCAAGCGTAGATGTCCTGAGTGTTATGTGAGGAATTGAGAATCTTGTAAGCATATACCTGAATACTTAGTCATCCCTATCCCCTATCTTCACCATCTCATAGTATATTTATTTCTATCACGAGTTTAAATCAGTGATGGGTCTCGACCCAAAGCGTTCGTGATGAGTGGCGCTCGGTCTTATACCGAACACTCGTACTCGTCTTTAATTATCTAACTTGTTGAATTAGCGTTCGTCATTGACTGGCATTCGGTTTCGATAATTGAATTATTCTAAGTATGGTTCTTTAATCGTTTTGAGGTGTCTATATCCATTAGATCCGGCCTAGAACCCCTGTACTTAAATTATTATTTGAGTATTGATCTAAACTCACGAGAGTCAGTTCATTCAACTGATTCAAGTGGTAAATGACGTTCCTCATATGTGGTGTGTCCTTGTAGTAGACTTTATTCTATTCTGAAACGGGAGATTTCTCGAACTCGTTCCTTACGTTCGTCCTTGTTATGAAGAGGGCTGAACGTTCGGTATTTTATGTCCTTGGAACTGAAGACGAAAATGATATTAAAGTGAAAGGTTATAAAGAATGAAATTTACAGCACCTCTCTCTTTCACTAAAAACTTCTAAAAAATTATGAGAATACAAGAAATGAGAAAACAAAGGAGAGAATGTGATGTTTAACAAAGGAGACAAGGAATTTCTTTTATAATCACCAAACCATACCCCTTTACAAGTTCCCACCAATGTGAGACTTCATTCCTCACACTTTGTATAAGGGACAAACTCTACTAGTATATTATCATGCTAAAATGCTAAATATATAGCTTTGATGGATTGTAAGGTGAATGTAGTATTCTTGGAACACCTGAAATTCAGATCAGATCACATCACATCACTGCACTGCATAGTACCATATATTTTGCTTTTTCTTTTTCCTTCTTCTTCATAGATATACATATGCAGCTTTCTTGTTGGCCAAATCTTCATTCTAATATTAAAAAGTGAACTTATGAGAACACTCATATAAAAAATTATACATGTTCCCCAAAGTGTTTGGGAACTTGATTATGTTGGTGCTGCAATTCTTGGTCTGCAATATCCATGCTTAATCATTTAAGTTTTTGTGTTAATATTCAGCCTTTATATGCTGTTTTCTTTAAATGAATTACACTTTGGTCACAAAATTATATTTAATCTGTTTTATTTCAATTTACCTTTGGTCATAAAATAATAAATTACACTAATATTATTTTATGACGGATATTGCAGATTTAAACACGGAAAGAGAAATCAAAGCTAAAAAGCTCTTGCAATTACTTTTGAGTAGTTGACTACGTTATCTAAGTCAACATATACAATGTGGATGACTTTCTACTTTGCTGTTTTAGCTGTTCTACTTATTCAAGCTCATGCTCAACCAGGTTCGTTCAAACATTTCTTTTGTCAAACAATTTCATTATATCTCTATTTATTTAAAAGTCTTATGCTGTGCTAAAATTATAGAAAATAAAGATATAAAAGAGAAAAAAGAATTGATACATCATAATCATATTGGAAGTCATGTTTTCTTTTCTCTCTTTCCTATCAATTGAATCAACCAAATTTTATTTTTCATCTTTTTTTTTCTTTCATCTCATGCTTTCTTTATGTTGAAACTAAAGTCTACAAAATTATTAAATGGAATAGCTAGATTTTAGAAAGATAAATGGGTGATTGATGTGAATAAATTAACTTAAGAATAAAACAAAAACATTAATTGATTGATCTTTTAATTGGTGAGAGGTTTCTAGTTTAATTCTTAAAAAACTGATTTAGTTTCTAAATATATAAAAAAAGATTACTGTACAAAACTATTTTATCATTGAAATATGATTTTAAAGACTAATTTAGTACTAATTCAAAAACCAATTTGTATTTTTTTGTCATAAGTTGTTTTAAAGATTAATTTTTTAATATCTCACATATTCTTGAACCAAAACTTCTCATTTACCAAAAGATTATAGATAAGGGTAGATAGAGTGTAGGCAGCAATATGTAAGAGAAACAGAGCACAGTTACATGGAATGCTAATGGTAGTAATTTGTTGAATATTCTATCTTTATTAATATTTAATTGTCTAGAAATTTGAAGCAACTTTAACAGTAATAAATGCAATTTCCGTTCGTATATAGAAAAATATCTTTTTTATTTATTGAAAATAACACTTTACATAAATATTGGGTACAAACACTCTTTATTCAATGTGACGGATAATTGGTATTCTCATATATTTATTATCCATATGTATTTTAATATTAATTTATAAATAAATTAATTGAGGATATTATACTATCCAATATGCGGTGTTATAAAATAAAATAAAAGAAATTAGTTTAATTTATATTTTATTTAATTAAATAATTTAAAATAAAATTAATTTATATTTTATTTAATATATATTAAATTATATATATATATATATTTTTTTTTTAATTTTATTTTAAAATATATTTTTTAATATTTGCAAATATCTTCATATTTGCAAATCTTTTTGAATTGGATATCCGGAATAAGCACTATTTATACCTGATCTTTTACCCGCTATATTCAACTTTACTCTACTTTACGGTGTTGTTCACTTCACTTTCACCTTCGTGGCTTTATAAGAAAACAACCGGTCATCACAATCACAACATCACTATCCGGACCACCATATTGCCAATTGATGTTTTTGGGAGAAGCTTGCGGTGACTGCAAACAAGGACTTTCTTCTTCTTTTGCAATTATTGAAACTGTATGAGATCCATTTAAAGTTTATTCCACAATTTCATGTTTTAGGATTCATCAGTATAGATTGCGGAGCTCAAGCAGGTGTGAACTATACACTAGACATAAATTACGTTTCGGACGCAGATTTCATAAAAACTGGTGTGAGTGGGACAATATCATCTGAAGATATCAAGAGACGAAGTAGTCAACGACAACTGTGGAGGCTGAGAAGCTTCCCGGAAGGAAAAAGGAACTGTTACAAAATAAGCGTCACAAGAGCCTCTAAGTATCTCATACGCACTACTTTTCTGCTTTTCTGTACGGAAACTATGATGGCCGAAATATGTTACCACAGTTTGATCTTCTTCTCGGACCTAACCACTGGGATACAGTCACTGTATTCAATGCATCCAATGACCAAGTCAATGAGATCATTCATGTACCTTCATTGGATTTCGTACAAATCTGTCTGGTTGACACAGGGAATGGCACACCATTTATAACGGCCATAGAATTGAGGACTTTGAAAAATGATACATACGTCACTCAATTCGGATCACTGCAACTCTACAATTACCTGCGTTGCGATTTGGGTTCAGACAGAGGCTACAGGTGAAATCATACTTACGGATTAAATCTTTTTCAGAATTAAAAGATTGATTGATTCTATTGTACTTTTCTGATTCTCTCACAGGTATGGGACTGATGTATATGATCGTTTCTGGTATGGTCATGAGCGGGACGCCTGTAACTTCGGCGAAAATTGGAAACCACTAAATGTCTCCATTTCCGATGATTCTTTAAATGAGAATGATTACAAGCCGGGAGCAACTATCATGAGCACCGCAGTTGAACCACAAAATGATAGTGCTCCTTTGGTAATAAGGTGGGAGCCACAACAAGAAACTGACGAATTCTATGTGTACATGCACTTCACGGAAATTCAAGTGTTAACAACGAATCAGACAAGACAATTCAACATCAAGATGAACGCTGATTCATGGTATCCAAATTGTTCTCCAATCTATCATGGAATCAATACTATATATTCGACGTTAGCCGTCAGAGGGAAAGAAATTAAATTTTCCCTGGAGAGGACTGAAAATTCAACCCTCCCTCCCATCATCAGTGCCATTGAAATTTACAGAGTAATAGACTTACAGAAACCAGAAACATTCCAAGGAGATGGTATTTTTCATTTTTTAAATCCATTTATTTGGTTTACACTATTCTACACGAACTTAACTACTTTCTACCCTTCTTTTCTGCACTGAAAAAAAGTTGATGCGCTTACAAGCATCAAGTCAGTTTATGGAGTGAAAAGGGATTGGGAAGGTGATCCATGCTCCCCTGCAGCCTACTTGTGGGATGGTCTCAACTGTACTTCTCTCGGCAATGAGTTTCCAAGAATCACAGCTTTGTAAGACATGCTTGCCAATTTATTATTATACCTTCATAAAACTAATTAAGATCAAATCGTAAGTAACTATTCATTGAGCAAAACAGGAATTTATCGTCAAGTGGATTGTCAGGAAATATTGACCCTTCCATCTCAAACCTCAGCATGTTGGAGAAGCTGTGAGTTTTCTTTTTCTTTTGTTTCTTTTATTTCACCCGGCAGAAAAATCTCTTGTTTCAAATCTTTTTACTGTTTCCGATATGTATTTATTATTTGTGGAGAATCGACATATATCTTTTCCTACTTGAGTCGTGATTTAAACATAATTAAAAAAGGTAAATTACTTGTTTTACAGGGATTTATCTAACAATAGCTTAAAGGGTGATGTTCCTGATTTTCTTTCTCAATTACAACACTTGAAGATCTTGTAAGTTACTTCATTTACTCAAACGCTATATACGTGATGTGATCCTTTCTATCAGATAATAGAAAACCATATTTTTTTTTAGAAACTTGGAGAAGAATGACCTCTCCGGTTCAATTCCCTCTGCACTTGTTTTAAAATCACGCAATGGTTCTCTCTCACTAAGGTAAATTCATAATATGGTTATTTATGCTGATGACTATTAATTACATATATTGAAGGCAGTGTTTAAGATTCATACATACATGACTCACCCAATTTCTAAGAGTTGAAACATAATTTTTTCTGTGATTTCCATGCTAGTGTGGGTCAAAATCCACTTCTATGTCAATCTGGTCAATGCAACGAGAAGGAAAAGAAAAACACCATCACACCTATAGTATCCTCAATATGTGGGGTTCTAATTCTTCTAATAGCTGTTGCTATCCTCTGGATTTTTAAAAGGAAAAAATCAAAAGGTAACGCTGAAATAATTACGAAAAGTTTGTATTATCTATTAACAATTTACCAAAAGATTACCTTTTTAAGCTATTATCTTTCAAAATGAAGTTGAGAAATTTACAGATTCGGTGGCAGTAAATCATCAGAGTGAGGTTTCACCGCAATCCACAGAAAAGGTTAATTCGTTCCAGCAACGCAAAAGTCAAATGTATTCATACTATGATGTCCTTCAAATCACTAACAATTACAGTAGAATTATTGGTAAAGGAGGATTTGGAACAGTTTACCTAGGCTCTATTGATGACACTCCAGTTGCAGTGAAAATGCTTTCCCCATCAGCAGTTCATGGTTATCAACAATTTCAAGCTGAGGTATATGTTATTAATCAATTTACTCTAAGTTTCTGACTTTGGTACCGAACCAATATGGTTTAACATGGTTGTGACTTTTATTTCTAGGTTAAACTTCTAATCAGAGTTCATCACAAAAATTTGACATCCCTTATTGGTTACTGTAACGAAGGAACCAACAAGGGACTTATATATGAATACATGGCTAAAGGGAACTTACGAGAACATCTCTCAGGTTGGTTTAAAATAAATAAAAAATTCTTCTTAAAAAGTTGTGAAATGAATTTCCTAGATTTGAATTTTGAAACTGTGGATATGAAATTTTTAATATTAGAGAACTGTATGAGTCGTATGAATACTTTCTACTGAACAAAAATAAACAGGTATAAGTTACATAACTTTCTCCTGTAGGTAAACACAACGAATCACCATTCTTGAGTTGGAAGGACAGACTTCGTGTAGCAGTGGATGCAGCCGTAGGTTAGAAAGTAAAATTCGAACTGTGAATTTATGTTAAATCCCTTTTTCCTTCTTAACACGTTTGCCGCAATTATAAATCTAATATCAGGATTGGAATATCTGCATAATGGTTGCAAGACTCCTATAATCCACAGAGATGTAAAATCTTCAAACATCTTGTTGAATGAACACTTCCAAGCAAAGTTATCTGATTTCGGTCTATCCAAAGTTGTCCCAGATGATGGAAGATCTCATGTGTCAACTGTTGTTGCTGGTACACTTGGTTATCTGGACCCTCAGTAAGTACTTTAGTTATTGTCCTTTCCATCATTTTCTTGGAGAATATAAGGAGATTTTCTACCTTAATATTTGAGTTATCATCACAAAATCCACAAAGAATAAATAATTTGGGTTTCATGACTTCTGTTGCAGCTACCACTCTTCCAATAGGTTAACACAGAAAAGTGATGTTTATAGCTTTGGAGTTGTTCTTTTGGAAATAATCACAAATCAAGCAGTAATGGCAGGGAATGAAGAAACGGGTCACATAAGTGAACGAGTTAACTTGATGATATCAAAAGGGGATATCAGGGCCATAGTTGACTCAAGCTTAGAAGGAAATTTTGACATAAACTCAGCATGGAAAGCCGTAGAAATAGCAATGGCTTGTGTTTCTCCAAATCCCAACGAAAGGCCAATGATGAGTGCGGTAGTGATTGAATTACAGGAGGCTTTAGCGACCGAATTAGCTAAAGGGTATTCAGTTGCACCTGTCAGCGAGAATGTAGACAGCGAATTCATGCTGTCAGCTAGGTAAACGCTTACTCAACATAAGAATCATGTAATAACGTTGTACGAAGGGAAATTGATGTTATACAACAAGTTGGTTATTAGGTGCTTTACTTTTATCACTTTTATCAATCTATTGTGTTGTTTGGGAGTGGTGATAGCGGTAATGTAGAATGCATATCAGTATTCAAATAAAAAATGAGAATTGAAAAACAGTGTTATTATCAATTTTTGTTGCATTAAATTTATTGAACAATCTATCTTTGTTTTGCCCTCTTATATGCAAAGTGAACCACTAGAACGAAGAAATGAACCCAAATGTAAATGAAGAAATGATCACAGAAATAAATTTGTCAGTTTCTCAGATTTTAAGGGAATTTTCTAAAATCATAAATTCTAACGTTTTTAATTAATTTTTTTTAAAGTCTTCTTAACTAATAAGTTTGATTCATGTTTCAAAAATAGTTTACGACTTCGAAAGCTTAATCCTTGTAACGCATTTAGAAATTTTGTAATTATTTTTATATCCGTGTATGTCAACAAGTAATTAAGTTGATGATTTATATATTATTTCAGATTAAAAAAAGAAAAATTATTTTGTAGGCTTTGAATAAATAAAAGTTAAAAATACTATTATGAATTTGTAAACTAAAGTTTCGTAAAAAATAATCACTAGCCATTATTATTATTTTATTGCTTCGATAACTAACAATTAGTTTTTGTTGAAATTCAAGAGAAGTAATGAGAAAATATCAAGACATAATGGATCTTTATGGCTTTTGATATACGAGGAAATATGGGGAATTAACAAATTTCTGTGATGTTTTTTCGAAACAAATAACATAGTTATAGTTAATTTTACTCAAATTTTAATTGATTCTTTTTATTTTCTTAAAATTGAAGTTGGTCATATTGAATATATAAAAATTAACTAAATTTAAAATATATTAAAGTAATTTTAAATATCAAAGACAAATACATCTAACTGACTAAAACAAAAACATTTTAAAGATATTTATATAAAATATTTGATATTTTGAAGCACATGAAAACAAATACAGTAGCTATATATTATAGTAAGAAAATCCCAATAATCATAAAAAAGAACTAAAATAATAAATTAAGAGGAAACCAACAATTTAAATTTAAAAAGTGTTCTCCAATAAAGTTCAATGGTAGTTTAAATGGTAAACTGTAAAATTGGAAATTAAAAGGTGAATGATAAATAAGAAGGTTAATTCATAAAATATTAAAGAAATTGAGAATGATGCAATATGCAAGTACGAAACTAAATCATCACAAGAAAGGTAAATTATCTAAGATAGGAAAAGAACTTGTAGAAAAAGATGAAAAAAAGAGGAAGGTCCTATAATACATTTGTTACACATCTCCTTTGTTTAGTCAATATTTGAAGAGGGGTTATTTCCCGGCGGTTTTGAAATCCTAAATAATTCCGGCGGTTTATAAGCAAAACTGTCGCTAAACATTTATTTATTTTTTTAAAATAATTTTTCTGACTAATTTTTGTAAATCCCAGTTCCTTTTCATTGTCCTTCTTTTAGTTTGAAACTCTATTTTTCCTTTTTATCTTCTCCCAAACCCTCCTAATCTTGTAAACCCCTTTTCAGTTCCAAAGTCCTCCTTCACTCTCGGCAAAACCCTAGATTCCACCGATCCCAACTTCCCAGGCTCTGCAACGCATTCGCGCCTGACCCGTGGGTCCAGATCCTTCTCATCCTCGTCCACGCGACTGACGCGGTCCATCAGCACCGCTCGAGCCTTCAGCGAAACGACGCACCGCTCGTCGTCACCGTAGAAGCGCAAGCGCAGCACAGCACGGCGCTTAGAGAGCTCGGACACAGCGCCGTCGAAGAAGAGGTTTTTTTCGGTGGGTGACGACGTGGAAGGGGGAGAGCAAGCTGGTGACACGGCGGTGGGCGTTAGCGTCTGTGAGGCGCAGCTTCACTTTGACCTCCATTGGGGAAGAAAGGTGGGAGACTGAGGCTAGGGTTTTACGATAAATTTTACAGTTATCTGTGATCACTATCACTCCCCAAATGTTGTTTTGTAGGTTTTGAAGCATTATACTTGTGTTAGTGATAATATTTTTGTTGTAAATTGGTGTGACATTATTTGTAGGGGATCTTGGTCAGAGTTTTGATTCAAATGTGACTCTTTCTCACTATGAATTGAGTCCAAGAAAAGGAGAAACTGTACTGTTTGTTGGCGACCTCTCTTATGCTGATAACTACCCGAATCATGATAACGTGAGGTGGGATACTTGGGGAAGGTTTACAGAAAGAAGTGTTGCATATCAACCATGGATTTGGACTGCAGGGAACCATGAAATTGATTTTGCTCCAGAAATTGTAAGTTTCTCAAACCAATTCACTTTATTTGGTTTCAACTATCTGAAAAATTTCTTTCTGTTTTTCTCAACGAAAAATTTTAAATTTGGTGTAATGCATTTACCCAGTCCAAATGTTGGTAAGAATAGAGTTTTTAACATAGATGAACACTTTGTTGCAGGGTGAAACCATACCTTTTCAAATGGTGTCAAATAGCATTTTGCATTTGGCATTTGCACTCCTATAAAAGATCAATCAGCCCCCCTGTTTATATCACCATTGGTGATGGAGGAAACCTTGAAGGCTTAGCAACCAAGTAAGCTCAACGAACGTAACATGATGATTCTTGTCACATTTCTCCTTACTTTTATATCATTAAGCTTGAACAAATATTTACTTTGAAAAAAGGCATGTGTTTTCGTTATGCTAAATTTTTATTTATTGGATGCAACTACTTGTTGCAGAATTGCGGACTGCTATATTTTCTAAGGATGCACTGCAAACAATTAGTTAGTATCAAGGAAGGTATGCATGCTTCTTCTTGGTTTCAATACATCAAATAAGGATATAAGTATTTTTAGTATATCTATTTTTATTTATTTAGGATTTGGTTTTTCTAAAATGATTAAGCGAGATTCTTAAAAAGTTAACACTGTAATTGCAAGGGCATTGCGCAATCTCTCCTCTTGCCTTATTTTTTATAAATATTACTCTTGGATCTGGATCTCACATGAAGATCTCACTGATGAATTATTTTTGAAGATATTAAAACGTAATAGGTGTATTAAATTATAGGGCTCCAGAATCCTAACACACTTTATAGTCTTTCTCCTCCCCTAAATATGACTACTATTGCAGGAAAGAAGAACTGTGGCCAGCATTGGACCAACTGCTTAGAGATGAGGATGACACAACTGTCTCTACGCCTTATATTGCTACAAACAGTCAGGTACATTAAGATAGTTATTCAGTTACAAACAAGTTAGGCCTTATAATCTAACTGACATAATTCATATGCGTGTGCAGGGCAAATGTGAATAAGAACTCAGCATGGTTAGTACTTATTTTTAACAACAATAAATTTATATAAGAAAAACTCAGCATGATTAGTTACTCTTATTTTTAACAACAATAAAATTATATAAAATTTATATAAGAAAAATTTAATACCTTAAATTATATTATTTATATAGCCAAAACCAGAAGTGTTTAATTCTTAAATGTTATGAAACTAATATTGTGTTTCCATACATAAAAGAAGCTCTTACCAAGTAAATAGTATTTCCGCCTTCTGGATGTCGTAGTGTGTAACAGTTTCTTTTATCCTCAGGGAAGATTCTCACAGTAGTGAAAACTCCTTGGGGTATTTCAGAAGTGAGCTTGAGGGATATATTTTTTCTTGTTCCAGTGCCAATAAACTGTGCATCTGAAGTGTAATGAATCTGAGTTTTCTCATCAGTGTAGGCCACTTCTTCTGCTATCCCACAGTCAATGGAAATAGAACCTACAATCAACACAAACTGACATCAGAAGAATATATGGATATAATAATAAAAAATTCAGTACTTTTCTTTAACCCTTTCTTTTAGATTAAGCATTTAATAAGTACGTATAATTTTTCGGACAATTTTGTACAAGCTCAGAGCAGTAGCAGAAAATCCTCACCACTGACATCATCCAGTTTCCTTCTTCCTTGTTTGTGATGCATAGAGTTGTTCTCTGTGGCCAGAATGGACTTTCTTGAAAATTGTGAAATGGTATATGCAAGGACACACCATAAGGTGAAGATCCAAGACCAATGGCATCTCCATTTTCCATCCATGAAATTTCATAAAGAGATCACATTTGCTATTTGGTATAAGCAGATATTATCAAACAGTTGATATTTTTTGTGATTAGAAGAAAATGATAAGGCATTTACTCCATAAACTCCTATGGGGTGGTTGGGAAATTTATTTAGGAAGATATTTATGATACCTCGCATATTGATGTTTAAACTTTGAAGTGCATTAATTTCGTGGACCCGAAACAATTCAGGATCAATGAGTAGAAGTTACCAGTTTCAGTGAAATTGTGTGCAGTCACCAAAATTAAGATTCAAGAGATGCCTTGTGCAATGGTGACTGAGATGATGACATACTAGATAACAGTCAATAAAGGGTGATTAGATACTTCATTAATACTCAATTAAGGATATTAGAACAATGTGTTATACATGACATCATTTTAATACTCAACTAAATATCGATCTCTTAAAAGTGAGATGTTATATTCAAGTTTCATGTATGAAAAAATTATAGTTGAATCTGACCAAGTTTTCACCCATATAGAGCAGAAAAATTTGGAAGGTTAATCAAATTTTTATCCTTGGAAATTAAAATTTCGTAATGGATATTTTAGGATTACAATTAAAATATTTTAAATTCTTTTTCTTCTTCTATCCAAAAATATTTTGGACTTCAAATGTACTTTAGAATCCTATGTGGGTATATTTTTTTTATGATTAACTTTTATTTGTTAATGAGGATTTTCTCCATGATTATATTTTATTACATTGAATAAAAATAAAAAAAATAAAATATTATATAAAGAAAAATACCCATCAATATATTGTCTTAAAGTTTTAAATTAAAAGTGTTTGAGACCCAAGTCTCATTTGTGTTATCTTTTTATGGTAAACATCTTTCTCCACTCAACATGAACATCTTTCGCTCAACAACCACTAAACAGAGAGCACAACGCTAGGTGGCGTAGAGTATCTCCGCAGCACCCAAAACACAAAGATCTTATTGTCTTCATAGCTCTCAGTGCCCAAACTGGCTGCTTAATGCCCAGAGGCTAGTGGCTTTATGTCTTTGTGACACTTAGTGTCACAAAGAAAAAAAATTAAAAATATTATAAATTGTCACTTAACATGTATGGATCTGACATTAAAATTAATCTCACATGAAAAAGCTTAATTGGATTTTTTTTACAAATGCGTTAACTTTACCAAATAAAAATTATAAACCTAATTAAATAATTCAAACGAATATAAAGACTAGGTTAATAATTAAGTCTAAAAATAATAAATAATGTTGTCTTAATAAAATTAAAACTATCTATTTATATTTTCTTTATTATTATTAATTTTTTCATATTAAATAATCTTTCTTATAAGAATATTAAACTACTCTCTCAATTCATCCACCGAAAACACATACCTCATAGTAGTATCATAGTAACAATAACACATTTATCACCTAAGCTCGACTTATCCAATCATAACAACTTTGAGTGACATGGAACAAAAAGTTACATGTTAGGAATAAGATTCACTAATCTAGTTCATGGATACAACCAATCAATAATTTAATTTTATCGATAAATTATTGATGATTAAAAATTCATTGATGAAGTGATAGTCGATAAATTTTACTAATAAATTTCATTATCCGTCGATAGTTACAAACTATCACAAATATATAAATGAATATTTGTTGATAAATTTATCAGTAATTATTATAGAATTTGGATAGTTGGTAAAATTCATTGATAAAAAGTACAATTTGGTCTTCATCTTATATTCCTCTTTCTTTTTTTTATCTTTTTCTTCTTTTTTTTGTTGTCGTACCTCCACAACTATTGTTGCCACCTTTGGCCATTGTCACTTCTAACTTATATTTTCTCTTCTCTTTTTTCATCTCCTCCAACTCTAAAGTCATAGTAATCACATCTTTGCATCATTGTTTGCTTTCACATTGTCACCAAGCCATCGTGGTTGTCAATGCACCTCCACTATTAGAATCGATTAATAGATTCTATCATCCTTCTCCTTCTTTTCTTCTTTCGATTCATCTTTCTTTAATATATAAAAAAATTCATCATATTAAAAAAAATTATAAAAAAAATTATAAAAAAAATTATGAAAATATTTATTCATATTATCATTTACAATATTTATGGAAATAATTTGTATAAACTAATAACATTTTTCACATGGACATGATAAGATGTACAATAACCAACATTACTCATAAAAATTGATATAACATTTTTCACATAATTAGTTTGTTTTTACAAGTCGTGTTAAGATATTTCTTGCACCCCAATTTCTTCTTTATGTACTTCAAAACATATATTTTCAAATCTAGAAATATTTTCTAAGATATTTAATTTAGAAAGTATCAATAAAGACATCTTGAAATAAATATTTAGAAAAATATTTTTATATCTAAAATATTTCTTTATAAACACCTAATCCAAAATATAAAATAAAAATATTAAATTAAATATTCCAAAAAAATTTCTAAACTTAAAAATATCTTCCTATACGCTAATTTCCAAATATTTTGTCTGGATTTTCCCAATTGAATATTTCAGAACACCCAATCACAATCAGGAAGGTCATCTCACTCGCGATGGATCGCCAGATTCCCCTATTCCGATGTCGATAACATGCTCATCGACGACTTTTCCCAACCAGCTTGCACCGCAAAAACACTGCCATGGCTATTGATACCATCTCTCGAAAAAACACTGCATCAAACAACTGGATGATAGAAAAATGATTTCCCAGACCACGCCCACCATCCTCCTCACGCAAACCACCGCATCAAACCAGAAGCACCGCCTTCCCCACCTCCATATAAAATGAATAGGTCCAAATCTTGTTTAAATGAGGGAGATGCAGGGTTCTCCATGTGCAAAACGCAATGCCTATTTGGTGAAGGAAGAACCAAGAGAGGGAAATGCATAAGATTCAGCGGCCCAAGAAGAAAAAGGAATGAGAAATTAGGGGTTTTAATAAAATATCTGTAAAGGGTAAAATGAGGAGATAAAAAATGATGGGGTGCAGAAAGTAAAAAGGTGAAGCAGGAAGAAACAGCCCTGTGTTAATAGGTCATCGTGCTTTACAAGATTAAATTAATAATAAATCTTAACTAATATCGTGCTTTACACATAAAGAAAGGATAAGTATATGATAGTCCCATTAATTGACATGAGTGGTGGAACTGAAGCTAATTGACGGAGGCAACAACATCTGATTGTGTGTTTATGTTGTTTTTAGTTTGTTCCTGCCCAATGAGAATCTTTCTGACCTAGTCATTGATTAACAACATTATAACAAAATCCTTACATTTTTTTCCAATAATAATTACAAGTTATAAGATGAGGTTTAGATTGCCGAGGTTGAAAGGAAAAAGGAAAGGTTAGTTTAGTCAAGTCATCATCTGTAGTGCATCATATCTTCTACTATAAAGGACAAAGTGTTGTCATGTTAAATATTATTCATCATAAGCATATTAAACCACTCTCCATCATTTATCCACGCAAAAACATGTACCTATTTTAATTTATATAATATATTTTAAAAAATATTCTAAATTTTATATTTTAAAAGTATATAATTATAAAATAATAAAATTATGAATTATAATTTTATAATTCATAACTTTTTAATTTTAAATTTAAATAAACAAGTAGACAATTGAATCTGCCGTATCTAATACGTCAGTTCTATTCCTTCCTTCTGTCGTATTTTCTCTATTCCAAACACACGCTAAGAATAATATATAAGAACCAGAATTTGAATTCAAACAATGAAAAATGACACAGTGGTTTAGTGCATCAGGTTAGGTTTTTATGTCAGTCGTGGAACTAAAGCAAACGAGCAACCGTAACCACAGAGTCAACCGTCATTGTCGTTTTTTTGTTTGTTTTTGTTTTCTGACCTAGTCACTCCATAATAGTCAACCTGAGCTTCTTTGTATAAGGAACAAACTCTTATAGTATATTATCATGCTAAATATATAGGTTTGATGGATGGTAAGGTGAGCGTAGTAGTCTTGGAAAACCAGAAATTCAGATCAGATCACAGCGCTGCACTGCATAGGTACCATATATCTGCTCTTTCTTTTTCCTTCTTCTTCAAACATATGCAGCTTTCTTGTTGGCCAAATCTTCATTTCTAATATATATATATATATACAAAGCTTTAATTATAGTTCTAGACTTTCCACACTCATTTTTTCCAACACTTTCTTCCTGGTGATTTACTATTTAAGATAATTCATATGAGATTGTTTATTAGGAATATTATGCATATTTGATTTAGATGATATGAGATTATTTGTGATGAAAGTTGAAAATTGAGTGGGAAGAGCCTAAAGGGTTATTAAGAATATGGTCAGTTACATATCCACTCTCATTAATACATAATAAAAATAAGATTTTAAAAATAAATCAAATAACAAAAAAAAAAAGTGGTATTTCTTTAATAACTATGAACTGGTGTATAATTTCAACTGTCATTAAAATTATATATATATATATATATATATATATATATATATATATATATATATATATATATATTTTGTTATAACTTATGTAACCTTTTAAAATATAATTAATTTTAGTTAAAAAAAATTTCTATTCATAAAATTGACATATTTTAAACATAGTATTTTAATATTTTTATTTTTTAATTTAAAATAAAAAAAATTAAAAATTATTCAAATATCTTTAATCTTAAAAATTTAAAATTCAAGAAAATATTTTTGTCAACTAAAATAAATCCACACACATATATATATATATATATATATATATATATATATATATATATATTTATATATATTTATATATATATATATATATATATATACATATATATATATATATATAAAATATGATTTTGAAAACATTAAAACATAATAAAATTTAAGGATAAAAGTTTATTTTTAGTTTTTTTTTTGTTATTTTCTTTTAATATATAAAAACTGAATTAACCAAAAGAAAAAAGAGAATAATAAATTATTAACATTTAATGTAAGTGATTTGACTCAAATGTGCTAAAAAAATGACTTATGAAAAATGTGTTTCTAAATATTAATTATGATAACATTAAATTTTAGGTGTTTATTTAAATAATAATAAAACAACAAAATTTAAAGCTATGTTAAGATTAGTTAAGTACTATGGCATTAAGTACTATGGCATCTTAATTAAACTCAAATATATAATTCATCACCATAAAAAAATATTATTGAGAAAGAAAAACTTAATAAAAATATGAAAGATCAAATCAAACGCTTACACATAAAAATACACAGTGCATACTTTCTTAATTCTATCTATTATGAAGAAAAATAAATAATTTTAAATTATATAATATATTTATAAATTTTATTTTCTAATATAAAAAATTGAACTTATGACATCACTTATGTTTCGGTCGGTTCGGGTCTGATCCTGTTAAAACACACAAGTTTGTCAAAGATCGGGCGGACGATCACGAACGGTAAAGGCTGGCGGACGAACAGTGAAGCTGCTATGGACCGGGCGGATGCTTTCTCACCAGCTGAAGCAGATCGAGCGGCTCTGGCGCTTGGGCACTAGAAGCTGACGAAAACTGGACGGTCGTTGTTGAATCCCACGAACTGAAGAAGGCCGGGCCAAGACCGGGCGGACGGTACAGTGACGGACTGACGCTACTCCACGCTCTAGGTTGGAGACCTGGCAGGTTTCTCCCTATGCACTCCAGGTGGTCGTCCTCCTACTCCAAGTCGGGCGGTCGGGTACCTGTCAAAGGCACTCCGACGCTCAAGTCAGTAATATGACAGAGCGGTCTGTGATGCATGTATATATTGCATCGTAAGGAAAATTGGTCCAGAAATCATACCTGGGACCTTTATTTATACTGATTGTAATGGGCTTTTACCTTTCGTGGGCCTGAAAACGGCCCAATCATACCTTAATCTTCATTAAGAGCTTTAATGAGTCATTAGTATTTAACCGTGACCTAAGTGAGGGTCGGCCGGGACGGCCGGTCAGAAGGGTGGTCGGCCAGGACGTCAACCTGGGTGGGCGGCCACCCGGTTCTGCTGACCGGTCACACTGGCCGCTCGGTCTGGATGACCGACCTGGGTAGACGTTTGGTCCGGATGGTCGACCTGGGTGGACGTTCGGTCCATGTGTGGTCGGACAATGTCAGCTTTGGACACTCGGTCTGGATGGCCGACCTGGGTGGACGTTTGGTCCATGTGTGGTCGGACAACGTCAGCTTTGGACGCTCGGTCTTGATGGCCGACCTGGGGGGACGTTCGGTTCATGAAAGCTCGGACGACGTTAGTTTGGATGCTCGGTCTTGATTGTGACCTAGGTGAGCGGCATTGGGTTAACCGCTCACTCGGTCTATGTGTCGGGAGGACCAGACGGTACATAAGCCCCCTAAGCCCGAGCATAATTTTATTATGCGAAGGGGTTTTATCTGTGGCCTTCCGGGAAAGACGGGTTCTCTGACCGGACACTGCTTCTAAGTCGCCTCTGTAGGTCTGGAATGGCTGACCGTTCGAGGCTGGGCGACCGGATTAGTGACGCCAAATTTGGCTAAGTTTCAATGAGGCCAAGGACGACCTGAAGACGAGGCTCATGGTAAGGCCGGACGAGTGAGGTCATGGACGACCTTGAAACCGAGGCCTAAGGTAAGGCCGGAAGCCCGAAAATTTGGAGGCGGGACGGGTGAGGCCTTTTAGAGGCCGAGGTGGAGGCCCTGGGAGGCCGACATGTCGAGGCCTTTGGAGGACATGCTGAGACTGAACGGTTAAGGCCGCACAGTTGAGGCCTCTTGAGGCCGAACGATTCGATGAATTGGAGGCCACGCTAAGGCCGCGGAGGCCGAGCGGTTTGAGACCATGAGAGGCCGAGAGGTTTAGGCCATTGAAGGGCACGGTGAGGCTGTCTGGCGTCGGGCAGGCGTGGCTTACTAAAGAACTTGCCGTTCACTACTCGGCCAAGCTGACAGGAGTGAAACTCCGTTCATCCACTTGGGCTTCGTCTGGAGTCGGGCAGCAGTGGTTCAGTAAAGAACTCGCCGTTCACTGCCTGGCCAAGCTGATAGGAGTAAATCTCCGTTCATTAACTTGGGCTTGTGGTCACGCCGAACGACAGTGGTTCTTCGGAAAGAACTCCCCGTTCAGTGTCCGGGCCAAGCTGACAGTGGTTCTTCAGAAAGAACTCTCCGTTCATCAGCTTGGGCTTAGGTTTGCTGCACGATGATTGAGGAGAACTCGTTTTTGCTTTATGCAGTCGTGCAATCATTGCGGGCTACCTGTATTAGGAAGAAAAATTGTTTTGGTATAGTTATGGAGGTCGAGATACGCACCTTTTTCGCCAAGACCTTCTTCTTGCAAGTCTGGGAGTCGGACGATCGCTATTTGAGGGCGATTGGCAAGTGCCCGACGAGTGCCTTGTTGACACTATCCTTCTTGATGACGCGATCATGTGCCTCGGAGGCTGACGATCGCTTGTCCTAGCCTGTTAGAATCTGACCTGCAAACTATTGCTGGCTATCTGAACAGAGGCGACCGTTTCATTCCGTCAAGGAGACAATTGGCGACCGTTCCGTTAGGTTAAGGCGACCATTGGAAGTTCGCTTATCCTGGAAGACGACGATCGCTAGTTATATCTGATCTGCATATTATTACTAGCCGACTGGATGAAGACGACCGTTTCGTCGACAGGATTAAGGCGACCGTTTCGTTAGTTGTTTGATCATGTAAGGTAGACCGGTCAGTTGAAGATGTTCGGATGAGAATGATTGTTCCTAGAGAGCACTTATGAGAATAACCGTCCGTGGCCTAGGAGAACTTGAAGAACATCCTAGTAGACGAAATCTGTTCGACTGAATTGTTGAATGCCTGAATACTTGACGCCATGAAGGACGGACGATAGAGGCCTGATGGCCAAGTACCTGTGTGGCCGAACGGTCGAGTTCTTGTGAGGCCGAACGACCGAATACCTGAATGTTGAGGCCACAGAAGGCCAAACAGTGAAGATCGAGCGACCGGAAACCTGCAAGGCCGAACGACCGAAACGAATGCATGGGAGGCCGAATTGCCGAATGCATGTGAGGCCGAATGGCCGAAATGAATGCATGAAAGGCTGAATGGCCAAATTAATGGGAGGCCAAACGGACGAACGTATGTGGGGCCTAATGGCGGATTGCATGTGAAGCCGAACGGCCCGGGAGACCGAACGGTTGAACCCGTGAGGCCGAACGACCAAATATCTGATTAATGTGGCCGAACGGCAGATGCCTCTAGAGGCTGAGTCCCTGAGGCTAGAATTGGCCGACAAGTTGTAGCCTTTGGAGGCCGAATTGTTAGCTAACTATCTGCGAAGCCTGAAAATTTGATGCCAAATTTGGCTAAGTGCCTGCAAGGCCAGATTATGGAATTACCTAAGACCAAGGTATGGTCGATCGGTTGAATCCGATCGGCCGGGATGGCTGAATCCGAATTTGGTTGAGGTGAAGCCGGACGGTTGAGAGTTGAAGCTTGATATCCGACTGTTAAGCCGAATGGCCGAGAGCTTGTTGAGGCCGGATGACCGAGAGTTGAGCCGGATGGCCAGATGCTGGATGCCAAATTTGGCTAAGTACCTAAGGCCGAATGGCCAAATGGTAGAAGTCGAACACGTACCTTGGAGGCCAAATGGCCAGATGGTTGACGTCGGACGACCGAATTACTTGGGACGAACGACCGAGGTTGAGGCCGGATGGCCAGATGCTGGATGCCAAATTTGGCTAAGTACCTAAGGCCGAATGGCCAAATGGTAGAGGTCGAACACGTACCTTGGAGGCCAAATGGCCGAATGGTTGATGTCGGACGACCGAATTACTTGGGACGAACGACCAAGAGGTTGAGGCCGGATGGTCGAACGTTGAGTGCAAAATTTGGCGAAGTACCTAAGGTCGAATGGCCGAATGGTAGAGGTCGAACACGTACCTTGGAGGCCAAATGGCCGGATGGGCTAGGCGGGGGGGTCGTTGGGGAAGCGCGGCCGAACGATGGAAACTGAGTTGTTGGGTTGATGGAGCCGAGTGCAAAGGGCTGAACGGTGGAAGTTGACGTTCTTATGAGGTGCCCCTCATTGGTTCCTTGTGGTTACAATGAGGAATATCCACTCGGCCCCACGGTGGGCGCCAAATGTTTCGGTCAGATCGGGTCTGATCCTGCTAAAACACACAAGTTTGCCGAAGACCGGGCGGACGATCACGAACGGTAAAGGCTGGCGGACGAACGGCGAAGCTGCTATGGACCGGGCGGACGCTTTCTCACCAGCTGAAGCAGATCGAGCGGCTCTGGCGCTTGGGCACTAGAAGCTGACGAAAACCGGACGGTCGTTGCTGAATCCCAATAACTGAAGAAGGCCGGGCCAAGATCGGGCGGACGGTACAGTGACGGACTGACGCTGCTCCACGCTCTAGGTTGGAGGCCGGGCGGGTTTCTCCCTATGCACTCCAGGTGGTCGTCCTCCTACTCCAAGCCGGGTAGTCGGGTACTTGTCAAAGGCACTCCGACGCTCAAGTCAGTAATATGACAGAGCGGTCTGTGCTGCATGTATATATTGCATCGTAAGGAAAATTGGTCCAGAAATCATACCTGGGACCTTTATTTATACTTATTGTAATGGGCTTTTACCTTTCGTGGGCCTGAAAACGGTCCAATCATATCTTAATCTTCATTAAGGGCTTTAATGAGTCATTAGTATTTAACCGTGACCTAGTGAGGGTCGGCTGGGACGGCCGGTCAGAAGGGTGGTCGGCCAGGACGTCAACCTGGGTGGGCGGCCACCCGGTTCTGCTGACCGGTCACACTGGCCGCTCGGTCTGGATGACCGACCTGGGTAGACGTTTGATGCGGATGGTCGACCTGGGTGGACGTTCGGTCCATGCGTGGTCGGACAGCGTCAGCTTTGGACGCTCGGTCTTGATGGCCGACCTGGGTGGACGTTTGGTCCATGTGTGGTCGGACAGCGTCAGCTTTGGACGCTCGGTCTTGATGGCCGACCTGGGGGGACGTTTGGTTCATGAAAGCTCGGACAACGTTAGTTTAGACGTTCGGTCTTGATTGTGACCTGGGTGAGCGACATTGGGTAACCGCTCGCTCGGTCTATGTATCGGTAAGACTGGACGGTACAACTTATATAAAAAGTTATCTGTTGGTGCTGCAACTCTTGGTCTGCATATATGAGAATATCTATGCTTAATCATTTAAGTTTTTATGTTAATATTCAGTCTTTTTATGCTGTTTTCTTTAAATAAATTACACTTTGGTCAAAACAATATATTTAATATGTTTTATTTCAATTTACTTTGGATTGATCACAGAGTTCAGCAGTACTATTGTTTTATGACCGTAGTGCAGATTTAAACATACAAAGAGAAATTAAAGCTTTGCTACGTGATCGAAGTCAACATATACAATGTGGATGAGTTTCTATGTTGCTGTTTTAGCTGTTCTACTTATTCAAGCTCATGCTCAACCAGGTTCGTTAAAGCATTTCTTTTGTCAAACAATTTCATTATATCTTTATTTATTTCAAAGTTTTATGCTGAGCTAAAATAATAGAAAATAAGAGATATAAAAGAGAAAAAAAAAATTGATACATCATAACCATATTGGAAGTCTGTTTTTTTTTCTCTTTTCTATCAATTCAATCAACCAAAATTTGTTTCGTTTTCATTTTTTTTTTATCATCTAATGCTTTCTTTATATTAAAACTAAAGTCTAAAAAATTATTAAATGGAACAGCTAGATTTTAGAAAGATAAATGGGTGATTGATGTGAGTAAATTAACTTAAGAATAAAACAAAAAATTAATTAATGGGTCTTTTAATCGGTGAGAGGTTTCTAGTTTGATTCTTAAAAAACTGATTTAGTTTCGAGGCACGCAATCTTCTTGTTTTCCTTACACACACCCGTGACCCCTTGCTTTCTATTTTCTCCTTCACGGTTGTGGAAAAGAAGCACTTTCTTCTTTTGCAATATTGAAACCGTGTGGACTAATTTAAGGTTTACTCCTATCTTTCATGTTCTAGGATTCATCAGCATAAGTTGTGGATCTCAAGATGGTTATACTGACCCGTCACTAGAAATAAATTACGTTTCGGATGTGGGTTTCATAAATACTGGTGTGAGTGGGAAAATATCATCTGAAGAGAACAGCAGATACAATACTCAACGACAACTATGGACGCTGAGAAGCTTCTCGGAAGGAAAAAGGAACTGCTACAAAATAAACGTCACAAGAGCCTCTAAATATCTCATACGCACTACTTTTCTGTACGGAAATTATGATGGCCGAAATAAATTACCACAGTTTGATCTTCTTATCGGACCTAACCACTGGAGTAGAGTCACTATACAAAATGAATCATCTGCCCAATTCAATGAGATCATTCATGTACCTTCAATGGATTATGTGCAAATCTGTCTGGTTGACACAGACAATGGCATACCATTTATAACAGCCATAGAATTCAGGACTTTGAATAATGATACATACGTCACTCCATTCGGATCATTGGAATCTTACAATTACCTGCGCTGCGATTTGGGTTCAAACCAAAGCTACAGGTGAAATCATACTTATGGATTAAATG
Source organism: Vigna angularis (assembly GCF_016808095.1). Classification (NCBI taxonomy): domain Eukaryota; kingdom Viridiplantae; phylum Streptophyta; class Magnoliopsida; order Fabales; family Fabaceae; genus Vigna; species Vigna angularis. The sequence goes on from NC_068980.1 coordinate 1,975,583, forward strand.
TGTTGTCTTATAAGATTGATTGTTTTATTCTGATTTTCTCACAGGTACCCGGATGATGTTTATGATCGTTTCTGGTATGGTCCCTATTACCCCTGTAACTTCGGCGAAAATTGGAAACCACTAAGTGCCTCCATTTCTGATGATTCTTTAAATCAGACGGATTACAAGCAGGGAGCTACTATCATGAGCACCGCAGTTGAACCAGAAAATGATAGTGCTCCGTTGGTAATAAGGTGGGGGCCAAAAAATGAAACTGACAAATTCTATGTGTACATGTACTTCACGGAAATTCATGTGTTAACCACGAATGAGACAAGACTATTCAACATCATGCTGAACGATGAATCATTAGTTCAAAATTTTTCTCCGCGGTACCATATTGCCGATACCTTATACCCGTCGGCAGCCATCAGTGGGAAAGAAATTAAATTTTCCCTCGAGAGGACTGAAAGTTCAACCCTCCCTCCCATCATCAGTGCCATTGAAATTTACAGAGTAATAGACTCACAGAACCCAGAAACATTCCAAGGAGATGGTATTTTTCATTTTTTAAATCCATTTATTTGGTTTACATTTTCCTACATGAACTTAACTACCTTTTACACGTTTTTTTGCATTTGAAAAAAGTTGATGCAATTACAAGCATTAAGTCTGCCTATGGAGTGAAAAGGGATTGGGAAGGTGATCCTTGCTCCCCTGCAGCCTACTTGTGGGGTGGTCTCAACTGTACTTATCTCGGCAATGAGTTCCCAAGAATCACAGCTTTGTAAGTCATGCTTGCCAAATTATTATTATTATAGGTTTATAAAACTGAGATGAAATCTTATATAACTATTCACTGAGCAAAGCAGGAATTTATCTTCGAGTGGATTGTCAGGAAAGATTGACTCTTCTATCTCAAACCTCACCATGTTGGAGAAGCTGTTAGTTTTCTTTTTCTTTTTGTTTGTTTTATTTCACCCGACAGAAAAAATCTCTTGTTTTAAAAATCTTTTAACTGTTTCCGTTATGTACTTATTATTTGTGAATAATCGACATATCTTTTCCTACTTGAGAGGAGATTTAAACATAGTTAAAAAGGTTAAATTGTTTGTTTTCCAGGGATTTATCTAACAATAACTTAAATGGTGATGTTCCTGATTTTTTGTCTCAATTACAACACTTGAAGATCTTGTAAGTTACTTCATTTACTCAAACATTATATAAGTGATGTGATCCTCTTTATCTGATAATAGAAAACTATATTTTTTTAGAAACTTGGAGAAGAATGACCTCTCCGGTTCAATTCCCTCTGCACTTGTTGAAAAATCACGCAAAGGTTCTCTTTCACTAAGGTATAAATCTGATTAAAAAGTCTCAAATTCATAATATGGTTATTTCTGCTGATGATTATTAATTACTTATATTCAAGGCAGTGTTTGAGATTCATATATACATGACCCACCCAATTTCTAAGCACAACCAAAATAAGTTGAAGAATGTATTTAAATTATGGTTACTTGTAAGGTTTACTGACACTTAAAACATAATTTTTGTGTGATTTCCATGCTAGTGTGGGTGAAAATCCATATCTATGTGAATCTGGTCAATGCAACGAGAAGGAAAAGAAAAATACTGTAATACCCATAGTAGCATCAATATGTGGGGTTCTAATTCTTCTAATAGCGGTTGCTATATTGTGGATCCTTAAAAGGAAAAAATCAAAAGGTAATTCTGAAATAATTACTAAAAGTTTGTATTTTCCATTTACAATTTACCAAAATTTTTAACCTATTATCTTTCAAAATGAAGTCGAAAAATTTACAGATTCGGTGGCACTAAATCATCAGAGTGATTTTTCAGAGAAATCCACAGAAAAGGATAATTCGTTCCAACAAGGCAAAAGTCAAATGTATTCATACTATGATGTCCTTTATATCACTAACAATTTCAAAAGAATTATTGGTAAAGGAGGATTTGGAACAGTTTACCTGGGTTTTATCGATGACACTCCAGTTGCAGTGAAAATGCTTTCCTCATCAGCAGTTCACGGTTATCAACAATTTCAAGCAGAGGTATAAGTTATTAATCAATTTGCTAGGTTTCGGACTTTGGTAGCGAACCTATATGGTTTAACATGATTGTGACTTTTATTTTCAGGTTAAACTTCTAGTCAGTGTTCATCACAAAAATTTGATATCCCTTATTGGTTACTGTAACGAAGGAACTAATAAGGGCCTAATATATGAATACATGGCTAAAGGGAACTTACGAGAACATTTCTCAGGTTGGTTTAAAATAAAAACAATTTCTGGTTAAAAATTTGTTAAATCAATTTCCAAGTAAGATTTGAAATTTGAAACTGTGGATATGGAATTTTTAATATTGGCGAAGTGTCTGGGCGTATGAATAACTTCTACTGAAGAAAAACAAACATAAAGTTACATAACTTTTTCCTGTAGGTAAACACAACGAATCACCAATATTGAGCTGGAAGGACAGACTTCGTGTAGCAGTGGATGCAGCCGTAGGTTAGAAAGTAAAACTGAAACTGTGAATTTATGTTATAACCCTTTTACCTTCTTAACAAGTTGCCGCAATTCTAAATCTAATATCAGGATTGGAATATCTGCATAATGGTTGCAAGTTTCCTATAATCCATAGAGATATAAAATCTTCAAACATCTTGTTGGATGAACACTTCCAAGCAAAGTTATCTGATTTTGGTCTTTCCAAAGTTTTCCCAGATGATGAGACATCTCATGTGTCAACTATTGTTGCTGGTACACTTGGTTATCTGGACCCTCAGTAAGAACTTAATTATTGCCTTTTGGATCATTTGCTAGGAAAATAGAGTGAGATTTTCTACATGATATTTGAGTTATCATCACAAAATCCTGAAAGAGTAAATAATTTGGGTTTCATGACTTCTCTTGCAGCTACCACTCTTCCAATAGATTAACACAGAAAAGTGATGTTTATAGCTTTGGGGTTGTTCTTTTGGAAATAATTACAAATCAATCAGTAATGGCAGGAAATGAAGAAACGGGTCACATAAGTGAACGAGTTAACTTGATGATATCAAAAGGGGACATCAGGGCCATAGTTGACTCAAGCTTAGAAGGAAATTTTGACATTAAGTCGGCATGGAAAGCGGTAGAAATAGCAATGGTTTGTGTTTCTCCAAATCCCAACGAAAGGCCAATGATGAGTGTGGTAATGAGTGAACTACAGGAGGCTTTAGCGACCGAATTAGCTAGAACAAACCATAACAATGGATTCAGTGTTGACACCGAATTCATGCCGTAGGCTAGGTAAACGCTTACTTAACATAAGAATCATATAATAACGTTGTAAGAAGGGAAATTGATGTTGTACAAGAAGTTGGTTATTAGGATCTTTAGTTTGATCACTTTTCTCAATCTGTGTTGTTTCGGAGTGGTGATAGCAGTAACGTAGAATGCATATCACTATACAAATAAAAAATGAGAATTGGAAAACAGTGTTATTATCAATTTTTGTTGCATTAAATTTATTGAACAGTCTATCTTTGTTTTGCCCTCTTATATGTAAAGTGAACTACATGAACGAAGAAATGAACCAAATGTAAATGAAGAAATGATCGCAGAAATAAATTGGTCAGTTTGTCAGACTTTAAGGGAACTTTCTAAAAACATAATTTCTAGCCTTTTAAATTAAAAATGTTTTTTTTAAAGGCTTGTTAATTATTAAGTTTGATTCATGTTTTAAAAATAGTTTACAACTTCAAAAGCTTAATCCTTGTAACGCATTGAGAAATTTTTGTAATTATTTTTATATCCATGTAGGTCAATAAGTATAGTTGATGTTTTACATATTATCTCAAATTAAAAACAGAAAAGTTATTTTGTAGGCTTTGAATAAATAAAAGTTAAAAATGTTATTATGAATTTGTAAAATAAAGTTTCGTAAAAAATAATCACTAGCTATTTTTTTTATTTTATTGCTTTGATAAATGTTCTATTGAAGTTTATCTTTTAGAAGATTTGACTAACAATTAGTTTTTGCTGAAATTCAAGAAAAGTAATGAGAAAATATCAAGATGTAATGAATCTTTATAGCTTTTGATATACTAGGAAATATGGGGAATTAACCAATTTCTGTGACTTTTTTTTTTCGAAAAAAATAACATAATTATAGTTAATTTTACTCAGTTTTTAACTGATTCTTTTTATTTTCTTAAAATTGAAGCTGGTCATATTGAATATATAAAAATTAACTAAAGTTAAAATAACTTTTCTTAAAAAAAAAGTCACTTTCTCCAGAAATATGTTATATAAAATAGTAATAATAAGTTAAAATTAATTAGTTACTATAATTTGCATTAAAATCTTACTATTTTTATTTATTATTTCTCTTATTCTTCATTAGATAGCTGATCTGGAATTCCTTATTAGTGTACTTTTACTTAGAGATACGAATGATTGAATGTGAAAACTCGTCATTCGGTGCTTAATTCTTTATTTCCTTAGAGGCATATATAAAAATAATAAAATTAATTATTACTTTTAATGGCGTAGTTTCAAGTAACCATTATATACAAATGTTTAATTTTCTTGAATTGGAGTACTAATTGAATATTATATGTTTGACCGTGTAATGCAACTCAAGGTTCTTTCACGATTAGAGAACCATCATTCTTCACTCTGTCTTAAGGTTTTGGTCCGTCTCGTTTGACTTTCAAACATTTTTAGTTGATAACATATATACTGTTCGGTTATACTGTTGTGTCAACCGTTCTTATATTGTGTAGATCGCTAGAGTGATCGACACAACAGTATAACCGAACGGTGTATCTGTTATCATTAGTTTCTTTTTTTGATAAACTATCGTAATATTATGTAAGATAGAACAAGATGAAGAAAAGAGGATGGTCCTATAATAAATTTGTTACACATCTCCTTTGTCAATGTTTACTTTTCCTTAGGTAGCTTAGCATTAACTTCTGCCATTAATGTCTGCTTCAGAAACCAACCGCTAGAGAGTATTATTGACGGGGTCGCCATATTAAATGTCTGGTTCACATACCAACTGTTAGAGTGTATTGACGGAGTTGTCATATTAAATGAGGAATAGATAAGGTCATACAGAGAAAAAAACATTATATCATTTTCAGGTTCATATGGAGAAAGAACCACAACATCTGGAGTTGGGAATGAAAGAAGCCGACCAGAAGGAGCTGAACACGAATCCATCACACCAAAACCCATCATGCTTCTCTACACAAGGGTAACTTAATTTTATACCTGTTATTGGTTAACTTTGTTCACTTTTTATTTTATAAAACATAATTATATTTCTTAAATTATCTTTAATCCTATACTGATGCCAAGATTTTAGCTAATATTTTTAAAATTGTATATTAAATAAAGTTGAAGTATTTCAGTTCATTAATGATAAACATATTTTTCTTAGTTTATATGTTCAAATTTGCTTTGTGGAACATTTGAAGTATTTATTTATTTATTCTTTTGACTTGTTTTTTTTGTTTATTTATATTTTTGTTTTAATTTGGTCTTTATGTAATTTTACAAGAAAATATATTTTTGATATTGACTTAAAGTTGACATTAACTAAGTGAAACCCAACACGAATTAGCTAATAATGTAGGATTTAGGTTGTAACTTGTAAGTGTGTACAACTCTAAATAGGTAAAAAAAAATTGTAGTTAATGAAAGAGTTTAACGTGGATAGAGGAGATGATGAAAAAAAAAAGTATGAACGAAGGAAATGCATCTGAAAAGATTTAGAAGTATAATAAACATATGCATATAAAAAGATTTATAGAGAAAATGAGAAAAAAAAATGTAAAAAAAAGATATTATTCATCTTTAAATTTACACTATATGTTAAATTAAAAAAAAATATTTGTTGTTAATAAGATATATAGATTCGTAACATATAAATTAGAGTCGACACAATATTAATCTTGTTTATTTTAATTAGCATCGGACTAATACAAATATTTTTATGTATTAAAAATAGTCAGTGTTGCTATTAGGTTTTTAATATTAGCATTGGCCAAATAGATGTTCATTCAATATTAATACCGATATTTATTTATTAAAAAAATTTAAAAAATATATATTTTTTAAATTAATTTTTATGTTGCGTTAATCGGATTATGCAAATTGTCTTAACCTTAAGTTGACTTTATTAGGTTAAATTAAATGGACTGTAGTAATTACGTTGATTCTATTAGTTTCCACTTAATTAATCAGATATTAATACGAATATTTATTTATTATAAAAAGTTAAAAAAAAATATTTTTTCAACTTTTTTTTTAAAAAAATAGCCATTTACATCATGTTCAGGTTTGACTTGCCTCACACTAATATGTAGATTAAAAGCTAATTTGATATTTTCTTGTATGCTTAGTTTATCAACTTTGTATCAATATGCCAGATATGTTATATGAGTGAAAATTGAAATCTTAAGTATTGAAAAACGAAACAGAGGATCACCTTGGTGTAATTCACAATAACATTATATTTTAGGCGTGAAATTACTCTGATTGATAGAAGAACTTAGTAATATTTGTATTATGCAGATGTGCATCAGTATCAGATGAGGAGCGTTGACAAGAATTTCTAACTTCTAAGGAAGCAAATCGATGTTCCTGCAAGGCTGCGAGGAAGAATGAACTCTAACAAGATATATATTCATTAAACATAGAATGCGATCAAAAGAATTAAGGAGCTAAAGAGTGTTTGAAATTACCCACGTTGTCGAAGAACATTTAATTTTCTAGTCAAAGTGGCAACATGGCCCTCAAATATTTGCCATCCTACACAATGTCGATGAGTGTCTTCGCTGTTTTTCTTGGTGCTCTGCTTGTTCAAGCCCAGGATCAATCAGGTTTGATGAAGCAAACACATGATCTGCATCAGTTAAATCATTTTTTGAGGTCGAAGATCTTCATTACTTAGTTAATTAGCTGATTTTGCTTGCATGTTTTTATGTTTTAGGATTTATCAGCATAGATTGCGGAGCTCCATCGGACACGGACTACACTGAGCCAAAAACAGGCATAAATTACACATCAGATGCCAATTTCATAGACACGGGTGAAAGTGGGACAATAATACCTGAAACCATCAACTCTGTCTACCAACGACAGATGATGAATGTGAGAAGCTTCCCAATAGGAAAAAGGAACTGCTACAAAATAAGCATCACCAAAGGTTCCACTTATCTCATCCGCACCAATTTTTTATACGGAAATTATGATAAGCTAAATAAGGCACCAAAGTTTGATATTCATCTGGGGGTTAACCACTGGTACACAGTGACTATAGACAATGCATCCACTCCCCAAGTGAATGAGATCATATATGTACCTTCACTGGATTATCTGCATATCTGTCTGGTTAACACAGGCCATGGCACACCCTTTATATCAGCTATAGAATTGAGGACTTTGAAAAATGGTACTTACATCCCTGAATCTGGATCATTGGAATATTACAGGCGGTGGGATTTAGGTTCAAACGACAGCTACAGGTGAAGTCATACTTTTTTTGGATAAAATCTTTTGTTTTAAAACACTGTGTGATATTCAATTGGATTTATTTGATTTCCTCGCAGGTACAATGTTGATGTTTATGATCGTTTCTGGTATAACTATGGGGACAACAAGGATTGGAAACAAATAAATGCTTCCATTGCTGCTGGTTCTTTCGATCAGAATGATTACAAACCGCCAGGAATTGTCTTGAGTACCGCAGTTACACCAGTAAATGCTAGTGTCCCATTGGTAATAAGCTGGGAGCCACAAAATCCAACTGAAGAATACTATGTTTACATGCACTTCTTCGAGATTGAAGTGCTAGGGAAGAATCAGACAAGAGAATTCAATATCACCCAGAATGGAAGGCCATGGTATCAAAATTTGTCTCCGTTTTCCCAGAGTATGAACACTATATATAGCAAATCAGGCATCAGTGGGGAAAAAATTGAATATTCACTTGAGAAAGCCAAGAGTTCAAGCCTTCCTCCCATCATAAATGCCATTGAAATTTACAGAGTGATAAACTTCCAGCAGAAAGATACACACCAAGGAGATGGTACGTTAAGAAAAAAAAATTGATTTTTATATGACATCCTTTTAGTAATCTAAACTATTTCTTACAACTTTTTTAATTTGCATCTGAAAATCAAAAAAGTTGATGCGATTGCGAGCATCAAGTCGGTTTACGGAGTGAAAAGAGATTGGCAAGGTGATCCATGCGCCCCTGTAGCCTACTTGTGGGATGGTCTCAATTGTAGTTATCTCGGCAGTCAGAACCCAAGAATCACAACTTTGTAAGTGGTGCTTCTCAAATCAATATTACTGCTTCGTATATATCTAACTCTTAAAATAACGCGTGGCAATTGGTTTTAAAAAACAGGAATTTGTCTTCAAGTGAATTGTCAGGAACAATAGATCCTACGATTTCAAATCTCATCATGTTGGAGCAGTTGTGAGTTTCTGCATTTAACCAAGTTCAATCGACTACTAAATTAGAAAATATCTCAGTTTAAAGATCTTGGTTTCTTTCAGTTATGTTGTCTATTACTTAAGTAACAGATGATTATTTGTGCTTTCAGGGATTTATCCAACAATAACTTATACGGCGAAGTTCCCGATTTTCTATCTAGACTACAGCATCTGAAGATGATGTAAGTTACTTCTTTCTTTATTTACTAGAACAGCAGTATGATCACCTGATCGGAGAAAAAGAAAAGGATGATATCGTTTGATTTTGACAGAAATTTTGAGAACAACAACCTCACAGGTTCAATTCCCGAGGCACTAGTTCAAAAATCTAAGGAAGGTTTCCTATCACTAAGGTGTGGATAAATTCTCATTCAGAATCTTGTTATTTGTGGTGATGATTATCAATTTGTACTATTCTAGTCTTTTTCTCTTGTCCATTATACTTGTTATTTTGATTTTACTCCATTGAATCACACGGGCCACAGACTTTTGCCCCTCTCTTTGTAGGCCTTAATAACAAGAACAATTGAATTGGAATTCTTGAAGTTAATTATTTCACATGTTAAGTATTGGTGTTTTTCATGCTATTTCCTACACAGTGGATGTACTAATCGAACAGACAAACTGAATTGAAGTATCAGTAAAAGTATAGATGGTTTGTAAGATTTAGTGAGAATTTAAAACATAAACCTTTCGTGATTGAACATCCATTTTTAGGGTGGGCCAAAATCCATATCTATGTGAATCCGGTCAATGCAAAGAGAAGAGGAAGGAAAAGAAGAATATTGTTACTCCCTTATTAGCATCCATTTGTGGGGTTTTGATCCTTGTGGTGATTGTGGCAGTTGTATTGTGGACTCTTGAAAGGAGAAAACCCAAAGGTGAGACTACTACAATTAGACTCAATTTTAATTGAAAAATTGCCAAAGGTATTCAGTCTTGACCTATTAAAGTTCAAAAATTATTGAACAGCTTCGACCATAGATCAACGTGAGATAGCACCGGAAAGCACAGAACAAGAGGATTCATTACATCAACTAAAAAAACAGATATATTCATACTCTGATGTAGTTAGAATCACCAACAAATTCAGTAAAGTTGTTGGTAAAGGTGGGTTTGGAACAGTTTATCTGGGTCATATTGATGACACTCCCGTGGCAGTGAAAATGCTGTCTCCATCTTCAGTTCATGGTTATCGACAATTTCAAGCAGAAGTAAGTTATTTATAATTTTTCAACAGGTTTATGAGGTGAAGAATAACAGTATACGGTTAAATTTGTCTGTGGCTTTGATTTCCAGGTTAAAATTCTAATGAGGGTTCATCATACGAACCTCACCTCCCTCGTTGGATATTGTAATGACGGAGATTATAAGTGTCTCATATATGAGTACATGGCTAACGGAGACTTACAACAACATCTTTCTGGTTAGTTTCCCATGAAACTAATTTCTTGTTGAAAATGTGTCCAGATCAATTTGCACAGTAGTTTTATATGCTGAAACACTGGATATGAAAATTAGTCAGTTAAAATGAACAAGTATATAGAAAGTTACAGAACTTGTTTTCTGCAGGTAAACACAGCAAATCAAAATTCTTGAGCTGGGAAGACAGACTTCGTATAGCAGTGGATGCAGCACTAGGTGAGGAAGTAAACTTGAAATTATGTGTTTTGTGAACTCCCTTTTTCCCCTCTCAAAATGTTTGCAATAAATCTAATATCAGGATTGGAGTATCTTCAAACTGGTTGCAAGCCTCCTATAATCCACAGAGACATAAAATCTACAAACATCTTGTTGGATGAAAAGTTCCAAGCAAAATTATCAGATTTCGGTCTATCCAAAATTATCCCTATAGATGGGGGAACTCATGTGTCAACTGTTGTTGCTGGTACTCCCGGTTATCTAGACCCAGAGTAAGTACTTCAATTACAGTGATTGTTTATAGTATAAGTGGATATTTGAACTATGACCACAAACTCTGACAGTGGCAGCAAATAAATTAGGTTACATATTTGTCTTGTAGGTACTACATATCCAATAGATTAACACAAAAAAGTGATGTTTATAGCTTTGGAGTTGTTCTTTTGGAAATCATCACTTATCAACCAGTAATAGTAATAGCAAGGAATGAAGAAAGGGTTCACATCATTGAATGGGTCAGATCACTGATTGAAAAAGGGGATATCAAGGCGATTGTTGACTCAAGGTTAGAAGGAGATTTTGACATTAATTCAGCTTGGAAAGCCGTAGAAATAGCAATGGCATGTGTTTCCTTTAATCCCAGTGAAAGACCAATGCTGAGGATGATAGTGACTGAACTAAGAGATACTTTAGCAATCGAATTAGCTCGAACACAACTCATTGATGCACATCTAACAACAGATTCTATTGAACCGCTCGCCATGAATCTAGACACTGAATTCACTCCTCTGGCGAGGTAAAATATAAAAGAAATCAAATAATGTAAAAGAGGAAGTGATCTTATTAAGAACTTGGTCCAGAGGTTCTTTCCTTTTCTCTTCTATAACTGTTTCACCTGTTTCCATTTCCATGGATGATGATTTCTGCTTCTACCCTAAAACGGAATTGCATCATTTTTCTTATTCTTCAATGTCTATTCAACGTGGGGATATAAATGAATTTTAGTTGATATTTTTAATGTAAAATTTATTTTCTGTCTTTTGTATTTCTCTAATTGTACTCTCATTGCTTACAATTTCTGAAACCGAATCACCTTTGTTTAACAATTTCTTTTTACAGATAAAATCACTAATAAGAGTTTGTAAGCAGCCTAATAAGATGACCTTTATATGTATATATTTCGAATTTGTTGTAAATGTGATAGCTCTAGTTTAATTATTATATATTTAATTCTTAGACTAAGAATATATCTTAATCCTTTTTTCTTTCATATATGACAATCTATATTCATATTAAATATTTTATGAAATCAGAAAATTGTAATGAGTTGTGAAACTATAAAAATACAAGAAGAACAACTTTTAGAAAAAAAAAAACAGTAAACTTCAGTCGTAAAAGTGTATTGTTGATTGTGTTATAAAAAGACTCCCTTGGAGTAATATACAAAAAGATAAGTGTAAATCTACATAAAATTAATATTATAATTCATTTTCACTTAATGAGTAATCTAAAACTATTTTTCCCGCAAAATAAAGTTTATTAGTAAATCCAATCTAACAAGAGAGGACAAACATAAAATAAGATTTTAAAGTATCTATAAAAGGTCTTAATTTTAGAAAAAATAAAAGCTAATTATTATAATCCCATGACCTTTTCCACTTCCCCGTTCCACTTGTTAATTTTGTGTATTTATAGACATCATCCATTATTATCCATTATTATTATATGAGATTGCTTTATACTTATTCCAACCAAGAGTACTTGATACAATATCAAGTTTATCAGTCAGAGCTTTCAAAATTCGATATCTTGATTTTCGGATGTCTTAGATAATTGCCTTATACACATCATAGATATTAATTAGTATTATGAGGTTGTTAATTATATAGTTCTTTAGCCTATCCATAAAGTTGACGAAAAACCGTACTTTAACAAGTCAACTTTGTTACTGATATATGTACTAATATTATTCCGTAAGAATATAAGTAAAGTCTAGTTAACAATTGTTTTCATTAAATATTGAACTCTAAGAATGATTCAACTATTCACAGTTAGCACATTATCTAATTGAATCCTACACTTTAGCTAAGAGGTGTCTAATTTATTACATTTAATTTAAATATTAGCACAATAATACATTTGAAAATTTTGACATTGTTTAAAAAAATTGAAATATTATTAGTATAACAATTCATTCCACAACAATTCTGGCTTTTATTTCTTTCATACTCATAATTTGTTACACTTTATGAATAGAAGATAAAAAAGAAAATGTTACAAAATTGTTATGAAATGTTTTATTTTTATCATGTCTAAGTAAACAGCATTCTTACGAACTCATTAGCAATCAGTTTTTTTTTTATTCATATCAGTGCACTATCTTCCTACCATATATAAAGGTTCAGAGAACACGAACATAGGTAGAGATTATTTGTTAAGATGCATCCATTGGTTTTAAATGCATTTTAAATTGTTTGACCACTGAATGCAGTATTATTTTTATGATGAGTGACAACTGATGAATATGACAGGAAACTCTAAGTAAGAAACAAGTGGATGTTCCTATAAGAAGAAAGAATAATTAGACTAAAATTGAACCATGGAGGAAGAAAGAATAATTAGACTAAAATTGAAAGAGACAACAAAAATTAAGAAATGCCAAACTCTTTAGACTTATTACATGTAGGGTTAGTTTTTATTTCATAACTTCCAACCATGGAGATAGTTTGCTCTCCTTCAACTTAGAATGAGATGATACTAAAATCTTTTATTTTCACATTATTTGTGTGGATCTTTTTGAAGGATATTCACAATATAATATTAATAACTGCTTCACCTGTTTCCATTTCCATGGATGATGATTTATGCTTCTACCCTAAAACGTAATTGCATCCTTTTTCTTATTCTTTAATGTCTATTCAACTTGGGGATATAAATGAATTTTAGTTGAGATTTTTAATGTAAAATTTATTTTCTGTTTTGTTTTTTTTATTTCTCTACTCTCATTGCTTACAATTTCTTAAACTTAACCACCTTTTTTTAACAATTTTCTTTTTTTTTACAGAAAAAATCACGGATAAGAGTTTGTATGCAACTTAATGAAATGACATTTATGTTAGAATATAAGTATGAGTTTAAGTCTCAAAGAAATATGAAAAAGTAGAACATGGATAAGAATAAAATATCATTAATTCATTTTCTTAAAGATTTTTAATTAAGAATGGTATTATATTTTTCAAGTTAATCCCTCCCTTAAACTTCACTTATATAAGTCTATATATTGTGTTAGAAAAGGACTCTCTAGGAGTAATGTACAGAACATAACTGTAAATCTAATCAAAATAAATATTATAATTCATTTTCACTTAAATGAGCAATCTAAAACGAATTTTTCCCGCAAAATATAGTTTATTAGTAAATTCAATCTAACAAGAGAGGATAAACATAAAATAAGTTTTTAAAGTATCTAAAAAAATCTTAATTTTGGACAGAATAAAAGCTAATTATTATAATCCCATGATCTTTTCCACTTCGCCGTGGTCTTTAAGACTAGGAAATTAATTTTTTCCACTTGTTAATTTTGTGTATTTATAGACATCATCCATTATTATTATTATGAGATTGTTGTATACTTATTCCAACCAAGAGTACCTTGATACGATATCTAGTTTATCAGTCAGAGATTTCAAAATTCGATATCTTGATTTTCGGATGTCTTAGATAATTGCCTTATTCACATCATATATATTAATTAGTATTATGAGGTTGTTAATTATATAGTTCTTTAACCTATCCGTAAAGCTGATGGAAAACCGTATTTTAATAAGTCAACTATGTTACCGATTTATATATATACTAATATTATTCCATAAGAATATAAGTATAGTTAATAAATATTGAACTCAAAGAATGATTTAACTATTCACAGTTAGCACATTATCTAACTGGATCCTATACTTTAGTTAAGAAGTATGTCTAATTTATTATATTTAATGTAAATACTAGCACAATAACATTTGAAAATTTTGACATTATATAAAAAAATTGAAATGCTACTTGTATAACAACTTATTCAACAAAAATTCTGGCGTTTATTTCTTTCATACTCATAATTTATTACACGTTATGAATGAAAAGATTACAAAATTATTGTATGAAATGTATTTTTATTTCTATGTAGACAGCATTCTTAAAAACTCATTAGCAATCAGTTTTTCTGTATTCATATCAGTGCACGTACATTTTTTAGATTATAGAAGACGAGTTTCATTTTTCTTATAATTTGAATTTAGGCTGAATTTAGCTTCACCAAAGAAAAGTAAGAATTTCTAAAATGCTATTGATCTGCATAAAATTTCTAAAGTCTTCCATCTTCCATATACAAAAGTTCAGAACACATACAAATGGAAATATTTCTTGATGATTTAATACACCCTCTTTTAATATAAGTAATATTTCAATTTAATATTTATTATTTTTAATTCATAAAATGTTTCTGTTATGCTCTTTGTTTCTCTCAAAGAATGTCTACAATGAAGATAACTTTATGAAGTATTTTTGGTTAGTATGTGAGATCATTGAAACGACATTTATTCTAAATAGGTAGAGACTATTTTAATTACAATTTATATTGTTTGACCAGTGAATGCTGTATTATTTTTATGATGAGTGACAAGTGATGAATATGACTGGAAACTCTAAGTAAGAAGCAAGTGGATGTTCCTACCATGGAGGAAGAAGAAAGAATAATTAGACTATAATTGAATGGACAACATAAATTAAGAAATGCAAAACTCTTTGGACTTATTACATGTAGGATTAGTTTTCATAACTTCCAACCATGGTGATAGTTTGCTCTCCTTCAACTTAGAATGGCATGATAAATCTTTATTTTTACATTGTTTGTGTGGGTTCACAAAAAAATATTAAAATACAGATATGACTTCAACTAATATAAAAGATTTTTCTTCTAACTCAAAACTTTAAGACAAAATATATAAAAAAATTTACTTATAGGTGTTTTTCATATATATAGCGTTAAACTTTTTCGCTACAACGTGTGACTTAGAATTAAATCTCGATTTCAAAAGCTTTCCAGCTTCATATTACATACATAAGCATTTTATTGCTAGTTTCATATTTTTTAAGAAGCATAGTGTAATGTTTTAGTTAATCTTTATTTTCATTTATATATATTGATTGACCAATGATTGCAGTATTATTTTTGTGATGCAAGTGGGTGAGTGATAAGTGATGAATACGACAGAAAATACTAAGTAAGCAAGTGGATGTTCCTACTGCTGTAGCTGAAAAGGAAGAATGAATAGTTAGAATGAAATGGAAAGGAACAAGCAATTAAAGAAGTACAAAAACGGGTTAGACTTACCTCCACGTTGACATTGACCACGTCGCCCGAACACAAACATAGTTCCTTTTGTAGTGCAACTCACAACAGCAACAAGGCAAGCTCATATATATGTGCCATAGTCTACTTCAAACCCAGAAAGCACAAGGTCGTGAAAAATGGGAATGTCATCGAGTTTCCTAGTTACTTTTGTAGGAATTATAGTTCTTGTCATTCTCATTCAAGCTAAGGGCCAACCAGGTTTGTTAACAAATTAAAACATGCATTTTCATTATATCATTATTATTTTATAAAAGTTTAGCTGAAGTCTCAACTGCCATTCATATTTTTGCATGTTTATGTTTTAGGATTCATCAGCATAGATTGTGGAGCTCCTGAGGATGTGACCTATACTGAGTCCACAACAGGCATAAATTATACTTCAGACGCAAATTTGATTAATACTGGTGTGAGTAAGTCGATAGAAACTAATCTCAAACAACAGTATCAGCGACAGATGTGGACTGTGAGAAGCTTCCCGGAAGGAAAAAGGAACTGTTACAAAATAAGCGTCACAAGAGCCTCTAAGTATCTCATCCAGACTACTTTTCTGTACGGAAATTATGATGGCCGAAATATGTTACCACAGTTTGATCTTCTTCTCGGACCTAACCGCTGGGATACAGTCACTATAGACGATGCATCAACTGACCAATCCAATGAGATCATACATGTAACTTCAATGGATTATGTGCAAATCTGCCTGGTTGACACAGGCAACGGCACACCATTTATATCAGCCATAAAATTCAGGACTTTGAAAAAGAATACATACGTCACTCAATTAGGATCATTGCAACTTTACAATTTACTGCGCTGCGATTTGGGTTCAAACAAATTCCACAGGTGAAATAATACTTATGGATTAAATGTGTTGCCTTATAATATTGATTGATTGATTATTGGATTTATTCTGATTTTCTCACAGGTACCCGGATGATATTTATGATCGTTACTGGTATAGTGGTTCTTACTGGAACGCCTGTAACTTCGGCGAAAATTGGAAACCACTAAATGCCTCCATTCCCGATGATTCTTTAAGTCAGACGGATTACAAGCCGGGAGCAACTATCATGAGCACCGCAGTTGAACCACAAAATGATAGTGCCCCGTTGGTAATAAGGTGGGAGCCAGAACATGAAACTGACGAATTCTATGTGTACATGCACTTCACGGAAATTCAAGTGTTAACCACCAATCAGACAAGACAATTCAACATCATGAATGGTGAATCAAGGTTACAAAATTTTTATCCAATCTATCATGGAGTGAATACTATATATTCGACGGCAGCCATCAGTGGGAAAGAAATTAAATTTTCCCTGGAGAGGACTGAAAATTCAACCCTCCCTCCCATCATCAGTGCCATTGAAATTTACAGAGTAATAGACTTACAGAAACCAGAAACATTCCAAGGAGATGGTAAGCCACGAAACTATAGTATTTTAAATCCATTTCTTTTGTTTACCTTATTGTGCATGATCTTAACTACCTTTTACAATTTTTTTATTATCATTTCAAACAAAGTTGATGCGATTACTACCATCAAGTCAGTTTATTCGTTGAAAAGAGATTGGCAAGGCGATCCGTGCGCCCCTTCAGCCTATTTGTGGAATGGTCTCAATTGTTCTGATCACGGAAATGATTCTCCAAGAATCACAACTCTGTAAGTCCTCATTATCAAATGTTACATAATTATTATTTAATTATAATTGTTCAATAACTTTTTTCTTTAATTATAATTTTACAAAACGAATGGTTAAATTACAAATTCATTTCCCATAAGTCATACAAATAAGATATTTTGATACCTTGCAATAAATATTTTTCAAAAGATAATATAAGATGAATTATTTGACCATTTTATTATTATTATGGTAAATATGAAGTAAATCATTTTAATAAACCATTTTTAATAGATTTAATTAAGTTTTAAGTATATTTCAGTTTTGGATCTTTTTAATTGAATCTCTAATAATAATTTCTTTGTTTCATTGAATGCTCAATTTGTTTCCTAAAATTTTCTATTTATTGTGTTTTCTATTTTTACCCGTCAACATAATGATATAATTGTTACTTCTATCTTTTCCACTCAAACTCAATCAAATCACATCTTCTTTGTCCAGTCTCCTCCACCTCACCGGTCAATTCATTTTTAGAAAGAAAAGGAATGAGTTTACCGATAAGTTGAAAAACATTGAAAAACACTACACGTTAACTCATCTTATTAGTGGCAAAAATCAAAAGACACGGTGATTAGATAAAATTTTAAAAATATACATATTTTAAGCATTCAATGAAAAAAAAATGTATGATAAACTTAATTAAAACTTAGTTAAGTGATGAAATGCTACTGTTCATATGGAAAACAGGAATTTATCTTCCAGTGGATTGTCGGGAAAGATTGACCCTTCAATTTCAAATCTCACCATGCTGGAGAAATTGTGAGTTTATCTGTTTCACCTGGTCAAATGAATCATGATACCAGAAAAAAAAAAAATCATATTTTATTTCTTTTTATTCTTTCATACATGTACTTATTTGCTAAGAAGTCTTACAGTACATGCGTCAAGACATACTTAAAAGAGGTAGTTATTTGGTTTCCAGGGATTTATCAAACAATAGCTTAAACGGTGAAATTCCTGATTTTCTGTCACAACTACAACACTTGAAGATCTTGTAAGTTCCTTCATTGGTTCTTCCTGTGATCCCCTCTATCAAAATATAGAAAGTTTACTATGTTTCCAATTTGTTTTTGCAGAAACTTAGAGAAGAATAACCTCTCCGGTTTAATTCCCTCAGCACTTCATAGGGATTCCCTCACACTAAGGTATACATCTGACACCCATGACCTATGTCTTCTCATAGTCAGTTGTTGATTCTACTGAATATCTCGGCGCAAGTTACACGAATTGAAGTATCTATTGAAAATTCTTATGACTGGGAGTTAAAATATAAACCTACTGTGAATTTATCGCAGTGTGGACCAAAATCCATATCTATGTGAACCTGATCAATGCAACAAGAAGAAAAACAAGAAAAACAATAGCATTGTTACACCCTTGGTAGCATCTGTTGGCGGGGTTTTGATTCTTCTGGTAGCAGTGGCAGCTATATTTTGGACCGCTAAAAGGAGAAAAGTGAAAGGTGATGCTACAATCGTTTAGATTCGTAATTTTTTTTTTATAATTTTCCAGATAAATTTAGTTTTTTAAAGAACTGTTGTATGACATTCAACAGCTCTGACGGTAGAAAAGGATCAGAGTGAGAAATCACCGCAATACACTGACCAAGATGATTCATCACTGCAATCCCAAAAACAGATATATGCATACTCTGACATCGTTAAAATCACCAACAATTTCAATACAGTTGTTGGTAAAGGAGGGTTTGGAACAGTTTATCTGGGCTATATCGAAGACACTCCAGTTGCAGTGAAAATGCTTTCCCCATCTTCTGTTCGTGGTTACCAACAATTTCAAACAGAGGTAAGCTTTTTAACACATTATACTAAGTTCCTGAACGCAGCAATTAATATACTAAATTAAAACATTGTTGACATTTTGATTTACAGGTTAAACTTCTTATGAGAGTTCATCACAAAAATTTGACCTCCCTTGTTGGTTACTGTAATGAAGGAACCAATAAGGGTCTCATATACGAGTACATGGCTAACGGAAACTTACAAGAACATCTCTCTGGTTTGCACCCAAACAAATATTTTGTTGTTTAAAATATAGCAATAAATTTCCAAACTTCGTGGATATGGATATTTCTTCATTGGACAATTTTACTAGTCATATGACTAACATTTAGTGAACCAAAAGTATGTACAAAAAGTGATAGAACTTGATTACGCAGGTAAACGAAGCAAAAGAAATTTCTTCAGCTGGGAAAAGAGACTTCGTATAGCAGTGGATGCAGCCTCAGGTAAGAAAGTACACCAATAATATTCTTTTCTTAATTCTTCATTCCTCTCTAAATATATAGTTTTGGCCTCAGGATTGGAGTATCTGCAAAATGGTTGTAAGCCACCAATATTCCACAGAGACATAAAATCTACAAACATCTTGTTGAATGAAAACCTCCAAGCAAAATTATCTGATTTTGGTCTATCCAAAATTATCCTAACAGATGGGGAAACTCATGTGTCAACTGTTATTGCTGGTACTCCTGGTTATCTAGACCCTGAGTGAGTCCATCAATTATACTTTCTTAGAAAATTTAGTAATTCTATCTGAATGTTTATGTTCACAAACTTCTAGCAGAAAATAAATTGAGTTGCATTCTGTCCTACAGATACTACCTAACCAATAGATTAACAAAGAAGAGCGACGTTTACAGCTTTGGTGTTGTGCTTTTAGAGATAATCACAAGTCAACCAGTGATGGCGAAGAATCAAGAAAAAACCCACATAAGTGAATGGGTTAGGTCCTTGATTGCAAAAGGTGATATCGATGCCGTTGTTGACTCAAGGTTGGAAGGAGATTTTGACAGTAACTCAGTTTGGAAAACTGTAGAAATAGCAACGGCATGTGTATCTCCAAATCCCAACAGAAGGCCAATCATAAGTGTGGTGGTGACTGATCTGAAAGAGTCTTTAACAATGGAATTAGCTCGAACTGAAGATAGAAGCACTAATACAAGTTATTCAGTTAAACAGGTCATCAGGAATCTGAATACAGAATCTCTTCCCCAGGCCAGATAAACGGTTGCCCAATGTAAGATGATTATAGTCATACTGTAACGTAACACATGAGATTGTTTGAAGATGAAAATTGCTAGGATTTGCTGGTGAATGAAATGGAGTTGCAAATAGAAGAAAAAAATAAATAATCAGGAATGAAATTTCTGCTGCTATATTGGAAGGTTCCCCTTTCAGATTTTGGTTGGTTTTATATATAGATATATATATACAAAAATTAATAACTATGATGGAAATAAAGGAAACAAAAAGCCTTGGAGTTTCAGATATTCAGGTAAAGCTGGTTACCATGTTAAGATGAGTATTGGATTGGTGAGTATTGCAATGTAAGAATGAGATCAAGCAAAAATCATCTCAAACCTCTCTTTTTCTTTTCTATTGTAATTTTTGAATTATTATATATCAATTTTTCAATTTTAAATTTTGCATAATTTTTTATTTATAAAAATAGATAGACTAGAAATAGAAACGACATCTCTTATCTCAATAACACCAAAGATAGGAATATGAAAGTGATTACTTACATTATTATAAATGTAAATGAGTTAAAAATTTTATATTAAATAGAAATGAGAATAGTAAATTTTTATGATTTTAAATCATTAGTGATATTAGGTTTTCTACATCAACAATTCATAAGTCTCATAAGGATAAATCTATTCTAATTATTCTGTATCTCTCCTAATAATATGTTAACACACCTTTAGAATGGTGAATCTCCTTAATCTAGATAGTACATAGATGCTTTAATTTACATGCAACTTTTTTTAATGTACTGTTTCATTAGAAACTAGTAAGAGAATATATATATATCAATCACTATTATAAATTGAAACAAGGATAGAAGTCAAATGTAATCATATCTCAATTACAATATTATAAATTATAATATTTAATTCTACATTTTACCATTCACTTATTTATTATTATTATTATTGACAATCACATATAAAATCTTTTAAATAAAAAACGACATAAAATTATGTGATTTACAAAATATCCTTCGTTTTAAAGCTCTTTCATTTGAATCCTTTTGTTATTTTTAAGAAACCATAAATTTCAACAAGCATACTGACAACAATTTTATATCATCTGTTATTTTACAATGAACAAACTTTTAAATTGGTCATTCAAAATATTGATTTTCCAAATTTGTGTCTCCTAAAATTGTTCCACAGATAACAAAAGATTATTAATGTAATAACTATCCAGATTTTTTTTTTCAATCGTTTTCTTCGAATATATAAAGTATTTCCATGATTATCTTGAATTATAGAGCAACTAAAATATGACATAAAAGACGTAAAATGTTGTTATGGGTAATACTTTGGTAATGAATTAATTTTTTTAACGGCTTAATTTGTTGACTAAAATCTTG
The DNA here is from genome assembly GCF_016808095.1 of Vigna angularis. Classification (NCBI taxonomy): domain Eukaryota; kingdom Viridiplantae; phylum Streptophyta; class Magnoliopsida; order Fabales; family Fabaceae; genus Vigna; species Vigna angularis. The sequence goes on from NC_068980.1 coordinate 1,997,209, forward strand.
AAAGATTAATACGATGAGGCATATGATTTTAGAGACCGGGGTTTGCTTTTCTTATTTTTAACATATTTTTAAAAGTAACATCCTTAAGACTTAGTAAACACGAGGAAGACAAGTATATATTCCCATGTATATATATATTACACCAACATGGTCGTTATTGGATTATTTCTCCCTTATATGTGACAATTTATTTCATATTAAAGATAGTTGTCATATTAATTCCCACGACTTTTTCTGCACTGTGTTGTACGAGCAAGGAAAGTAGAATTATCTTTTTCATTGTACGTAATGGCCAAATGTAAATCTTATGAAAGTGAGAGACGTATACATTTTATGAGGATCATAAAACTCTGTTGTGGCATTATTCTAAGTAGTGTTCTCTCAGCAAATAGGATTATTATAACTCACTCAAACCAGGTTTCAAATGCCTTCCATCATTATAATAAATGTAAATCTTTATACCACAAGCATATACATCCTCTAGTTAATTTAATACTCGTTAAGATCCATGGTGTACATATCTGGTCCAACAAAGACTTATTTCTAAATCTTAAGTAGTTTTATTATATCTTTTAATAGTCATTAATATCATATTTAATAGAAGATTTTATCTATTTAAACCACATATAGGGCCTAGAGACCCTAGAAATACATATGGTATTTTATATATACTCTGAAACTCATATTTATTATTGTATACATAAAATATTTAAATTCTTTTACTGAATTGAGTATTAGAGAGTTTTTGGCAAATAAATTTTCTCCCACTTTTCAAGAATATTTGGTGGAATCCAAGTAAAATTATATCCTTTCACCATGTATGAACTATGTCACCTTTTCCTCTCTTATACATAACCATGTTAGGTGTTGATTCGAAAAAACAAGTGAGACTCACTAGTGCATAAAAGGCTTTTAACGTCTATTATTTAGGGTTTTTAACACTTGATCCCACATCGACGTCTTATTGGGAAACGTCAATGTAGATGTCGAATAGTACATGTTAGACGTTTGACTATGGGCGGCCGACGTTTAATGTCCTGGACAAATCTTGGCTTTGTAATCCATTAGATGTTTGCATGTGCACCGTTTAAAAATGCAGTGAAGGGAAATGGAGGAGTGCACCATTCGAAAACGCAAGAATCGACGACAAAAAATGCTCAAAATCGTCGGCCAAGGACACGCGCAAAACTACACCAAAACGCAATGAAAATGCATTATAATCCATTCAAATGAAAGATAATTCATCAAAAAGTAATGTAATCGGAGTAAAACTAGTTTTAAACGGTGCAAAAGAGAGAAAACGAACCTCAAAAGCTTTGGTCGTGGAAGAAAACGCGAGGAAGATAATGAACACTAAGTGTGTGTAATTGTTGCCTCGCGTTCAAGATTTTGGTAATAGCATACGTTTAGACGTCGGGCCTCCTCCTAGCCGACGTCTAAATGACTATAGACGTCTGCCCCCCCCCCCCCCCTCTCCCGAGTCGATGTTTAAAGGGTTTAAAATATAATTTTAGTAAACACATTTGGCGTCCATGTTAGGAGGGGTCGATGTCTAAGATCGATTTAGATGTCAGTGTTGATTGACGGACGTCTAAAGACAATGGAATAGTCACTATTTCAGGCAATTTGGAATCTGGAGGATGGGGGACCGACATCAAAATAAGACTTTAAACGTCAGTATGGCGGGATCAGACGTCTAAATGGTAATTTTTGAAATTCTGACTACCTCATTGGCTTCCAATGGTTGGCCCCGAACGTTTAAATAGGTCTTAGACGTTGGGCACCCTGAACTCCGACATCTAAATCCCATTAAAATATTAATATTTTTTATTCATTCGTCTATTTTTCGCATCCAATTGTAGGGGCCGACGTGTATTATTCTTTAGACATCAGGGATCCCCCTAGCCTACGTCTAAATAGTTATTTTAATTACAATACCATCGGTCATTTTTCACGTTGGATATTCGGTGGTCAAACGTCTAAAGAGTGACGTTAAAGGCTTTTTCTGCATTAGTGTCATAAGCATGGAACTCACCAACACGAGAAACATTTTGATGGTCCTAAACACCATCCTTCATCTCTATGTTATAGCATCATCATTAGGAATGTCGATGCGAACATCCCATCTTTGTCGTTTGCATATATTAGGAGAATAATTACAGTGGCAAGAGAAGTTGCGCACATCATTAGATGCCCAAGGCTTTGTCAATTGTTGAGGCGTGTTGTCTCTGGAAACGTAAAGGGATACATGATATGGTTGTACCCATTCCCCAAGACACGACAAAGGTCTGATGACTGATGTGTTTGTTGACCATGTAGGTGTCGAGGACTAAGACCCAGAAATTCTTGATGTATTTTCCAATACATCAAGAACCACAAATAAAGCATGGAATCAATCCACATCAAGCATTAAACATGAAAATTAAATACTAACATATATATTATTAACAGCATAAAAGGGGGGAAACCATCATGGATGAAGGAGGAAACCCAAGGAGGAGAGGGAGAGCTTCCCAACGCTTCAAATAGTCTTCAAGAGTCTCTCCAAGCACCCTATGTGATTATATTCGTGTAAAAAGGAAGAATACCCGAAAATTCTCACGAAAACATAATTAAATACTCACTTTCGCATATCAGGACTCACAAACTTTCCCAAAAACTTCATTCTCATCCAGCAAGGCCTAAATATCGACGCTCCTTGACTTGTAACTCGCTAAGCGAGCCATAATTTCACCTAACGACTCGAATACTACAAGTTTGGGCTATCATTTTCACCCAGTGAGTAGTCAACTCGCCCAACGAGTCAACCTGCCACCCAATGGTGATTTTTTGTTGTCCAAGGGTGATCCTTGGTCGTATAACCATACAAGTAAGTCTTTTATTCATGTTTGCAACGCTAGGTGCAATTCTAGTGCCCATGGAGTGAGTATTTCTCTAAAAATCATTATTTCTTGTCAAATCATGGTTCCTTGAGTTCTAACTTATTTTCTTTCAACAGAATTGTTTCTTATTGGCTTATTTTACACACTCAAAATAGATATTAAAGGTAAACAAGCAAACACTAACTAAAACACAATAAAACATGAAGATATACTGAAGTTGGGAACAAAACAAGGTAAAAATTATGAAAGAGTTGGTTTATTCATAAAAATATATACACATAAAAACAAGTAAAATCAATAGTTATCAAAAGTGTAAGACTATGTTTCAACATCTCAAGAGGGAAGTTGACGCACTGCCCATTCTCAACCAAAGAGAAGTTGGTCTTGATGTTGGTCTCCTTAGCTCGGCAACCAAAGGAAGAGATTGGTCAACCGGAGAGAAGCTTGGCCAACACAGGATTGTTTGCCCAAGAGAAGCTAAGAGAAATTTTAAAAGGGTAAATGATTTATTGCCCTGACAACATACAATATAACAAAGGAACAAATTCAATGACCTCGGTCACCAGGAAGAAATTCGACCTAGAAAAAGATTTTCAGAGGAAGTTGAATCATGTAAAAAAGCTATTCCCACTAGTTGTTTTTATAGCATTCCTAAGTAGATAAAATTCTTAAAGAACTCATTAAAGATCAACTTTTCTGTATTCATATAAGTGCACGTACACTTTTAGATTATAAAAGACGAGTTTCATTTTTGTTATAATTTTTTAGTTTAGGCTAAATTTAGCTTCACCAAATCAAAGTAAGAATTTCTAAAAGCTATTGATCAGCATAAAATTTCTAAAGGCTTCCATCTTCTTACCATATATAAAGGTTCAGAACACGTACAAATGGAAATATTTTTTGTTGATTTAATACACACCCTCTTTTAATATAAATAAGGATTTAATATTTAATTGTAATATTTATTATTTTTAATTCTTAAAATGTTTCTGTTATGCTCTTTGTTTCTCTCAAAGTAGGTTTATAATGAAGATAATTTTTTAAGTATTTTGGGTTAGTGTGTGAGATAATTAGGACGACAATTGTTCTGATAGGTAGATATTATTTATTAAGATGCATACATTGGTTTTAATTGCAATTTACATTGTTTGACCAGTGAATGTAGTATTATTTGTATGATGAGTGACAACTGATGAATATGACAGGAAACTCTAAGTAAGAAGCAAGTGGATGTTCCTACCATGGAGGAAGAAAGAATAATTAGACTAAAATTGAACCATGGAGGGTTCAATTAAGAAATGCGAAACTCTTTAGACTTATAACATTTAGGGTTAGTTTTTACTTCATAACTTCCAACCATGGAGATAGTTTGCTCTCCTTCAACTTAGAATGACATAATATTAAAATCTTTATTATTTGTGTGGGTCTTTTGAAAGGGATTCACAGAAAAATACTAATAAAGTATGAGTTCAAGTAATATAAAAGATTCATATTATCTTCTACCAATAAATTTATAGGTTTTTTTTCCCTAGCGTTAAACTTTCTGGCTTTTCAATTTAACGTGGGACTTAGAATCAAATCTCAATTTCTAATATTGTGTTTTATTAGCAATTTGCTAGTACCCTGAAACAATGGCGGGATTTCAAAAGCCTTCCGGCTTTCCATCATTCTAACATACACATCATATTACATACATAAGCATTTTATTGCTAGTTTTATATTTTTTAAGAAGCTTAGTTGTAATGTTTTTAATTCATTTTGTTTTCATTTATTTGATGCAAGTGGATGAGTGATAAGTGATGAATACGACAGAAAATACTGAGTAAGCAAGTGGATGTTCCTCCTGCAGTAGCTGAAAAGGGAGAATAAATAGTTAGACTGAAATGGAAAGGAACAAACAATTAAAGAAGTACAAAAACTGGTTAGACTTACCTCCAAGTTGACATTGACCACGTCGCCCGAACACAAACATAGTTCCTTTTGTAGTGCAACTCACAACAGCAACAAGGCAAGCTCATATATATGTGCCATAGTCTACTTCAAACCCAGAAAGCACAAGGTCGTGAAAAATGGGAATGTCATCGAGTTTCCTAGTTACTTTTGTAGGAATTATAGTTCTTGTCATTCTCATTCAAGCTAAGGGCCAACCAGGTTTGTTAACAAATTAAAACATGCATTTTCATTATATCATTATTATTTTATAAAAGTTCAGCTGAAGAGTGCCATGCATATTTTTGTATGTTTATGTTTTAGGATTCATCAGCATAGATTGCGGAGCTCAAGCAGGTGTGAACTATACTGAGCCGTCACTAGACATAAATTACGTTTCGGATGCAGATTTCATAAATACTGGTGTAAGTGGGACAATATCATCTGAAGAGATGAGCAGATACAGTAATCAACGACAACTGTGGAGGCTGAGAAGCTTCCCGGAAGGAAAAAGGAACTGCTACAAAATAAGCGTCACTAGAGGCTCTAAGTATCTCATACGCACTATTTTTCTGTACGGAAATTATGATGGCCGAAATATGTTACCCCAGTTTGATCTTCTTCTGGGACCTAACCACTGGGATACAGTCACTATATTCAATGCATCAAGGTCCCAATCCAATGAGATCATTCATATACCTTCACTGGATTTCGTACAAATCTGTCTAGTGAACACAGGCAATGGCACACCATTTATAACTGCCATAGAATTGAGGACTTTGAGAAATGATACATACGTCACTCAATTCGGATCACTCGAACTTTACAATCACCTGCGTTGCGATTTGGGTTCAGACAGAGGCTACAGGTGAAATCGTATTTATGGATTAAATATTTTTCAGCCTTAAAAGATTGATTGATTTTATTGTACTTTTCTAATTCTGCCACAGGTACTGGTCTGATGCTTATGATCGTTACTGGTTTACCTGTGACTTCAACGAAGATTGGACACGGATAAATGCTTCGATTTACGCTGATTCTCGGATCTATATTTACAAACCGCCAGCTATTGTGATGAGCACCGCAGTCACACCAGCAAATGATAGTGCTCCGTTGGTAATAAGGTAGGAACCACAACATGAAACTGACCAATTCTATGTGCACATGTACTTCACGGAAATTCAAGTGTTGACCACGAATCAGACAAGACAATTCAACATCATGATAAACGCTCAATCATGGTTTCCAAATTGTTCTCCAGTGTACCATGATTGGCTTACTATATCTTCGACGTCAGCCATCAGTGGAAAAGAACTTAAATTTTCACTGGAGAGGACTGAAAATTCAACCCTACCTCCCATCATCAGTGGCATTGAAATTTACAGAGTAATAGACCTACAGAAACCAGAAACATTCCAAGGAGATGGTAGGCGACGAAATTATCATATTTTAAATCCATTTCTTTTGCTTACGTTATTGTGCATGATCTTATCTACCGTTTACAATTTTTTTGTTATCATTTCAAACAAAGTTGATGCTATTACTACCATCAAGTCAGTTTATGCGCTAACAAGAGATTGGCAAGGCGATCCATGCGCCCCTTTAGCCTATTTGTGGGATGCTCTCAATTGTTCTTATCAAGGAAATGATTCTCCAAGAATCACAACTTTGTAAGTCCTCATTATCAAATGTGACATGATTATTATTTAATTGTAATTGTTCAATAAATAATCTTAATAATATAAAATTATAATCTAATAGTTTGATGAATAAATTTGTTAAGTATTTTGTAATTTTTTGGATTTTTAAATTGAATCTCTAATATTAATTTCTTTGTTTATTGAATGATAAATTTTATTTTTAATATTTTCTATTTAGTTTGTCTTTCTATTTTTACCCGTCAACATAATAATATAATTGTCACTTGTATCTTTTCCACTCAAACTCAATCAAATCACATATTCTTTGTCCAATCTCCTCCACCTCACCGATCAATTCATTTTTAGAGAGAAAAGGAACGAGTTTACCGATAAGTTGAAAAACACTACATGTTAACTCATCTTATTAATGAAAAAAAATCAAAAAGACACAGTGATTAGATAAAATTTAAAAAATATATATATTTTAAGCATTCAATCAAAGAAAAAAAATGTATGATAAACTTAATTAAAACTTAGTTAAGTGATGATTAAATGCTACTGTTCATATGGAAAACAGGAATTTATCTTCCAGTGGATTGTCTGGAAAGATTGACCCTTCAATTTCAAATCTCACCATGCTGGAGAAATTGTGAGTTTATCTGTTTCACCTGCTCAAATGAATCATGACCCAGAAAAAACAAAATCATATTTTCTATCTTTTTATTCTTTCATAAATATACTTTAGCTCAGAAGTCTTACCGTACATGTATAAAGACATATTAAAAGAGGAAGTTATTTGGCTTCCAGGGATTTATCAAACAATAGCTTAAACGGTGAAATTCCTGATTTTCTGTCACAACTACAACACTTGAAGATCTTGTAAGTTCCTTCATCGGTTATTCCTGTGATCCCCTTTATCATAATATACAAAGTTTACTATGTTTCCGATTTCTTTTTCAGAAACTTAGAGAAGAATAACCTCTCCGGTTTAATTCCCTCAGCACTTCATAGAGATTCCCTCACACTAAGGTATACATCTTACACCCATGACCTATGTCTTCTCATAGTCAGCTGTTGATTCTACTGAATATCTCGGCACAAGTTACACGAATTGAAGTATCTATAGAAAATTCTTATGACTTGTACGACTTACTGGGAGTTAAAATATAAACCTACTGTGAATTTATCGCAGTGTGGACCAAAATCCATATCTATGTGAACCTGATCAATGCAACCAGGAGGAAGACACGAAAAGCAATAGCATTGTTACACCCTTGGTAGCATCTGTTGGCGGGGTTTTGATTCTTCTGGTAGCAGTGGCAGCTATATTGTGGACTGCTAAAAGAAGAAAAGTGAAAGGTGATGCTACAATTGTTTAGATTCATAATTATTTTTTTTATAATTTTCCAGATAAATTTAGTTTTTTAAAGAACTGGTGTATGACATTCAACAGCTCTGACGGTAGAAAAGGATCAGAGTGAGAAATCACGGCAATACACTGAACAAGATGATTCATCACTGCAATCCCAAAAGCAGATATATGCATACTCTGACATCGTTAAAATCACCGACAATTTCACTACAGTTGTTGGTAAAGGAGGATTTGGAACAGTTTATCTGGGCTATATCGAAGACACTCCAGTTGCAGTGAAAATGCTTTCCCCATCTTCTGTTCGTGGTTATCAACAATTTCAAACAGAGGTAAGCTTTTTAATCACATTATACTAAGTTCCTGAGCGCAGCAATTAATATACTAAGTTAAAACATTGTTGACATTTTGATTTACAGGTTAAACTTCTTATGAGAGTTCATCACAAAAATTTGACCTCCCTTGTTGGTTACTGTAATGAAGGAACCAATAAGGGTCTCATATACGAGTACATGGCTAACGGAAACTTACAAGAACATCTCTCTGGTTTGCACCCAAAAAAAATATTTTGTTGTTTAAAATATGAGCAATAAATTTCCAAACTTCGTGGATATGGATATTTCTTCATTGGACAATTTTTTACTAGTCATATGACTAACATTTAGTGAACCAAAAGTATGTACAAAAAGTGATAGAACTTGATTACGCAGGTAAACGAAGCAAAAGAAATTTCTTCAGCTGGGAAAAGAGACTTCGTATAGCAGTGGATGCAGCCTCAGGTAAGAAAGTACACCAATAATATTCTTTTCTTAATTCTTCATTCCTCTCTAAATATATACTTTGGGCCTCAGGATTGGAGTATCTGCAAAATGGTTGTAAGCCACTAATATTCCACAGAGACATAAAATCTACAAACATCTTGTTGAATGAACACCTCCAAGCAAAATTATCTGATTTTGGTCTATCCAAAATTATCCTAACAGATGGGGAAACTCATGTGTCAACTGTTATTGCTGGTACTCCTGGTTATCTAGACCCTGAGTGAGTCCATTAATTATACTTTCTTGGAAAATTTAGTAATTCTATCTGAATGTTTATGTTCACAAACTTCTAGCAGAAAATAAATTGAGTTGCATTCTGTCCTACAGATACTACCTAACCAATAGATTAACAGAGAAGAGCGACGTTTACAGCTTTGGTGTTGTGCTTTTAGAGATAATCACAAGTCAACCAGTGATAGCAAAGAATCAAGAAAAAACCCACATAAGTGAATGGGTTAGGTCCTTGATTGCAAAAGGTGATATCGATGCCGTTGTTGACTCAAGGTTGGAAGGAGATTTTGACAGTAACTCAGTTTGGAAAACTGTAGAAATAGCAACGGCATGTGTATCTCCAAATCCCAACAGAAGGCCAATCATAAGTGTGGTGGTGAATGAACTGAAAGAGTCTTTAGCAATGGAATTAGCTCGAACTGAAGATAGAAGCACTAATACAAGTTATTCAGTTAAACAGGTCATCAGGAATCTGAATACAGAATCTCTTCCCCAGGCCAGATAAACGGTTGCCCAATGTAAGATGATTATAGTCATACTGTAATGTACCACTTGAGATTGTTTGAAGATGAACATTGCTAGGATTGATTGGTGAGTGAAATGGAGTTGCAAATAGAAGAAAATAAATAAATAATCAGTAATGAATTTCAATTTGCCATTGGTGTTATTTTTGCTTGCGTTCTTGTTCCGGTGAATGTAGTTTCATGTTAGTTTTTTCAAACTTACACACATCCCTCAATCTTGAATTGAATTGAACCGAATCGAACTGAGTTGAGCCGAATCAATCAAACTGAATCGAGTTGAACCGAACCAAGTCGAGTCAAACCAGACCAAACCGAGTCGAGTCAAACCGAACCAAACCGAATCGAGCCGAGCCGAATCAAACCAAACTGAATCAAATAGAGTCGAACCAAATTGAACTGAGCAAAATCAAACCAAACCAAACTTAACCGAGCTGAACCGAACCGAGTCAAACCGAACAAAAACGAACCGAGCCGAACCGAACCGAATCAAACCGAACCAAACCAAGCCGAACTGAGTCGAGTCGAACCAAATCGAGCCAAACCGAACCTAGTCAAATTGAACCGAATCGAATCAAATCAAACCAAATTAAACCGAACTGAAACAAACCGAACCAATGAACTGAACTTTTTCAAAAATATATATCTTTTCTACCTTAGGTTATTTTCATTCAAGCTATAACAGATTTATCACTCCAAGCACTTCCAACACGCCTAATTACAGCAGCTAGATTCAACCAATTCAGTTTACAGACCTCACGCTACAATTTCATACATCACACGCATCAACATGTATGACCCACTTACTATAAAGCTTAAACAAGCAAACCAAACAACACACCCATTAAGGAATTTAACATACATACAAATACTGCAAGCAAATTGAAAACAATATCTAGCTCCCCTTACCTAGAAAACTCCACAGCACAGCTTACAATACAGTTCTCTGCAGCACCTCACACAGCAAGGGCACAACCCCACTCTACAAATCACCCAAGTGGCGATAGAAACAACTCTTAGAGCTAGAACGAACAGAGGAAAAACGTAAAGAAGGGTACACTAGGCACATGCAACTTGCCCTAAGTCCCAAACAGCGGAGAACAATGAAGAGCTACTTACCCACTGAAGAATGAAAATCTATTCAGATGGTTGCGAAGGTCTCAACACCGTAGTCACCTGAGCACCACCTAATCAACAATGCAACGGCTGAATGTGAGGGAATGGTAGAGACAAGGTAGAGCAAGGTTAGGAAAAATAAGAGTTCTAGAAAGAGAAGGGAAAGTTGGCTAATGAACTCAGATTTTGAAATATCCCTTCTAAGGTCATGATGTCCTTAGTTTTACGAGTATGGCTGCCTCAATCTAAGGCCCAATAACCCTACATTTTCAAGCTCTTACACACATTGTCTAATTGATCATATACTTTAGTTAAGATTCTAATTTGTTATATTTAATATAAATATTAGCACAATTATACATTTGAAAATTTTGACAATGTATAAAAAAATTGAAAAGCTATTTGTATAACAACTTATTCAACAACAATTCTGGCGTTTATTTCTTTCATACTCATAATTTATTACACGTTATGAATAGAAGATAAAAGAAAAGATTACAAAATTATTGTATGAAATGTTGTATTTTTATCATTTCTAAGTAGACAGCATTCTTAAAAACTCAGTAGCAATCAGTTTTTCTGTATTCATATCAGTGCACGTACACTTTTTAGATTATAAAAGACGAGTTCCATTTTTCTTATAATTTGAATTTAGGCTGAATTTAGCTTCACCAAAGAAAAGTAAGAATTTCTAAAATGCTATTGATCTGCATAAAATTTCTAAAGTCTTCCATCTTCCATCTTCCATCTTCCATATATAAAAGTTCAGAACACATACAAATGGAAATATTTCTTGTTGATTTAATACACCCTCTTTTAATATAAGTAATATTTCAATTTAATATTTATTATTTTTAATTCTTAAAATGTTTCTGTTATGCTCTTTGTTTCTCTCAAATAAGGTCTACAATGAAGATAACTTTATGAAGTAGTTTTGGTTAGTGTGTGAGATCATTAAAACGACATTTATTATAAATAGGTAGAGATTATTTGTTAAGATCCATCCATTAGTTTTAATTACAATTTACATTGTTTGACCAGTGAATGCTCTATTATTTTTATGATGAGTGACAACTGATGAATATGACAGGAAACTCTAAGTAAGAAGCAAGTGGATGTTCCTACCATGGAGGCAGAAAGAATAATTAGACTAAAATTGAACCATGGAGGGTTCAATTAAGAAATGCGAAACTCTTTAGACTTATTACATTTAGGGTTAGTTTTTACTTCATAACTTCCAACCATGGAGATAGTTTGCTCTCCTTCAACTTAGAATGGCATGATACTAAAATCTTTATTTTCACATTGATTGTGTGAATCTTTTAAAGGGATTCACTGAAAAAAAAAATAATACTAAAAAGATATGAGTTTAAACAATATAAGAGATTTATATCATTTATAACTCAATCTCAAATACAATAAATTTATAGGTTCTTTTTATATATAACATTAAACTTTCTCGTTATTTAACGTGGGACTTAGAATCAAATTTAGATTTCTAGTATTGGGATCTATTAACAATTGGCTAGTACACTGAAACAAACAAAGGCTATATTTCAAAAGCTTTCCGGCTTTTCATCTTTCTAACATACACATCATATTACATACATAAGCATTTTATTGCTAGTTTAATATTTTTTAGGATGGTAATGTTTTTAATTCATTTTTGTTTTCATTTATTTTGATTGACCAATTAATTTAGTATTATTTTAATGATGCAAGTACATGAGTGATAAGTGATGAATACGACAGAAAATACTGAGTAAGCAAGTGGATGTTCCTACTGCGGTAGCTGAAAAGGAAGAATGAATAGTTAGACTTAAATGGAAAGGAACAAAAAATTAAAGAAGTACAAAAACTGGTTAGACTTACCTCGACGTTGACATTGACCACGTCGCCCGAACACAAACATAGTTCCTTTTGCAGTGCAACTCACAACAGCAACAAGGCAAGCTCGTATATATGTGCCATAGTCTACTTCAAATCCAGAAAGCACAAGGTAGTGAAAAATGGGAATGTTATCGAGTTTTGTAGGAGTTCTGGTTCTTCTCATTCTCATTCAAGCTAAGGGCCAACCAGGTTTGTTAACAAATTAAAACATGAATTTTCATTAGCTCATTATTATTTTATAAAAGTTTAGCTGAAGTCTCAAGTGCCATGCATATTTTTGCATGTTTATGTTTTAGGATTCATCAGCATAGATTGCGGAGCTGAAGCAGGTGTGAACTATACTGATTCAGTATATGGCATAAATTACGTTTCGGATGCAGATTTCATAAATACCGGTGTGAGTCAGACAATAGCATCTGAAGAGCTCAAGAGACGAAGTAGTCAACGACAACTGTGGAGGCTGAGAAGCTTCCCGGAAGGAAAAAGGAACTGCTACAAAATAAGCGTCACAGGAGGCTCTAAGTATCTCATACGCACTACTTTTCTGTACGGAAATTATGATGGCCGAAATATGTTACCAGAGTTTGATCTTCTTCTCGGACCTAACAGCTGGGATACAGTCACTATATTCAATGCATCAAGGTTCCAGTCCTATGAGATCATTCATGTACCTTCACTGGATTTCGTACAAATCTGTCTAGTGAACACAGGCAATGGCACACCATTTATAACAGCCATAGAATTCAGGACTCTGAAAAATGAAGCATATGTCACTCAATTCGGATCACTGGAACTTTACAAAAACTGGCGTTGCGATTTGGGTTCGGACATGATCTACAGGTGAAATCATACATATGGATTAAATCTTTTTCAGCATTAAAAGATTGATTGATTCTACTGTACTTTTCTGATTCTGCCACAGGTACTCGTATGATGCTTATGATCGTTTCTGGGTTCTCTGTGACTTCAAGGAAGATTGGACACGGATAAATGCTTCGATTCCCGATGATTCTTTAAATCAGACCGAAGAACCGCCAGCTATTGTGATGAGCACTGCAGTTACACCAGCAAATGATAGTGCTCCGTTGGTAATAAGCTGGAAGCCAGAACATGAAACTGACCAATTCTATGTGTACATGCACTTCAAGGAACTTCAAGTGTTAACCACGAATCAGACAAGAGAATTCAACATCATGCTGAACGCTGCTGAATCATGGTTTTCAAATTGTTCTCCACGGAACTATAGAACTATATATTCGACGTCAGCCCGTAGTGGGAAAGAACTTAAATTTTCACTGGAGAGGACTGAAAAATCAACCCTGCCTCCCATCATCAATGCCATTGAAATTTACAGAGTAATAGACTTACAGAAACCAGAAACATTTCAAGAAGATGGTAAGCCACGAAACTATCTTATTTTAAATCTATTTCTTTTGTTTACGTTATTGTGTATGATCTTAGCTACTTTTTACAATTTTGTTTGTTATCATTTCAAACAAAGTTGATGCGATTACTACCATCAAGTCGGTTTATGCGCTAAAAAATGATTGGCAAGGCGATCCATGCGCCCCTTTAGCCTATTTGTGGGATGGTCTCAATTGTTCTTATCACGCAAATGATTCTCTAAGAATCACAACTTTGTAAGTCCTCATTATCAAATGTTACATGATTATTATTTAATTGTAATTGTTCAATATATTTTTATTTAATTATAATTTTTCAAAACGAATAATTAAATTACAAATTCCTTTTCGCATAAATATTTGATACATGGCAATGAATATTTTTCAAAAGATAATATTATACGAATTATTTGACCATTTAATTATTATGGTAAATATGAAATAAAAAAAATTAATAATATAAAATTATAATCTAACAATTTGATGGATAAATTTTTAATAGATTTAATTAAGTTTTAAGAATATTGTAAATTTGGATTTTTTAATTGAATCTCTAATAATAATTTCTTGAGTGATTCTCCCTTCATCTCTCTTTCCTTTCCCTGCACTTCCAAAATTATATATATATTCTTCAATCTTTTATTAAATTAATTATTTTTTACTTTTCTCTTCTATTTCTTCAGCAATGGTCTCAGCATCCCTTTTATTTTTCAATCAGCTTTTGAAAGCCGACGAACTCTTAATCGGTTTTTAAAAACTTTTAACGGACTTTTCGAAAATCAGTTAAAGAAGAAATAAACATTTTGAAATATGTGCAAGGAATAAACGTATTTCATTTAAGTAATAAACATATTTCAAAATATATGTTTCTTTCTTAAAATTAAGTTTCTTCTTTAATCGGCTTTTGAAAGTGATTAAGAGACATCGGCTTTCGAAAGCCAATTAAGAAAAAGAATGTATTTGAAACCTTAATTGGTTTTCGAAAATTGTTGAACTCTTAACGATTACGAATGTCAGATAAATAACAAAAGGAGTGTAATGAATGAGACCATCACAGAAGAAAGAAAAGAAAAAAAGTTTAATTTAATAAAATGTTAAAGATTATATATGTAATTTTGAAGGTGCTGGATGAAGAAAGGGAATTGCAAGGAGAATCATTCTAATTTTTGTTAATGCTATATATATTTTTTTAATATTTTCTATTTAGTGTGTCTTTCTATTTTTACCCGTCAACATAATGATATAATATTGTTACTTCTATCTTTTCCACACAAACTCAATCAAATCACATATTCTTTGTCCAATCTCCTCCACCTCACCGATCAATTCATTTTTAGAGAGAAAAGGAACGAGTTTACCGATAAGTTGAAAAACACTACATGTTAACTCATCTTATTAATGAAAAAAATTCAAAAAGACACAGTGATTAGATAAAATTTAAAAATATATATATTTTAAGCATTCAATCAAAGAAAAAAAAATGTATGATAAACTTAATTAAAACTTAGTTAAGTGATGAAATGCTACTGTTCATATGGAAAACAGGAATTTATCTTCCAGTGGATTGTCTGGAAAGATTGATCCTTCAATTTCAAATCTCACCATGCTGGAGAAATTGTGAGTTTATCTGTTTCACCTGGTCAAATGAATCATGAGACCAGAAAAAAATCATATTTTATATCTTTTTATTCTTTCATACAAATACTTGCATGCTCAGAAGTCTTACAGTACATGTATAAAGACATATTAAAAGAGGAAGTTATTTGGCTTCCAGGGATTTATCAAACAATAGCTTAAACGGTGAAATTCCTGATTTTCTGTCACAACTACAACACTTGAAGATCTTGTAAGTTCCTTCATCGGTTATTCCTGTGATCCCCTTTATCATAATATACAAAGTTTACTATGTTTCCGATTTCTTTTTCAGAAACTTAGAGAAGAATAACCTCTCCGGTTTAATTCCCTCAGCACTTCATAGAGATTCCCTCACACTAAGGTATACATCTTACACCCATGACCTATGTCTTCTCATAGTCAGCTGTTGATTCTACTGAATATCTCGGCACAAGTTACACGAATTGAAGTATCTATAGAAAATTCTTATGACTTGTACGACTTACTGGGAGTTAAAATATAAACCTACTGTGAATTTATCGCAGTGTGGACCAAAATCCATATCTATGTGAACCTGATCAATGCAACCGGAATATACACAAGAAAAGCATTGTTACACCCTTGGTAGCATCTGTTGGCGGGGTTTTGATTCTTCTGATAGCAGTGGCAGCTATATTGTGGACTGCTAAAAGAAGAAAAGTGAAAGGTGATGCTACAATTGTTTAGATTCGTAATTATTTTTTTTATAATTTTCCAGATAAATTTAGTTTTTTAAAGAACTGGTGTATGACATTCAACAGCTCTGACGGTAGAAAAGGATCAGAGTGAGAAATCACCGCAATACACTGAACAAGATGATTCATCACTGCAATCCCAAAAGCAGATATATGCATACTCTGACATCGATAAAATCACCGACAATTTCACTACAGTTGTTGGTAAAGGAGGATTTGGAACAGTTTATCTGGGCTATATCGAAGACACTCCAGTTGCAGTGAAAATGCTTTCCCCATCTTCTGTTCGTGGTTATCAACAATTTCAAACAGAGGTAAGCTTTTTAATCACATTATACTAAGTTCCTGAGCGCAGCAATTAATATACTAAGTTAAAACATTGTTGACATTTTTATTTACAGGTTAAACTTCTTATGAGAGTTCATCACAAAAATTTGACCTCCCTTGTTGGTTACTGTAATGAAGGAACAAATAAGTGTCTCATATACGAGTACATGGCTAATGGAAACTTACAACAACATCTCTCTGGTTTGCACCCCAAAAAGACTATTTTCTTGTTTAAAATCTGTGGACTAAATTTTCATACTTGTTTTTCTTTCTGAAACCGCGGATATGGATATTTTCTCATTGGACAATTGTACGAGTAATATGACTAACCTTTAGTGAACCAAAAGTATGTAGAGAAAGTGATAGAACTTGATTATGCAGGTAAACGAAGCAAAAGAAATTTCTTCAGCTGGGAAAAGAGACTTCGTATAGCAGTGGATGCAGCCTCAGGTACATCAATAATATTCTTTTCTTAATTCTTCATTCCTCTCTAAATATATACTTTTGGCCTCAGGATTGGAGTATCTGCAAAATGGTTGTAAGCCACCAATATTCCAGAGACATAAAATCTACAAACATCTTGTTGAATGAACACCTCCAAGCAAAATTATCTGATTTTGGTCTATCCAAAATTATCTGAATGTTTATGTTCACAAACTTCTAGCAGAAAATAAATTGAGTTGCATTCTGTCCTACAGATACTACCTAACCAATAGATTAACAGAGAAGAGCGACGTTTACAGCTTTGGTGTTGTGCTTTTAGAGATAATCACAAGTCAACCAGTGATAGCAAAGAATCAAGAAAAAACCCACATAAGTGAATGGGTTAGGTCCTTGATTGCAAAAGGTGATATCAATGCCATTGTTGATTCAAGGTTGGAAGGAGACTTTGACAGTAACTCAGTTTGGAAAGCTGTAGAAATAGCAACGGCATGTGTATCTCCAAATCCCAACAGAAGGCCAATCATAAGTGTGGTGGTGAATGAACTGAAGGAGTCTTTAGCAATGGAATTAGCTCGAACTGAAGATAGAAACACTAATACAAGTTATTCAGTTAAACAGGTCATCAGGAATCTGAATACAGAATCTCTTCCCCAGGCCAGGTAAACGGTTGCCCAATGTAAGATGATTATAGTCATACTCTTGAGATTGTTTGAAGATGAACATTGCTAGGATTGGTTTGTGAGTGAAATGGAGTTGCAAATACAAGAAGAAAATAAATAACCAGGAATGAATTTCAATGTATACCTATTTGCCATTGGTGTTATTTTTGCTTGTATTCTTTTTCCGATGAATGTAGTTTTATATGTTAGTTTTTTTAAGATTAAACACATCCTTTAATCCAAAAAATTTTAAGTAAATATATATAGGTAGATAGATTTTTTATCTTACTGATTTATCATTAATGAGACTTCTAACTCACCCGTAATATTTAACCTCATGTTTCAAAATTATATATCTTTCCTACCTTAGGTTTTATAATTTTTAAAAAAAAAACATAATTAGAAGTTTGGTATAAACATTTAGAAAAAAAGAAATCCTCTTATCATTACTGTCATGATAGGATTGGAAGTTGATAATACAAACTTTAGAGAAAAACATGAACTTCAAATGAATTAGTCTATTCATGTTACAATTAAATAACAGAAATTTGACACCTTGAGTCACTAAAGTAAAATTCAAACATAAAACAAAACACTCACAAAGATAGTCATTATAAGGTTTTCAAATGATTTTCTAATTTAATCAAATACGCAAAGATTCGCATAACTTTTCAAACATTTTAATTCAATGTGCAAACTTACCTGAATATTGTTCTATAATTAAATTGTTAAAATCCCTCCTCCAAGGGTTCATCATATCCAAGTACAACCAACTTTGAACTCCAAGAGCTTATCATATCCACATAAAACCAAATTTGAACTAAAATTGCAGAACCCTCCAAAAGGGACTCTTTCAAAAACAGGCGTATGCCACCTAGTGGAAAAAACACACGGTATTCTTTACTAAAGGCAAAATAATAGTTTGTTGTGTTTACCTCATGGCTCCATAGGTCAGCATTGAAAAACATTTCAATATTATATTATGATACTAGATTTGTTCATATATTACCACTGTGAACTTTGTTGTAACATCCTAAAAATATAATATTAAACTATAAAGGAATTATCACATAATTAATATAATAAATAAGTTAATAGACAAAAATATATTGTTAATTTACAGTCATCTATCATAACCATAAAAGAAACTTTTTGCACAAAAAAAAGTGTCCAACGCGATACGAAATTAAATGGGTTGCCTTATAAGATTGATTGATTTGTATCCGTGTTGAGTTTATCAAGGAGGAGGTTCACGGGGAAGACAGAAACACCAATGACTCACACTTCCCAACAATCTCCCTCTCAAGGGTGAGTCCCTTCCACATAGGTACACTCCCTTTCCAACAGAAGCATTCCCAACAAATCACAATTACGAGTAACTCTTTCCAACCGTCGTTCATCTTAACGAGTCTGAGCTGGTCACCAAGATAAACCATCGGCTCTGATACCACTATTAAGAAAATCTCATTTTACACAATATTTGCTTAAAATTGAGCCTCCTATTCATTGATAATTGAAGAACTTTAAATAACCGTGACATTTACAATATTACGGGAATAAAAATAAAAACTGAAAACAAAATATCAATATAGAAAATCATAATCACCTATCCCTATTTTATCTGTATCAAAATCAAACTAAATATTACTAAACCCAAAATTAATAAAATAAGATTTAAAAAAAATTATTAATAAAACCCTAAAATTTAAGTTTATCTTAACAAACTCTCCCTAAACTTATATTCTTCTTTCCTACATTTGGAAAAACCTTAAGACAATAGGTGTTTTAACCTTTATATAGTTTTCTATTTTCTCAATTCTATTCAACGTGCGACTTAGACTCAGATGTAGATTTCCAACAATCCGC
Organism: Vigna angularis; assembly: GCF_016808095.1. Lineage (NCBI taxonomy): Eukaryota > Viridiplantae > Streptophyta > Magnoliopsida > Fabales > Fabaceae > Vigna > Vigna angularis. The sequence goes on from NC_068980.1 coordinate 2,016,655, forward strand.
TTAATGTTTATGATGGTTTCTGGTACGCCTGTAACTTGGGCAACAATTGGAAACCACTAAGAGCTTCCATTTCTCATGAAACTGGATTAGTGCCGGGAGCTACTATCATGAGCACTGCAGTTGAACCAGAAAATGATAGTGCTCCGTTGGTAATAAGGTGGGAGACACGACATGAAACTGACCGATTCTATGTGTACATGCACTCACGGAAATTCAAGTGTTAGCCAAGAATCAGAGAAGACAATTCAACATCATGATGAACGGTAATCATGGTATAAAAATTGTTCTCCACTGTACCATGGAATGAATACTATATATTCGAATTCGATGTCACCCTTTAATAGTAAATAATATAAATTTTCCTTCGAGAGGACTGAAAATTCAACTCTCCCACCCATCATCAGTGCCATTGAAATTTACAGAGTAATAGACTTACAGAAACCAGAAACGTTTCAAGGAGATGGTATTTTTCATTTTTTAAATCCATTTATTTGGTTTACACTATTCTACATGAATTTAATTATCGTCAAGTGGATCATCAGGAAAGATTGACCCTTCAATCTCAAACCTCACCATGTTGGAGAACTGTGAGTTTTCTTTTTCTTTTCTTTTGTTTTATTTCACTCAACTGAAAAATCTCGTTTTAAATCTTTTTACTGTTTCCGTTATGTACTTATTATTTGTGAAGAATCGACATATATCTTTTCCTACTTGAGTCGAGATTCAAACATAGAAAAGGCTAAATTATTTGTTTTTCAGGGATTTATCTAACAATAGCTTAAATGGTGATGTTCCTGATTTTCTGTCTCAATTACAACACTTGAAGACCTTGTAAGTTTCTTCATTTACTCAATCACTATATACGTGATGTGATCCTCTCTATCAGATAATAGAAAACCATATTTTTTAGAAACTTGGAGAAGAATAATCTCTCCGGTTCAATTCCCTCTACACTTGTTGAAAAATCTCTCCGGTTCATAATATGGTTATTTATGTTGATGATTGTTAATTACTTATATTCAAGACAGTGTTTGAGATTCATATATACATGACTCACCCAATTTTTAAGCACAACCAAAATAAGTTGAAGAATATATTTAAATTATGGATTACTTCGAAACATAATCTTTCTGTGATTTCCATGCTATGTGGGTGATAATGCTAAATTTTACCATATGTTAAGCATCATTTTAGTAGCAAAATCAACTCCTTTCTAACTTATAACTTGCTTAATCCTCTTGTTTTGTCTTGTTTTCTTTATGTTTGTGTTTTTGGCTACTGTGATGTACTTTCATCAATAATCCCTTATTTTGTAGCTAAAAATGAGCTTGGAAGATTCTCCAACCATGTATAGAACTGGACCAAGAAGTTAGCACGGAGAAACGCTCGCCACACATGCAGGACACTCGCACAATCAGGACGTTCGTCCAAGATTCAGAACGTTCGTCCAAAAGAGAAGAGAGGGCGCTCGTCCAAGAGAGCGGACGTTCGTCCAGGAGGACGCTCGTCCCAGAAGCGGGCGCTCGTCCAAGAAGCAGGCGTTCGTCCAGGGAAGAGGACGCTCGTCCAGAGGAGAGGACGTTCGTCCCAGGCAGAGGGCGCTCGTCCAGCCAGGCAGAAGTGGACGCTCGTCCAGCCAGGCAGAGGACGCTCGTCCAGAACGCTCGTCCAAGAAGAAGACGCTCGTCCAGCCAGGCAGAAGTGGACGCTCGTCCAGCCAGGCAGAGGACGTTCGTCCAGGACGCTCGTCCAGAAGAAACGAGAGGACGCTCGTCCATGCAAGAGGACGCTCGTCCATGCAGGAGGACGTTCGTCCAGCAGAAGTGGACGTTCGTCCACTTTCAGTGTCCAGAGAGTTTCACGCCCGGGCGTGAGAAATGGGGCGCCCGGGCGCGACTTTTCGCCAGATTTGAATATTTCCAGAGAGTCTCGCGCCCGGGCGCGACTAACAGAGGGCGCCCGGGTGCGACTTTTACTGATGTGGCAGACAGCTTATTTAACCCAGAAACGCGAAGGGTTTCGGGTCTTTGGTCATTTGGAGGTGCGATTTTACGTCTGGAGCTCATGGAGGGCGTGAGGAGCTTGTGGGAACATCTCCTCCTCTTCTTTTGGGTCTCCTTCTTCTTCCATCTTCCATGTTGTAAGCTTTAGGGTTCTCCATGGAAATGGAGAACCAAACCCATCTTGTTGGGATTATTTGTAGCCTTTGAATTCTTGTGTAATTGTTGAATGATTTGATTATATATATGCCTTTTCTATCAATTGCTAGTATTCTTGTTTCCAATCTTAAAGCTTGCATGTAATGGGAACGTTCATGGCTTGATTTTGGGGTTTCATGGATTATGGGAACGTAAGATGAAATCTTGAACTGAAATAGGAGTCCTTGTGGGTCATTGATTCTAGGAATGGAAGATGATTCGCATGTTGTCTTAGATCCCAGCTCTTTAATGCGGGTTTTGCTTGTTAGATTGCCAAGGAATTGGGATTTGATAAGGAAAACCTAGGCTCTTTCACCTAAGGAATTAGGGCTAGAGTGTTTTAGTGGATTGACTTTAGTAAATTGATAGAGAGGAGACGAAATTGGTTATACACAAGAGTGCATTGGTGAAAACTAACCTTAACAATGTCATTTCATACCATTTCTAGTCTTTTCCATTTCCAAGTGTCTTCAATACCAAAGTCCAACCTTGTAATTATGTATGAATTTACTTTCCTGCACTTGTTCTGTATATTGATGTTATGTTATTGAGTCTATGTGAGTTGTTAATCGCACAATTCTCTAGTATTACGAGTCTCTTGGGAAAACGATACCCGGTCTTACCGGTTTATTACTTGAACGATTCGGTGCACTTGCCGAAATCGAGCCCAACAAGTATTTTTTGAGCTAACAAGTTTGTAGTGCCGTTGCCAGGGATTTGGGGGCTGAACCCGAGTCCCAGCAACGGCTATCAAAGTTAGTTTGGGCTTCATCAGTGGGTCAAAATCTATCTCTACGTGAATCTGGTCAAAGCGAGAAGGAAAAGAAAAACACTGTCACACCCATAGTAGCATCAATATGTTGGGTTCTGATTCTTCTAATAGCCGTTACTATATTGTGGATCCTTAAAAGGAAAAAATCAAAAGGTAATGCTGAACTAATTAAGAAGTACTTTTTATTAACAATTTACAAAAAGATTACCTTTTTAACCTATTATCTTTCGAAGTTGAAAGATTTCCATATTCGGTGGCAGTAAATCATCAGAATGAATTTCACAGCAATCCACAGAAAAGGATAATTGATAACGGTAATTTTTACCATTATCTTTGAACCAATTCTTGTACCAAATCTACCCTTTTTAAGCTTGAAACATGTTTAATCCTCCCTTTTTATCTAAGTTTGCGAATAAGTCTAGCTTAAGCGTTACATACAAGTTTTCATCATTAATTCCTCAAATTTGTAGGCGAATTGCAAGCTGTTAGAGAAGTACTGTATTTACCAAGAATGGGAGCAAGAAAAGGATTCAAAAGCAGGATCTGATGGAGCAGGAAAGGAAGTTCACGCCTAAGAGCCCAAGAAGAAGGAAGCAGGATACATTTTCTGCGCAAGCCTCGCGCCCGAGCGCGACCAAAAGGGCGCCTGAGCGCGACCATATGCGCGAGCTCCGCGCCTGGGCGCGACCAAGAGGGCGCCCGGGCGCGACCATCTGCGCGAGCTCCGCGCCTGAGCGCGAGAAAGAGGGCGCCCGGGCGCGACCTTCTGCGAGAGCTTCGCGCCTGGGCGCGACTGAGGAGGGGCGCCCGGGCGCGAACTCTGCTGACCTGGAACCCTAGATCTATTTAAAGCATTCTGTAACTGAGGGTGGCATCATCTTGGCGGCTGAAGCTTGGAACACCATTTTCGAACCTAAGGGAGCTGGTTTTGGGCAGTGGAAACTCTCCATCCTTCCTCCTTGGATCCCCATTCTTCCATTTTTCTCCATTGTAAGCTCAAGTTCTCCATGACTATGGAGAACTAATTTCAATTTGTTGGGGAATGATGTAGTTACGAAACTTTCATGTAAATGCACTTGGGTTTAATGAATTTAAGCTTCTTTCATTTGATTGTGAGTGTTTAATTTCCTTCTCTTAAAGCTTGTTGTGACTTGATCAACCATAGCATGATTCTTAGATTTGCTAGATATTGGAAAGTATTGTGTGGATCTTGAACTGGAATTAACGCCTAAAGGAGATTGTATCTAGGAATGGAGCTTGATCCTTTAGTTGTCATAAACCTCTAAGTGTAATGCAGATGAACTTTCTAGGTTGCCAAGGAATTGGGACTGCAAAAGTGAGTCTAGGCTTTTTCTACCAAGGAATTGGGTCTAAGTATAGTAGGAAGGTTGACAAACGCAATCAATTGATGAAGTAGTAATGTGCATTTGCATGATAGCGTAGTAATTACAATCATTCTCCAACATCTCATCCATATTGTTTCATTATCCATCAACCATTTTCAATCTTTTAGCCTCTAAGACGTTCATTTTATCGCATATTTATGAATGTAAATTTTATTACACTTGAATCATACCAAAATGATGTATTCTTAGTCTAAGTTAGTTAACTTATTATACGGTTTTAAAGTATTACACGAGTCTTTTGGGAAACGATATCCGGTCTTACCGATTTTATTACTTTGAACGATTTGGTACACTTGCCAAAGAGTTAACAATAATTCGTTCCAACAACGCAAAAGTCAAATGTACTCATACTATGATGTCCTTCAAATCACTAACAATTTCAATATAATTATTGGTAAAGGAGGATTTGGAACCGTTTACCTGGGCTTTATCGATGACACTCCAGTTGCAGTGAAAATGCTTTCTCCATCCGCAGTGGTTATGAACAATTTCAAGCGGAGGTATTAGTATTTAATCAATTTACTCTAAGTTTCTGATTTTGGTATCAAACCTATATGACTTTTATTTCCAGGTTAAACTTCTAATCAGAGTTCATCACAAAAATTTGACATCCCTTATTGGTTACTGTAACGAAGGAACCAATAAAGGCCTTATATATGAATACATGGCTAAGGGGAACTTAAGAGAACATTTCTCAGGTATTGGAATATAAATTGATTTTGTATGTTGGGCCTAAAAGATAAAAAACTCAGTATTAGCAAAGGCTAAATAGTATTCTAAAAAATCCTATATAGAAGGATTCTAGAATGTTCTATAAAAAATATATAGAGATGCTTATCTATAAAAATGTTTCTAGATAAGTTTAGAATAAATTATAAATTATAAAGTTTTAAAGTTCTAGAGAATTTTAGGAAGTGGTCTTATTAAGAACTTGGTCCAGAGGTTCTTTCCTTTTCTCTTCTATAACTGCTTCACCTGTTGCCATTTCTATGGATGATGATTTCTGCTTCTACCCTAAAATGTAATTGCATCCTTTTTCTTATTCTTTAATGTCTATTCAACTTGGGGATATAAATGAATTTTAGTTGAGATTTTTAATGTAAAATTTATTTTCTGTTTTTTTTTTTATTTTTCTACTCTCATTGCTTACAATTTCTTAAACTTAACCACTTTTTTTTAACAATTTTTTTTTACAGAAAAAATCACCGATAAAAGTTTGTATGCAACTTATTGAAATGACATTTATATTAGAATATAAGTATGAGTTTAAGTCTCATATTAAATATTTACGAGAAAATAAAACATCATATAAAAATAAAAAATTATTAATTTATTTTTTAAAAATTTTTTAATTAAAAATAATGTTAATATCTTATCTTATTAAACTCATGTTTCATTTTGGTTAATATTTTTTCAGTGAATCCCTCCCTTAAACTTCACTTATAAGTCTATATATTGTGTTATAAAAGGACTTTCTAGGAGTAATATACAAAACATAACTGTAAATCTACTCAAAATAAATATATAATTCATTTTCACTTAAATGAACAATCTAAAACTAATTTTTCCCGAAAAATATAGTTTATTAGTAAATTCAATCTAACAAGAGAGGATAAACATAAAATAAGATTTTAAAGTATCTAAAAAAATCTTAATTTTGGACAGAATAAAAGCTAATTATTATAATCCCATGATCTTTTCCACTTCCCCGTGGTCTTTAAGACTAGGAAATTAATTTTTTCCACTTGTTAATTTTGTGTATTTATAGACATCATCCATTATTATTACTATTATGAGATTGTTGTATACTTATTCCAACCAAGAGTACCTTGATAAGATATCTAGTTTATCAGTCAGAGATTTCAAAATTCGATATCTTGATTTTCGGAGGTCTTAGAATGATTCAACTATTCACAGTTAGCACATTATCTAACTGGATCCTATACTTTAGTTAAGAAGTGTGTCTAATTTATTATATTTAATGTAAATACTATACATTTGAAAATTTTGACATTATATAAAAAAATTGAAATGCTACTTGTATAACAACTTATTCAACAAAAATTCTGGCGTTTATTTCTTTCATACTCATAATTTATTACACGTTATGAATGAAAAGATTACAAAATTATTGTATGAAATGTATTTTTATTTCTATGTAGACAGCATTCTTAAAAACTCATTAGCAATCAGTTTTTCTGTATTCATATCAGTGCACGTACATTTTTTAGATTATAGAAGACGAGTTTCATTTTTCTTATAATTTGAATTTAGGCTGAATTTAGATCAAAGAAAAGTAAGAATTTCTAAAATGCTATTGATCTGCATAAAATTTCTAAAGTCTTCCATCTTCCATATATAAAAGTTCAGAACACATACAAAGGGAAATATTTCTTGATGATTTAATACACCCTCTTTTAATATAAGTAATATTTCAATTTAATATTTGTTATTTTTAATTCATAAAATGTTTCTGTTATGCTCTTTGTTTCTCTCAAAGAAGGTCTACAGTGAAGATAACTTTATGAAGTATTTTTGGTTAGTATGTGAGATCATTGAAAGGATATTTATTCTAAATAGGTAGAGACTATTTTAATTACAATTTATATTGTTTGACCAGTGAATGCTGTATTATTTTTATGATGAGTGACAAGTGATGAATATGACTGGAAACTCTAAGTAAGAAACAAGTGGATGTTCCTACCATGGAGGAAGAAGAAAGAATAATTTGACTATAATTGAATGGACAACATAAATTAAGAAATGCAAAACTCTTCGGACTTATTACATGTAGGATTAGTTTTCATAACTTCCAACCATGGGGATAGTTTGCTCTCCTTCAACTTAAAATGGCATGATAAATCTTTATTTTTACATTGTTTGTGTGGGTTCACAAAAAAATATTAAAATACAGATATGACTTCAACTAATATAAAAAGATTTTTCTTCTAACTCAAAACTTTAAGACAAAATATATAAAAAAATTTACTTATAGGTTTTTTTCATATATATAGCGTTAAACTTTTTCGCTACAACGTGTGACTTAGAATTAAATCTCGATTTCAAAAGCTTTCCAGCTTCATATTACATACATAAGCATTTTATTGCTAGTTTAATATTTTTTAAGAAGCATAGTTGTAATGTTTTTAATTCATTTTTGTTTTCATTTATTTTGATTGACCAATTAATGCAGTATTATTTTAATGATGCAAGTACATGAGTGATAAGTGATGAATACGACAGAAAATACTGAGTAAGCAAGTGGATGTTCCTACTGCGGTAGCTGAAAAGGAAGAATGAATAGTTTGACTTAAATGGAAAGGAACAAAAAATTAAAGAAGTACAAAAACTGGTTAGACTTACCTCGACGTTGACATTGACCACGTCGCCCGAACACAAACATAGTTCCTTTTGTAGTGCAACTCACAACAGCAACAAGGCAAGCTCATATATACGTGCCATAGTCTACTTCAAACCCAGAAACCACAAGGTCGTGAAAAATGGGAATGTCATCGAGTTTCCTTGTTACTTTTGTAGGAGTTCTAGTTCTTGTCATTCTCATTCAAGCTAAGGGCCAACCAGGTTTGTTAACAAATTAAAACATGAATTTTCATTAGATCATTATTATTTTATAAAAGTTTAGCTGAAGTCTCAACTGCCATTCATATTTTTGCATGTTTATGTTTTTGGATTCATCAGCATAGATTGTGGAGCTCCTGAGGATGTGACCTATACTGAGTCCACAACAGGCATAAATTATACTTCAGACGCAAATTTGATTAATACTGGTATGAGTAAGTCGATAGAAACTAATCTCAAACAACAGTATCAGCGACAGATGTGGAGCCTGAGAAGCTTCCCGGAAGGAAAAAGGAACTGTTACAAAATAAGCGTCACAAGAGCCTCTAAGTATCTCATCCACACTACTTTTCTGTACGGAAATTATGATGGCCGAAATATGTTACCACAGTTTGATCTTCTTCTCGGACCTAACCGCTGGGATACAGTCACTATAGACGATGCATCAACTGACCAATCCAATGAGATCATACATGTACCTTCAATGAATTATGTGCAAATCTGTCTGGTTGACACAGGCAACGGCACACCATTTATATCAGCCATAGAATTCAGGACTTTGAAAAAGAATACATACGTCACTCAATTCGGATCATTGCAACTTTACAATTTCCTGCGCTGCGATTTGGGTTCAACCAAAGTCCACAGGTGAAACAATACTTATGGATTAAATGTGTTGCCTTATAATATGGATTGATTGATTATTGGATTTATTCTGATTTTCTCACAGGTACCCGGATGATATTTATGATCGTTACTGGTATAGTGGTTCTTCCTGGAACGCCTGTAACTTCGGCGAAAATTGGAAACCACTAAATGCCTCCATTCCCGATGATTCTTTAAGTCAGACGGATTACAAGCCCGGAGCAACTATCATGAGCACCGCAGTTGAACCACAAAATGATAGTGCCCCGTTGGTAATAAGGTGGGAGCCAGAACATGAAACTGACCAATTCTATGTGTACATGCACTTCACGGAAATTCTAGTGTTAACCACCAATCAGACAAGACAATTCAACATCATGAATGGTGAATCATGGTTTCAAAATTGTTCTCCAATCTATCATGGAATGAATACTATATATTCGATATCAGGCACCAGTGGGAAAGAAATTAAATTTTCCCTCGAGAGGACTGAAAATTCAACCCTCCCTCCCATCATCAGTGCCATTGAAATTTACAGAGTAATAGACTTACAGAAACCAGAAACATTCCAAGGAGATGGTAAGCCACGAAACTATAGTATTTTAAATCCATTTCTTTTGTTTACCTTATTGTGCATGATCTTAACTACCTTTTACAATTTTTTTATTATCATTTCAAACAAAGTTGATGCGATTACTACCATCAAGTCAGTTTATGCGTTGAAAAGAGATTGGCAAGGCGATCCATGCGCCCCTTCAGCCTATTTGTGGAATGGTCTCAATTGTTCTGATCACGGAAATGATTCTCCAAGAATCACAACTCTGTAAGTCCTCATTATCAAATGTTACATAATTATTATTTAATTATAATTGTTCAATAACTTTTTTCTTTAATTATAATTTTACAAAACGAATGGTTAAATTACAAATTCATTTCCCATAAGTCATACAAATAAGATATTTTGATACCTTGCAATAAATATTTTTCAAAAGATAATATAAGATGAATTATTTGACCATTTTATTATTATTATGGTAAATATGAAGTAAATCATTTTAATAAACCATTTTTAATAGATTTAATTAAGTTTTAAGTATATTTCAGTTTTGGATCTTTTTAATTGAATCTCTAATAATAATTTCTTTGTTTCATTGAATGCTCAATTTTTTTCCTAAAATTTTCTATTTATTGTGTTTTCTATTTTTACCCGTCAACATAATGATATAATTGTTACTTCTATCTTTTCCACTCAAACTCAATCAAATCACATCTTCTTTGTCCAGTCTCCTCCACCTCACCGGTCAATTCATTTTTAGAAAGAAAAGGAATGAGTTTACCGATAAGTTGAAAAACATTGAAAAACACTACACGTTAACTCATCTTATTAGTGGCAAAAATCAAAAGACACGGTGATTAGATAAAATTTTAAAAATATACATATTTTAAGCATTCAATGAAAAAAAAATGTATGATAAACTTAATTAAAACTTAGTTAAGTGATGAAATGCTACTGTTCATATGGAAAACAGGAATTTATCTTCCAGTGGATTGTCGGGAAAGATTGACCCTTCAATTTCAAATCTCACCTGCTCAAATGAATCATGACCCAGAAAAAACAAAATCATATTTTCTATCTTTTTATTCTTTCATACATATACTTTATGCTCAGAAGTCTTACCGTACATGTATAAAGACATATTAAAAGAGGAAGTTATTTGGCTTCCAGGGATTTATCAAACAATAGCTTAAACGGTGAAATTCCTGATTTTCTGTCACAACTACAACACTTGAAGATCTTGTAAGTTCCTTCATCGGTTATTCCTGTGATCCCCTTTATCATAATATACAAAGTTTACTATGTTTCCGATTTCTTTTTCAGAAACTTAGAGAAGAATAACCTCTCCGGTTTAATTCCCTCAGCACTTCATAGGGATTCCCTCACACTAAGGTATACATCTGACACCCATGACCTATGTCTTCTCATAGTCAGTTGTTGATTCTACTGAATATCTCGGCGCAAGTTACACGAATTGAAGTATCTATTGAAAATTCTTATGACTGGGAGTTAAAATATAAACCTACTGTGAATTTATCGCAGTGTGGACCAAAATCCATATCTATGTGAACCTGATCAATGCAACAAGAAGAAAAACAAGAAAAACAATAGCATTGTTACACCCTTGGTAGCATCTGTTGGCGGGGTTTTGATTCTTCTGGTAGCAGTGGCAGCTATATTTTGGACCGCTAAAAGGAGAAAAGTGAAAGGTGATGCTACAATCGTTTAGATTCGTAATTTTTTTTTTATAATTTTCCAGATAAATTTAGTTTTTTAAAGAACTGTTGTATGACATTCAACAGCTCTGACGGTAGAAAAGGATCAGAGTGAGAAATCACCGCAATACACTGACCAAGATGATTCATCACTGCAATCCCAAAAACAGATATATGCATACTCTGACATCGTTAAAATCACCAACAATTTCAATACAGTTGTTGGTAAAGGAGGGTTTGGAACAGTTTATCTGGGCTATATCGAAGATACTCCAGTTGCAGTGAAAATGCTTTCCCCATCTTCTGTTCGTGGTTACCAACAATTTCAAACAGAGGTAAGCTTTTTAACACATTATACTAAGTTCCTGAACGCAGCAATTAATATACTAAATTAAAACATTGTTGACATTTTGATTTACAGGTTAAACTTCTTATGAGAGTTCATCACAAAAATTTGACCTCCCTTGTTGGTTACTGTAATGAAGGAACCAATAAGGGTTTCATATACGAGTACATGGCTAACGGAAACTTACAAGAACATCTCTCTGGTTTGCACCCAAACAAATATTTTGTTGTTTAAAATATGAGCAATAAATTTCCAAACTTCGTGGATATGGATATTTCTTCATTGGACAATTTTACTAGTCATATGACTAACATTTAGTGAACCAAAAGTATGTACAAAAAGTGATAGAACTTGATTACGCAGGTAAACGAAGCAAAAGAAATTTCTTCAGCTGGGAAAAGAGACTTCGTATAGCAGTGGATGCAGCCTCTGGTAAGAAAGTACACCAATAATATTCTTTTCTTAATTCTTCATTCCTCTCTAAATATATAGTTTTGGCCTCAGGATTGGAGTATCTGCAAAATGGTTGTAAGCCACCAATATTCCACAGAGACATAAAATCTACAAACATCTTGTTGAATGAAAACCTCCAAGCAAAATTATCTGATTTTGGTCTATCCAAAATTATCCTAACAGATGGGGAAACTCATGTGTCAACTGTTATTGCTGGTACTCCTGGTTATCTAGACCCTGAGTGAGTCCATCAATTATACTTTCTTGGAAAATTTAGTAATTCTATCTGAATGTTTATGTTCACAAACTTCTAGCAGAAAATAAATTGAGTTGCATTCTGTCCTACAGATACTACCTAACCAATAGATTAACAGAGAAGAGCGACGTTTACAGCTTTGGTGTTGTGCTTTTAGAGATAATCACAAGTCAACCAGTGATGGCGAAGAATCAAGAAAAAACCCACATAAGTGAATGGGTTAGGTCCTTGATTGCAAAAGGTGATATCGATGCCGTTGTTGACTCAAGGTTGGAAGGAGATTTTGACAGTAACTCAGTTTGGAAAACTGTAGAAATAGCAACGGCATGTGTATCTCCAAATCCCAACAGAAGGCCAATCATAAGTGTGGTGGTGACTGATCTGAAAGAGTCTTTAACAATGGAATTAGCTCGAACTGAAGATAGAAGCACTAATACAAGTTATTCAGTTAAACAGGTCATCAGGAATCTGAATACAGAATCTCTTCCCCAGGCCAGATAAACGGTTGCCCAATGTAAGATGATTATAGTCATACTGTAACGTAACACATGAGATTGTTTGAAGATGAAAATTGCTAGGATTTGCTGGTGAATGAAATGGAGTTGCAAATAGAAGAAAAAAATAAATAATCAGGAATGAAATTTCTGCTGCTATATTGGAAGGTTCCCCTTTCAGATTTTGGTTGGTTTTATATATAGATATATATATACAAAAATTAATAACTATGATGGAAATAAAGGAAACAAAAAGCCTTGGAGTTTCAGATATTCAGGTAAAGCTGGTTACCATGTTAAGATGAGTATTGGATTGGTGAGTATTGCAATGTAAGAATGAGATCAAGCAAAAATCATCTCAAACCTCTCTTTTTCTTTTCTATTGTAATTTTTGAATTATTATATATCAATTTTTCAATTTTAAATTTTGCATAATTTTTTATTTATAAAAATAGATAGACTAGAAATAGAAACGATATCTCTTATCTCAATAACACCAAAGATAGGAATATGAAAGTGATTACTTACATTATTATAAATGTAAATGAGTTAAAAATTTTATATTAAATAGAAATGAGAATAGTAAATTTTTATGATTTTAAATCATTAGTGATATTAGGTTTTCTACATCAACAATTCATAAGTCTCATAAGGATAAATCTATTCTAATTATTCTGTATCTCTCCTAATAATATGTTAACACACCTTTAGAATGGTGAATCTCCTTAATCTAGATAGTACATAGATGCTTTAATTTACATGCAACTTTTTTTAATGTACTGGTTCATTAGAAACTAGTAAGAGAATATATATATATATATCAATCACTATTATAAATTGAAACAAGGATAGAAGTCAAATGTAATCATATCTCAATTACAATATTATAAATTATAATATTTAATTCTACATTTTACCATTCAATTATTTATTATTATTATTATTGACAATCACATATAAAATCTTTTAAATAAAAAACGACATAAAATTATGTGATTTACAAAATATCCTTCGTTTTAAAGCTCTTTCATTTGAATCCTTTTGTTATTTTTAAGAACCCATAAATTTCAACAAGCATACTGACAACAATTTTATATCATCTGTTATTTTACAATGAACAAACTTCTAAATTGGTCATTCAAAATATTGATTTTCCAAATTTGTGTCTCCTAAAATTGTTCCACAGATAACAAAAGATTATTAATGTAATAACTATCCAGATTTTTTTTTCAATCGTTTTCTTCGAATATATAAAGTATTTCCATGATTATCTTGAATTATAGAGCAACTAAAATATGACATAAAAGACGTAAAATGTTGTTATGGGTAATACTTTGGTAATGAATTAATTTTTTTAACGGCTTAATTTGTTGACTAAAATCTTGAAAGATTAATACGATGAAGCATATGATTTTAGAGACCGGGGTTTGCTTTTCTTATTTTTAACATATTTTTAAAAGTAACATCCTTAAGACTTAGTAAACACGAGGAAGACAAGTATATATTCCCATGTATATATATATTACACCAACATGGTCGTTATTGGATTATTTCTCCCTTATATGTGACAATTTATTTCATATTAAAGATAGTTGTCATATTAATTCCCACGACTTTTTCTGCACTGTGTTGTACGAGCAAGGAAAGTAGAATTATCTTTTTCATTGTACGTAATGGCCAAATGTAAATCTTATGAAAGTGAGAGACGTATACATTTTATGAGGATCATAAAACTCTGTTGTGGCATTATTCTAAGTAGTGTTCTCTCAGCAAATAGGATTATTATAACTCACTCAAACCAGGTTTCAAATGCCTTCCATCATTATAATAAATGTAAATCTTTATACCATGATGAGGCCCAATTTAACTTGTTAGCCGTTGCTAGGACTCGGGTTCAATCCCCAAATCCTTGGCAACGACACTAAAAACTTGTTAGCTCAAAAAATACTTGTTGGGCTCGATTTCGGCAAGTGCACCGAATCGTTCAAGTAATAAACCGGTAAGACCGGGTATCGTTTTCCCAAGAGACTCGTAATACTAGAGAATTGTGCGATTAACAACTCATATAGACTCAATAACATAACATCAATATACAGAACAAGTGCAGAAATGTAAATTCATACATAATTACAAGGTTGGACTTTGGTATTGAAGACACTTGGAAATGGAAAAGACTAGAAATGGTATGAAATGACATTGCTAAGGTTAGTTTTCACCAATGCACTCTTGTGTATAACCAATTTTATCTCCTCTCTATCAATTTACTAAAGTCAATCCACTAAAGCACTCTAGCCCTAATTCCTTAGGTGAAAGAGCCTAGGTTTTTCCTAATCAAATCCCAATTCCTTGGCAATCTAACAAGCAAAACCCGCATTAAAGAGCTGGGATCTAAGACAACATGTGAATCATCTTCCATTCCTAGAATCAATGACCCACAAGGACTCCTATTTCAGTTCCGGGTTTCATCTTACGTTCCCATAATCCATAAAACCCCAAAATCAAGCCATGAACGTTCCCATTACATGCAAGCTTTAAGATAGGAAACAAGAATACTAGCAATTGATAGAAAAGGCATATATATATTCAAATCATTCAACAATTACACAAGAATTCAAAGGCTACAACTAATCCCAACAAGATGGGTTTGGTTCTCCATTTCCATGGAGAACCCTAAAGCTTACAAGATGACCATGGAAGAAGATGAAGAACCCAAGAGGAAGAAGGGAGTGTTCCCACGAACCCTAGCAGTCCTCCAAGCTCTCCTCTGAGTGAAATCGCGCCTCCAAATGACCAAAGACCCCAAACCCTTCGCGTTTCTGGGTTAAATAAGCTGTCTGCCACATCAGTAAAAGTCGCGCCCGGGCGCCCTCTGTCAGTCGCGCCCGGGCGCGAGACTCTCTGGAAAAATTGAAAAATGGCGAAAAGTCGCGCCCGGGCGCTCCATTTCTCACGCCCGGGCGTGAAACTCTCTGGAAGCTGAAAATGGACGAACGTCCACTTCTCGCTACCGAGCGTCCACTGACGAGCGTCCTGGGTGGACGAGCGTCCTCTGCGTGTTTCGCTGGACGAGCGTCCTCTTATCTCGCTGGACGAACGTCCTCTTATCTTGGACGAGCGTCCTCGGACGAGCGTCCTCTTCTGCATGGACGAGCGTCCTCTCGTTTCTTCTACATGGACGAGCGTCCCTCGTGTCTGGCTGGACGAGCGTCCTCTCTGCAACTTGGACGAGCGTCCTCTGCCTGGCTGGACGAGCGTCCACTTCTGCCTGGCTGGACGAGCGTCCACTGCCTGGGACGAACGTCCTCTCCTCTGGACGAGCGTCCTCTTCCTGGGACGAACGTCCTCTCTGTTAGCTTGGACGAGCGCCCACTTATCTCAGGACGAGCGTCCACTTGTTTCTTTGCTGGACGAACGTCCACTTCTCTGGCGAGCGTTCTCTCTTCTCTTTTGGACGAGCGTCCTTTCTTGTCTTTTTCTGGACGATCGTCCCCTCTAAACGTCCTGGACGAGCGTACTCTTGCTGGCGACGAGCGTTTCTGCATGTGCATGCTTTGGTTTGCTCTATAATTTGTTGGAGACTCTTCCAACCTCATTTTTAGCTACAAAATAAGGGATTATTGATGAAAGTACATCAAAGTAGCCAAAAACACAAATATATAGAAAACAAGACAAAATAAGAGGATTAAGCAAGTTATAAGTTAGAAAGGAGTTGATTTTGCCATTAAAATGATGCTTAAAATATGGTATAATTTAGCATTATCAAAATACCCCCAAACTTACAACTTTGCTTGTCCTCAAGCAAAAGTACTTCTCCTAGCAAACAATTCAATCACAATGGTCTAGCAACTCAAGCATAGTTTCAATCAAATAAACAAAATCAATCATGCTTGCTCAACTTATAAATCACATTCAAGAGACAATATAGTCTTAGCAAGCTAAACTTCAATCATGGTGCTCACAAATTAAAAATCACAAGATAGATGCAAATGATAGATCAACAAACATGGCAAGTTGTTTTCAATGAGTGCATGGAACCAATCCTCACCAAGGAAAGTGTTTCACTCAAGCACAATGGTGTATAAGGATGTGTGTCTAACTCTCAACTATCACAATGTTACACAAATCAACTTTGCCTTTTGTTTCAACAATTTCAAACACATTTACAAGCAAGTTACATCACAAGGACTTTGATTGGCTTGTATTATGGCTGGGCTAAGAAGAAAAATTGGTTTTTCTGGACAACAAAGCACCTTGAGATAAGAGAACAAACAATTTGATTCATGATATAGCTTAGTATCTCTTTTTCTCCAAAATTGAATAACCCACTTCTCAACCTATTTCCCAACTCTTTTTCATTGAATTCATGTTTTTGTCTTTCTTCTTCTTTCTTCTTTTTCTTTCTTTTTACTTATCTTATTGTTTTTCTCAATGCTCCCCTTTTGACAAGAACTCCCCCAAACTTAGACCATTCTCCTCATCCTACCATATATGTTCATCTCAACTCAAGGTAAGGAGGTTAAGGATTTTTCAATAGGCTTAAGGTTTTAGGAGTGAGAAAGTTTCTTTAAGGTTCAAAGGTTATACATTGGCTTTTAGGCTCAAAATGTAGAAGAGGTGGAAGAACAAGATGGCCTTGATCATTTGTAACATGCAAGTAACAGTTCAAATAAAGAAACTTAGGCAAAATCAACTGTGGTTCCAAAGTAATAACATTCATCAATAAACTCTGAGGCACAACATCTCACAGGTTTACTCAGGGTTCCAAAATTTGATAAACATCATGCCAAGAATATTGATCACAATTAAAACCAAGCATCTATCTAAACAGATACAAGCAACCACAATCTCTGTTCAACAAGCTCAACCACATAATCTCAATCAGATTTTCAAAACAATTCTCATGGATAAAGAGCAAGCACAACAGATTTGTATTCAATTCAAGCATAACTAATGATTCACTCAAATCACCAGACCAATTGCACAAGAACTATCCACAAGGCAAGTCAAAAAAAGAAATCAAAAACACAAATACTGAAAGTAAATAAAACTTGAAATTAAAACTGAAAAACCGAATTAAAATGGACTCTTTGCAGCTCCAGCAGTGTAGGAGACTAGCTTCACTTTCATCTGCAACATCTTCCTCCAACAGTAGCTTATACTCCGCAACTGCTCCACCTCCCCCATCAGTAGGGGCCTGGACCCCAGGCCATGCTACACGAGCAGCAAAATCTTCATTTCATATGGTGCTCAACTCACGCATGCCTCAAAGGTTGGCCACTGGTGGTTTTAAACTCTTTAATTCCTAAGGAAGATCTTATCCTGTAACAAGAAAGCTCAAAGCAAAATTAGTATCCCATAGTCAACAACTCAAGAGAAGAATCCAACAACACACTAAAAGAAATGTGCAAAGGAAAACAAAGAAACAAAACAATGAAAGCCAAAACAAACAAAGACAAAAGTACTAGAACAAAGAGGGAAGTCTTAAAATTAAGCTTCCCAAAGGTACAACAACACAAAAAGGTATAAAAACACATCAAAAGGAGTGTGTTAAAGAGTGCAAAAGAATGGGAAACTCATCATAAATCAAGAAAAACAAAAGTGCAGAACCAGAATTTTTGGTGTTGGACGCCCCTGGTGCAGCTCGCGCTCGGGCGCCCCTCAGCAGGGGGCGCTTGGGCGCCACTCGGTCAAGTTGGTGCAGGATGGCCCTCGTGCAGCTCGCGCTCGGGCGCCCCTCAGCAGGGGGCGCTTGGGCGCCATATCAGTTTTCTGCATAATGCAGATTTCTGCGAAATTGGCCACTCACCATGTGATTTTTGGTTCTAGACCTTCATTCAATGCACTCACACACCAAACCAGCTAAAACTAACCTAATACACTTATACAAACCATCAAAACAACATCAAAACTCAAAAATCACAACAATGCAAAACTACACAAACATACAAAACATAAGCTACTAAAGCAAATAACACAAAAATCACACAAACACTAGTAAAAAGGGGTAAGAAAATTGGGTTGCCTCCCAAAAGCGCTTGTTTAACGTCATTAGCTTGACGGATTACTCAATGAAGTGCAAATGTTGATGTTGGTGTGCTCCTTCCACCAACTCTTCTTGAACCACTTTCTAGCCACCAAATCAACTCTCATAGCTTGAATTCTTCTTTTTAGCCCTTCCACTACCTTGACATCTTTAAATACTCAATCCTCTTGATCAACTTTGGCTTGCTAGGCTTGAGTTCCTTGTCTCTCATCAAAGGGTGGTGGTGACTGGTCTTTCTCTTTTCCTTCTCCCTTTCTTCATCTTACTTAGCACTTGGAGCATCTTCAATGAAGGGAGAATTTTGGGCAGCTTGTAGTGCTCAAGCTAGTTGTCTCCTTGTGTCCTAAAATTCCTTCAATCTCAGGGTCTTCATGATGCTTTTGAGGCTGCAGTCCTCCTTGTATGAACATCCCCTGCATACACTTAGACACAACTAGGCTAAAGCCACAAATTAGCCCAAGTAAAATTGAAAAATCTATTTACAACAAAAGAGTTAGTTCTATATACAAAATCAAGTCTACATAAGTTAGAAACCTCACAAAAGTCTAGTATTGACACGAGTCCCCGGCAGCGTGATGACCCAAAACTTTGATAGCCGTTGCTGGGACTCGGGTTCAGCCCCCAAATCCCCGGCAACGGCGCCAAAAACTTGATGAGGCCCAATTTAACTTGTTAGCCGTTGCTAGGACTCGGGTTCAGCCCCCAAATCCCCGGCAACGGCGCCAAAAAAACTTGTTAGCTCAAAAAATACTTGTTGGGCTCGATTTCGGCAAGTGCACCGAATCGTTCAAGTAATAAACCGGTAAGACCGGGTATCGTTTTCCCAAGAGACTCGTAATACTAGAGAATTGTGCGATTAACAACTCATATAGACTCAATAACATAACAAATATACAGAACAAGTGCAGGAATGTAGATTCATACATAATTACAAGGTTGGACTTTGGTATTGAAGACACTTGGAAATGGAAAAGACTAGAAATGGAATGAAGTGACATTGCTAAGGCTAGTTTTCACCAATGCACTCTTGTGTATAACCAATTTTATCTCCTCTCTATCAATTTACTAAAGTCAATCCACTAAAACACTCTAGCCCTAATTCCTTAGGTGAAAGAGCCTAGGTTTTCCTTATCAAACCCCAATTCCTTGGCAATCTAACAAGCAAAACCCGCATTAAAGAGCTGGGATCTAAGACAACATGCGAATCATCTTCCATTCCTAGAATCAATGACCCACAAGGACTCCTATTTCAGTTCAAGATTTCATCTTACGTTCCCATAATCCATGAAACCCCAAAATCAAGCCATGAACGTTCCCATTACATGCAAGCTTTAAGATTGGAAACAAGAATACTAGCAATTGATAGAAAAGGCATATATATAATCAAAGCATTCAACAATTACACAAGAATTCAAAGGCTACAAATAATCCCAACAAGATGGGTTTGGTTCTCCATTTCCATGGAGAACCCTAAAGCTTACAACATGGAAGATGGAAGAAGAAGGAGAACCCAAGAGGAAGAAGGGAGTGTTCCCACGAACCCTAGCAGCCCTCCAAGCTCTCCTCTCAGTGAAATCGTGCCTCCAAATGACCAAAGACCATTTCCCATTCGCGTTTTAGGGTTAAATAGACACATCAGCAAAAGTCGCGCCCGGGCGCCCTCTGTCAGTCGCGCCCGAGCGCGAGACTCTCTGGAAATATTCAAAACTGGCGAAAAGTCGCGCCCGGGCGCCCCATTTCTCACGCCCGGGCGTGAAACTCTCTGGACACTGAAAGTGGACGAACGTCCACTTCTGCTGGACGAACGTCCTCCTGCATGGACGAGCGTCCTCTTGCATGGACGAGCGTCCTGGACGAACGTCCTCTGCCTGGCTGGACGAGCGTCCACTTCTGCCTGGCTGGACGAGCGTCTTCTTCTTGGACGAGCGTTCTGGACGAGCGTCCTCTGCCTGGCTGGACGAGCGTCCACTTCTGCCTGGCTGGACGAGCGCCCTCTGCCTGGGACGAACGTCCTCTCCTCTGGACGAGCGTCCCCCTCTCTTGGACGAGCGCCCGCTTCTGGGACGAGCGTCCTCGGACGAGCGTCCTCCTGGACGAACGTCCGCTCTCTTGGACGAGCGCCCTCTCTTCTCTTTTGGACGAACGTTCTGAATCTTGGACGAACGTCCTGATTGTGCGAGTGTCCTGCATGTGTGGCCAGCGTTTCTCCGTGCTAACTTCTTGGTCCAGTTCTATACATGGTTGGAGAATCTTCCAAGCTCATTTTTAGCTACAAAATAAGGGATTATTGATGAAAGTACATCACAGTAGCCAAAAACACAAACATAAAGAAAACAAGACAAAACAAGAGGATTAAGCAAGTTATAAGTTAGAAAGGAGTTGATTTTGCTACTAAAATGATGCTTAACATATGGTAAAATTTAGCATTATCACAGCGGCGCCAAAAACTTGATGAGGCCCAATTTAACTTGTTAGCCGTTGCTAGGACTCGGGTTCAATCCCCAAATTCTTGGCAACGACACTAAAAACTTGTTAGCTCAAAAAATACTTGTTGGGCTCGATTTCGGCAAGTGCACCGAATCGTTCAAGTAATAAACCGGTAAGACCGGGTATCGTTTTCCCAAGAGACTCGTAATACTAGAGAATTGTGCGATTAACAACTCATATAGACTCAATAACATAACATCAATATACAGAACAAGTGCAGAAATGTAAATTCATACATAATTACAAGGTTGGACTTTGGTATTGAAGACACTTGGAAATGGAAAAGACTAGAAATGGTATGAAATGACATTGCTAAGGTTAGTTTTCACCAATGCACTCTTGTGTATAACCAATTTTATCTCCTCTCTATCAATTTACTAAAGTCAATCCACTAAAGCACTCTAGCCCTAATTCCTTAGGTGAAAGAGCCTAGGTTTTTCCTAATCAAATCCCAATTCCTTGGCAATCTAACAAGCAAAACCCGCATTAAAGAGCTGGGATCTAAGACAACATGTGAATCATCTTCCATTCCTAGAATCAATGACCCACAAGGACTCCTATTTCAGTTCCGGGTTTCATCTTACGTTCCCATAATTCATAAAACCCCAAAATCAAGCCATGAACGTTCCCATTACATGCAAGCTTTAAGATAGGAAACAAGAATACTAGCAATTGATAGAAAAGGCATATATATATTCAAATCATTCAACAATTACACAAGAATTCAAAGGCTACAACTAATCCCAACAAGATGGGTTTGGTTCTCCATTTCCATGGAGAACCCTAAAGCTTACAAGATGACCATGGAAGAAGATGAAGAACCCAAGAGGAAGAAGGGAGTGTTCCCACGAACCCTAGCAGTCCTCCAAGCTCTCCTCTGAGTGAAATCGCGCCTCCAAATGACCAAAGACTCCAAACCCTTCGCGTTTCTGGGTTAAATAAGTTGTCTGCCACATCAGTAAAAGTCGCGCCCGGGCGCGACTGACAGAGGGCGAGCGTCCACTTCTGCCTGGCTGGACGAGCGTCCACTTCTGCCTGGCTGGACGAGCGTCCACTGCCTGGGACGAACGTCCTCTGCCTGGGACGAACGTCCTCTCCTCTGGACGAGCGTCCTCTTCCTGGGACGAACGTCCTCTCTGTTAGCTTGGACGAGCGCCCACTTATCTCAGGACGAGCGTCCACTTGTTTCTTTGCTGGACGAACGTCCACTTCTCTGGCGAGCGTTCTCTCTTCTCTTTTGGACGAGCGTCCTTTCTTGTCTTTTTCTGGACGATCGTCCCCTCTAAACGTCCTGGACGAGCGTACTCTTGCTGGCGACGAGCGTTTCTGCATGTGCATGCTTTGGTTTGCTCTATAATTTGATGGAGACTCTTCCAACCTCATTTTTAGCTACAAAATAAGGGATTATTGATGAAAGTACATCAAAGTAGCCAAAAACACAAATATATAGAAAACAAGACAAAATAAGAGGATTAAGAAAGTTATAAGTTAGAAAGGAGTTGATTTTGCCATTAAAATGATGCTTAAAATATGGTATAATTTAGCATTATCATACCACAAGCATATACATCCTCTAGTTAATTTAATACTCGTTAAGATCCATGGTGTACATATCTGGTCCAACAAAGACTTATTTCTAAATCTTAAGTAGTTTTATTATATCTTTTAATAGTCATTAATATCATATTTAATAGAAGATTTTATCTATTTAAACCGCATATAGGGCCTAGAGACCCTAGAAATACATATGGTATTTTATATATACTCTGAAACTCATATTTATTATTATATACATAAAATATTTAAATTCTTTTACTGAATTGAGTATTAGAGAGTTTTTGGCAAATAAATTTTCTCCCACTTTTCAAGAATATTTGGTGGAATCCAAGTAAAATTATATCCTTTCACCATGTATGAACTATGTCACCTTTTCCTCTCTTATACATAACCATGTTAGGTGTTGATTCGAAAAAACAAGTGAGACTCACACTAGTGCATAAAAGGCTTTTAACGTCTATTATTTAGGGTTTTTAACACTTGATCCCACATCGACGTCTTATTGGGAAACGTCAATGTAGATGTCGAATAGTACATGTCAGACGTTTGACTATGGGCGGCCGACGTTTAATGTCCTGGACAAATCTTGGCTTTGTAATCCATTTGCATGTGCACTGTTTAAAAATGCAGTGAAGGGAAATGGAGGAGTGCACCATTCGAAAACGCAAGAATCGACGGTCAAAAGCGCTCAAAATCATCGGCCAAGGACACGCGCAAAACTACACCAAAACGCAATGAAAATGCATTATAATCCATTCAAATGAAAGATAATTCATCAAAAAGTAATGTAATCGGAGTAAAACTAGTTTTAAACGGTGCAAAAGAGAGAAAACGAACCTCAAAAGCTTTGGTCGTGGAAGAAAACGCGAGGAAGATAATGAACACTAAGTGTGTGTAATTGTTGCCTCGCGTTCAAGATTTTGGTAATAGCATACGTTTAGACGTCGGGCCTCCTCCTAGCCGACGTCTAAATGACTATAGACGTCTGCCCCCCCCCCCCCTCTCCCGAGTCGATGTTTAAAGGGTTTAAAATATAATTTTAGTAAACACATTTGGCGTCCATGTTAGGAGGGGTCGATGTCTAAGATCGATTTAGATGTTAGTGTTGATTGACGGACGTCTAAAGACAATGGAATAGTCACTTTTTCAGGCAATTTGGAATCTGGAGGATGGGGGACCGACATCAAAATAAGACTTTAAACGTCATTGTGGCGAGATCGGACGTCTAAATGGTAATTTTTGAAATTTTGACTACCTCATTGGCTTCCAATGGTTGGCCCCGAACGTTTAAATAGGTCTTAAACGTTGGGCACCCTGAACTCCGACATCTAAAGCCCATTAAAATATTAATATTTTTTATTCATTTGTCTATTTTTCGCATCCAATTGTAGGGGCCGACGTGTATTATTCTTTAGACATCAGGGATCCTCCTAGCCTACGTCTAAATAGTTATTTTAATTACAATACCATCGGTCATTTTTCACGTTGGATATTCGGTGGTCAGACGTCTAAAGAGTGACGTTAAAGGCTTTTTCTGCATTAGTGTCATAAGCATGGAACTCACCAACACGAGAAACATTTTGATGGTCCTAAACACCATCCTTCATCTCTATGTTATAGCATCATCATTAGGAATGTCGATGCGAACATCCCATCTTTGTCGTTTGCATATATTAGGAGAATGATTACAGTGGCAAGAGAAGTTGCGCACATCATTAGATGCCCAAGGCTTTGTCAATTGTTGAGGCGTCTTGTCTCTGGAAACGTAAAGGGATACATGATATGGTTGTACCCATTCCCCAAGACACGACAAAGGTCTGATGACTGATGTGTTTGTTGACCATGTAGGTGTCGAGGACTAAGACCCAGAAATTCTTGATGTATTTTCCAATACATCAGGAACCACAAATAAAGCATGGAATCAATCCACATCAAGCATTAAACATGAAAATTAAATACTAACATATATATTATTAACAGCATAAAAGGGGGGAAACCATCATGGATGAAGGAGGAAACCCAAGGAGGAGAGGGAGAGCTTCCCAGCGCTTCAAATAGTCTTCAAGAGTCTCTCCAAGCACCCTATGTGATTATATTCGTGTAAAATGGAAGAATACCCGAAAATTCTCACGAAAACATAATTAAATACTCACTTTCGCATATCAGGACTCACAGACTTGCCCAAAAACTTCATTCTCATCCAGCAAGGCCTAAATATCGACGCTCCTTGACTTGTAACTCGCTAAGCGAGCCATAATTTCACCTAACGACTCGAATACTACAAGTTTGGGCTATCATTTTCACCTAGTGAGTAGTCAACTCGCCCAACGAGTCAACCTGCCACCCAATGGTGATTTTTTGTTGTCCAAGGGTGATCCTTTGTCGTATAACCATACAAGTAAGTCTTTTATTCATGTTTGCAACGCTAGGTGCAATTCTAGTGCCCATGGAGTGAGTATTTCTCTAAAAATCATTATTTCTTATCAAATCATGGTTCCTTGAGTTCTAACTTATTTTCTTTCAACAGAATTGTTTCTTATTGGCTTATTTTACACACTCAAAATAGATATTAAAGGTAAACAAGCAAACACTAACTAAAACACAATAAAACATGAAGACATACTGAAGTTGGGAACAAAACAAGGTAAAAATTATGAAAGAGTTGGTTTATTCATATAAATATATACACATAAAAACAAGTAAAATCAATAGTTATCAAAAGTGTAAGACTATGTTTCAACATCTCAAGAGGGAAGTTGACGCACTGCCCATTCTCAACCAAAGAGAAGTTGGTCTTGATGTTGGTCTCCTTAGCTCGGCAACCAAAGGAAGAGATTGGTCAACCGGAGAGAAGCTTGGCCAACACAGGATTGTTTGCCCAAGAGAAGCTAGGCCTAGAGAAATTTTAAAAGGGTAAATGATTTATTGCCCTGACAACATACAATATAACAAAGGAACAAATTCAATGACCTCGGTCACCAGGAAGAAATTCGACCTAGAAAAAGATTTTCAGAGGAAGTTGAATCATGTAAAAAAGCTATTCCCACTAGTTGTTTTTATAGCATTCCTAAGTAGATAAAATTCTTAAAGAACTCATTAAAGATCAACTTTTCTGTATTCATATAAGTGCACGTATACTTTTAGATTATAAAAGACGAGTTTCATTTTTGTTATAATTTTTTAGTTTAGGCTAAATTTAGCTTCACCAAATCAAAGTAAGAATTTCTAAAAGCTATTGATCAGCATAAAATTTCTAAAGGCTTCCATCTTCTTACCATATATAAAGGTTCAGAACACGTACAAATGGAAATATTTTTTGTTGATTTAATACACACCCTCTTTTAATATAAATAAGGATTTAATATTTAAGTGTAATATTTATTATTTTTAATTCTTAAAATGTTTCTGTTATGCTCTTTGTTTCTCTCAAAGTAGGTTTATAATGAAGATAATTTTTTAAGTATTTTGGGTTAGTGTGTGAGATAATTAGGACGACAATTGTTCTGATAGGTAGATATTATTTATTAAGATGCATACATTGGTTTTAATTGCAATTTACATTGTTTGACCAGTGAATGTAGTATTATTTGTATGATGAGTGACAACTGATGAATATGACAGGAAACTCTAAGTAAGAAGCAAGTGGATGTTCCTACCATGGAGGAAGAAAGAATAATTAGACTAAAATTGAACCATGGAGGGTTCAATTAAGAAATGCGAAACTCTTTAGACTTATAACATTTAGGGTTAGTTTTTACTTCATAACTTCCAACCATGGAGATAGTTTGCTCTCCTTCAACTTAGAATGACATAATATTAAAATCTTTATTATTTGTGTGGGTCTTTTGAAAGGGATTCACAGAAAAATACTAATAAAATATGAGTTCAAGTAATATAAAAGATTCATATTATCTTCTACCAATAAATTTATAGGTTTTTTTTCCCTAGCGTTAAACTTTCTGGCTTTTCAATTTAACGTGGGACTTAGAATCAAATCTCAATTTCTAATATTGTGTTTTATTAGCAATTTGCTAGTACCCTGAAACAATGGCGGGATTTCAAAAGCCTTCCGGCTTTCCATCATTCTAACATACACATCATATTACATACATAAGCATTTTATTGCTAGTTTTATATTTTTTAAGAAGCTTAGTTGTAATGTTTTTAATTCATTTTGTTTTCATTTATTTGATGCAAGTGGATGAGTGATAAGTGATGAATACGACAGAAAATACTGAGTAAGCAAGTGGATGTTCCTCCTGCAGTAGCTGAAAAGGGAGAATAAATAGTTAGACTGAAATGGAAAGGAACAAACAATTAAAGAAGTACAAAAACTGGTTAGACTTACCTCCAAGTTGACATTGACCACGTCGCCCGAACACAAACATAGTTCCTTTTGTAGTGCAACTCACAACAGCAACAAGGCAAGCTCATATATATGTGCCATAGTCTACTTCAAACCCAGAAAGCACAAGGTCGTGAAAAATGGGAATGTCATCGAGTTTCCTAGTTACTTTTGTAGGAATTATAGTTCTTGTCATTCTCATTCAAGCTAAGGGCCAACCAGGTTTGTTAACAAATTAAAACATGCATTTTCATTATATCATTATTATTTTATAAAAGTTCAGCTGAAGAGTGCCATGCATATTTTTGTATGTTTATGTTTTAGGATTCATCAGCATAGATTGCGGAGCTCAAGCAGGTGTGAACTATACTGAGCCGTCACTAGACATAAATTACGTTTCGGATGCAGATTTCATAAATACTGGTGTAAGTGGGACAATATCATCTGAAGAGATGAGCAGATACAGTAATCAACGACAACTGTGGAGGCTGAGAAGCTTCCCGGAAGGAAAAAGGAACTGCTACAAAATAAGCGTCACTAGAGGCTCTAAGTATCTCATACGCACTATTTTTCTGTACGGAAATTATGATGGCCGAAATATGTTACCCCAGTTTGATCTTCTTCTGGGACCTAACCACTGGGATACAGTCACTATATTCAATGCATCAAGGTCCCAATCCAATGAGATCATTCATATACCTTCACTGGATTTCGTACAAATCTGTCTAGTGAACACAGGCAATGGCACACCATTTATAACTGCCATAGAATTGAGGACTTTGAGAAATGATACATACGTCACTCAATTCGGATCACTCGAACTTTACAATCACCTGCGTTGCGATTTGGGTTCAGACAGAGGCTACAGGTGAAATCGTATTTATGGATTAAATATTTTTCAGCCTTAAAAGATTGATTGATTTTATTGTACTTTTCTAATTCTGCCACAGGTACTGGTCTGATGCTTATGATCGTTACTGGTTTACCTGTGACTTCAACGAAGATTGGACACGGATAAATGCTTCGATTTACGCTGATTCTCGGATCTATATTTACAAACCGCCAGCTATTGTGATGAGCACCGCAGTCACACCAGCAAATGATAGTGCTCCGTTGGTAATAAGGTAGGAACCACAACATGAAACTGACCAATTCTATGTGCACATGTACTTCACGGAAATTCAAGTGTTGACCACGAATCAGACAAGACAATTCAACATCATGATAAACGCTCAATCATGGTTTCCAAATTGTTCTCCAGTGTACCATGATTGGCTTACTATATCTTCGACGTCAGCCATCAGTGGAAAAGAACTTAAATTTTCACTGGAGAGGACTGAAAATTCAACCCTACCTCCCATCATCAGTGGCATTGAAATTTACAGAGTAATAGACCTACAGAAACCAGAAACATTCCAAGGAGATGGTAGGCGACGAAATTATCATATTTTAAATCCATTTCTTTTGCTTACGTTATTGTGCATGATCTTATCTACCGTTTACAATTTTTTTGTTATCATTTCAAACAAAGTTGATGCTATTACTACCATCAAGTCAGTTTATGCGCTAACAAGAGATTGGCAAGGCGATCCATGCGCCCCTTTAGCCTATTTGTGGGATGCTCTCAATTGTTCTTATCAAGGAAATGATTCTCCAAGAATCACAACTTTGTAAGTCCTCATTATCAAATGTGACATGATTATTATTTAATTGTAATTGTTCAATAAATAATCTTAATAATATAAAATTATAATCTAATAGTTTGATGAATAAATTTGTTAAGTATTTTGTAATTTTTTGGATTTTTAAATTGAATCTCTAATATTAATTTCTTTGTTTATTGAATGATAAATTTTATTTTTAATATTTTCTATTTAGTTTGTCTTTCTATTTTTACCCGTCAACATAATAATATAATTGTCACTTGTATCTTTTCCACTCAAACTCAATCAAATCACATATTCTTTGTCCAATCTCCTCCACCTCACCGATCAATTCATTTTTAGAGAGAAAAGGAACGAGTTTACCGATAAGTTGAAAAACACTACATGTTAACTCATCTTATTAATGAAAAAAAATCAAAAAGACACAGTGATTAGATAAAATTTAAAAAATATATATATTTTAAGCATTCAATCAAAGAAAAAAAATGTATGATAAACTTAATTAAAACTTAGTTAAGTGATGATTAAATGCTACTGTTCATATGGAAAACAGGAATTTATCTTCCAGTGGATTGTCTGGAAAGATTGACCCTTCAATTTCAAATCTCACCATGCTGGAGAAATTGTGAGTTTATCTGTTTCACCTGCTCAAATGAATCATGACCCAGAAAAAACAAAATCATATTTTCTATCTTTTTATTCTTTCATAAATATACTTTAGCTCAGAAGTCTTACCGTACATGTATAAAGACATATTAAAAGAGGAAGTTATTTGGCTTCCAGGGATTTATCAAACAATAGCTTAAACGGTGAAATTCCTGATTTTCTGTCACAACTACAACACTTGAAGATCTTGTAAGTTCCTTCATCGGTTATTCCTGTGATCCCCTTTATCATAATATACAAAGTTTACTATGTTTCCGATTTCTTTTTCAGAAACTTAGAGAAGAATAACCTCTCCGGTTTAATTCCCTCAGCACTTCATAGAGATTCCCTCACACTAAGGTATACATCTTACACCCATGACCTATGTCTTCTCATAGTCAGCTGTTGATTCTACTGAATATCTCGGCACAAGTTACACGAATTGAAGTATCTATAGAAAATTCTTATGACTTGTACGACTTACTGGGAGTTAAAATATAAACCTACTGTGAATTTATCGCAGTGTGGACCAAAATCCATATCTATGTGAACCTGATCAATGCAACCAGGAGGAAGACACGAAAAGCAATAGCATTGTTACACCCTTGGTAGCATCTGTTGGCGGGGTTTTGATTCTTCTGGTAGCAGTGGCAGCTATATTGTGGACTGCTAAAAGAAGAAAAGTGAAAGGTGATGCTACAATTGTTTAGATTCATAATTATTTTTTTTATAATTTTCCAGATAAATTTAGTTTTTTAAAGAACTGGTGTATGACATTCAACAGCTCTGACGGTAGAAAAGGATCAGAGTGAGAAATCACGGCAATACACTGAACAAGATGATTCATCACTGCAATCCCAAAAGCAGATATATGCATACTCTGACATCGTTAAAATCACCGACAATTTCACTACAGTTGTTGGTAAAGGAGGATTTGGAACAGTTTATCTGGGCTATATCGAAGACACTCCAGTTGCAGTGAAAATGCTTTCCCCATCTTCTGTTCGTGGTTATCAACAATTTCAAACAGAGGTAAGCTTTTTAATCACATTATACTAAGTTCCTGAGCGCAGCAATTAATATACTAAGTTAAAACATTGTTGACATTTTGATTTACAGGTTAAACTTCTTATGAGAGTTCATCACAAAAATTTGACCTCCCTTGTTGGTTACTGTAATGAAGGAACCAATAAGGGTCTCATATACGAGTACATGGCTAACGGAAACTTACAAGAACATCTCTCTGGTTTGCACCCAAAAAAAATATTTTGTTGTTTAAAATATGAGCAATAAATTTCCAAACTTCGTGGATATGGATATTTCTTCATTGGACAATTTTTTACTAGTCATATGACTAACATTTAGTGAACCAAAAGTATGTACAAAAAGTGATAGAACTTGATTACGCAGGTAAACGAAGCAAAAGAAATTTCTTCAGCTGGGAAAAGAGACTTCGTATAGCAGTGGATGCAGCCTCAGGTAAGAAAGTACACCAATAATATTCTTTTCTTAATTCTTCATTCCTCTCTAAATATATACTTTGGGCCTCAGGATTGGAGTATCTGCAAAATGGTTGTAAGCCACTAATATTCCACAGAGACATAAAATCTACAAACATCTTGTTGAATGAACACCTCCAAGCAAAATTATCTGATTTTGGTCTATCCAAAATTATCCTAACAGATGGGGAAACTCATGTGTCAACTGTTATTGCTGGTACTCCTGGTTATCTAGACCCTGAGTGAGTCCATTAATTATACTTTCTTGGAAAATTTAGTAATTCTATCTGAATGTTTATGTTCACAAACTTCTAGCAGAAAATAAATTGAGTTGCATTCTGTCCTACAGATACTACCTAACCAATAGATTAACAGAGAAGAGCGACGTTTACAGCTTTGGTGTTGTGCTTTTAGAGATAATCACAAGTCAACCAGTGATAGCAAAGAATCAAGAAAAAACCCACATAAGTGAATGGGTTAGGTCCTTGATTGCAAAAGGTGATATCGATGCCGTTGTTGACTCAAGGTTGGAAGGAGATTTTGACAGTAACTCAGTTTGGAAAACTGTAGAAATAGCAACGGCATGTGTATCTCCAAATCCCAACAGAAGGCCAATCATAAGTGTGGTGGTGAATGAACTGAAAGAGTCTTTAGCAATGGAATTAGCTCGAACTGAAGATAGAAGCACTAATACAAGTTATTCAGTTAAACAGGTCATCAGGAATCTGAATACAGAATCTCTTCCCCAGGCCAGATAAACGGTTGCCCAATGTAAGATGATTATAGTCATACTGTAATGTACCACTTGAGATTGTTTGAAGATGAACATTGCTAGGATTGATTGGTGAGTGAAATGGAGTTGCAAATAGAAGAAAATAAATAAATAATCAGTAATGAATTTCAATTTGCCATTGGTGTTATTTTTGCTTGCGTTCTTGTTCCGGTGAATGTAGTTTCATGTTAGTTTTTTCAAACTTACACACATCCCTCAATCTTGAATTGAATTGAACCGAATCGAACTGAGTTGAGCCGAATCAATCAAACTGAATCGAGTTGAACCGAACCAAGTCGAGTCAAACCAGACCAAACCGAGTCGAGTCAAACCGAACCAAACCGAATCGAGCCGAGCCGAATCAAACCAAACTGAATCAAATAGAGTCGAACCAAATTGAACTGAGCAAAATCAAACCAAACCAAACTTAACCGAGCTGAACCGAACCGAGTCAAACCGAACAAAAACGAACCGAGCCGAACCGAACCGAATCAAACCGAACCAAACCAAGCCGAACTGAGTCGAGTCGAACCAAATCGAGCCAAACCGAACCTAGTCAAATTGAACCGAATCGAATCAAATCAAACCAAATTAAACCGAACTGAAACAAACCGAACCAATGAACTGAACTTTTTCAAAAATATATATCTTTTCTACCTTAGGTTATTTTCATTCAAGCTATAACAGATTTATCACTCCAAGCACTTCCAACACGCCTAATTACAGCAGCTAGATTCAACCAATTCAGTTTACAGACCTCACGCTACAATTTCATACATCACACGCATCAACATGTATGACCCACTTACTATAAAGCTTAAACAAGCAAACCAAACAACACACCCATTAAGGAATTTAACATACATACAAATACTGCAAGCAAATTGAAAACAATATCTAGCTCCCCTTACCTAGAAAACTCCACAGCACAGCTTACAATACAGTTCTCTGCAGCACCTCACACAGCAAGGGCACAACCCCACTCTACAAATCACCCAAGTGGCGATAGAAACAACTCTTAGAGCTAGAACGAACAGAGGAAAAACGTAAAGAAGGGTACACTAGGCACATGCAACTTGCCCTAAGTCCCAAACAGCGGAGAACAATGAAGAGCTACTTACCCACTGAAGAATGAAAATCTATTCAGATGGTTGCGAAGGTCTCAACACCGTAGTCACCTGAGCACCACCTAATCAACAATGCAACGGCTGAATGTGAGGGAATGGTAGAGACAAGGTAGAGCAAGGTTAGGAAAAATAAGAGTTCTAGAAAGAGAAGGGAAAGTTGGCTAATGAACTCAGATTTTGAAATATCCCTTCTAAGGTCATGATGTCCTTAGTTTTACGAGTATGGCTGCCTCAATCTAAGGCCCAATAACCCTACATTTTCAAGCTCTTACACACATTGTCTAATTGATCATATACTTTAGTTAAGATTCTAATTTGTTATATTTAATATAAATATTAGCACAATTATACATTTGAAAATTTTGACAATGTATAAAAAAATTGAAAAGCTATTTGTATAACAACTTATTCAACAACAATTCTGGCGTTTATTTCTTTCATACTCATAATTTATTACACGTTATGAATAGAAGATAAAAGAAAAGATTACAAAATTATTGTATGAAATGTTGTATTTTTATCATTTCTAAGTAGACAGCATTCTTAAAAACTCAGTAGCAATCAGTTTTTCTGTATTCATATCAGTGCACGTACACTTTTTAGATTATAAAAGACGAGTTCCATTTTTCTTATAATTTGAATTTAGGCTGAATTTAGCTTCACCAAAGAAAAGTAAGAATTTCTAAAATGCTATTGATCTGCATAAAATTTCTAAAGTCTTCCATCTTCCATCTTCCATCTTCCATATATAAAAGTTCAGAACACATACAAATGGAAATATTTCTTGTTGATTTAATACACCCTCTTTTAATATAAGTAATATTTCAATTTAATATTTATTATTTTTAATTCTTAAAATGTTTCTGTTATGCTCTTTGTTTCTCTCAAATAAGGTCTACAATGAAGATAACTTTATGAAGTAGTTTTGGTTAGTGTGTGAGATCATTAAAACGACATTTATTATAAATAGGTAGAGATTATTTGTTAAGATCCATCCATTAGTTTTAATTACAATTTACATTGTTTGACCAGTGAATGCTCTATTATTTTTATGATGAGTGACAACTGATGAATATGACAGGAAACTCTAAGTAAGAAGCAAGTGGATGTTCCTACCATGGAGGCAGAAAGAATAATTAGACTAAAATTGAACCATGGAGGGTTCAATTAAGAAATGCGAAACTCTTTAGACTTATTACATTTAGGGTTAGTTTTTACTTCATAACTTCCAACCATGGAGATAGTTTGCTCTCCTTCAACTTAGAATGGCATGATACTAAAATCTTTATTTTCACATTGATTGTGTGAATCTTTTAAAGGGATTCACTGAAAAAAAAAATAATACTAAAAAGATATGAGTTTAAACAATATAAGAGATTTATATCATTTATAACTCAATCTCAAATACAATAAATTTATAGGTTCTTTTTATATATAACATTAAACTTTCTCGTTATTTAACGTGGGACTTAGAATCAAATTTAGATTTCTAGTATTGGGATCTATTAACAATTGGCTAGTACACTGAAACAAACAAAGGCTATATTTCAAAAGCTTTCCGGCTTTTCATCTTTCTAACATACACATCATATTACATACATAAGCATTTTATTGCTAGTTTAATATTTTTTAGGATGGTAATGTTTTTAATTCATTTTTGTTTTCATTTATTTTGATTGACCAATTAATTTAGTATTATTTTAATGATGCAAGTACATGAGTGATAAGTGATGAATACGACAGAAAATACTGAGTAAGCAAGTGGATGTTCCTACTGCGGTAGCTGAAAAGGAAGAATGAATAGTTAGACTTAAATGGAAAGGAACAAAAAATTAAAGAAGTACAAAAACTGGTTAGACTTACCTCGACGTTGACATTGACCACGTCGCCCGAACACAAACATAGTTCCTTTTGCAGTGCAACTCACAACAGCAACAAGGCAAGCTCGTATATATGTGCCATAGTCTACTTCAAATCCAGAAAGCACAAGGTAGTGAAAAATGGGAATGTTATCGAGTTTTGTAGGAGTTCTGGTTCTTCTCATTCTCATTCAAGCTAAGGGCCAACCAGGTTTGTTAACAAATTAAAACATGAATTTTCATTAGCTCATTATTATTTTATAAAAGTTTAGCTGAAGTCTCAAGTGCCATGCATATTTTTGCATGTTTATGTTTTAGGATTCATCAGCATAGATTGCGGAGCTGAAGCAGGTGTGAACTATACTGATTCAGTATATGGCATAAATTACGTTTCGGATGCAGATTTCATAAATACCGGTGTGAGTCAGACAATAGCATCTGAAGAGCTCAAGAGACGAAGTAGTCAACGACAACTGTGGAGGCTGAGAAGCTTCCCGGAAGGAAAAAGGAACTGCTACAAAATAAGCGTCACAGGAGGCTCTAAGTATCTCATACGCACTACTTTTCTGTACGGAAATTATGATGGCCGAAATATGTTACCAGAGTTTGATCTTCTTCTCGGACCTAACAGCTGGGATACAGTCACTATATTCAATGCATCAAGGTTCCAGTCCTATGAGATCATTCATGTACCTTCACTGGATTTCGTACAAATCTGTCTAGTGAACACAGGCAATGGCACACCATTTATAACAGCCATAGAATTCAGGACTCTGAAAAATGAAGCATATGTCACTCAATTCGGATCACTGGAACTTTACAAAAACTGGCGTTGCGATTTGGGT
This sequence comes from Vigna angularis, assembly GCF_016808095.1. Taxonomy (NCBI): domain Eukaryota; kingdom Viridiplantae; phylum Streptophyta; class Magnoliopsida; order Fabales; family Fabaceae; genus Vigna; species Vigna angularis. Next base: position 2,051,918 of record NC_068980.1, read on the forward strand.
TCGGACATGATCTACAGGTGAAATCATACATATGGATTAAATCTTTTTCAGCATTAAAAGATTGATTGATTCTACTGTACTTTTCTGATTCTGCCACAGGTACTCGTATGATGCTTATGATCGTTTCTGGGTTCTCTGTGACTTCAAGGAAGATTGGACACGGATAAATGCTTCGATTCCCGATGATTCTTTAAATCAGACCGAAGAACCGCCAGCTATTGTGATGAGCACTGCAGTTACACCAGCAAATGATAGTGCTCCGTTGGTAATAAGCTGGAAGCCAGAACATGAAACTGACCAATTCTATGTGTACATGCACTTCAAGGAACTTCAAGTGTTAACCACGAATCAGACAAGAGAATTCAACATCATGCTGAACGCTGCTGAATCATGGTTTTCAAATTGTTCTCCACGGAACTATAGAACTATATATTCGACGTCAGCCCGTAGTGGGAAAGAACTTAAATTTTCACTGGAGAGGACTGAAAAATCAACCCTGCCTCCCATCATCAATGCCATTGAAATTTACAGAGTAATAGACTTACAGAAACCAGAAACATTTCAAGAAGATGGTAAGCCACGAAACTATCTTATTTTAAATCTATTTCTTTTGTTTACGTTATTGTGTATGATCTTAGCTACTTTTTACAATTTTGTTTGTTATCATTTCAAACAAAGTTGATGCGATTACTACCATCAAGTCGGTTTATGCGCTAAAAAATGATTGGCAAGGCGATCCATGCGCCCCTTTAGCCTATTTGTGGGATGGTCTCAATTGTTCTTATCACGCAAATGATTCTCTAAGAATCACAACTTTGTAAGTCCTCATTATCAAATGTTACATGATTATTATTTAATTGTAATTGTTCAATATATTTTTATTTAATTATAATTTTTCAAAACGAATAATTAAATTACAAATTCCTTTTCGCATAAATATTTGATACATGGCAATGAATATTTTTCAAAAGATAATATTATACGAATTATTTGACCATTTAATTATTATGGTAAATATGAAATAAAAAAAATTAATAATATAAAATTATAATCTAACAATTTGATGGATAAATTTTTAATAGATTTAATTAAGTTTTAAGAATATTGTAAATTTGGATTTTTTAATTGAATCTCTAATAATAATTTCTTGAGTGATTCTCCCTTCATCTCTCTTTCCTTTCCCTGCACTTCCAAAATTATATATATATTCTTCAATCTTTTATTAAATTAATTATTTTTTACTTTTCTCTTCTATTTCTTCAGCAATGGTCTCAGCATCCCTTTTATTTTTCAATCAGCTTTTGAAAGCCGACGAACTCTTAATCGGTTTTTAAAAACTTTTAACGGACTTTTCGAAAATCAGTTAAAGAAGAAATAAACATTTTGAAATATGTGCAAGGAATAAACGTATTTCATTTAAGTAATAAACATATTTCAAAATATATGTTTCTTTCTTAAAATTAAGTTTCTTCTTTAATCGGCTTTTGAAAGTGATTAAGAGACATCGGCTTTCGAAAGCCAATTAAGAAAAAGAATGTATTTGAAACCTTAATTGGTTTTCGAAAATTGTTGAACTCTTAACGATTACGAATGTCAGATAAATAACAAAAGGAGTGTAATGAATGAGACCATCACAGAAGAAAGAAAAGAAAAAAAGTTTAATTTAATAAAATGTTAAAGATTATATATGTAATTTTGAAGGTGCTGGATGAAGAAAGGGAATTGCAAGGAGAATCATTCTAATTTTTGTTAATGCTATATATATTTTTTTAATATTTTCTATTTAGTGTGTCTTTCTATTTTTACCCGTCAACATAATGATATAATATTGTTACTTCTATCTTTTCCACACAAACTCAATCAAATCACATATTCTTTGTCCAATCTCCTCCACCTCACCGATCAATTCATTTTTAGAGAGAAAAGGAACGAGTTTACCGATAAGTTGAAAAACACTACATGTTAACTCATCTTATTAATGAAAAAAATTCAAAAAGACACAGTGATTAGATAAAATTTAAAAATATATATATTTTAAGCATTCAATCAAAGAAAAAAAAATGTATGATAAACTTAATTAAAACTTAGTTAAGTGATGAAATGCTACTGTTCATATGGAAAACAGGAATTTATCTTCCAGTGGATTGTCTGGAAAGATTGATCCTTCAATTTCAAATCTCACCATGCTGGAGAAATTGTGAGTTTATCTGTTTCACCTGGTCAAATGAATCATGAGACCAGAAAAAAATCATATTTTATATCTTTTTATTCTTTCATACAAATACTTGCATGCTCAGAAGTCTTACAGTACATGTATAAAGACATATTAAAAGAGGAAGTTATTTGGCTTCCAGGGATTTATCAAACAATAGCTTAAACGGTGAAATTCCTGATTTTCTGTCACAACTACAACACTTGAAGATCTTGTAAGTTCCTTCATCGGTTATTCCTGTGATCCCCTTTATCATAATATACAAAGTTTACTATGTTTCCGATTTCTTTTTCAGAAACTTAGAGAAGAATAACCTCTCCGGTTTAATTCCCTCAGCACTTCATAGAGATTCCCTCACACTAAGGTATACATCTTACACCCATGACCTATGTCTTCTCATAGTCAGCTGTTGATTCTACTGAATATCTCGGCACAAGTTACACGAATTGAAGTATCTATAGAAAATTCTTATGACTTGTACGACTTACTGGGAGTTAAAATATAAACCTACTGTGAATTTATCGCAGTGTGGACCAAAATCCATATCTATGTGAACCTGATCAATGCAACCGGAATATACACAAGAAAAGCATTGTTACACCCTTGGTAGCATCTGTTGGCGGGGTTTTGATTCTTCTGATAGCAGTGGCAGCTATATTGTGGACTGCTAAAAGAAGAAAAGTGAAAGGTGATGCTACAATTGTTTAGATTCGTAATTATTTTTTTTATAATTTTCCAGATAAATTTAGTTTTTTAAAGAACTGGTGTATGACATTCAACAGCTCTGACGGTAGAAAAGGATCAGAGTGAGAAATCACCGCAATACACTGAACAAGATGATTCATCACTGCAATCCCAAAAGCAGATATATGCATACTCTGACATCGATAAAATCACCGACAATTTCACTACAGTTGTTGGTAAAGGAGGATTTGGAACAGTTTATCTGGGCTATATCGAAGACACTCCAGTTGCAGTGAAAATGCTTTCCCCATCTTCTGTTCGTGGTTATCAACAATTTCAAACAGAGGTAAGCTTTTTAATCACATTATACTAAGTTCCTGAGCGCAGCAATTAATATACTAAGTTAAAACATTGTTGACATTTTTATTTACAGGTTAAACTTCTTATGAGAGTTCATCACAAAAATTTGACCTCCCTTGTTGGTTACTGTAATGAAGGAACAAATAAGTGTCTCATATACGAGTACATGGCTAATGGAAACTTACAACAACATCTCTCTGGTTTGCACCCCAAAAAGACTATTTTCTTGTTTAAAATCTGTGGACTAAATTTTCATACTTGTTTTTCTTTCTGAAACCGCGGATATGGATATTTTCTCATTGGACAATTGTACGAGTAATATGACTAACCTTTAGTGAACCAAAAGTATGTAGAGAAAGTGATAGAACTTGATTATGCAGGTAAACGAAGCAAAAGAAATTTCTTCAGCTGGGAAAAGAGACTTCGTATAGCAGTGGATGCAGCCTCAGGTACATCAATAATATTCTTTTCTTAATTCTTCATTCCTCTCTAAATATATACTTTTGGCCTCAGGATTGGAGTATCTGCAAAATGGTTGTAAGCCACCAATATTCCAGAGACATAAAATCTACAAACATCTTGTTGAATGAACACCTCCAAGCAAAATTATCTGATTTTGGTCTATCCAAAATTATCTGAATGTTTATGTTCACAAACTTCTAGCAGAAAATAAATTGAGTTGCATTCTGTCCTACAGATACTACCTAACCAATAGATTAACAGAGAAGAGCGACGTTTACAGCTTTGGTGTTGTGCTTTTAGAGATAATCACAAGTCAACCAGTGATAGCAAAGAATCAAGAAAAAACCCACATAAGTGAATGGGTTAGGTCCTTGATTGCAAAAGGTGATATCAATGCCATTGTTGATTCAAGGTTGGAAGGAGACTTTGACAGTAACTCAGTTTGGAAAGCTGTAGAAATAGCAACGGCATGTGTATCTCCAAATCCCAACAGAAGGCCAATCATAAGTGTGGTGGTGAATGAACTGAAGGAGTCTTTAGCAATGGAATTAGCTCGAACTGAAGATAGAAACACTAATACAAGTTATTCAGTTAAACAGGTCATCAGGAATCTGAATACAGAATCTCTTCCCCAGGCCAGGTAAACGGTTGCCCAATGTAAGATGATTATAGTCATACTCTTGAGATTGTTTGAAGATGAACATTGCTAGGATTGGTTTGTGAGTGAAATGGAGTTGCAAATACAAGAAGAAAATAAATAACCAGGAATGAATTTCAATGTATACCTATTTGCCATTGGTGTTATTTTTGCTTGTATTCTTTTTCCGATGAATGTAGTTTTATATGTTAGTTTTTTTAAGATTAAACACATCCTTTAATCCAAAAAATTTTAAGTAAATATATATAGGTAGATAGATTTTTTATCTTACTGATTTATCATTAATGAGACTTCTAACTCACCCGTAATATTTAACCTCATGTTTCAAAATTATATATCTTTCCTACCTTAGGTTTTATAATTTTTAAAAAAAAAACATAATTAGAAGTTTGGTATAAACATTTAGAAAAAAAGAAATCCTCTTATCATTACTGTCATGATAGGATTGGAAGTTGATAATACAAACTTTAGAGAAAAACATGAACTTCAAATGAATTAGTCTATTCATGTTACAATTAAATAACAGAAATTTGACACCTTGAGTCACTAAAGTAAAATTCAAACATAAAACAAAACACTCACAAAGATAGTCATTATAAGGTTTTCAAATGATTTTCTAATTTAATCAAATACGCAAAGATTCGCATAACTTTTCAAACATTTTAATTCAATGTGCAAACTTACCTGAATATTGTTCTATAATTAAATTGTTAAAATCCCTCCTCCAAGGGTTCATCATATCCAAGTACAACCAACTTTGAACTCCAAGAGCTTATCATATCCACATAAAACCAAATTTGAACTAAAATTGCAGAACCCTCCAAAAGGGACTCTTTCAAAAACAGGCGTATGCCACCTAGTGGAAAAAACACACGGTATTCTTTACTAAAGGCAAAATAATAGTTTGTTGTGTTTACCTCATGGCTCCATAGGTCAGCATTGAAAAACATTTCAATATTATATTATGATACTAGATTTGTTCATATATTACCACTGTGAACTTTGTTGTAACATCCTAAAAATATAATATTAAACTATAAAGGAATTATCACATAATTAATATAATAAATAAGTTAATAGACAAAAATATATTGTTAATTTACAGTCATCTATCATAACCATAAAAGAAACTTTTTGCACAAAAAAAAGTGTCCAACGCGATACGAAATTAAATGGGTTGCCTTATAAGATTGATTGATTTGTATCCGTGTTGAGTTTATCAAGGAGGAGGTTCACGGGGAAGACAGAAACACCAATGACTCACACTTCCCAACAATCTCTCTCTCAAGGGTGAGTCCCTTCCACATAGGTACACTCCCTTTCCAACAGAAGCATTCCCAACAAATCACAATTACGAGTAACTCTTTCCAACCGTCGTTCATCTTAACGAGTCTGAGCTGGTCACCAAGATAAACCATCGGCTCTGATACCACTATTAAGAAAATCTCATTTTACACAATATTTGCTTAAAATTGAGCCTCCTATTCATTGATAATTGAAGAACTTTAAATAACCGTGACATTTACAATATTACGGGAATAAAAATAAAAACTGAAAACAAAATATCAATATAGAAAATCATAATCACCTATCCCTATTTTATCTGTATCAAAATCAAACTAAATATTACTAAACCCAAAATTAATAAAATAAGATTTAAAAAAATTATTAATAAAACCCTAAAATTTAAGTTTATCTTAACAAACTCTCCCTAAACTTATATTCTTCTTTCCTACATTTGGAAAAACCTTAAGACAATAGGTGTTTTAACCTTTATATAGTTTTCTATTTTCTCAATTCTATTCAACGTGCGACTTAGACTCAGATGTAGATTTCCAACAATCCGCTTAATGTTTATGATGGTTTCTGGTACGCCTGTAACTTGGGCAACAATTGGAAACCACTAAGAGCTTCCATTTCTCATGAAACTGGATTAGTGCCGGGAGCTACTATCATGAGCACTGCAGTTGAACCAGAAAATGATAGTGCTCCGTTGGTAATAAGGTGGGAGACACGACATGAAACTGACCGATTCTATGTGTACATGCACTCACGGAAATTCAAGTGTTAGCCAAGAATCAGAGAAGACAATTCAACATCATGATGAACGGTAATCATGGTATAAAAATTGTTCTCCACTGTACCATGGAATGAATACTATATATTCGAATTCGATGTCACCCTTTAATAGTAAATAATATAAATTTTCCTTCGAGAGGACTGAAAATTCAACTCTCCCACCCATCATCAGTGCCATTGAAATTTACAGAGTAATAGACTTACAGAAACCAGAAACGTTTCAAGGAGATGGTATTTTTCATTTTTTAAATCCATTTATTTGGTTTACACTATTCTACATGAATTTAATTATCGTCAAGTGGATCATCAGGAAAGATTGACCCTTCAATCTCAAACCTCACCATGTTGGAGAACTGTGAGTTTTCTTTTTCTTTTCTTTTGTTTTATTTCACTCAACTGAAAAATCTCGTTTTAAATCTTTTTACTGTTTCCGTTATGTACTTATTATTTGTGAAGAATCGACATATATCTTTTCCTACTTGAGTCGAGATTCAAACATAGAAAAGGCTAAATTATTTGTTTTTCAGGGATTTATCTAACAATAGCTTAAATGGTGATGTTCCTGATTTTCTGTCTCAATTACAACACTTGAAGACCTTGTAAGTTTCTTCATTTACTCAATCACTATATACGTGATGTGATCCTCTCTATCAGATAATAGAAAACCATATTTTTTAGAAACTTGGAGAAGAATAATCTCTCCGGTTCAATTCCCTCTACACTTGTTGAAAAATCTCTCCGGTTCATAATATGGTTATTTATGTTGATGATTGTTAATTACTTATATTCAAGACAGTGTTTGAGATTCATATATACATGACTCACCCAATTTTTAAGCACAACCAAAATAAGTTGAAGAATATATTTAAATTATGGATTACTTCGAAACATAATCTTTCTGTGATTTCCATGCTATGTGGGTGATAATGCTAAATTTTACCATATGTTAAGCATCATTTTAGTAGCAAAATCAACTCCTTTCTAACTTATAACTTGCTTAATCCTCTTGTTTTGTCTTGTTTTCTTTATGTTTGTGTTTTTGGCTACTGTGATGTACTTTCATCAATAATCCCTTATTTTGTAGCTAAAAATGAGCTTGGAAGATTCTCCAACCATGTATAGAACTGGACCAAGAAGTTAGCACGGAGAAACGCTCGCCACACATGCAGGACACTCGCACAATCAGGACGTTCGTCCAAGATTCAGAACGTTCGTCCAAAAGAGAAGAGAGGGCGCTCGTCCAAGAGAGCGGACGTTCGTCCAGGAGGACGCTCGTCCGAGGACGCTCGTCCCAGAAGCGGGCGCTCGTCCAAGAAGCAGGCGTTCGTCCAGGGAAGAGGACGCTCGTCCAGAGGAGAGGACGTTCGTCCCAGGCAGAGGGCGCTCGTCCAGCCAGGCAGAAGTGGACGCTCGTCCAGCCAGGCAGAGGACGCTCGTCCAGAACGCTCGTCCAAGAAGAAGACGCTCGTCCAGCCAGGCAGAAGTGGACGCTCGTCCAGCCAGGCAGAGGACGTTCGTCCAGGACGCTCGTCCAGAAGAAACGAGAGGACGCTCGTCCATGCAAGAGGACGCTCGTCCATGCAGGAGGACGTTCGTCCAGCAGAAGTGGACGTTCGTCCACTTTCAGTGTCCAGAGAGTTTCACGCCCGGGCGTGAGAAATGGGGCGCCCGGGCGCGACTTTTCGCCAAATTTGAATATTTCCAGAGAGTCTCGCGCCCGGGCGCGACTAACAGAGGGCGCCCGGGTGCGACTTTTACTGATGTGGCAGACAGCTTATTTAACCCAGAAACGCGAAGGGTTTCGGGTCTTTGGTCATTTGGAGGTGCGATTTTACGTCTGGAGCTCATGGAGGGCGTGAGGAGCTTGTGGGAACATCTCCTCCTCTTCTTTTGGGTCTCCTTCTTCTTCCATCTTCCATGTTGTAAGCTTTAGGGTTCTCCATGGAAATGGAGAACCAAACCCATCTTGTTGGGATTATTTGTAGCCTTTGAATTCTTGTGTAATTGTTGAATGATTTGATTATATATATGCCTTTTCTATCAATTGCTAGTATTCTTGTTTCCAATCTTAAAGCTTGCATGTAATGGGAACGTTCATGGCTTGATTTTGGGGTTTCATGGATTATGGGAACGTAAGATGAAATCTTGAACTGAAATAGGAGTCCTTGTGGGTCATTGATTCTAGGAATGGAAGATGATTCGCATGTTGTCTTAGATCCCAGCTCTTTAATGCGGGTTTTGCTTGTTAGATTGCCAAGGAATTGGGATTTGATAAGGAAAACCTAGGCTCTTTCACCTAAGGAATTAGGGCTAGAGTGTTTTAGTGGATTGACTTTAGTAAATTGATAGAGAGGAGACGAAATTGGTTATACACAAGAGTGCATTGGTGAAAACTAACCTTAACAATGTCATTTCATACCATTTCTAGTCTTTTCCATTTCCAAGTGTCTTCAATACCAAAGTCCAACCTTGTAATTATGTATGAATTTACTTTCCTGCACTTGTTCTGTATATTGATGTTATGTTATTGAGTCTATGTGAGTTGTTAATCGCACAATTCTCTAGTATTACGAGTCTCTTGGGAAAACGATACCCGGTCTTACCGGTTTATTACTTGAACGATTCGGTGCACTTGCCGAAATCGAGCCCAACAAGTATTTTTTGAGCTAACAAGTTTGTAGTGCCGTTGCCAGGGATTTGGGGGCTGAACCCGAGTCCCAGCAACGGCTATCAAAGTTAGTTTGGGCTTCATCAGTGGGTCAAAATCTATCTCTACGTGAATCTGGTCAAAGCGAGAAGGAAAAGAAAAACACTGTCACACCCATAGTAGCATCAATATGTTGGGTTCTGATTCTTCTAATAGCCGTTACTATATTGTGGATCCTTAAAAGGAAAAAATCAAAAGGTAATGCTGAACTAATTAAGAAGTACTTTTTATTAACAATTTACAAAAAGATTACCTTTTTAACCTATTATCTTTCGAAGTTGAAAGATTTCCATATTCGGTGGCAGTAAATCATCAGAATGAATTTCACAGCAATCCACAGAAAAGGATAATTGATAACGGTAATTTTTACCATTATCTTTGAACCAATTCTTGTACCAAATCTACCCTTTTTAAGCTTGAAACATGTTTAATCCTCCCTTTTTATCTAAGTTTGCGAATAAGTCTAGCTTAAGCGTTACATACAAGTTTTCATCATTAATTCCTCAAATTTGTAGGCGAATTGCAAGCTGTTAGAGAAGTACTGTATTTACCAAGAATGGGAGCAAGAAAAGGATTCAAAAGCAGGATCTGATGGAGCAGGAAAGGAAGTTCACGCCTAAGAGCCCAAGAAGAAGGAAGCAGGATACATTTTCTGCGCAAGCCTCGCGCCCGAGCGCGACCAAAAGGGCGCCTGAGCGCGACCATATGCGCGAGCTCCGCGCCTGGGCGCGACCAAGAGGGCGCCCGGGCGCGACCATCTGCGCGAGCTCCGCGCCTGAGCGCGAGAAAAGAGGGCGCCCGGGCGCGACCTTCTGCGAGAGCTTCGCGCCTGGGCGCGACTGAGGAGGGGCGCCCGGGCGCGAACTCTGCTGACCTGGAACCCTAGATCTATTTAAAGCATTCTGTAACTGAGGGTGGCATCATCTTGGCGGCTGAAGCTTGGAACACCATTTTCGAACCTAAGGGAGCTGGTTTTGGGCAGTGGAAACTCTCCATCCTTCCTCCTTGGATCCCCATTCTTCCATTTTTCTCCATTGTAAGCTCAAGTTCTCCATGACTATGGAGAACTAATTTCAATTTGTTGGGGAATGATGTAGTTACGAAACTTTCATGTAAATGCACTTGGGTTTAATGAATTTAAGCTTCTTTCATTTGATTGTGAGTGTTTAATTTCCTTCTCTTAAAGCTTGTTGTGACTTGATCAACCATAGCATGATTCTTAGATTTGCTAGATATTGGAAAGTATTGTGTGGATCTTGAACTGGAATTAACGCCTAAAGGAGATTGTATCTAGGAATGGAGCTTGATCCTTTAGTTGTCATAAACCTCTAAGTGTAATGCAGATGAACTTTCTAGGTTGCCAAGGAATTGGGACTGCAAAAGTGAGTCTAGGCTTTTTCTACCAAGGAATTGGGTCTAAGTATAGTAGGAAGGTTGACAAACGCAATCAATTGATGAAGTAGTAATGTGCATTTGCATGATAGCGTAGTAATTACAATCATTCTCCAACATCTCATCCATATTGTTTCATTATCCATCAACCATTTTCAATCTTTTAGCCTCTAAGACGTTCATTTTATCGCATATTTATGAATGTAAATTTTATTACACTTGAATCATACCAAAATGATGTATTTTAGTCTAAGTTAGTTAACTTATTATACGGTTTTAAAGTATTACACGAGTCTTTTGGGAAACGATATCCGGTCTTACCGATTTTATTACTTTGAACGATTTGGTACATTGCCAAAGAGTTAACAATAATTCGTTCCAACAACGCAAAAGTCAAATGTACTCATACTATGATGTCCTTCAAATCACTAACAATTTCAATATAATTATTGGTAAAGGAGGATTTGGAACCGTTTACCTGGGCTTTATCGATGACACTCCAGTTTAGCAGTGAAAATGCTTTTCCATCCGCAGTGGTTATGAACAATTTCAAGCGGAGGTATTAGTATTTAATCAATTTACTCTAAGTTTCTGATTTTGGTATCAAACCTATATGACTTTTATTTCCAGGTTAAACTTTAATCAGAGTTCATCACAAAAATTTGACATCCCTTATTGGTTACTGTAACGAAGGAACCAATAAAGGCCTTATATATGAATACATGGCTAAGGGGAACTTAAGAGAACATTTCTCAGGTATTGGAATATAAATTGATTTTGTATGTTGGGCCTAAAAGATAAAAAAACTCAGTATTAGCAAAGGCTAAATAGTATTCAAAAATCCTATATAGAAGGATTCTAGAATGTTCTATAAAAATATATAGAGATGCTTATCTATAAAAATGTTTCTAGATAAGTTTAGAATAAATTATAAATTTATAAGTTTTAAAGTTCTAGAGAATTTTAGGAAGTGGTCTTATTAAGAACTTGGTCCAGAGGTTCTTTCCTTTTTCTTCTATAACTGCTTCACCTGTTGCCATTTCTATGGATGATGATTTCTGCTTCTACCCTAAAATGTAATTGCATCCTTTTTCTTATTCTTTAATGTCTATTCAACTTGGGGATATAAATGAATTTTAGTTGAGATTTTTAATGTAAAATTTATTTTCTGTTTTTTTTTTATTTTCTACTCTCATTGCTTACAATTTCTTAAACTTAACCACTTTTTTTTAACAATTTTTTTTTACAGAAAAAATCACCGATAAAAGTTTGTATGCAACTTATTGAAATGACATTTATATTAGAATATAAGTATGAGTTTAAGTCTCATATTAAATATTACGAGAAAATAAAACATCATATAAAATAAAAAATTATTAATTTATTTTTTAAAAATTTTTTAATTAAAAAAGCTAATGTTAATATCTTATCTTATTAAACTCATGTTTCATTTTGGTTAATATTTTTTCAGTGAATCCCTCCCTTAAACTTCACTTATAAGTCTATATATTGTGTTATAAAAGGACTTTCTAGGAGTAATATACAAAACATAACTGTAAATCTACTCAAAATAAATATATAATTCATTTTCACTTAAATGAACAATCTAAAACTAATTTTTCCCGAAAAATATAGTTTATTAGTAAATTCAATCTAACAAGAGAGGATAAACATAAATAAGATTTTAAAGTATCTAAAAAAATCTTAATTTTGGACAGAATAAAAGCTAATTATTATAATCCCATGATCTTTTCCACTTCCCCGTGGTCTTTAAGACTAGGAAATTAATTTTTTCCACTTGTTAATTTTGTGTATTTATAGACATCATCCATTATTATTACTATTATGAGATTGTTGTATACTTATTCCAACCAAGAGTACCTTGATAAGATATCTAGTTTATCAGTCAGAGATTTCAAAATTCGATATCTTGATTTTCGGAGGTCTTAGAATGATTCAACTATTCACAGTTAGCACATTATCTAACTGGATCCTATACTTTAGTTAAGAAGTGTGTCTAATTTATTATATTTAATGTAAATACTATACATTTGAAAATTTTGACATTATATAAAAAAATTGAAATGCTACTTGTATAACAACTTATTCAACAAAAATTCTGGCGTTTATTTCTTTCATACTCATAATTACATTACACGTTATGAATGAAAAGATTACCAAATTATTGTATGAAATGTATTTTTATTTCTATGTAGACAGCATTCTTAAAAATTCATTAGCAATCAGTTTTTCTGTATTCATATCAGTGCACGTACATTTTTTAGATTATAGAAGACGAGTTTCATTTTTCTTATAATTTGAATTTAGGCTGAATTTAGATCAAAGAAAAGTAAGAATTTCTAAAATGCTATTGATCTGCATAAAATTTCTAAAGTCTTCCATCTTCAATATGCCATAAAAGTTCAGAACACATACAAAGGGAAATATTTCTTGATGATTTAATACACCCTCTTTTAATATAAGTAATATTTCAATTTAATATTTGTTATTTTTAATTCATAAAATGTTTCTGTTATGCTCTTTGTTTCTCTCAAAGAAGGTCTACAGTGAAGATAACTTTATGAAGTATTTTGGTTAGTATGTGAGATCATTGAAAGGATATTTATTCTAAATAGGTAGAGACTATTTTCCAATTACAATTTATATTGTTTGACCAGTGAATGCTGTATTATTTTTATGATGAGTGACAAGTGATGAATATGACTGGAAACTCTAAGTAAGAAACAAGTGGATGTTCCTACCATAAGGAAGAAGAAAGAATAATTTGACTATAATTGAATGGACAACATAAATTAAGAAATGCAAAACTCTTCGGACTTATTACATGTAGGATTAGTTTTCATAACTTCCAACCATGGGGATAGTTTGCTCTCCTTCAACTTAAAATGGCATGATAAATCTTTATTTTTACATTGTTTGTGTGGGTTCACAAAAAAATATTCTTTGTACAGATATGACTTCAACTAATATAAAAATTTTTTCTTCTAACTCAAAACTTTAAGACAAATATATAAAAAATTTACTTATAGGTTTTTTTCATATATATAGCGTTAGTCTCTCCACCTCACCGGTCAATTCATTTTTAGAAAGAAAAGGAATGAGTTTACCGATAAGTTGAAAAACATTGAAAAACACTACACGTTAACTCATCTTATTAGTGGCAAAAATCAAAAGACACGGTGATTAGATAAAATTTTAAAAATATACATATTTTAAGCATTCAATGAAAAAAAAATGTATGATAAACTTAATTAAAACTTAGTTAAGTGATGAAATGCTACTGTTCATATGGAAAACAGGAATTTATCTTCCAGTGGATTGTCGGAAAGATTGACCCTTCAATTTCAAATCTCACCTGCTCAAATGAATCATGACCCAGAAAAAACAAAATCATATTTTCTATCTTTTTATTCTTTCATACATATACTTTATGCTCAGAAGTCTTACCGTACATGTATAAAGACATATTAAAAGAGGAAGTTATTTGGCTTCCAGGGATTTATCAAACAATAGCTTAAACGGTGAAATTCCTGATTTTCTGTCACAACTACAACACTTGAAGATCTTGTAAGTTCCTTCATCGGTTATTCCTGTGATCCCCTTTATCATAATATACAAAGTTTACTATGTTTCCGATTTCTTTTTCAGAAACTTAGAGAAGAATAACCTCTCCGGTTTAATTCCCTCAGCACTTCATAGGGATTCCCTCACACTAAGGTATACATCTGACACCCATGACCTATGTCTTCTCATAGTCAGTTGTTGATTCTACTGAATATCTCGGCGCAAGTTACACGAATTGAAGTATCTATTGAAAATTCTTATGACTGGGAGTTAAAATATAAACCTACTGTGAATTTATCGCAGTGTGGACCAAAATCCATATCTATGTGAACCTGATCAATGCAACAAGAAGAAAAACAAGAAAAACAATAGCATTGTTACACCCTTGGTAGCATCTGTTGGCGGGGTTTTGATTCTTCTGGTAGCAGTGGCAGCTATATTTTGGACCGCTAAAAGGAGAAAAGTGAAAGGTGATGCTACAATCGTTTAGATTCGTAATTTTTTTTTTATAATTTTCCAGATAAATTTAGTTTTTTAAAGAACTGTTGTATGACATTCAACAGCTCTGACGGTAGAAAAGGATCAGAGTGAGAAATCACCGCAATACACTGACCAAGATGATTCATCACTGCAATCCCAAAAACAGATATATGCATACTCTGACATCGTTAAAATCACCAACAATTTCAATACAGTTGTTGGTAAAGGAGGGTTTGGAACAGTTTATCTGGGCTATATCGAAGATACTCCAGTTGCAGTGAAAATGCTTTCCCCATCTTCTGTTCGTGGTTACCAACAATTTCAAACAGAGGTAAGCTTTTTAACACATTATACTAAGTTCCTGAACGCAGCAATTAATATACTAAATTAAAACATTGTTGACATTTTGATTTACAGGTTAAACTTCTTATGAGAGTTCATCACAAAAATTTGACCTCCCTTGTTGGTTACTGTAATGAAGGAACCAATAAGGGTTTCATATACGAGTACATGGCTAACGGAAACTTACAAGAACATCTCTCTGGTTTGCACCCAAACAAATATTTTGTTGTTTAAAATATGAGCAATAAATTTCCAAACTTCGTGGATATGGATATTTCTTCATTGGACAATTTTACTAGTCATATGACTAACATTTAGTGAACCAAAAGTATGTACAAAAAGTGATAGAACTTGATTACGCAGGTAAACGAAGCAAAAGAAATTTCTTCAGCTGGGAAAAGA
Organism: Vigna angularis; assembly: GCF_016808095.1. Classification (NCBI taxonomy): domain Eukaryota; kingdom Viridiplantae; phylum Streptophyta; class Magnoliopsida; order Fabales; family Fabaceae; genus Vigna; species Vigna angularis. The sequence goes on from NC_068980.1 coordinate 2,067,281, forward strand.
GACTTCGTATAGCAGTGGATGCAGCCTCTGGTAAGAAAGTACACCAATAATATTCTTTTCTTAATTCTTCATTCCTCTCTAAATATATAGTTTTGGCCTCAGGATTGGAGTATCTGCAAAATGGTTGTAAGCCACCAATATTCCACAGAGACATAAAATCTACAAACATCTTGTTGAATGAAAACCTCCAAGCAAAATTATCTGATTTTGGTCTATCCAAAATTATCCTAACAGATGGGGAAACTCATGTGTCAACTGTTATTGCTGGTACTCCTGGTTATCTAGACCCTGAGTGAGTCCATCAATTATACTTTCTTGGAAAATTTAGTAATTCTATCTGAATGTTTATGTTCACAAACTTCTAGCAGAAAATAAATTGAGTTGCATTCTGTCCTACAGATACTACCTAACCAATAGATTAACAGAGAAGAGCGACGTTTACAGCTTTGGTGTTGTGCTTTTAGAGATAATCACAAGTCAACCAGTGATGGCGAAGAATCAAGAAAAAACCCACATAAGTGAATGGGTTAGGTCCTTGATTGCAAAAGGTGATATCGATGCCGTTGTTGACTCAAGGTTGGAAGGAGATTTTGACAGTAACTCAGTTTGGAAAACTGTAGAAATAGCAACGGCATGTGTATCTCCAAATCCCAACAGAAGGCCAATCATAAGTGTGGTGGTGACTGATCTGAAAGAGTCTTTAACAATGGAATTAGCTCGAACTGAAGATAGAAGCACTAATACAAGTTATTCAGTTAAACAGGTCATCAGGAATCTGAATACAGAATCTCTTCCCCAGGCCAGATAAACGGTTGCCCAATGTAAGATGATTATAGTCATACTGTAACGTAACACATGAGATTGTTTGAAGATGAAAATTGCTAGGATTTGCTGGTGAATGAAATGGAGTTGCAAATAGAAGAAAAAAATAAATAATCAGGAATGAAATTTCTGCTGCTATATTGGAAGGTTCCCCTTTCAGATTTTGGTTGGTTTTATATATAGATATATATATACAAAAATTAATAACTATGATGGAAATAAAGGAAACAAAAAGCCTTGGAGTTTCAGATATTCAGGTAAAGCTGGTTACCATGTTAAGATGAGTATTGGATTGGTGAGTATTGCAATGTAAGAATGAGATCAAGCAAAAATCATCTCAAACCTCTCTTTTTCTTTTCTATTGTAATTTTTGAATTATTATATATCAATTTTTCAATTTTAAATTTTGCATAATTTTTTATTTATAAAAATAGATAGACTAGAAATAGAAACGATATCTCTTATCTCAATAACACCAAAGATAGGAATATGAAAGTGATTACTTACATTATTATAAATGTAAATGAGTTAAAAATTTTATATTAAATAGAAATGAGAATAGTAAATTTTTATGATTTTAAATCATTAGTGATATTAGGTTTTCTACATCAACAATTCATAAGTCTCATAAGGATAAATCTATTCTAATTATTCTGTATCTCTCCTAATAATATGTTAACACACCTTTAGAATGGTGAATCTCCTTAATCTAGATAGTACATAGATGCTTTAATTTACATGCAACTTTTTTTAATGTACTGGTTCATTAGAAACTAGTAAGAGAATATATATATATATATCAATCACTATTATAAATTGAAACAAGGATAGAAGTCAAATGTAATCATATCTCAATTACAATATTATAAATTATAATATTTAATTCTACATTTTACCATTCAATTATTTATTATTATTATTATTGACAATCACATATAAAATCTTTTAAATAAAAAACGACATAAAATTATGTGATTTACAAAATATCCTTCGTTTTAAAGCTCTTTCATTTGAATCCTTTTGTTATTTTTAAGAACCCATAAATTTCAACAAGCATACTGACAACAATTTTATATCATCTGTTATTTTACAATGAACAAACTTCTAAATTGGTCATTCAAAATATTGATTTTCCAAATTTGTGTCTCCTAAAATTGTTCCACAGATAACAAAAGATTATTAATGTAATAACTATCCAGATTTTTTTTTCAATCGTTTTCTTCGAATATATAAAGTATTTCCATGATTATCTTGAATTATAGAGCAACTAAAATATGACATAAAAGACGTAAAATGTTGTTATGGGTAATACTTTGGTAATGAATTAATTTTTTTAACGGCTTAATTTGTTGACTAAAATCTTGAAAGATTAATACGATGAAGCATATGATTTTAGAGACCGGGGTTTGCTTTTCTTATTTTTAACATATTTTTAAAAGTAACATCCTTAAGACTTAGTAAACACGAGGAAGACAAGTATATATTCCCATGTATATATATATTACACCAACATGGTCGTTATTGGATTATTTCTCCCTTATATGTGACAATTTATTTCATATTAAAGATAGTTGTCATATTAATTCCCACGACTTTTTCTGCACTGTGTTGTACGAGCAAGGAAAGTAGAATTATCTTTTTCATTGTACGTAATGGCCAAATGTAAATCTTATGAAAGTGAGAGACGTATACATTTTATGAGGATCATAAAACTCTGTTGTGGCATTATTCTAAGTAGTGTTCTCTCAGCAAATAGGATTATTATAACTCACTCAAACCAGGTTTCAAATGCCTTCCATCATTATAATAAATGTAAATCTTTATACCATGATGAGGCCCAATTTAACTTGTTAGCCGTTGCTAGGACTCGGGTTCAATCCCCAAATCCTTGGCAACGACACTAAAAACTTGTTAGCTCAAAAAATACTTGTTGGGCTCGATTTCGGCAAGTGCACCGAATCGTTCAAGTAATAAACCGGTAAGACCGGGTATCGTTTTCCCAAGAGACTCGTAATACTAGAGAATTGTGCGATTAACAACTCATATAGACTCAATAACATAACATCAATATACAGAACAAGTGCAGAAATGTAAATTCATACATAATTACAAGGTTGGACTTTGGTATTGAAGACACTTGGAAATGGAAAAGACTAGAAATGGTATGAAATGACATTGCTAAGGTTAGTTTTCACCAATGCACTCTTGTGTATAACCAATTTTATCTCCTCTCTATCAATTTACTAAAGTCAATCCACTAAAGCACTCTAGCCCTAATTCCTTAGGTGAAAGAGCCTAGGTTTTTCCTAATCAAATCCCAATTCCTTGGCAATCTAACAAGCAAAACCCGCATTAAAGAGCTGGGATCTAAGACAACATGTGAATCATCTTCCATTCCTAGAATCAATGACCCACAAGGACTCCTATTTCAGTTCCGGGTTTCATCTTACGTTCCCATAATCCATAAAACCCCAAAATCAAGCCATGAACGTTCCCATTACATGCAAGCTTTAAGATAGGAAACAAGAATACTAGCAATTGATAGAAAAGGCATATATATATTCAAATCATTCAACAATTACACAAGAATTCAAAGGCTACAACTAATCCCAACAAGATGGGTTTGGTTCTCCATTTCCATGGAGAACCCTAAAGCTTACAAGATGACCATGGAAGAAGATGAAGAACCCAAGAGGAAGAAGGGAGTGTTCCCACGAACCCTAGCAGTCCTCCAAGCTCTCCTCTGAGTGAAATCGCGCCTCCAAATGACCAAAGACCCCAAACCCTTCGCGTTTCTGGGTTAAATAAGTTGTCTGCCACATCAGTAAAAGTCGCGCCCGGGCGCGACTGACAGAGGGCGAGCGTCCACTTCTGCCTGGCTGGACGAGCGTCCACTTCTGCCTGGCTGGACGAGCGTCCACTTCTGCCTGGCTGGACGAGCGTCCACTGCCTGGGACGAACGTCCTCTGCCTGGGACGAACGTCCTCTCCTCTGGACGAGCGTCCTCTTCCTGGGACGAACGTCCTCTCTGTTAGCTTGGACGAGCGCCCACTTATCTCAGGACGAGCGTCCACTTGTTTCTTTGCTGGACGAACGTCCACTTCTCTGGCGAGCGTTCTCTCTTCTCTTTTGGACGAGCGTCCTTTCTTGTCTTTTTCTGGACGATCGTCCCCTCTAAACGTCCTGGACGAGCGTACTCTTGCTGGCGACGAGCGTTTCTGCATGTGCATGCTTTGGTTTGCTCTATAATTTGATGGAGACTCTTCCAACCTCATTTTTAGCTACAAAATAAGGGATTATTGATGAAAGTACATCAAAGTAGCCAAAAACACAAATATATAGAAAACAAGACAAAATAAGAGGATTAAGCAAGTTATAAGTTAGAAAGGAGTTGATTTTGCCATTAAAATGATGCTTAAAATATGGTATAATTTAGCATTATCAAAATACCCCCAAACTTACAACTTTGCTTGTCCTCAAGCAAAAGTACTTCTCCTAGCAAACAATTCAATCACAATGGTCTAGCAACTCAAGCATAGTTTCAATCAAATAAACAAAATCAATCATGCTTGCTCAACTTATAAATCACATTCAAGAGACAATATAGTCTTAGCAAGCTAAACTTCAATCATGGTGCTCACAAATTAAAAATCACAAGATAGATGCAAATGATAGATCAACAAACATGGCAAGTTGTTTTCAATGAGTGCATGGAACCAATCCTCACCAAGGAAAGTGTTTCACTCAAGCACAATGGTGTATAAGGATGTGTGTCTAACTCTCAACTATCACAATGTTACACAAATCAACTTTGCCTTTTGTTTCAACAATTTCAAACACATTTACAAGCAAGTTACATCACAAGGACTTTGATTGGCTTGTATTATGGCTGGGCTAAGAAGAAAAATTGGTTTTTCTGGACAACAAAGCACCTTGAGATAAGAGAACAAACAATTTGATTCATGATATAGCTTAGTATCTCTTTTTCTCCAAAATTGAATAACCCACTTCTCAACCTATTTCCCAACTCTTTTTCATTGAATTCATGTTTTTGTCTTTCTTCTTCTTTCTTCTTTTTCTTTCTTTTTACTTATCTTATTGTTTTTCTCAATGCTCCCCTTTTGACAAGAACTCCCCCAAACTTAGACCATTCTCCTCATCCTACCATATATGTTCATCTCAACTCAAGGTAAGGAGGTTAAGGATTTTTCAATAGGCTTAAGGTTTTAGGAGTGAGAAAGTTTCTTTAAGGTTCAAAGGTTATACATTGGCTTTTAGGCTCAAAATGTAGAAGAGGTGGAAGAACAAGATGGCCTTGATCATTTGTAACATGCAAGTAACAGTTCAAATAAAGAAACTTAGGCAAAATCAACTGTGGTTCCAAAGTAATAACATTCATCAATAAACTCTGAGGCACAACATCTCACAGGTTTACTCAGGGTTCCAAAATTTGATAAACATCATGCCAAGAATATTGATCACAATTAAAACCAAGCATCTATCTAAACAGATACAAGCAACCACAATCTCTGTTCAACAAGCTCAACCACATAATCTCAATCAGATTTTCAAAACAATTCTCATGGATAAAGAGCAAGCACAACAGATTTGTATTCAATTCAAGCATAACTAATGATTCACTCAAATCACCAGACCAATTGCACAAGAACTATCCACAAGGCAAGTCAAAAAAAGAAATCAAAAACACAAATACTGAAAGTAAATAAAACTTGAAATTAAAACTGAAAAACCGAATTAAAATGGACTCTTTGCAGCTCCAGCAGTGTAGGAGACTAGCTTCACTTTCATCTGCAACATCTTCCTCCAACAGTAGCTTATACTCCGCAACTGCTCCACCTCCCCCATCAGTAGGGGCCTGGACCCCAGGCCATGCTACACGAGCAGCAAAATCTTCATTTCATATGGTGCTCAACTCACGCATGCCTCAAAGGTTGGCCACTGGTGGTTTTAAACTCTTTAATTCCTAAGGAAGATCTTATCCTGTAACAAGAAAGCTCAAAGCAAAATTAGTATCCCATAGTCAACAACTCAAGAGAAGAATCCAACAACACACTAAAAGAAATGTGCAAAGGAAAACAAAGAAACAAAACAATGAAAGCCAAAACAAACAAAGACAAAAGTACTAGAACAAAGAGGGAAGTCTTAAAATTAAGCTTCCCAAAGGTACAACAACACAAAAAGGTATAAAAACACATCAAAAGGAGTGTGTTAAAGAGTGCAAAAGAATGGGAAACTCATCATAAATCAAGAAAAACAAAAGTGCAGAACCAGAATTTTTGGTGTTGGACGCCCCTGGTGCAGCTCGCGCTCGGGCGCCCCTCAGCAGGGGGCGCTTGGGCGCCACTCGGTCAAGTTGGTGCAGGATGGCCCTCGTGCAGCTCGCGCTCGGGCGCCCCTCAGCAGGGGGCGCTTGGGCGCCATATCAGTTTTCTGCATAATGCAGATTTCTGCGAAATTGGCCACTCACCATGTGATTTTTGGTTCTAGACCTTCATTCAATGCACTCACACACCAAACCAGCTAAAACTAACCTAATACACTTATACAAACCATCAAAACAACATCAAAACTCAAAAATCACAACAATGCAAAACTACACAAACATACAAAACATAAGCTACTAAAGCAAATAACACAAAAATCACACAAACACTAGTAAAAAGGGGTAAGAAAATTGGGTTGCCTCCCAAAAGCGCTTGTTTAACGTCATTAGCTTGACGGATTACTCAATGAAGTGCAAATGTTGATGTTGGTGTGCTCCTTCCACCAACTCTTCTTGAACCACTTTCTAGCCACCAAATCAACTCTCATAGCTTGAATTCTTCTTTTTAGCCCTTCCACTACCTTGACATCTTTAAATACTCAATCCTCTTGATCAACTTTGGCTTGCTAGGCTTGAGTTCCTTGTCTCTCATCAAAGGGTGGTGGTGACTGGTCTTTCTCTTTTCCTTCTCCCTTTCTTCATCTTACTTAGCACTTGGAGCATCTTCAATGAAGGGAGAATTTTGGGCAGCTTGTAGTGCTCAAGCTAGTTGTCTCCTTGTGTCCTAAAATTCCTTCAATCTCAGGGTCTTCATGATGCTTTTGAGGCTGCAGTCCTCCTTGTATGAACATCCCCTGCATACACTTAGACACAACTAGGCTAAAGCCACAAATTAGCCCAAGTAAAATTGAAAAATCTATTTACAACAAAAGAGTTAGTTCTATATACAAAATCAAGTCTACATAAGTTAGAAACCTCACAAAAGTCTAGTATTGACACGAGTCCCCGGCAGCGTGATGACCCAAAACTTTGATAGCCGTTGCTGGGACTCGGGTTCAGCCCCCAAATCCCCGGCAACGGCGCCAAAAACTTGATGAGGCCCAATTTAACTTGTTAGCCGTTGCTAGGACTCGGGTTCAGCCCCCAAATCCCCGGCAACGGCGCCAAAAAAACTTGTTAGCTCAAAAAATACTTGTTGGGCTCGATTTCGGCAAGTGCACCGAATCGTTCAAGTAATAAACCGGTAAGACCGGGTATCGTTTTCCCAAGAGACTCGTAATACTAGAGAATTGTGCGATTAACAACTCATATAGACTCAATAACATAACAAATATACAGAACAAGTGCAGGAATGTAGATTCATACATAATTACAAGGTTGGACTTTGGTATTGAAGACACTTGGAAATGGAAAAGACTAGAAATGGAATGAAGTGACATTGCTAAGGCTAGTTTTCACCAATGCACTCTTGTGTATAACCAATTTTATCTCCTCTCTATCAATTTACTAAAGTCAATCCACTAAAACACTCTAGCCCTAATTCCTTAGGTGAAAGAGCCTAGGTTTTCCTTATCAAACCCCAATTCCTTGGCAATCTAACAAGCAAAACCCGCATTAAAGAGCTGGGATCTAAGACAACATGCGAATCATCTTCCATTCCTAGAATCAATGACCCACAAGGACTCCTATTTCAGTTCAAGATTTCATCTTACGTTCCCATAATCCATGAAACCCCAAAATCAAGCCATGAACGTTCCCATTACATGCAAGCTTTAAGATTGGAAACAAGAATACTAGCAATTGATAGAAAAGGCATATATATAATCAAAGCATTCAACAATTACACAAGAATTCAAAGGCTACAAATAATCCCAACAAGATGGGTTTGGTTCTCCATTTCCATGGAGAACCCTAAAGCTTACAACATGGAAGATGGAAGAAGAAGGAGAACCCAAGAGGAAGAAGGGAGTGTTCCCACGAACCCTAGCAGCCCTCCAAGCTCTCCTCTCAGTGAAATCGTGCCTCCAAATGACCAAAGACCATTTCCCATTCGCGTTTTAGGGTTAAATAGACACATCAGCAAAAGTCGCGCCCGGGCGCCCTCTGTCAGTCGCGCCCGAGCGCGAGACTCTCTGGAAATATTCAAAACTGGCGAAAAGTCGCGCCCGGGCGCCCCATTTCTCACGCCCGGGCGTGAAACTCTCTGGACACTGAAAGTGGACGAACGTCCACTTCTGCTGGACGAACGTCCTCCTGCATGGACGAGCGTCCTCTTGCATGGACGAGCGTCCTCTCGTTTCTTCTGGACGAGCGTCCTGGACGAACGTCCTCTGCCTGGCTGGACGAGCGTCCACTTCTGCCTGGCTGGACGAGCGTCTTCTTCTTGGACGAGCGTTCTGGACGAGCGTCCTCTGCCTGGCTGGACGAGCGTCCACTTCTGCCTGGCTGGACGAGCGCCCTCTGCCTGGGACGAACGTCCTCTCCTCTGGACGAGCGTCCCCCTCTCTTGGACGAGCGCCCGCTTCTGGGACGAGCGTCCTCGGACGAGCGTCCTCCTGGACGAACGTCCGCTCTCTTGGACGAGCGCCCTCTCTTCTCTTTTGGACGAACGTTCTGAATCTTGGACGAACGTCCTGATTGTGCGAGTGTCCTGCATGTGTGGCCAGCGTTTCTCCGTGCTAACTTCTTGGTCCAGTTCTATACATGGTTGGAGAATCTTCCAAGCTCATTTTTAGCTACAAAATAAGGGATTATTGATGAAAGTACATCACAGTAGCCAAAAACACAAACATAAAGAAAACAAGACAAAACAAGAGGATTAAGCAAGTTATAAGTTAGAAAGGAGTTGATTTTGCTACTAAAATGATGCTTAACATATGGTAAAATTTAGCATTATCACAGCGGCGCCAAAAACTTGATGAGGCCCAATTTAACTTGTTAGCCGTTGCTAGGACTCGGGTTCAATCCCCAAATTCTTGGCAACGACACTAAAAACTTGTTAGCTCAAAAAATACTTGTTGGGCTCGATTTCGGCAAGTGCACCGAATCGTTCAAGTAATAAACCGGTAAGACCGGGTATCGTTTTCCCAAGAGACTCGTAATACTAGAGAATTGTGCGATTAACAACTCATATAGACTCAATAACATAACATCAATATACAGAACAAGTGCAGAAATGTAAATTCATACATAATTACAAGGTTGGACTTTGGTATTGAAGACACTTGGAAATGGAAAAGACTAGAAATGGTATGAAATGACATTGCTAAGGTTAGTTTTCACCAATGCACTCTTGTGTATAACCAATTTTATCTCCTCTCTATCAATTTACTAAAGTCAATCCACTAAAGCACTCTAGCCCTAATTCCTTAGGTGAAAGAGCCTAGGTTTTTCCTAATCAAATCCCAATTCCTTGGCAATCTAACAAGCAAAACCCGCATTAAAGAGCTGGGATCTAAGACAACATGTGAATCATCTTCCATTCCTAGAATCAATGACCCACAAGGACTCCTATTTCAGTTCCGGGTTTCATCTTACGTTCCCATAATTCATAAAACCCCAAAATCAAGCCATGAACGTTCCCATTACATGCAAGCTTTAAGATAGGAAACAAGAATACTAGCAATTGATAGAAAAGGCATATATATATTCAAATCATTCAACAATTACACAAGAATTCAAAGGCTACAACTAATCCCAACAAGATGGGTTTGGTTCTCCATTTCCATGGAGAACCCTAAAGCTTACAAGATGACCATGGAAGAAGATGAAGAACCCAAGAGGAAGAAGGGAGTGTTCCCACGAACCCTAGCAGTCCTCCAAGCTCTCCTCTGAGTGAAATCGCGCCTCCAAATGACCAAAGACCCCAAACCCTTCGCGTTTCTGGGTTAAATAAGTTGTCTGCCACATCAGTAAAAGTCGCGCCCGGGCGCGACTGACAGAGGGCGAGCGTCCACTTCTGCCTGGCTGGACGAGCGTCCACTTCTGCCTGGCTGGACGAGCGTCCACTGCCTGGGACGAACGTCCTCTGCCTGGGACGAACGTCCTCTCCTCTGGACGAGCGTCCTCTTCCTGGGACGAACGTCCTCTCTGTTAGCTTGGACGAGCGCCCACTTATCTCAGGACGAGCGTCCACTTGTTTCTTTGCTGGACGAACGTCCACTTCTCTGGCGAGCGTTCTCTCTTCTCTTTTGGACGAGCGTCCTTTCTTGTCTTTTTCTGGACGATCGTCCCCTCTAAACGTCCTGGACGAGCGTACTCTTGCTGGCGACGAGCGTTTCTGCATGTGCATGCTTTGGTTTGCTCTATAATTTGATGGAGACTCTTCCAACCTCATTTTTAGCTACAAAATAAGGGATTATTGATGAAAGTACATCAAAGTAGCCAAAAACACAAATATATAGAAAACAAGACAAAATAAGAGGATTAAGCAAGTTATAAGTTAGAAAGGAGTTGATTTTGCCATTAAAATGATGCTTAAAATATGGTATAATTTAGCATTAACATACCACAAGCATATACATCCTCTAGTTAATTTAATACTCGTTAAGATCCATGGTGTACATATCTGGTCCAACAAAGACTTATTTCTAAATCTTAAGTAGTTTTATTATATCTTTTAATAGTCATTAATATCATATTTAATAGAAGATTTTATCTATTTAAACCGCATATAGGGCCTAGAGACCCTAGAAATACATATGGTATTTTATATATACTCTGAAACTCATATTTATTATTATATACATAAAATATTTAAATTCTTTTACTGAATTGAGTATTAGAGAGTTTTTGGCAAATAAATTTTCTCCCACTTTTCAAGAATATTTGGTGGAATCCAAGTAAAATTATATCCTTTCACCATGTATGAACTATGTCACCTTTTCCTCTCTTATACATAACCATGTTAGGTGTTGATTCGAAAAAACAAGTGAGACTCACACTAGTGCATAAAAGGCTTTTAACGTCTATTATTTAGGGTTTTTAACACTTGATCCCACATCGACGTCTTATTGGGAAACGTCAATGTAGATGTCGAATAGTACATGTCAGACGTTTGACTATGGGCGGCCGACGTTTAATGTCCTGGACAAATCTTGGCTTTGTAATCCATTTGCATGTGCACTGTTTAAAAATGCAGTGAAGGGAAATGGAGGAGTGCACCATTCGAAAACGCAAGAATCGACGGTCAAAAGCGCTCAAAATCATCGGCCAAGGACACGCGCAAAACTACACCAAAACGCAATGAAAATGCATTATAATCCATTCAAATGAAAGATAATTCATCAAAAAGTAATGTAATCGGAGTAAAACTAGTTTTAAACGGTGCAAAAGAGAGAAAACGAACCTCAAAAGCTTTGGTCGTGGAAGAAAACGCGAGGAAGATAATGAACACTAAGTGTGTGTAATTGTTGCCTCGCGTTCAAGATTTTGGTAATAGCATACGTTTAGACGTCGGGCCTCCTCCTAGCCGACGTCTAAATGACTATAGACGTCTGCCCCCCCCCCCCCCCCTCTCCCGAGTCGATGTTTAAAGGGTTTAAAATATAATTTTAGTAAACACATTTGGCGTCCATGTTAGGAGGGGTCGATGTCTAAGATCGATTTAGATGTTAGTGTTGATTGACGGACGTCTAAAGACAATGGAATAGTCACTTTTTCAGGCAATTTGGAATCTGGAGGATGGGGGACCGACATCAAAATAAGACTTTAAACGTCATTGTGGCGAGATCGGACGTCTAAATGGTAATTTTTGAAATTTTGACTACCTCATTGGCTTCCAATGGTTGGCCCCGAACGTTTAAATAGGTCTTAAACGTTGGGCACCCTGAACTCCGACATCTAAAGCCCATTAAAATATTAATATTTTTTATTCATTTGTCTATTTTTCGCATCCAATTGTAGGGGCCGACGTGTATTATTCTTTAGACATCAGGGATCCTCCTAGCCTACGTCTAAATAGTTATTTTAATTACAATACCATCGGTCATTTTTCACGTTGGATATTCGGTGGTCAGACGTCTAAAGAGTGACGTTAAAGGCTTTTTCTGCATTAGTGTCATAAGCATGGAACTCACCAACACGAGAAACATTTTGATGGTCCTAAACACCATCCTTCATCTCTATGTTATAGCATCATCATTAGGAATGTCGATGCGAACATCCCATCTTTGTCGTTTGCATATATTAGGAGAATGATTACAGTGGCAAGAGAAGTTGCGCACATCATTAGATGCCCAAGGCTTTGTCAATTGTTGAGGCGTCTTGTCTCTGGAAACGTAAAGGGATACATGATATGGTTGTACCCATTCCCCAAGACACGACAAAGGTCTGATGACTGATGTGTTTGTTGACCATGTAGGTGTCGAGGACTAAGACCCAGAAATTCTTGATGTATTTTCCAATACATCAGGAACCACAAATAAAGCATGGAATCAATCCACATCAAGCATTAAACATGAAAATTAAATACTAACATATATATTATTAACAGCATAAAAGGGGGGAAACCATCATGGATGAAGGAGGAAACCCAAGGAGGAGAGGGAGAGCTTCCCAGCGCTTCAAATAGTCTTCAAGAGTCTCTCCAAGCACCCTATGTGATTATATTCGTGTAAAATGGAAGAATACCCGAAAATTCTCACGAAAACATAATTAAATACTCACTTTCGCATATCAGGACTCACAGACTTGCCCAAAAACTTCATTCTCATCCAGCAAGGCCTAAATATCGACGCTCCTTGACTTGTAACTCGCTAAGCGAGCCATAATTTCACCTAACGACTCGAATACTACAAGTTTGGGCTATCATTTTCACCTAGTGAGTAGTCAACTCGCCCAACGAGTCAACCTGCCACCCAATGGTGATTTTTTGTTGTCCAAGGGTGATCCTTTGTCGTATAACCATACAAGTAAGTCTTTTATTCATGTTTGCAACGCTAGGTGCAATTCTAGTGCCCATGGAGTGAGTATTTCTCTAAAAATCATTATTTCTTGTCAAATCATGGTTCCTTGAGTTCTAACTTATTTTCTTTCAACAGAATTGTTTCTTATTGGCTTATTTTACACACTCAAAATAGATATTAAAGGTAAACAAGCAAACACTAACTAAAACACAATAAAACATGAAGACATACTGAAGTTGGGAACAAAACAAGGTAAAAATTATGAAAGAGTTGGTTTATTCATATAAATATATACACATAAAAACAAGTAAAATCAATAGTTATCAAAAGTGTAAGACTATGTTTCAACATCTCAAGAGGGAAGTTGACGCACTGCCCATTCTCAACCAAAGAGAAGTTGGTCTTGATGTTGGTCTCCTTAGCTCGGCAACCAAAGGAAGAGATTGGTCAACCGGAGAGAAGCTTGGCCAACACAGGATTGTTTGCCCAAGAGAAGCTAGGCCTAGAGAAATTTTAAAAGGGTAAATGATTTATTGCCCTGACAACATACAATATAACAAAGGAACAAATTCAATGACCTCGGTCACCAGGAAGAAATTCGACCTAGAAAAAGATTTTCAGAGGAAGTTGAATCATGTAAAAAAGCTATTCCCACTAGTTGTTTTTATAGCATTCCTAAGTAGATAAAATTCTTAAAGAACTCATTAAAGATCAACTTTTCTGTATTCATATAAGTGCACGTATACTTTTAGATTATAAAAGACGAGTTTCATTTTTGTTATAATTTTTTAGTTTAGGCTAAATTTAGCTTCACCAAATCAAAGTAAGAATTTCTAAAAGCTATTGATCAGCATAAAATTTCTAAAGGCTTCCATCTTCTTACCATATATAAAGGTTCAGAACACGTACAAATGGAAATATTTTTTGTTGATTTAATACACACCCTCTTTTAATATAAATAAGGATTTAATATTTAAGTGTAATATTTATTATTTTTAATTCTTAAAATGTTTCTGTTATGCTCTTTGTTTCTCTCAAAGTAGGTTTATAATGAAGATAATTTTTTAAGTATTTTGGGTTAGTGTGTGAGATAATTAGGACGACAATTGTTCTGATAGGTAGATATTATTTATTAAGATGCATACATTGGTTTTAATTGCAATTTACATTGTTTGACCAGTGAATGTAGTATTATTTGTATGATGAGTGACAACTGATGAATATGACAGGAAACTCTAAGTAAGAAGCAAGTGGATGTTCCTACCATGGAGGAAGAAAGAATAATTAGACTAAAATTGAACCATGGAGGGTTCAATTAAGAAATGCGAAACTCTTTAGACTTATAACATTTAGGGTTAGTTTTTACTTCATAACTTCCAACCATGGAGATAGTTTGCTCTCCTTCAACTTAGAATGACATAATATTAAAATCTTTATTATTTGTGTGGGTCTTTTGAAAGGGATTCACAGAAAAATACTAATAAAATATGAGTTCAAGTAATATAAAAGATTCATATTATCTTCTACCAATAAATTTATAGGTTTTTTTTCCCTAGCGTTAAACTTTCTGGCTTTTCAATTTAACGTGGGACTTAGAATCAAATCTCAATTTCTAATATTGTGTTTTATTAGCAATTTGCTAGTACCCTGAAACAATGGCGGGATTTCAAAAGCCTTCCGGCTTTCCATCATTCTAACATACACATCATATTACATACATAAGCATTTTATTGCTAGTTTTATATTTTTTAAGAAGCTTAGTTGTAATGTTTTTAATTCATTTTGTTTTCATTTATTTGATGCAAGTGGATGAGTGATAAGTGATGAATACGACAGAAAATACTGAGTAAGCAAGTGGATGTTCCTCCTGCAGTAGCTGAAAAGGGAGAATAAATAGTTAGACTGAAATGGAAAGGAACAAACAATTAAAGAAGTACAAAAACTGGTTAGACTTACCTCCAAGTTGACATTGACCACGTCGCCCGAACACAAACATAGTTCCTTTTGTAGTGCAACTCACAACAGCAACAAGGCAAGCTCATATATATGTGCCATAGTCTACTTCAAACCCAGAAAGCACAAGGTCGTGAAAAATGGGAATGTCATCGAGTTTCCTAGTTACTTTTGTAGGAATTATAGTTCTTGTCATTCTCATTCAAGCTAAGGGCCAACCAGGTTTGTTAACAAATTAAAACATGCATTTTCATTATATCATTATTATTTTATAAAAGTTCAGCTGAAGAGTGCCATGCATATTTTTGTATGTTTATGTTTTAGGATTCATCAGCATAGATTGCGGAGCTCAAGCAGGTGTGAACTATACTGAGCCGTCACTAGACATAAATTACGTTTCGGATGCAGATTTCATAAATACTGGTGTAAGTGGGACAATATCATCTGAAGAGATGAGCAGATACAGTAATCAACGACAACTGTGGAGGCTGAGAAGCTTCCCGGAAGGAAAAAGGAACTGCTACAAAATAAGCGTCACTAGAGGCTCTAAGTATCTCATACGCACTATTTTTCTGTACGGAAATTATGATGGCCGAAATATGTTACCCCAGTTTGATCTTCTTCTGGGACCTAACCACTGGGATACAGTCACTATATTCAATGCATCAAGGTCCCAATCCAATGAGATCATTCATATACCTTCACTGGATTTCGTACAAATCTGTCTAGTGAACACAGGCAATGGCACACCATTTATAACTGCCATAGAATTGAGGACTTTGAGAAATGATACATACGTCACTCAATTCGGATCACTCGAACTTTACAATCACCTGCGTTGCGATTTGGGTTCAGACAGAGGCTACAGGTGAAATCGTATTTATGGATTAAATATTTTTCAGCCTTAAAAGATTGATTGATTTTATTGTACTTTTCTAATTCTGCCACAGGTACTGGTCTGATGCTTATGATCGTTACTGGTTTACCTGTGACTTCAACGAAGATTGGACACGGATAAATGCTTCGATTTACGCTGATTCTCGGATCTATATTTACAAACCGCCAGCTATTGTGATGAGCACCGCAGTCACACCAGCAAATGATAGTGCTCCGTTGGTAATAAGGTAGGAACCACAACATGAAACTGACCAATTCTATGTGCACATGTACTTCACGGAAATTCAAGTGTTGACCACGAATCAGACAAGACAATTCAACATCATGATAAACGCTCAATCATGGTTTCCAAATTGTTCTCCAGTGTACCATGATTGGCTTACTATATCTTCGACGTCAGCCATCAGTGGAAAAGAACTTAAATTTTCACTGGAGAGGACTGAAAATTCAACCCTACCTCCCATCATCAGTGGCATTGAAATTTACAGAGTAATAGACCTACAGAAACCAGAAACATTCCAAGGAGATGGTAGGCGACGAAATTATCATATTTTAAATCCATTTCTTTTGCTTACGTTATTGTGCATGATCTTATCTACCGTTTACAATTTTTTTGTTATCATTTCAAACAAAGTTGATGCTATTACTACCATCAAGTCAGTTTATGCGCTAACAAGAGATTGGCAAGGCGATCCATGCGCCCCTTTAGCCTATTTGTGGGATGCTCTCAATTGTTCTTATCAAGGAAATGATTCTCCAAGAATCACAACTTTGTAAGTCCTCATTATCAAATGTGACATGATTATTATTTAATTGTAATTGTTCAATAAATAATCTTAATAATATAAAATTATAATCTAATAGTTTGATGAATAAATTTGTTAAGTATTTTGTAATTTTTTGGATTTTTAAATTGAATCTCTAATATTAATTTCTTTGTTTATTGAATGATAAATTTTATTTTTAATATTTTCTATTTAGTTTGTCTTTCTATTTTTACCCGTCAACATAATAATATAATTGTCACTTGTATCTTTTCCACTCAAACTCAATCAAATCACATATTCTTTGTCCAATCTCCTCCACCTCACCGATCAATTCATTTTTAGAGAGAAAAGGAACGAGTTTACCGATAAGTTGAAAAACACTACATGTTAACTCATCTTATTAATGAAAAAAAATCAAAAAGACACAGTGATTAGATAAAATTTAAAAAATATATATATTTTAAGCATTCAATCAAAGAAAAAAAATGTATGATAAACTTAATTAAAACTTAGTTAAGTGATGATTAAATGCTACTGTTCATATGGAAAACAGGAATTTATCTTCCAGTGGATTGTCTGGAAAGATTGACCCTTCAATTTCAAATCTCACCATGCTGGAGAAATTGTGAGTTTATCTGTTTCACCTGCTCAAATGAATCATGACCCAGAAAAAACAAAATCATATTTTCTATCTTTTTATTCTTTCATAAATATACTTTAGCTCAGAAGTCTTACCGTACATGTATAAAGACATATTAAAAGAGGAAGTTATTTGGCTTCCAGGGATTTATCAAACAATAGCTTAAACGGTGAAATTCCTGATTTTCTGTCACAACTACAACACTTGAAGATCTTGTAAGTTCCTTCATCGGTTATTCCTGTGATCCCCTTTATCATAATATACAAAGTTTACTATGTTTCCGATTTCTTTTTCAGAAACTTAGAGAAGAATAACCTCTCCGGTTTAATTCCCTCAGCACTTCATAGAGATTCCCTCACACTAAGGTATACATCTTACACCCATGACCTATGTCTTCTCATAGTCAGCTGTTGATTCTACTGAATATCTCGGCACAAGTTACACGAATTGAAGTATCTATAGAAAATTCTTATGACTTGTACGACTTACTGGGAGTTAAAATATAAACCTACTGTGAATTTATCGCAGTGTGGACCAAAATCCATATCTATGTGAACCTGATCAATGCAACCAGGAGGAAGACACGAAAAGCAATAGCATTGTTACACCCTTGGTAGCATCTGTTGGCGGGGTTTTGATTCTTCTGGTAGCAGTGGCAGCTATATTGTGGACTGCTAAAAGAAGAAAAGTGAAAGGTGATGCTACAATTGTTTAGATTCATAATTATTTTTTTTATAATTTTCCAGATAAATTTAGTTTTTTAAAGAACTGGTGTATGACATTCAACAGCTCTGACGGTAGAAAAGGATCAGAGTGAGAAATCACGGCAATACACTGAACAAGATGATTCATCACTGCAATCCCAAAAGCAGATATATGCATACTCTGACATCGTTAAAATCACCGACAATTTCACTACAGTTGTTGGTAAAGGAGGATTTGGAACAGTTTATCTGGGCTATATCGAAGACACTCCAGTTGCAGTGAAAATGCTTTCCCCATCTTCTGTTCGTGGTTATCAACAATTTCAAACAGAGGTAAGCTTTTTAATCACATTATACTAAGTTCCTGAGCGCAGCAATTAATATACTAAGTTAAAACATTGTTGACATTTTGATTTACAGGTTAAACTTCTTATGAGAGTTCATCACAAAAATTTGACCTCCCTTGTTGGTTACTGTAATGAAGGAACCAATAAGGGTCTCATATACGAGTACATGGCTAACGGAAACTTACAAGAACATCTCTCTGGTTTGCACCCAAAAAAAATATTTTGTTGTTTAAAATATGAGCAATAAATTTCCAAACTTCGTGGATATGGATATTTCTTCATTGGACAATTTTTTACTAGTCATATGACTAACATTTAGTGAACCAAAAGTATGTACAAAAAGTGATAGAACTTGATTACGCAGGTAAACGAAGCAAAAGAAATTTCTTCAGCTGGGAAAAGAGACTTCGTATAGCAGTGGATGCAGCCTCAGGTAAGAAAGTACACCAATAATATTCTTTTCTTAATTCTTCATTCCTCTCTAAATATATACTTTGGGCCTCAGGATTGGAGTATCTGCAAAATGGTTGTAAGCCACTAATATTCCACAGAGACATAAAATCTACAAACATCTTGTTGAATGAACACCTCCAAGCAAAATTATCTGATTTTGGTCTATCCAAAATTATCCTAACAGATGGGGAAACTCATGTGTCAACTGTTATTGCTGGTACTCCTGGTTATCTAGACCCTGAGTGAGTCCATTAATTATACTTTCTTGGAAAATTTAGTAATTCTATCTGAATGTTTATGTTCACAAACTTCTAGCAGAAAATAAATTGAGTTGCATTCTGTCCTACAGATACTACCTAACCAATAGATTAACAGAGAAGAGCGACGTTTACAGCTTTGGTGTTGTGCTTTTAGAGATAATCACAAGTCAACCAGTGATAGCAAAGAATCAAGAAAAAACCCACATAAGTGAATGGGTTAGGTCCTTGATTGCAAAAGGTGATATCAATGCCATTGTTGATTCAAGGTTGGAAGGAGACTTTGACAGTAACTCAGTTTGGAAAGCTGTAGAAATAGCAACGGCATGTGTATCTCCAAATCCCAACAGAAGGCCAATCATAAGTGTGGTGGTGAATGAACTGAAGGAGTCTTTAGCAATGGAATTAGCTCGAACTGAAGATAGAAACACTAATACAAGTTATTCAGTTAAACAGGTCATCAGGAATCTGAATACAGAATCTCTTCCCCAGGCCAGGTAAACGGTTGCCCAATGTAAGATGATTATAGTCATACTCTTGAGATTGTTTGAAGATGAACATTGCTAGGATTGGTTTGTGAGTGAAATGGAGTTGCAAATACAAGAAGAAAATAAATAACCAGGAATGAATTTCAATGTATACCTATTTGCCATTGGTGTTATTTTTGCTTGTATTCTTTTTCCGATGAATGTAGTTTTATATGTTAGTTTTTTTAAGATTAAACACATCCTTTAATCCAAAAAATTTTAAGTAAATATATATAGGTAGATAGATTTTTTATCTTACTGATTTATCATTAATGAGACTTCTAACTCACCCGTAATATTTAACCTCATGTTTCAAAATTATATATCTTTCCTACCTTAGGTTTTATAATTTTTAAAAAAAAAACATAATTAGAAGTTTGGTATAAACATTTAGAAAAAAAGAAATCCTCTTATCATTACTGTCATGATAGGATTGGAAGTTGATAATACAAACTTTAGAGAAAAACATGAACTTCAAATGAATTAGTCTATTCATGTTACAATTAAATAACAGAAATTTGACACCTTGAGTCACTAAAGTAAAATTCAAACATAAAACAAAACACTCACAAAGATAGTCATTATAAGGTTTTCAAATGATTTTCTAATTTAATCAAATACGCAAAGATTCGCATAACTTTTCAAACATTTTAATTCAATGTGCAAACTTACCTGAATATTGTTCTATAATTAAATTGTTAAAATCCCTCCTCCAAGGGTTCATCATATCCAAGTACAACCAACTTTGAACTCCAAGGGCTTATCATATCCAAATAAAACCAAATTTGAACTAAAATTGCAGAACCCTCCAAAAGGGACTCTTTCAAAAACAGGCGTATGCCACCTAGTGGAAAAAACACACGGTATTCTTTACTAAAAGGCAAAATAATAGTTTGTTGTGTTTACCTCATGGCTCCATAGGTCAGCATTGAAAAACATTTCAATATTATATTATGATACTAGATTTGTTCATATATTACCACTGTAAACTTTATTGTAACATCCTAAAAGTATAATATTAAACTATAAAGGAATTATCCCATAATTAATATAATAAATAAGTTAATAGACAAAAATATATTGTTAATTTACAGTCATTTATCATAACCATAAAAGAAACTTTTTGCACAAAAAAAAGTGTCCAACGCGACACCAAATTAAATGGGTTGCCTTATAAGATTGATTGATTTGTATCCGTATTGGGTTTATCAAGGAGGAGGTTCACCGGAAAGACAGAAACACCAATGACTCACACTTCCCAACAATCTCCCTCTCAAGGGTGAGTCCCTTCCACATAGGTACACTTCCTTTCCAACGGAAGCATTCCCAACCAATCACAATTACGAGTAACCATTTCCAACCGTCGTTCATCTTAACGAGTCTGAGCTGGTCACCAAGATAAACCATCGGCTCTGATACCACTATTAAGAAAATCTCATTTTACACAATATTTGCTTAAAATTGAACCTGCTATTCATTGATAATTGAAGAACTTTAAATAACCATGACATTTACAATATTACGGGAATAAAAATAAAAACTGAAAACAAAATATCAATATAGAAAATCATAATCACCTATCCCTATTTTATCTGTATCAAAATCAAACTAAATATTACTAAACCCAAAATTAATAAAATAAGATTTAAAAAAAGTTATTAATAAAACCCTAAAATTTAAGTTTATCTTAATAAACTCCCCCTAAACTTATATTCTTCTTTCCTACATTTGGAAAAACCTTAAGACAATAGGTGTTTTAACCTTTATATAATGTTCTATTTTCTCAGTTCTATTCAACGTGCGACTTAGACTCAGATGTGGATTTCCAACAATCCGCTTAATGTTTATGATGGTTTCTGGTACGCCTGTAACTTGGGCAACAATTGGAAACCACTAAGAGCTTCCATTTCTCATGATTCTTTATATCAGACGGATTTCAAGCCGGGAGCTACTATCATGAGCACTGCAGTTGAACCAGAAAATGATAGTGCTCCGTTGGTAATAAGGTGGGAGACACGACATGAAACTGACCGATTCTATGTGTACATGCACTCACGGAAATTCAAGTGTTAGCCAAGAATCAGAGAAGACAATTCAACATCATGATGAACGGTAATCATGGTATAAAAATTGTTCTCCACTGTACCATGGAATGAATACTATATATTCGAATTCGATGTCACCCTTTAATGGTAAATAATATAAATTTTCCTTCGAGAGGACTGAAAATTCAACTCTCCCACCCATCATCAGTGCCATTGAAATTTACAGAGTAATAGACTTACAGAAACCAGAAACGTTTCAAGGAGATGGTATTTTTCATTTTTTAAATCCATTTATTTGGTTTACACTATTCTACATGAATTTAATTATCGTCAAGTGGATCATCAGGAAAGATTGACCCTTCAATCTCAAACCTCACCATGTTGGAGAACTGTGAGTTTTCTTTTTCTTTTCTTTTGTTTTATTTCACTCAACTGAAAAATCTCGTTTTAAATCTTTTTACTGTTTCCGTTATGTACTTATTATTTGTGAAGAATCGACATATATCTTTTCCTACTTGAGTCGAGATTCAAACATAGAAAAGGCTAAATTATTTGTTTTTCAGGGATTTATCTAACAATAGCTTAAATGGTGATGTTCCTGATTTTCTGTCTCAATTACAACACTTGAAGACCTTGTAAGTTTCTTCATTTACTCAATCACTATATACGTGATGTGATCCTCTCTATCAGATAATAGAAAACCATATTTTTTAGAAACTTGGAGAAGAATAATCTCTCCGGTTCAATTCCCTCTACACTTGTTGAAAAATCACGTCAAGGTTCTCTCTCACTAAGGTATGAATCTGATTATAAAGTTTCAAATTCATAATATGGTTATTTATGTTGATGATTGTTAATTACTTATATTCAAGACAGTGTTTGAGATTCATATATACATGACTCACCCAATTTTTAAGCACAACCAAAATAAGTTGAAGAATATATTTAAATTATGGATTACTTCGAAACATAATCTTTCTGTGATTTCCATGCTATGTGGGTCAAAATCTATCTCTACGTGAATCTGGTCAAAGCGAGAAGGAAAAGAAAAACACTGTCACACCCATAGTAGCATCAATATGTTGGGTTCTGATTCTTCTAATAGCCGTTACTATATTGTGGATCCTTAAAAGGAAAAAATCAAAAGGTAATGCTGAACTAATTAAGAAGTACTTTTTATTAACAATTTACAAAAAGATTACCTTTTTAACCTATTATCTTTCGAAGTTGAAAGATTTCCAGATTCGGTGGCAGTAAATCATCAGAATGAATTTCACAGCAATCCACAGAAAAGGATAATTGATAACGGTAATTTTTACCATTATCTTTGAACCAATTCTTGTACCAAATCTACCCTTTTTAAGCTTGAAACATGTTTAATCCTCCCTTTTTTATCTAAGTTTGCGAATAAGTCTAGCTTAAGCGTTACATACAAGTTTTCATCATTAATTCCTCAAATTTGTAGGCGAATTGCAAGCTGTTAGAGAAGTACTGTATTTACCAAGAATGGGAGCAAGAAAAGGATTCAAAAGCAGGATCTGATGGAGCAGGAAAGGAAGTTCACGCCTAAGAGCCCAAGAAGAAGGAAGCAGGATACATTTTCTGCGCAAGCCTCGCGCCCGGGCGCGACCAAAAGGGCGCCTGAGCGCGACCATATGCGCGAGCTCCGCGCCTGGGCGCGACCAAGAGGGCGCCCGGGCGCGACCATCTGCGCGAGCTCCGCGCCTGAGCGCGAGAAAGAGGGCGCCCGGGCGCGACCTTCTGCGAGAGCTTCGCGCCTGGGCGCGACTGAGGAGGGGCGCCCGGGCGCGAACTCTGCTGACCTGGAACCCTAGATCTATTTAAAGCATTCTGTAACTGAGGGTGGCATCATCTTGGCGGCTGAAGCTTGGAACACCATTTTCGAACCTAAGGGAGCTGGTTTTGGGCAGTGGAAACTCTCCATCCTTCCTCCTTGGATCCCCATTCTTCCATTTTTCTCCATTGTAAGCTCAAGTTCTCCATGACTATGGAGAACTAATTTCAATTTGTTGGGGAATGATGTAGTTACGAAACTTTCATGTAAATGCACTTGGGTTTAATGAATTTAAGCTTCTTTCATTTGATTGTGAGTGTTTAATTTCCTTCTCTTAAAGCTTGTTGTGACTTGATCAACCATAGCATGATTCTTAGATTTGCTAGATATTGGAAAGTATTGTGTGGATCTTGAACTGGAATTAACGCCTAAAGGAGATTGTATCTAGGAATGGAGCTTGATCCTTTAGTTGTCATAAACCTCTAAGTGTAATGCAGATGAACTTTCTAGGTTGCCAAGGAATTGGGACTGCAAAAGTGAGTCTAGGCTTTTTCTACCAAGGAATTGGGTCTAAGTATAGTAGGAAGGTTGACAAACGCAATCAATTGATGAAGTAGTAATGTGCATTTGCATGATAGCGTAGTAATTACAATCATTCTCCAACATCTCATCCATATTGTTTCATTATCCATCAACCATTTTCAATCTTTTAGCCTCTAAGACGTTCATTTTATCGCATATTTATGAATGTAAATTTTA
This sequence comes from Vigna angularis, assembly GCF_016808095.1. Lineage (NCBI taxonomy): Eukaryota > Viridiplantae > Streptophyta > Magnoliopsida > Fabales > Fabaceae > Vigna > Vigna angularis. Next base: position 2,091,436 of record NC_068980.1, read on the forward strand.
TTACACTTGAATCATACCAAAATGATGTATTCTTAGTCTAAGTTAGTTAACTTATTATACGGTTTTAAAGTATTACACGAGTCTCTTGGGAAACGATATCCGGTCTTACCGATTTTATTACTTTGAACGATTTGGTACACTTGCCAAAGAGTTAACAATAATTCGTTCCAACAACGCAAAAGTCAAATGTACTCATACTATGATGTCCTTCAAATCACTAACAATTTCAATATAATTATTGGTAAAGGAGGATTTGGAACCGTTTACCTGGGCTTTATCGATGACACTCCAGTTGCAGTGAAAATGCTTTCTCCATCCGCAGTGGTTATGAACAATTTCAAGCGGAGGTATTAGTATTTAATCAATTTACTCTAAGTTTCTGATTTTGGTATCAAACCTATATGGTTTAACATGATTGTGACTTTTATTTCCAGGTTAAACTTCTAATCAGAGTTCATCACAAAAATTTGACATCCCTTATTGGTTACTGTAACGACGGAACCAATAAAGGCCTTATATATGAATACATGGCTAAGGGGAACTTAAGAGAACATTTGTCAGGTGTTGGAATATAAATTGATTTTTTATGTTGGACCTAAAAGATAAAAAAACTCAATATTAACAAAGGTTCAAATAATATTCTAAAAAATCCTATATAGAAGGATTATAGAATGTTCTATAAAAAATATATAGAGATGTTTATTTATAAAATGTTTCTAGATAAGTTTAGAATAAATTATAAATTATAAATTTCTAGAGAATTTTAGGAAGTGGTCTTATTAAGAACTTGGTCCAGAGGTTCTTTCCTTTTCTCTTCTATAACTGCTTCACCTGTTGCCATTTCTATGGATGATGATTTCTGCTTCTACCCTAAAATGTAATTGCATCCTTTTTCTTATTCTTTAATGTCTATTCAACTTGGGGATATAAATGAATTTTAGTTGAGATTTTTAATGTAAAATTTATTTTCTGTTTTTTTTTTATTTTTCTACTCTCATTGCTTACAATTTCTTAAACTTAACCACTTTTTTTTAACAATTTCTTTTTACAGAAAAAATCACCGATAAAAGTTTGTATGCAACTTATTGAAATGACATTTATATTAGAATATAAGTATGAGTTTAAGTCTCATATTAAATATTTACGAGAAAATAAAACATCATATAAAAATAAAAAATTATTAATTTATTTTTTAAAATTTTTTTAATTAAAAATAATGTTAATATCTTATCTGATTAAACTCATGTTTCATTTTGGTTAATATTTTTTCAGTGAATCCCTCCCTTAAACTTCACTTATAAGTCTATATATTGTGTTATAAAAGGACTTTCTAGGAGTAATATACAAAACATAACTGTAAATCTACTCAAAATAAATATATAATTCATTTTCACTTAAATGAACAATCTAAAACTAATTTTTCCCGAAAAATATAGTTTATTAGTAAATTCAATCTAACAAGAGAGGATAAACATAAAATAAGATTTTAAAGTATCTAAAAAAATCTTAATTTTGGACAGAATAAAAGCTAATTATTATAATCCCATGATCTTTTCCACTTCCCCGTGGTCTTTAAGACTAGGAAATTAATTTTTTCCACTTGTTAATTTTGTGTATTTATAGACATCATCCATTATTATTACTATTATGAGATTGTTGTATACTTATTTCAACCAAGAGTACCTTCGATACGATATCTAGTTTATCAGTCAGAGATTTCAAAATTCGATATCTTGATTTTCGGATGTCTTAGAATGATTCAACTATTCACAGTTAGCACATTATCTAACTGGATCCTATACTTTAGTTAAGAAGTGTGTCTAATTTATTATATTTAATGTAAATACTATACATTTGAAAATTTTGACATTATATAAAAAAATTGAAATGCTACTTGTATAACAACTTATTCAACAAAAATTCTGGCGTTTATTTCTTTCATACTCATAATTTATTACACGTTATGAATGAAAAGATTACAAAATTATTGTATGAAATGTATTTTTATTTCTATGTAGACAGCATTCTTAAAAACTCATTAGCAATCAGTTTTTCTGTATTCATATCAGTGCACGTACATTTTTTAGATTATAGAAGACGAGTTTCATTTTTCTTATAATTTGAATTTAGGCTGAATTTAGACCAAAGAAAAGTAAGAATTTCTAAAATGCTATTGATCTGCATAAAATTTCTAAAGTCTTCCATCTTCCATATATAAAAGTTCAGAACACATACAAAGGGAAATATTTCTTGATGATTTAATACACCCTCTTTTAATATAAGTAATATTTCAATTTAATATTTGTTATTTTTAATTCATAAAATGTTTCTGTTATGCTCTTTGTTTCTCTCAAAGAAGGTCTACAATGAAGATAACTTTATGAAGTATTTTTGGTTAGTATGTGAGATCATTGAAAGGATATTTATTCTAAATAGGTAGAGACTATTTTAATTACAATTTATATTGTTTGACCAGTGAATGCTGTATTATTTTTATGATGAGTGACAAGTGATGAATATGACTGGAAACTCTAAGTAAGAAGCAAGTGGATGTTCCTACCATGGAAGAAGAAGAAAGAATAATTAGACTATAATTGAATGGACAACATAAATTAAGAAATGGAAAAGTCTTTGGACTTATTACATGTAGGATTAGTTTTCATAACTTCCAACCATGGTGATAGTTTGCTCTCCTTCAACTTAGAATGACATGACAAATCTTTATTTTTACATTGTTTGTGTGGGTTCACCAAAAAATATTAAAATACAGATATAACTTCAACTATTATAAAAGATTTTTCTTCTAACTCAAAACTTTAAGACAAAATATATAAAAAAAATTACTTATAGGTTTTTTTCATATATAGCGTTAAACTTTTTCGCTACAACGTGTGACTTAGAATTAAATCTCGATTTCAAAAGCTTTCTAGCTTCATATTACATACATAAGCATTTTATTGCTAGTTTAATATTTTTTAAGAAGCATAGTGTAATGTTTTAGTTAATCTTTATTTTCATTTATATATATTGATTGACCAATGATTGCAGTATTATTTTTGTGATGCAAGTGGATGAGTGATAAGTGATGAATACGACAGAAAATACTAAGTAAGCAAGTGGATGTTCCTACTGCTGTAGCTGAAAAGGAAGAATGAATAGTTAGAATGAAATGGAAAGGAACAAGCAATTAAAGAAGTACAAAAACGGGTTAGACTTACCTCCACGTTGACATTGACCACGTCGCCCGAACACAAACATAGTTCCTTTTGTAGTGCAACTCACAACAGCAACAAACCAAGCTCATATATATGTGCCATAGTCTACTTCAAACCCAGAAAACACAAGGTAGTGAAAGATGGGAATGTCATTGAGTTTCCTAGATACTTTTGTAGGAGTTCTGGTTCTTCTCATTCTCATTCAAGCTAAGGGCCAACCAGGTTTGTTAACAAATTAAAACATACATTTTCATTAGATCATTATTATTTTATAAAAGTTTAGCTGAAGTCTCAAGTGCCAATGCATATTTTTGCATGTTTATGTTTTAGGATTCATCAGCATAGATTGCGGAGCTCAAGCAGGTGTGAACTATACTCAGCCGTCACTAGACATACATTACGTTTCGGATGCAGATCTCATAAAAACTGGTGTGAGTGGGACAATATCATCTGAAGAGACCAGCAGACGAAGTAGTCAACGACAACTGTGGAGGCTGAGAAGCTTCCCGGAAGGAAAAAGGAACTGCTACAAAATAAGCGTCACAAAAGCCTCTAAGTATCTCATACGCACTTCTTTTCTGTACGGAAATTATGATGGCCGAAATATGTTACCACAGTTTGATCTTCTTCTCGGACCTAACCACTGGGTTACAGTCACTATATTCAATGCATCCACTGACCAATTCAATGAGATCATTCATGTACCTTCAATGGATTATGTGCAAATCTGTCTGGTTGACACAGGCAATGGCACACCATTTATATCAGTCATTGAATTGAGGACCTTGAAAAATGATACATACGTCACTCAATTCGGATCATTGGAATTTTACCTGCGCTGCGATTTGGGTTCAAACACAAGCTACAGGTGAAATTATATTTAGGATTAAATATCTTGCCTTATAAGATTGATTGATTTATTCTGATTTTCTCACAGGTACCCGGATGATGTTTATGATCGTTACTGGTATGATCGTTCTTCCGGGAATGCCTGTAACTTGGGCGAAAATTGGAAACCACTAAGTGCCTCCATTCCCGATGATTCTTTAAATGAGAATGATTACAAGCCGGGAGCAACTATCATGAGCACCGCAGTTGAACCACAAAATGATAGTGCTCCGTTGGTAATAAGCTGGGAGCCACAACATGAAACTGACCAATTCTATGTGTATATGCACTTCACGGAAATTCAAGTGTTAACCACGAATCAGACAAGACTATTCAACATCATGCTGAACGCTGAATCATGGTTTTCAAATTTCTCTCCCCGCTACCATGATGTAGGTACTATATATTCAAAGTCAGCCAGCAGTGGGAAAGAACTTAAATTTTCCCTCGAGAGGACTGAAAATTCAACCCTCCCTCCCATTATCAGTGCCATTGAAATTTACAGAGTAATTGACTTACAGAAACCAGAAACATTCCAAGGAGATGGCAAGTCACTAAACCATCGTATTTTAAATCCATTTCTTTTGTTTACGTTATTGTGCATGATCTTAACTACCTTTTACAATTTGTTTGTTACCATTTCAACAAAGGAAATGCGATTACTACCATCAAGTCAGTTTATGCGCTAACAAGAGATTGGCAAGGCGATCCATGCGTTCCTTTAGCCTATTTGTGGGATGGTCTCAATTGTTCTTATCATGGAAATGATTCTCCAAGAATCACAACTTTGTAAGTCCTCATTATCAAATGTGACATGATTATTATTTAATTGTAATTTTTCAATAAATAATCTTAATAATATAAAATTATAATCTAACTATTTGATGGATAAGTTTTTTACTAGATTTAATTAAGTTTTAAGTATATTGTAAATTTGGATTTTCTTAATTGAATCTCTAATAGTAATTTCTTTGTTTTATTGAATGCTCAAATTTTATATTTAATATTTTCTATTTAGTTTGTCTTTCTATTTTTACCCGTCAACATAATGATATAATTGTTACTTCTATCTTTTCCACTCAAACTCAATCAAATCACATCTTCTTTGTCCAATCTCCTCCATCTCACCGGTAATTCATTTTTAGAGAGAAAAGGAATGAGTTTAACTTTAAAAACATTGAAAAACACTGCATGTTAACTCATCTTATTAAAGGCAAAAATCAAAAGACACAGTGATTAGATAAAAATTTTAAAAAATATATATTTTAAGCATTCAATGAAACAAAAAAACAATGTATGATAAACTTAATTGAAACTTAGTTAAGTGATGAAATCTTACTGTTCATACCCAAAACAGGAATTTATCTTCCAGTGGATTGCATGGAAAGATTGACCCTTCAATTTCAAATCTCACCATGCTGGAGAAATTGTGAGTTTATCTGTTTCACCTGCTCAAATGAATCATGAGACCAGAAAAAAATCATATTTTATATCTTTTTATTCTTTCATACATATACTTGTATGCTCAGAAGTCTTACAGTACATGTATAAAGACATATTAAAAGAGAAAGTTATTTGGCTTCCAGGGATTTATCAAACAATAGCTTAAACGGTGAAATTCCTGATTTTCTGTCACAACTACAACACTTGAAGATCTTGTAAGTTCCTTCATCGGTTATTCCTGTGGTCCCCTTTATCATAATATACAAAGTTTACTATGTTTCCGATTTCTTTTTCAGAAACTTAGAGAAGAATAACCTCTCCGGTTTAATTCCCTCAGCACTTCATAGAGATTCTCTCACACTAAGGTATACATCTTACACCCATGACCTATGTCTTCTCATAGTCAGTTGTTGATTCTACTGAATATCTCGGCACAAGTTACACGAATTGAAGTATCTATTGAAAATTCTTATGACTGGGAGTTAAAATATAAACCTACTATGAATTTATCGCAGTGTGGACCAAAATCCATATCTATGTGATCAACCTGATCAATGCCGGGAGAAAAACAATAGCATTGTTATACCATTGGTAGCATCTGTTGGCGGGGTTTTTATTCTTCTGGTAGCAGTGGCAGCTATATTGTGGACTGCTAAAAGAAGAAAAGTGAAAGGTGATGCTACAGTCGTTTAGATTCGTATTTTTTTTTTATAATTTTCCAGATAAATTTAGTTTTTTAAAGAACTGGTGTATGACATTCAACAGCTCTGACGGTAGAAAAGGATCAGACAGAGAAATCACCGCAATACACTGAACAAGATGATTCATCACTGCAGTCCCAAACACAGATATATGCATACTCTGACATCGTTAAAATCACCAACAATTTTACTACAGTTGTTGGTAAAGGAGGATTTGGAACAGTTTATCTGGGCTATATCGAAGACAGTCCAGTTGCAGTGAAAATGCTTTCCCCATCTTCTGTTCGTGGTTATCAACAATTTCAAACAGAGGTAAGCTTTTTAACACATTATACTAAGTTCCTGAATGCAGCAATTAATATACTAAATTAAAACATTGTTGACATTTTGATTTACAGGTTAAACTTCTTATGAGAGTTCATCACAAAAATTTGACCTCCCTTGTTGGTTACTGTAATGAAGGAACCAATAAGGGTCTCATTTACGAGTACATGGCTAACGGAAACTTACAAGAACATCTCTCTGGTTTGCACCCAAAAAAATATTTTGTTGTTTAAAATATGAGCAATAAATTTCCAAACTTCGTGGATATGGATATATCTTCATTGGACAATTTTACTAGTCATATGACTAACATTTAGTGAACCAAAAGTATGTACAAAAAGTGATAGAACTTGATTACGCAGGTAAACGAAGCAAAAGAAATTTCTTCAGCTGGGAAAAGAGACTTCGTATAGCAGTGGATGCAGCCTCAGGTAAGAAAGTACACCAATAGTATTCTTTTCTTAATTCTTCATTCCTCTCTAAATATATACTTTTGGCCTCAGGATTGGAGTATCTGCAAAATGGTTGTAAGCCACCAATATTCCACAGAGACATAAAAGCTACAAACATCTTGTTGAATGAACAACTCCAAGCAAAATTATCTGATTTTGGTCTATCCAAAATTATCCTAACTGATGGGGAAACTCATGTTTCAACTGTTATTGCTGGTACTCCTGGTTATCTAGACCCTGAGTGAGTCCATCAATTATACTTTCTTGGAAAATTTAGTAATTCTATCTGAATGTTTATGTTCACAAACTTCTAGCAGAAAATAAATTGAGTTGCATTCTGTCCTACAGATACTACCTAACCAATAGATTAACAGAGAAGAGCGACGTTTATAGCTTTGGTGTTGTGCTTTTAGAGATAATCACAAGTCAACCAGTGATAGCGAAGAATCAAGAAAAAACCCACATAAGTGAATGGGTTAGGTCCTTGATTGCAAAAGGTGATATCGATGCCGTTGTTGACTCAAGGTTGGAAGGAGATTTTGACAGTAACTCAGTTTGGAAAGCTGTAGAAATAGCAACGGCATGTGTATCTCCAAATCCCAACAGAAGGCCAATCATAAGTGTGGTGGTGAATGAACTGAAGGAGTCTTTAGCAATGGAATTAGCTCGAACTGAAGATAGAAGCACCAATACAAGTTATTCAGTTAAACAGGTCATCAGGAATCTGAATACAGAATCTCTTCCCCAGGCCAGATAAACGGTTGCCCAATGTAAGATGATTATAGTCATACTGTAATGTACCACTTGAGATTGTTTGAAGATGAACATTGGTAGGATTGATTGGTGAGTGAAATGGAGTTGCAAATAGAAGAAAATAAATAAATAATCAGTAATGAATTTCAATTTGCCATTGGTGTTATTTTTGCTTGCGTTCTTATTCCGATGAATGTAGTTTCATGTTAGTTTTTTCAAACTTACACACATCCCTCAATCCTGAATTGAATTGAACCGAATCGAACTGAGTCGAGCCGAATCAATCAAACTGAATCGAGTTGAACCGAACCGAGTCAAGTCAAACTGAATCGAGCCGAGCCGAATCAAACCAAAATGAACCGAATAGAGTCGAACCAAACTGAACCGAATTGAACCGAGTCGAACCAAACTGAACCGAGCAAAATCAAAACAAACCAAACTGAACCGAGCCGAACCGAACAAACAAAAACAAACCGAGTCGAACCGAACCGAATTAAACCGAACCAAACCAAGCTGAACTGAGTCGAGTCAAACCAAATCGAACCGAACTGAACTTAGTCAAATCAAACCGAATCGGACCGAATCGAATCAAATCAAACCAAATTAAACCGAACTGAAACAAACCGAACCAATGAACTGAACTTTTTCAAAAATATATATCTTTTCTACCTTAGGTTATTTCGAATTCCAATTTTGTGATAATACTTTTCTAGTGCTATATATATATAACACTTTTTGATAGTTGAATCAAGGATTAATCAATAAGGTATAGTCATCTTAGGTTTTCAAATATTTTTCTAGTTTAATAAATATAAGCAAGATTCCACATAACTTTTCAATCTTTAATTCATAGTTACCACCTCAAATTATCACCTTTTGTTTAATTCATGACTACCATCTTTCATTCATTATGTAAACTTACCTGACCATTGTTCTATAATTAAATTTTTAAAATACAAAACCCCTCCTCCAAATGTCTAATTAAAACCAACTTTGAACTAAAATTGCAGAGCCCTCCAAGAGGAGCTCTTCCAAAAATAGGTGTATGCCACTTAGTGAGAGAAACACACGGTATTCTTTAGTAAAAGGCGAAAGAATAGTTCGCTGTGAGTTTAACTCATGGCTCCATGTATCATCATTGAAGAGCATTTCAATATTATATTATGATCCTAGATTTGTTCATCCATTACACAATCGATGTGGACTTCTGTCAGATATGTTAACTTGGTCATGATATAATTTAATTTTATTTGATTTGTTATTTAATATCATTTTTTTGTTTTAATCTGCATTTAATACAAAATTTTAATTACATCTCTGTTATTGAGTTTGGATTTATTTTTCAGTTTCTAATATTTTACAATAATTAAACATCCTTTTAAAAGAATTATAAAACATTTTTTTATAAAAATACTATTAAGTATTTTATAAAGAAAATTTATCAAACAGAGAAGCATGTCATAATTTGTTTTTTGCATAATTTTTATATTAGTTATTTTAAATTTTCTCAAAAATAATTGTTATCTATTTTTCAGTTTTTATTGTTATAGAATAATTAAACACCGTTTTTGAAGAGTAATGAAACAATAGATATAAAATTAAACAGTTATCAAGCAGACAAATGTCATATTATTTTACATAATTCCTATATTTTGTAATTCTAACTTTTTATTATTATAAGTTAAACATCATTTTATGTTAGAACTACTTCATTGACATTTAGTATGGTTGGTCTATAAACTAAACTCCACAGGGAATCTCCTACAAAATTCTAAAGCCAAAATTTCTAAAGATATAAAACCTTATACTAACAACTATAGGACTTTACCCTAGGGAAGCCCTTCCAGAAATTCTCAAAGGCCAAGGATGAACCCAGGCCAAAGAGGGGGTTTGGAAATAGTTTTCAACCAGCAATAGACGCGCCTCGGTTAGAACCTCACTAGCTGCGTCATTGCCCCAAGCGCAAAGATAATCTACACAGCTGTCTGACAAGTGATTTATTAGAATTTGTCAGTCTCAACAAATATTTATTTCCTATGTGGGACTTGGTCAATGTACCAGTGGGTGGCTACACCATTTTCAACTGAAATAACAAAGCAAATCCTCTTATCATTTATTGCTTCTCATAATAGGACTGGAAGTTGATAATACAAATTTACAGAAAAACATGAAATTCAAATGAAGAAATCTATTCATGTTACCGATAAATAACAGAAATTTGACACCTGAGTCACTAAAGTTAAATTCAAGCATCACAAGTGATCTTAGTTTTGAAATGCAGATTACTTCTTTTTGTATAAATTCCAGTTTGTTAAAATACTTTTTACTGTTCCATTCTTGTGGACTCTGAGCTTTCTGCTGCTATATTGAAAGGTTCCCCTTTCAGTTTTTGGTTGGTTATATATATATATATATATATATATATATATATATATATATATATATGTAAAGTTTGTTCGGAAAAGGTTTCACAATAAGAATTCTGAAACACCTTTTGGATTTCCAACCAAAACATGTTTCTCCATTACAAATTTTTGAAAACATGATCTGAATTAATGCAGGATAAAATAAACCATAATGGAAAGAAAGATCATTTAAAAAACTATAGGGACACAAATTAATAACTATTATGGAAATAAAGGAAGCAAAAAGCCTTGGAGTTAACCGATATTGAGGTAAAGCTGGTTACCATGTTAAGATGAGTATTGGATTGATGAATATTGTAATGTAAGAATGAGATCAAGCAATGTAAAGTGATTACTCACATTATTATAAATGTAAATATGAGTTTAAAATTTTATATTAAATAGAAATGAGAACGGTAAATTTTTAAGATTTTAAAATATTAGCAATATTAGGTTTTTTACATCAACCATTTTCATACGTCTCATAAGGGATAAATCTATTCTAATCTATTCTGTATATCTCCTAATAAAATCTTAACACATGGTGAACCTCCTTAATCTAAATAGTACATAGATGCTTAATTTACATGCATTTTTTTAATGGTACTGGTTCATTAGAAACTCCTAAAGAGAATATATCAATCAATATTATAAATTAAAACAAGGATAGACGTCAACTGTAATCATATCTCAATTACAATATTATAAATTATAATTTTACCATTCAATTTTTATTTTTATTATTATTATTATGGACAATCACATATCACATCTTTTAAATAAAAAATACATAAAAAAAAGGTGATTTACAACATATCCTGCTATTAAAGCTCTTTCCTTTGAATCTTCTTGTTATTTTTAGAAACCATAAATTTCAAGAAGTATACTGACAACAATTTTGAATCATCTGTTATTTTACAACGAATAAACTTTTAAATTGGTCATTCAAAACCATTGGTTTTCCAAATTTGTGTCAACTAAAATTGTTCCACAGATGACTAAAATCATTAACATAATAACTATCGAGATTTTTTTTCAATGGTTTTCTTGGAATATATAAAGTATTGCCTTGATTATCTTGAATTATAGAGCAACTAAAATATGAGATAAAAGACGTAAAATGTTGTTACATAGTTTAGTAATACTTTGGAAATGAATTAATTTTTTTAAAGGCCTAATTTGTTGACTTAAATCTTAAAAAATTAATACAATGAGGCATATGATTTTAGACAGCAGGGCTTACTTTTCTTATTTTTGACATATTTTTAAGAATAACATCCTTAAGACTTAGTAAGCACGAGGAAGACAAGTGTGTGTATATATATATATATATATATATATATTACACCAATATGATCGTTATTAGACTATTTCTACCGTATTGTGACAATCTATTTCATATTAAAAATAGTTGTAATATTCCCACGACTTTTTATGCACTGTGTTGTACGAGCAAGGAAAGTAGAAGTATCTTTTTCATTGTACTTAATGGCCAAATGTAAATCTTATGAAAGTGAGAGACGTATACATTTCATGAAGATCATAAAACCCTCTTCTGGCATTATTCTAAGTAGTGTTCTCTCATCAAATAGGATTATTATAACTCACTCAGACCAGGTTTCAAATGCCTTCCATTTATAATAAATGTAAATCTTTATACCACAAACATAGATATCTTCTAGTTAATTTAATACTCGTTAAGATCCATGGATTGGTTATAATAAGTTAAGTAGTTTATTCCCATTGGCTAAATATATTGATTTATTGAACTGTGAATGTTGTAGAATTTTGTTAATGCACACGCAAGTGTGAGAGACAAGTGATGATGAACATGACAGGAATTTCAAAATAATCAAGGGGATGATCCTACTGCACTAGCTGCAATGACGGGTGGAAAGGGACAAAAGTTTTAAGAAATTCTAAACCAGCAAGACTACCTTAGTGTTGACATTGACCACGTCGCCAAAATACAAATCCTTTTGTGGTATAATTCGGAAAAGGGTAATCCCTATTCTACTTCACAGGCAGAGGGTGATGAGACATGGAAACGTTGAGGAGTTTCCTTCTTGGTTTTGTTGGAGGTCTAGTTCTTGCCTTTCTGGTTCAAGCTCAGGACCAATCAGGTTTGATAACAAATTAAAACTTCAACTTCAGTGCACCATTCTTTGATAAAAAGACAATTAGCTTAAGCCTAAATGTCCCATGCAGGATTCATCAGCTTAGATTGTGGAGCTCCTGAAGATGTGACCTATACTGAGTCCACAACAGGCATAAATTATACTTCAGACGCAAATTTGATTAATACTGGTGTGAGTAAGTCGATAGAAACTAATCTCAAACAACGGTATCAGCGACAAATGTGGACTGTGAGAAGCTTCCCTGAAGGAAAAAGGAACTGCTACAAAATAAACATCACAAGAGGCTCTAAGTATCTGATCAGGGTTAGTTTTTTGTACGGAAATTATGACGATCTGGATAAGACTCCAGAGTTTGATATTCATCTTGGGGCTAACCTGTGGGGTACGGTGAGCATAAACAATGGATCAATTGAAGTGGACAAGGAGATCATACATGTACCCTCACTGGATTATTTACAGCTCTGTCTTGTTGACACAGGCCATGGAACACCGTTTATATCAGTCATAGAATTGAGAACTTTGCCAAATAATATTTACGTCACTGAATCTGGATCATTGGAATTTTTCGAGCGGTGGGATATAGGTTCAAACAAAGGCTACAGGTGAATCCTACTTCTTTTATTAAACTTTTTCGTTACAAGACTGATTGATTTCATTGGACTAATTTTGATTTTCTCTCAGATACAACTACGATGTTTATGATCGCTTTTGGAGATATGGCAACATAAATGATTGGACAGAATTAAATGTTTCGATTTCTGCTGATGCTTTAGACCAGGACGTGTACAGACCGCCAGCTATTGTGATGAGCACTGCAGCTACACCAGCAAATGTCAGTGCTCCATTGGTAATAAGATGGAAGCCAGATGATCCAACTGAACAATTCTATGTTTACTTGCACTTCATGGAGATTCAAGAGTTGGCGACGAATGAGACAAGAGAATTCAACATCTTGGAAAATGGTAAACTGAGGTTTTCAAAGTTTTCACCAAGGAATCTTCTTGTCAACACTTTATATAGCTCGTCCCCCTCCAGTGGGAAAGAAATTATATATTCTCTTGAAAAAACCGAAAACTCAACTCTGCCTCCCATCATCAATGCCCTTGAAATTTACAGCGTAATAGATTTCCCGCAATCAGATACGTTCAAAGGAGACGGTATGCCACAAAAATATGATCTTCATATTGTTCTTAACTACCCTTTACCATTTATTTGGACTACCCTGTTCTGTACATGATCTTAACTACCCTTTGCTCTTTTATGCTCAAAAATAACAAAGATGATGCCATTACAACCATCAAATCAGTTTATGGGGTGACAAGAAATTGGCAAGGTGATCCATGTGCCCCTGTAGATTACTTGTGGGATGGTTTGAATTGTAGTTATAGCAAAAACGAGTCTCCAAGAATCACAATTTTGTAAGTTATGCTTCTCAAATTAATACTATATATAGTGGTTTTATGGATTTGAGATGGTATCGTATATAACCGTTGGATCTGCATATCAGGAATCTATCTTCAAGTGGGTTGTCAGGAAAGATAGACCCTTCAATTTCAAGCCTCAGCATGTTGGAGAAGTTGTGAGTGTTATTTTTCCACCTGATCCAATAAATGATGAGACTAGAAAAAACCTCTGTATTTTACAAGTAAATACTATATACTCGATAAGAGTAAAAAAAAAGGCTAAATTGTAGGTTAAGTTAAATTGATTAATTTTTACAGTGACTATTTTAAAAGCTATATCTCAGTAGTGATTTTTGACTGGTTTATGGTATAATTTATTTTAACAGATATAAATTAAACTCTTTAAATCTTTTCTCTGTGTCTGCTGTGTACGTACATGTCAAGATGTCTTTTGTTACGTGTGTCAAAATTTGGACTTTTTAAAAGCAGACATGTTTTTGTTTTCAGGGATTTATCAAACAATAGCTTAAATGGTGAAATCCCTGAAGTTCTGTCTCAATTACAACACTTAAAGATATTGTAAGTTGCTTCATCGGTTAGTGGAACAACTTTTGATTCCTCTATATCAGAAAATAGAAAAGGATATTATAGTTTCCCTGTTTTGGCAGAAACTTGAAGAACAATAACCTCTCTGGTTCAATTCCCTCGGCACTTGTTGAGAAATCTAAGGGAGGTTCTTTGTCATTAAGGTAAGGATGTTATTGAAAATTCTCAAATTCATAATATCATTATTTATGGTGATCATTATCAATTGGTTTTATTTTACTTTTGTACATAAATCTTCTTTACCCATGTCCAATATTTTGTTTTTATCTTATAGTCAAACTTATTATGAATTGAAAATCCAAGTATGAGTTTCATATTAAAAGTAAAAATAAGAAAATAAAGCATTATATAAGTAAGAAAACTCACAAATTTATTACGGGGATTTCGGTTGAAGGTGGTGTCACTTATGCTTTTCCTTAGTTTTACTGAGAGTTAAAACATAAACCTTCTGTGTTTTCCATGCTAGTGTGGACCAAAATCTCTGTGAATCTGGTCAATGCAACGAGCAGGGCAAAGAGGGTGGAAAGAAAAAGAGAAATGTTACACCCTTAGTAGCATCAGTTAGTGGGGTTGTGATCCTTCTCATTGTCGCAGCAGCTATATTATGGACGCTTAAAAGGAGAAAAATGAAAGGTGATGCTACAAAGATACTTTTATTGATAATTTGTCAAACAGATTCAATCCTAACCTGTTAGTTTTCGAAACTGTTGCATGATATTTAACAGCTTTGATAGTAGAAAAGGATCAAAGTCAGATCTCACCACAAAACACAGAACAAGATGATTTATTACTACCATTCAGAAAACAAATTTATTCGTACTCCGACATCCTTAAAATCACCAACAATTTCAATAAAACTCTCGGTAGAGGAGGATTTGGAACTGTTTATCTTGGTCATATCGATGACACTCCAGTTGCAGTGAAAATCCTTTCCTCATTGTCTGCCCGGGGTTTTCAACAATTTCAGGCAGAGGCAAGTTTCTCTATCACTTTACACTTGTACTTTTATCTCAGAAATAAAAAGATATGCTTAAACATGTTTGAGATTTTGATGTACAGGTTAAACTTCTAATGAGAGTTCATCACAAAAATTTAACCTCCCTTGTTGGTTATTGTAATGAAGAAAGCACTAAGGGTCTCATATATGAGTACATGGCTAATGGAAACTTACAAGAACATCTCTCTGGTTAGTTCCCATATAAAATTCTGCAAATAAATTGTTTTATATTCTGAAACCATGAATATGAATATTTCCTTAGGAGACAAGTGCATATTGAGTCATAAATTAACAGAAAACAACACAGAAAAAGCTAAGTAAACTTGTTTTTTCAGGTAGTCACAGCAAAGCAAAATTCTTCACCTGGGAAGAAAGACTTCGTCTAGCAGTGGATGCAGCATTAGGTCAGAAAGAAAACTTCAAATTATGTGTTTTGACAGTTTTGTAAACTCCCCTTTTCCCCTCACAATCTGGTTGCCTTAAATCCAATCTCAGGTTTGGATTATCTGCAAAATGGTTGCAAGCCACCTATAATCCACAGAGACATAAAATCTACAAACATCTTATTGAATGAACACTTCCAAGCAAAGCTAGCCGATTTTGGTCTGTCCAAAATTATTCCAACCGAAGGGGGAACTCACGTGTCAACTGTTGTTGCTGGTACTCCTGGTTATCTGGACCCTGAGTGAGTACTTCAATTACATTGTCCTGTTCCTGTTCATCATTTTCTGGGAAAATAAATAAATAGAGTAACATTTTATTTTTGTAATGCAGGTACTTCATAACAAACAGATTGACAGATAAGAGTGATGTTTATAGTTTTGGTGTTGTTCTTTTGGAGATAATCACAAATCAACCAGTGATAATGAGGGATGGTGAAGAAAGTATTCACATAAGTGACTGGGTTAGATCCTTGGTTGCGAAAGGGGATATCGAGGCCATTGTTGACTCAAGGCTAGAAGGAGATTATGATACCAATTCAGTTTGGAAAGCAGTAGAAGTAGCAACAGCATGTGTGTCTCCAAATATGAACAAAAGGCCTATCACAAGCGTGATAGTGATTGAACTGAAAGAGTCTTTATCAATGGAAGTAGCTCGAACAAAATATAGAAGTATGTATTCAACAGATTCAGGGGTGACCTTGAATCTGAATACAGAATTTATTCCTCATGCCAGGTGAACTCTTCAGCAGAATATGATGGCTACAATCATATAGCAAGGTCTATATGACTATGGTAAGTGGTTTTCCTCTTTCAATGTCAAACCTACTATTGAAACTCTCCTCACACAAGCTCTGTATATTTGCTTGATTTTAATGTATAATAATCTACAAAATATTGCAAACTCAAAGTATTGTTGCACAATTTCTGAATACTCCTTTAATTTGAGTGATGTACTTAAATGTATTACTTGTCTTCCTTGTGACTGTATAAAGTATTGGTGATTGAAATTGATTGTGCAAATAGAATAAGATAAATAGTAAGAGACACATGCTTCTTTATCTATAACATTTCGTATAATTTCTTTTTTATCAATAATTAGTGGAAACGCCCGTGCGTAATGTGTAAAAAAAATAATTATTTAAAATGTAAAATTGAAAAATAAGTTTTTTATTATAAGTAATTATTTAAATTTAAAAAATAATTGTTTAAATAATTAGTAATTCAAAAAAAATTAAAAAAATTGTGTACACAAAATAGATGAATTTTCATCATTAATGATATAAATATAGATTTTCTACACCAGTGGATCGTCCATTTCTGTTTTGAAAAAATTGGTCTTTTGACCAAGTTAAAAAAGCATAGAAGTAACAAGCGTATCAACTCCTTTACATCAACCAATTAAAGGAAAATCAATCAAACGGATATTTTAAAAAAATAACACTCAATAGATAAAATATTTAATATCAATTTAATTAAAAATACGTAAAGTTATCATAATTTAAAATATTTAAATTCATCAAGTGCTTAAAATTTAATAAATTATAAAATGAAAATGGTTTATTAAAACATACATATTTTAATTTATATTTTAAAAAATTATATTTAATTAATTATTTGTTAAAACAGTTCATGGTCAATCATTAAAAAATGATGACTCATTTTTAACGGGAGCTGCGTTAGGACACGTATATATATTTTCTAAGCTGTGAAAACTACTTGGCAAAGCTAAATAGCTAAACTTTTTGAGGTGATTCATCTGGTCAAGCTTCACAACTTTGCCACATCTACCAAAAAACTTATTCTTCAATTTTTTAAAATAATACCATGATTCAACTGGGAATAAAATATAAGCAAAACATGTTCATCTTAAGGATGCCTAGAATGAAAGTCAAACGCCTATTCTCATTCTTGTTGTAACAATCTACTTGGACTATTCAACTCGGTGGCTTTTAATATTCAATTGGCAGAGATACTTGACTTCAACATTCAAATGAAAATCATCATTGAATGATCAAGCTTAATCACTGTTAATGACTTCTCTCACAACATTCTTCAATCTCGGGAGGTGTTTTCAGTTTACTTAGTTTAGAAATGAAAGGATACTTTCTACTTGTGATTTTTCAACTCTCTTTAATTCTTTCTATCATTGTTCGTGCCCAGAATCCATCAGGTTCGATAGTTTCATCTCATTATCCTGAATCCTACACTTACTCAGGGTTCTTGGAACTTAAAAACTTCCATCTTTTACAGGATTCGTCAGCATTGACTGCGGACTTGTGGATGAACCAAGCTATACAGATGAAACTACCGACATCTCTTACTCTTCGGATGTCAATTTCACAGACGGTGGTGTAAGCTACAGCGTATCATCTACATATAAGCCTTCCCTTGCAAGACAGTTCTGGAATGTTAGAAGCTTTCCCGATGGAACCAGGCACTGCTATACCCTGGTTTCTCAAGGAAGTGGCAATAAATATTTGGTGAGGGCAAGGTTTGCATATGGAAGTTACGACGGAAAAGAATCTCTTCCCGAATTTGACATTTATATCGGAGAAAAATGGTGGGGATCAGTGGTGTTTGAGGATGCATCCAGTGTAGTCACCAAGGAAATCATTTATGCTGCTTCCTCAGATTACGTTCATGTTTGTTTATTCAACACTGGCAAGGGTACACCTTTTATTTCAGTTTTAGAGGTTAGAGTTCTTAACAGTGATGCCTACCTAGTCAACTATGGGGAGCTCTTGGCAAGGTTTGATGCAGGCTTACAAGATGGTGAAATAGTCAGGTGAGAAATGTTATAATGTAACCAACCAAGTTATATCATGAACATGACATGACTTCTTTTCTTTTAATGTAGTAATGTTCTGATGTTTTTCCCTCTTTTTCTGTTCCCAAAG
Source organism: Vigna angularis (assembly GCF_016808095.1). Taxonomy (NCBI): domain Eukaryota; kingdom Viridiplantae; phylum Streptophyta; class Magnoliopsida; order Fabales; family Fabaceae; genus Vigna; species Vigna angularis. The sequence goes on from NC_068980.1 coordinate 2,110,101, forward strand.
ATTTCCAGATGATGTCTATGATAGAATATGGACACCTTATAACTCAACTGACTGGAATCAGATAGATACCCTCCTTACCATAGACCAAGGTGCTACTTCATTTAACTTTTTACCATTGCCACCCTCCATTGTCATGGGAACTGCAGCAATTCCAGCAAATGTCACCGACAATATAGAGCTCCGCTTCGTTCCCATGTATAATTCTTCCACACTTTATGTGTACATGTTCTTTGCTGAAATCCAGAAGCTTGAGGCAAACCAAACTAGAGAGTTCAACATTTTTGTAAATGGGAACATTTTAAATATTGATCCAATCAATCCTCCGTACCTGCAGAGTGAGTATTATATGGCTATAAGCGTAAATTCGTTGGAACTTTCGATTAATAAAACTAGTAGATCAACTCTTCCACCTCTTCTCAACGCCATTGAGATATATACGTCAAGAAACTTCTCACAATCAGAAACAAATCAGAAAGACGGTATGTTCTTAGACACACTGATTTTTCTTTCTTGTATCACCTTATTATATTACTCACCTGACCTACTTATATTCATGATAATAGCTGATGGTATCAGAAATGTCAAGTCAATGTATGGAATCAAGAGAAACTGGCAAGGAGATCCTTGTACTCCACTGGTCTACTTGTGGGACGGTCTTAACTGCAGCTATGCTGAATCTGCTTCAGCAAAGATTGTATACTTGTAAGCTTGGCGTGAATTATACTAGACTGATGAAGTACTTTTAGCTCAAATTTACGCTTATATCTTCAATATTATTAACAAAATCTTACAACATGATTTTAGGAACTTATCTTCCAGTGGTTTAATTGGTAATATAGCTTCTGGCATATCCAATCTGCAGTACATAGAATATTTGTGAGTCACTGAATCTGCCTCTTACAAATAGCAAGTTACGTAGTTGATGACAGAAAGTGTATGCTTCCTCCTAATGTAGAGTATAAGAAATTTGTTTCTATTATTTTAGGGATTTGTCAAACAACAACTTGACCGGGGCCGTGCCTGATTTCCTACATCAACTACGCTTCTTAAGAGTTCTGTAAGTTAACTATATTGATCAAGCTATCCTTGCTGAATTTGATTTTTTAATTAACTTTGTTGCTTTAATTGTTTAGAAACCTAGAAAACAATCAGCTATCAGGAACAATTCCAACGCAACTCATTCAACTTTCCCAGAACGGTTCACTTGAATCCAAGTATGTTCTGTTTCAAAATTCAGTTTTGGATAATGCCCGGCCTCTCTGTTTTGACTTGGTTCCCCATGAGTTACTCATTTTCTTACAACAATATGAGGAATGGCTTATTACGTTGGTTTACCATTGGTGAGACAATTCCCCTAACATGTTTATTTTTTAAATGGTAAGTGCAGTTTTGGTGGAAATCCAGATCTTTGCACACAAGGTTCATGCAACAATAGTAATGGCAACAGGGTTATAGTTCCACTGGTGGCATCGCTGGGAGGAGCTTTTCTGATACTAATAATAGCAGTGATTTCTTTCTGCATACACAAAAGGAGACAACTAGGTACCATGTTGTATTTATATTCTATTCGCCAAGAGGGAAGGAAAAATAGGGGATACGAAAATAAAATGAGAAGATAATTTATTCTAATTGGAGTGTGGGTACCAAAGAATCCAATAGTTTGGACCGTTCTTCAAAGTAAAAGTGGGAAGGTTTTTCACATTGTCATTCTTAGGTTGATTTTTAATTGTTTAATAGTATAAAAAGAACTCAATGAATGAAAATTAAAGTTGATTCCTACATTGCAAATTTTCAATTGCATTTTTATTTTGTAGACTAGTGTACAACAATTAGCAGTTATTTGCATGGACTTTGACGGTGTTTCTTTCTTCCCACGGTTTCAGCTCTCCGGAGAAAACAGATGGCCTATTCCAGAATAAAGGAGGAACTAGAGTCTAATAAACAAGAATTCACCTATGCTGAAGTCCTGACAATGACCAAAAATTTAGAAAGAGTTGTAGGGAAAGGAGGATTTGCAACAGTCTACTATGGCCGGATAGATGATACTGAGGTAGCTGTCAAAATGCTCTCTCCTTCAGCCCAAGGGTATCTGCAATTTAAGGCAGAGGTACTATGGCTGACTTCAAATATGATCATAATTATATATATACACACACTCATTAATGATATTTTGTTTATGGTAATTGAAGGGTTATTGCTTTTTTTTACAGGCCAAATTTGTTGCTGTAGTTCATCATAAATTTTTAACTTCTCTAATAGGATATTGTGATGATGGCGAGAAAATGGCTCTCATCTATGAGTATATGGCTAATGGAGACTTCTCAAAACATTTATCAGGTATTTTTTAAGGTCTATTTACTCCATTTAATTTTGTACCTCCCTGTATGACAATTTAGGGGCAGCTACATAATGTGTTCAAGTTTGTATCCACATTGCTAGATCAAAAAGGTACTGGTAGAAAGTACAGGCTTCTGATTCTGTAGGTGTCTCAATTATCTGCATAAAAACTCTAAACAGTGAATGAATGCCAATAAAATATAACAAACCAATCAAGTCAAAGCAGATATATTTAAACGAAGCATAAAAGTGCGTCAAAGATCAGGTGTATGTACTGGAAAAAAATCTTTTATATCATTCTGTGCCAAAACCTGATGCCTTTTCTTTTATTTCCCTGATTTGAAACTCGTGCTTTCCTTTGCGGATTCAAAAAAATGCAGGCAAAAGCAAAATTATATTGAGTTGGAACCAACGACTTCAAATTGCAGTGGATGCTGCAGAAGGTCAGTATGGAATGAATCCTTTTGCCCCTCCCCTCTTTCTTTACAGTGAGAGTTTTATGCAACAAAAATGTAAGTTGAAACTTTAACTGTAGGATTGGAGTATTTGCACCATGGCTGCAATGCGCCAATTGTTCACAGAGATGTTAAGACTCAAAACATCTTGGTGAATGAAAATTTGAGGGGTAAACTAGCTGATTTTGGGTTGTCAAAGATCTATCCTAATGAAAGTGACACCCATATGGTCACAGTGGTAGCTGGCACCCTTGGATATCTTGATCCAGAGTAAGTTATTATTTTGACTCAAACCCTGGTGGCAAAAGTCAAGAGTCTTAAGACAACAACATTTCATTTAAATTGAGTTTTAAATTTCTATTCGTCAGGTACCATAGATCAAACAGGTTGAAGGCAAAAAGTGATGTTTTCAGTTTTGGAGTAGTACTGCTTGAGATAATCACAGGTCAACCTGCTATAACCAAATCTGAAGAGAAAATTCACATAATTCAATGGGTTGATTCTGAGCTTCTTGAAAAGGAGATCAAAGATATTGTAGATTCAAGATTGCAGGGAGAATTTGACATTGATTCTGTAAAGAAGGTTTTAGACATTGCAATGGCTTGTGTAGCACCCATTTCCATTAACAGGCCAACCATGAGTCATGTAGTTCACGAACTGAAACAGTGTTTGTCAAACGAGATTATTCCTCCCTTTAACTCTGACAATCTCAAGAGTTCATCGAACAGCTCAATCACTGTTTCCTTTGATGGAATTAGTGGACTGAGCTCTCTAGTGAGATAGTGAATTTGGAAAAGTTTTGGTGTAAATGTACAAGTTTATTATTATCAGTGTGAAAAAAATTACACTAAACCAATTAGAAATAATCATTATTGTTATTCTTAACTTGATTATTCTAAAAGTAAACATATTTAAATGACTGATTTTGAACATCCAACATCCTCTCAGACCTAGGTAATCAATTTTTGGTACTTGAAATCATTTATAATTCATTTTTTTAAGGTATCTATGGATAAAAATTTCTCAATGATTATGTCCAACTTTTCAAATGTTTCTTTTGCATCTTTTTCAAGTACAAATGAAATTAATTAAGGAAAGAGACAACAGTAAGGAATTTTTTTTTTTCTACTTAAGTTTATCTACAAAATTTTTATTTCGATTATTTGACAAGTTATTTTCTCGGAATTCTGTAACATGTTAAATTTGTATTATTTTGCTAATAACTTTCTTACTTTGCAGAAATTCTAACTTAAGTAATTTTAACATTTTTTTTATCACGTTATGGAGCAAATAAACTATTTTTAAAAAAGGGAGAACAACTTAGAAATCTTCTGCTTTATTTTATCTTTAAATTCGTTATTTGAAATCATTTATAATTTATCTACTCACTATTTTGTATCTCGCGTAATCTTTATAGTTTTTTGTTAATAATTTTATTATTTCCTTTGGAAAGTTCCAATTTTTACAAATAAAAAAATAACATGTTAACTACCAATTATAATTGTTTAAATGGATACAAGAAATAAAAATCTAACCTTGTGCAAATACGAGATTGATGTTTGGAACCAGTTTTTGAAAAAAGTCATTGCAGTATGTGCAAAATGAAGAACAGGAGCGAGGGGAGTCAGAGATGCAATGAGAATTAAAAAAAAAAAGGAAGATGGGAAAACTCAACTTTACTGAAAGTAAATACAAAATAACATATACTGCTGCATCTTTCCAAATGCTACAAAAAAAAATCTAACTAAATATATTAATCATGATAACCTACGCCTTTATTTTAAATTCTTTATCACTTTCTTTATTTCTTATTTTGTTTATATTCTGTAAATCATTTATATGATACAATATTGTAAAATGTATTTAAAAACCATGTTCTTATGTAACACACGTCACAAGTACAACATATTTTAAAATAATTCTGAAATAAACGTACTTTATATTAAAGTATTACATCATCACAAGATACTCAAATATCAATAATTTATCATATTATAAATTATTATATCTAAATTAACATTACTTTCTATTAATAATTTTTCTGGGTCTTCATTGTATATATGCATTCTCTCATTTTGAATATGAATCCTAATTTTTGTAGTATCTATTCATAATTAGATGCCATGAATAATTAAAAAAGTCATCAAAAAAAGAAAAAAAATTAACATTATATTTTTTTCAATATCAAATATTTAAAAGAAAAATATAATTATATAAATTTTAAATTAGAATACCAAATAATAATGGAGAAAAAGTGAAAAAAATTATATAAAATATTACACACTACATATAAATAAAATTTCACCACAATCAAAATGTTTATTAATTTTAAAAATATTCAAGTTTAAAAATATTTCAAATGTATTTTTACTTTCTTTCTGTAAATTCTAAGAAAATTTCTTTCGTATACACTAATAAAATATATATAATACACAACTTAAACAAAATGGCATAGAAAAAAAAGTATTTGGAGTTTAGAACTAGATCTTTTATCTTTTTTAACTTTAACAATAAATAATATTCATCATTGTTAAATTATTATATTATAATAAAGAAAAAAGTCATTTGGTAAAAATAATAAGATAGAAAATGAAAATAATTATATAAAAAAATCTTAAAGAAAAGAGAATTCTACATTATAAAAATAAACAATAATAAAATATAAAAAAAAATGTCAAATGACCAAATTAGTCTACGCATTAACAAATAATAAAAATTATTTTAGTAAAACAAAAATTCTTTAAATAAAGGTTTAAACCCTCTCTTGGTCCTCAAGTTTATATGAAAATCTCAGTTGGGTCCTCAAGTTTTTTTCTGTCTCAATTGGGTCATATTTTTTGTAAAAGTGAGCACATTTTGCCATAACCGTTAAGTGTTGTGAGACGGCGTTAAAATGGTGTGAGCTGGATTTTTCCATTTACGAACGTGGCATTGTGCATTAAAATTGAAAGGCCACGTGGTGATATTTTGACTAGAACCAGATCTTCTCCTCCCTCCCCCTCTGCTTCCTTCCATCGGCGCCGCCTTATATCTTCTGGATTGTAAATTAGCAGGTTTTGCACTGTGGGAACTGTTATTCTGTGCAAGAAACTCTCATTTTCAAGTTATCAGTGTTTTGCTTCAAGTGGGTAGGGTAAAGTAGTGATTTTTGTGGCCTCAGGTTTGATTTGTCGAATTGAGGGTTTATCTGATAGTTAGATTCTGTATCTTCTTGGTGTTTTATGGATGGGTTATGTGTTTTGTTTTCTGATTTGTGACCAAATCTGGGTTGCAACCTTGTTCCTAGTGGGTACCATGTCAAACAACTCTTGAGCTCTAGCCAACTGACCGGCCCGAACATAACCATTTATCATGGAATTGAAACACTGATCATCAGAGTCTTTCAAATTACTTTCAAACACGTTGCGAGCAGAATCCATAATACCAAGCCCAGAGTACATCCTAACAAGACCTCTATGCAACCTACCGTCATAATCATCAATCCCCCAACTGTTAACAATAAGCTGAGCATGTACCTGTTTGCCAAGGCAAGAAAAACCCAAACCACCACAAGCATAAACAAGAGAAACAAAGGTCTCTCCGTTGGGTTGGGCATCAGAAACTCTCATCATCTCAATAAAAAGCTGCAATGCCTTTTCATACAAGCCATTCCAAGCAAACCCACCAATCATAGCAGTCCAAGAAACAATATTTTTGTCCGGCATAGCAGTCAACTCCTAAGCAACGCCACCACCATCGCGTTCCACGAAACAACATTCCTCTCAGGCATTACATTGAACACCTTCCTCGCATCTTCGATCCTCCCTGCATCTGAAAACCCACATAGCATAGCAGTCCAAGAAACAACGTTCTTCTCCAACATGGTCTCAAAGAACCGGGAAGCCTCGTCGAGCATGCCTGAGCGGACGTACGCTGTCAACATGACATTGCTAGTGAAGAGGTTTCTGTGAGGCATTATGTCGTACAGTGTGCGAGCTTCGGCCACGTAACCGTGGCGGGAGAAGTTGGAGAGTAGCTTGGTCCAACGAACCACACGTGCTTGAAGGTCACCTCCAGAAGAATTTTGAAGGAGGTTTCGCGCTTCATGGTGGCAGCCATTGGATAAGTAGTGTAGGAGCAAAGGCTCGTCGCATTCGCATTGGGAATGGTTGGTGCCATAGACATAACGCACACTGCGAACTGAACATGTCAAAATCCGATGGAAGGTGATAGTATTGAAAGAAAGAGGGAGAAAATGGAATATGCTGTTGCTCCACATCCGGGGATTGGTAGTGTTCCCAAAGCCATGGAAGGTGAACAGGTTGCAGCTGGGTGGCGCCGATGGAAGGAAGCAGAGGGGTATGGAGGAGAAGATCTGGGTCTAGTCAAAACATCACCACGTGGCCGTCTCACAACACTTAACGGTTATGGCAAAATGTGCTCACTTTTACAAAAAATATGATCCAATTGAGACAGAAAAAAACTTGAGGACCCAACTGAGATTTTCATATAAACTTGAGGACCAAGGGAGGGTTTAAACCTTAAATAAAATAAAAATTAAGGATAAAAGAGAAAGAGAATAACAAGACAAGTCTTTTATAACTATTTAAATGAAGTGTTTATGCAACACTTCAAATTGATAGCCAAACATGTTATTTTGAAAAATAAATAATAAATAAAAATGTTAAAATAAATAAAAATAATTAAATATTCGACTTAAAAACTATTTAATTTATTAAAATTAATCATATAACTTTAGCATAACATACAAATAAATTATATAATTAAGATTATGATAAAAGAAAAAATATCTTAGAAGTATACTATTATAATAGTACAAAGATAAAGATGAGTATTAAGACGGGTACGAGGAAAAAAAAATCTAGATATTAATCTCATCCTCATACTTAATTAAATGATAAAATAGAGATAGGTTTACATAATGTTTACGAAATTTATTTATCATTTTTAACTAGAATAATGAGTTAAGCAATAGATTTTAAAATATTGAAACACATCATTAACAAAAAAAAATTAAACAAAAATAAAATAATTCAACAAAATCTTTTAATAAAGAAACAATTGAAAATAGTCTATAAAATATTCAAAACTTAATTCACGTTTTCAATTTAATATGATATAAATCATAAAATAATATATAGAAAATATTTAAATATTCATTATTTTTTTCCTCAACCGGATACAAAGCAATGCTCAACTAAGAAATAATTTATTTATATAATTTAACAGTACAATTTGTAATATTTTATTGATAATTTTTGCTACTTTAAAAAAAATAGAAAAAAAAACTATCTTACTTTGTTTAGCATATTGCTTTGTATCATATCAGGAAGTAAATGGACTAAATAGAAAATAGTGAGGAAAAAAAAAAACAGGACTCATGACATCAAGCCATGTTTATATTATTTCATGTAGCTATTTCTTTTATGTTTCGAAACTTACACAAACAAGATGAATTGTGTAAAGTTTCTGGACTAATATATAGGTTTGTGTTTTATACGTACCTTTGGTCTTAAATATAGATTTTGAAGTTACTAACTTTAGTGTTATAGTGTTTTGAGTAGCAGTGATCTCTGAAGGAGAGGTAGGAGTTTGCTAGAAATATATAACATCAATCTGTGTCATACAAAGCTAGAGACATTAGATTTTAGAGAATAGAAAAAGAAGATGCTGGTTTTATATGTTAAACTTGAGAGTGAAAGAAGTAGTGGGAGATCATGTAGAGTTTTATACTTGGTGATGATGAATGGTAAACAAAAAGTGGGAATAATTCTAAAGCATGACAGACGAAAGGCCGAAAGGGTTTCATTGCCACATGCAGATACAGTAGCATTGCAAAGAGGCATGTGCTTAGCTAAGATATTCGAGCCAAAGTAAAATAATCCATCTTCAACCCCTTTTTCGCCAAACCCACATCATGTTTCGTTGTAGCCGTCGTTATCATATTCATCATCATTAACAATATCATTAGTTACACTAATATTTAAGACCTACTTGGAACTTTTTAATAAGACACACGGGTTTCCTTTATCTATTGCTCATGACAAACACCCCTGCCAAAAAAGAAGAATATACACGTGCTCGGCAATGAGTTTAGAGTGATTTTCGAGAGCACGCTTTGGGTTGAATCAAGGAGACAGGACCACTGACTCAGTTCACTACTCTTGAGAGAATGTCTCTATCATTTGTTTATTCATCTACCTTGAAGATCTCCAAGAAAAGAAAAGCACTTTTAAGTACATGGATTGCATTAAACTAGTTTAAAACCAACTTAAAATGGCAATCACTTTCTAGCCCTTCATCTTAATCATGGGTGTTATAATTGCTAGACCTTTCTGTAAGCTAAAAGGTTGTGTAATTTGCTTCCTTTACTTTCACTACTTTTACAATAACCATCTTTCCTTCTTGAAAATAAAATTCAATGCCGTGGAAGCATTAAAAGCTTTAGTTTAGACAAAAGTACCTTAATTCACTCACTCTTTGCATGCCCTTAATTTATGATAGCAACTAGAATTGTCGTGATTGATGAAGAAAAATTATAGCACATATAGCAAAATTGAAGTTTTGGCTAGGACATATGAACATATGCTAATCAAACTCACGAATGGAATATAATTAGAGGTTATGGGTTCTCAGACCCTTTTTTTTACATTTTTTTCTTCTCTTTCACGATAATAATCATTTCCTACCCTTGGACTGTTGGTTGTGGGTGTTCCCGCTAGGGTTTTGGACTGGGAAATGTGTTTGTACGGGAAAAGAAGGGTTGAAAGAGAAGGCTATGTTAGGAGGACAATTCATTGTGTCAAGCTTGTTACCTAAATTTTCTAGTGTTTTGACTTGTGCTCTGAGAAACTTGAGGTAGTTTGCAGCTTCATCAAGCATTGATGCAGTGTCCATCTTGCTTCCACCAGGCACAATCTTCTGCAAAACCCTAATCCTCTCACTTATTCTCTCCCTTCTTTCCCTGGCAGCCACAGTCTGTGGATCAGTTGATATCCTAACATTCTTCCTTTTAGGCTTTTCCACCACTTCCAATCCCAAGTTCACTGGCCGAAAAGCTGCAGCCCTATATATCATTTCCTTCATTTGTGCTATGGCCTCTGGATCAGGTTCTTCAAAGGAAGGTGACACGGATGAATTTGGCTGCTGGAAGTTGATATTTGATGAACCAGGATGCCTGTTCCATCTGGGTCTCTTGGACTTTGGTGAAGTCTCTGAGATGAGCCTGAAACCACCTTCGGTGGCAAAAGAATTCTGAGCAACGCTGAAGCATGAATTGCTCCCTTTTGTGCAAATAACTTCAGAATCTATAACTCTTCCTTGACTGATATATTGATCAGAGAAGCTTTGAGACGCTGCTTCATCCAGCTCATTCACTGATGCATACCTCATGTCACTGTTTCTGGCATTGGAAGCATTGCTCTCAGATTCACCAGAGGAGACTGCACTGCCATAACTGAAGTTACATAAGTTTCTGCAGTCAGATAAAATCATCATGGAAATCCCATCATCTTCGAGAGACGTGTCTGTGTTGCCATTCTTAGTAGCTGAAAGCAAGCAATCAAGTGACTCGAGAGAGCAGGTAGCCTTGACGTTTTGCGTGCCGCTGATAAGGTGTTGTTGCTGGTGGGCCATGTTGAAATCTGCTACATAATTGCTAGTTTGGTTCATATTCGCCGAAAGGGACGGGCATGATTGAGATGTTAAAGCTTCTCCCCAACTGGTTCCAACTGCTCCTGATTTCACAGGCATGGTTGCTGTTCTTTGTGACAGATTCATATTTGGCAAGATACTCATTATCTCAGAAGTGGATGGATGAACCATCTCCCTCGCTTTTTCAGAACTTGGATACGGATAACATGTTTGATTGTGAACACTCGAACAAAGGTGTGGCATGGAATGATGATACTCTCCTTCAAGGTCCTGAGGCTGACTGCTCCACAAGATCGGTATGTTACCAACAAGTTGTGATGAAGAATCCCAACTTAGGCCGTCCATAGATGATTGATTACTTGACAACAATCACTGATGAAGTGAAACTAAAAGAGATCCAAATGACAGTTGAAAGACAAAGTGATCCTTCTTAATCACCTATACATCATGTTGAAGACATATATCAGAAGCCAAAATTAACGTATACATTTCCAAATGTATTATTATGTGTAGCAGATACATAGCATGTCTCAAACAGGACTGTCTACTGTCTACATGTGTGAAAAACTAAAAAGTATATGTTAAGGTACAGATATGATTATAGTGTTAAAGGGCTTACCAATGCCAGATCTAGCTGTTTCCAGAACAAGAAAACTAAACCAAGAGCCAAAAGGATGAGTAGAATCCTTGCTTGGGTCAGGAACTGAACAGGGTGTAGCATTAGCTGCCTTCTTCAACTGAGTAGGATGAAGATTGTGATAAAGGGAAAGAAAACAACCAAAGCTTATGTCAGATTGGGCAACTGAATTTTATGTACTGTTTCATTATGAATAGTAACACAATGACTTTAAGTTTAGTTCAGTTCTGTGCTTCAAAACATTGACCAGACACGTTTAAAAACTTACGAGAGAAAAAAGCGAGAGAATAAACATTGTACCTTCAGATGCCATGGAATACAAGTACTGAGGATGCAGTGTGTATGTTGAATGGAAGCTTATATAGATTGGAAGAACAAAAGGTACAAGCTTTTAGAATAAAAATATCGGAACTTGAGCAACTATGTCAGGAAATGCTACAATAAATAGGCATCGATCATGTATTATGAGAAAAAGGAGAGGGTATATAATATGCTTTGACAGTTTTTGAGCAGTACAATGGTTTTTGGAAAAGATAAGGCTAATGGGTGTGTAAGACTATATTTTTGCAGACGGGAACATGAAAATTTTGAATCTCAGCTAATTGAATACTTTATCATCTTTTTGTATGCTTTTTAAGTGGGGAAAGCTCTGACCTCTTTTTGGTTGCTTATGGATATTCCATGCGCACTGTAAAGTTGCAGTGAAAGTGAGAGCACCTATTCCAGCATCACTCTCTTTCCAAAGATTTTTGTTAATCATAGTTTTAATCATAGCCTTGTGATGTTTTTCACTTTCTACTATCGTAATTGTTTAAGTCGAAGTGGTAAATTCTTTGAGGAATCTACTGATTATATCAGAACCACAGTACTGACGTGTAAGATTCAACTTTCTGCAGTTTGAAATGCTCCATCTTGAAATGCAACACTTCAAATTTTTTTAGTAAGAAGTACATAATACAGAGGCTTTTACATCTTTGTATCTCATTTAAAATACTGTAACTTTCTTTGTATATAACAGCTTATGAAAAGTGGGGATGAGAAAATGGTTTGGGAATAGTATTATTCTTAAGGGAATAATGGAACAGGAAAAGTGGTGGCAGAGTAGCAGAAATTAGGAGAAAGAGAAAGGTGTTTGGTATGGCAAAATGTGTCTGGTCAGGTTTGTGGTTATGTCTGAACTTTATAAGAGTTGAGTTGGTTTGATTTCATTGCATTGCTCTCATGGAGACAACGAAGGAGGGGTCTCACTTCTCATGAGCTCCTCACATGCACCCCATCATTACACTTCATTCAATGGCTTCTCATACCATTCAACTCTAGTCTTTCTCTCTTATTTCACACCATTCATGTTTCATTGGACGAGATCTGACACGTTAATTCATTGATTTAAGGTTTTTTTATAGAAAATAGTGTCAAATTAAAATATTATTAGAGTCATATCTGATTGATATTGTGTATTCTCAATAAATCTATTCGTTCATGACGTGTTCCGTTAAGATTAACTGGCCATGAAGTTTAAGCTTTAAATACTCATTTTTTTTACTACATTATTGGTTTCAAGTATCAATATTTGTGAAGGTTAATATATGTCAGAATCCTGATTCATGTGTTTAATGAAATTGTACTTCTTTGTTATTTTGTTTCCATTCATGAACCTAAAAATTAAAACTTTTTTATGGAATTTATACTCTGTTACTTATGACCTATAAAGGTTTTTACTTTTACATCAATAACTCATTATAAGAAATAAAGAAGTTTAAGGGCCAAAGAAGAATTATAGTGCAATTTTTTTCTAAATTTAGTAAATAAGTAAGTTATGTTTAGAACAACATCTTCATAAAAAAACGTTATTTTAAAACATGCCTTTTTTTTAATGTTAAAATCTTATCTTGGCCGTACGTACCAGTTTGAATGTATTTTATTTAGAAGTCATTGTTTAAAAATCTAACTTTAGATTATTATATTTTAAATGTTGGATGAAGGCGTGTTTATAAATAGAACTTTAGTGATTTTTTTAGTGTATATTGAATCGTGTTTATAAATACAATTTTAAGCTTCTTTTGAAATTAAGATTCGTATTTGTAAGTATGATTTTAATACAAATTAAAAAATATTAAGTCTGACTTCAACATGTTGTGCTAAATGCTTTTGAACGATGTGAATTGTTTAAATTATTAATAGTGAATATCTTGTTTGTTTATTTATTAATATATTGTTTAATCTCATAATTCAGCTTATCTTGTAAATAGTTTTATTTAAGAATAATTTAGTTTTTAAAAATTAAGTTAACATAAGTTGATTCAGTTTTTTTAATAATTCAATCTTTTACACAATTCAGTATGATTTAGTTTAATTCAAATATATTTCTTTTAATGTCTTTAAAAAATATAAAAATTATTGACAATATTGAATAGTAAATTAAATAGCAGTTATAACTTAAGTAGAGGAATTGTAGGTGGATACAAAGTGTTGAAGGTATCTACCATTCATCCCACTTCACACTTTCAATTCTATCCAAAACCCTTCACTCAAATGTCATTTTCACCTTCTTATATTTTTCATCTACTCTTGTTTTTTTTCTCCCATTTATAATAAAGTTTCACTTCAATATTTTGGCTTTATATTCCATTTAAACTACTTCTTTTATTTTTATATATGGCATTTTTAAATATCAACATCATAACGTACATCTTATTATGAGAAAAAAAATTACTAATTCACATAAGAGATCCTTAAAATAAGGTCTTGAAATAAAAAATAACATTCCAGGTAAAACACTAGATAATAATAAGAATACAAATTGTTTTTCTGACTTTAAATCTCTTGTATCATGACTAATTAAACGTCATACTAATTGTGTGTGCATAAAACTTATATAAAGATTACAGTCTTTTTAATTGGAAATTTGAGATTAAAAAGCTGCATATTATCATATAAATATGCAGAAAAAAATATTCTTAAAATAGATCGTGACACCTAATAGCTTATTATATACATAATTGAAAATTATATTTTTTTCAAACCATGTTTATACATTGATGGTAATTTCTTCCACAAGTAAAAACGGAAAACAGAGTTTGAACTATGACTGGAGAAAGATCCGTTTTCATTTTGGTGGGCCCCACTATGGGCCTTCACTGAGCATATGCGTGCCCGGCCCAAGAATATAGGACGGCTCTCATCTCGGCTCAATAACCAGCTGCTTACGGTCTTCAATTTAGAATTTTATGTTATAATGTAGGGCCCACGATTTGTTGACATGGCCACTTTTCATTGGTTCAAAGGCTCATCCAAACAAATCATTAAATATTTCTTTATTACGATTTATTCACCTTCTGCATCAATATTTATACATTTAAATTTATAGTTTACCACACAATCTTACAACACAATTATATATATATATATATATATATATATATATATATATATATATATAGGATAAGTGTCTTATTATCACTTACAATATTAATTTGTAAATTAAAAGGATAATTTTTTTTATTAGAAATAGTATCAAAATTTATTAGAGAAATTAAACTTAGTTATATATTTTAGAATTCAACTATTATTATTTTATATACTATCTTATTTAAGTTTATTTTTCATATTTTATAAAAAAAAATTCATTCATCTTTACTAAATTACTAAATTTATAATGAGACGATGACGTTTTAAAAAAGAAAAAAATATTAGTTTGTTATTTATTTTAAGAAAGCTATTTTGATCTTATGTTATTTTAATATTTTTCATCACACGTGATTTTTTATCTGAAGTTTAAAACTTCCATAAGATATATAAAAACAATAAAGTTGGTGATAAAACATGAGAAAAGTTAAAAAATAAAATTTACAAAATAAAAATTACTAATTAAAAAATTTCGATTACATATTCCAATAAAATTAGTCACTTTAGTTTTTAATCAATATTTTTAAAACAATAATTGTCATTTGTCAAAGTATAATATTTTTAAATCACTTAGTAATCTCTAGTGAAAAAAAAACAGAAAGGAGTGGTATTATGACATGATGTGGGTACCAAGCCATTTGATCCAACCACCATCCATCCTTAGCATTATTATTATATCTTATACAATTTCAATATGCATATTTTTTATTATTATTACTATTATTATTATTATTATTATTATTATTATTTCAATGTTTTCATTAACAAATGAAAATAGAAGGCTTAACAGTGCGGTTAACGAAACACACTTATTTAATTTTTTTCAATTTGTGTATTTAATAAATTATAAAATTTTAGTTTTAAGTTACACAACAAGTATTTATTTATATTTTATCTTTATTATTATATTACTTTGTTAATTGATGTTTGACGTATTCTTACATTTTTTTATTAATTTCTCAACTTGTTTTTTTTATCATAATTACTAGTATATCTTTTATTATATATCGAAAAGAAAATAAAGATATATCACTCTTCATTAATTTACATTGTATAACTGGCGTTTCAATTTAACAAAAAAACAGTAAATATTTTATTATATGTCAATACGTACAGATAACAAAAAGAGAATAGAGACATATCATTCTTCAACAATTATATTATATAACAGGTATTTCTATTTAATAAAAAAAATCAGTAAACAGTAAAATCGAGGAAGATGACATTACATATTTAGACCAAAATAAATATTTATTAAACATTAAATTGAAAAAAAAAGAGATATTAGATCCTCCAAACAAAAATTAATCTTAATAATAAGAAAACTTGCATTTATTTATGTGAATCATATCTATAAAGTTTAACCTACTTATTGTTTATTCACCAGTTATTTAATATATATATATATATGTATATAACAAAAAATTATATAATGCCCAAATTAATATTAGGGTAAGAAAGGTAGAATTTATCCATATGTGACCATTCTCTCTCGGTCACAACAGTTAAAAATACAAAGAAAATAAATAAATAAAAATGAAAGTGAACATCGTGCACTAAAATTGCTCTATGATAGGTATCATATTCAGCCTAAAAAACCTTTTGTTAAGTTATAATTATCAAATTAAGCAGTTTGCAGCCATATGAATTCGCTGCTATTATGTTGTCGGATTATAATGTCGGAAATTTCAGATTAACAATGTCGGAAATTTCATTTGAAGTAAAATAAACTATTTGAAGATTGTAAAGTCTTAATTTTAATTAAGTATATGTCTAATGGAGTAGTTTTTATGTTTAGATTATTTTTACTTAATCATAACATTTATTTTATCTTCCATCTTTTTCCATTTATTATTTTTTTTATCTTTTTCTTCATATAATTAGGAACATTAATTTGTCATTCTCTCCTTTTTCAATTGTTTCAAAAAAGTTATTGCATAAGGATGGAAAGTTTAGAGAAAAAGTGAGATAAGCATGGAGCAATGATTTGAAGGAAAGAGTTTTATGCAAAGTGCAGGTTCTATATGGTTGAGCCAAATTCAAATTGATTAAAGCACTGAATAAAGATGGGATGATGAACCCCACACCTATTACTATTACAATTTCTAGCCTTCACTACAAACCTTGAATGATACAATGCACACTTTTATTATATTATATCATAATAAACTTTTCAAACGCAGAAGAATGGTCATTTAATAGAAATGTCTCCTCAATTAGTTTATTTTCATTTGATAAAATATTATAATTTTAATACTTGTGTTGTAGGCTGACTTGACACCCTTATTATATAAAGAAAATGTTTCTTTTATATAACTTCTCTTTTTAATAAAGAGACTTAGATCTAATTTAATTTTCATTTATTTGACATAAATTAAAAAAATTAAAATTATTACAAAAAAATGATTTTTTGTACTTTAGAAGAAAAAAATAAAAAAAAAATTATATATAAAGACATAAAAAATAAAATTTACTGAGGATATAAAAATAAAATTATACATAAAAAATAAAAATAAAATTTTTTTATATATAAAAGTATATTTTTGTAATAATTAACTTTTACAAACAAAGATGGGAGGAAATAAGAAAAAGAAAGAATATATAAAGACAAAGAAGAGACAGATGCAGCAAATTTCAGTGAGGTCTGAATAATGTGAACTGAGGTGTCCCATTGCCAGCATCCTAGATATCCTTCCTTCTCTGCAACATCATTCACCATGTCTTCTATGAAAAACAATACTTTTTCAGTACTTTTTAACCACCATTTCTTTCTACATATATTTATCACTCATTCATCTTTACATAACTCCTATATTTCATCATGTTAAAGTTAGTAAAAATCATCATAATATTCTAGTACTTAACTGGATTTTGTCAGGAATTTTTTAATTTTCAATTGAATGAAAATACATACAAGATCTTGAATTTTTATGATACTCACTATTCTCACATACATAGTAAAAGAGAACTTATCTAAATCCATTGTATCTGTCAAATGTTCTCCCTTCTCTTATTCCTCTTTAATGTTTTCTTGATGATATAGAAATTGTCAAGGATGTTTTTCTCTGTCAAAGTCACAGTTTCATTTTCTTTCCTCAGACAGTTATTGTTTCGGTGTACATTTTCCTATGTGTTTCTGTTGCTCCTGGATGTCTGGAATGCTTGCATTTCTTCAATTGTTGTCCTTCATACTCGCCAAAGGAGGGGGAGGTACCTGCAAAGATACTCCGACGCTCAAGTCAGATATGAGTTATGGAGCTGAAGCTCAGAAGAGAGTAATTGGATACTGCTCTGAAGTATTATTCAGGATCTCTAGAGCATAAAGAGAACATACCTGGACTTGGGTCCTGTCACTGTATTTATAAGCAAAATAAAAATAACCACCTTACCTAAAAGTGTGGTTAGTGGCTTTGACTGATATTTTAACTGTCTAAAATATCTAAGATATTTATGTTATTACATAAATATCCTTACTACATAACAATTATTTTTCTCTTTTTCATGATATTTAACCAACTTTAATAAAATACCAAAATGTCCTTTATAGAAGTGAGAAGAGAGAGATTAAGTTTAATAACTCTAAAATAATATGTATGACTTTAATACCTTATATTCTAATAATCATCACATTAGAATCTGTATATCAAAGTTATAAATTACATGAACCAATTTTTAAATTAATATAATTTAACATTCTCCCACTTGATTCATGTGATGACTTGAAAATCTAAAACTAAACTTTAAGTGCGCACCATTCATTAGAATTATCAAGTCATCATCCTTATATGAATTGAAATGATGGGATCATGGCGAACAAAAGCCATGAACGACAAGATTTTTTTCATATATCACATAATCAAACCAACTCAACATAACTCTTGTATTGTGCAGGATTCTTTTAAATTACATGAACGAATTCTTAAATTAATATAATTTAACAAGATTTAGGGAGAAGATTGAACATTAATTATACAAGAGTTAAAGACATTATCTTAAGGTAGAGAAATGAAAGAAAGATGTCGGCCAAAGAAGAGATTATAACAGGAATGGTGACTTGTCGTGGTCGTAAAAAAGGTTCTATTGCTCTCTTTTATGGCAGTGAGTGAGTGTTTTTGAATCCATGCATGCACATAGAAGGACTTTGTCACATTCAATGGCCTTAGCTCAACAACCAAATACAATGAAAGACCCTACAATGAAGGAAGATGATGATGTTGACTCCCACGTGCACACCACACCAGGCCCACACAATCATCCCTGTCGTTTTCCCTTCCTTCCTCCTTCAACTTCAATGACTCTTCATTACACTTACCATCCACCTAACTTTTACTGCATACACTACACAACTACATTCCAACAGTGCTACAATCATTTTAGCAAACTCCCAAATTTATAAAACTTTAGTCCCTCATTCATTGTACCATAGAAAATGTGTCTGTTCTCTTAGTTTCAACAATAACTTTTCACTTCAATATTAACATTAATTACAATCTAAATCTGTAAAAGTTAATCAAAGTTCTAATAATACAACTTTTTAACAAGGGAATACAATTTTCTTAATTATATTGAAAAGATTAATCCTATAATGTTCCCTCCACTCAAAAATATTCTATCCACGGTTTTAGTAAGTAACATTTTTTCTTTCCATTCATGGACCTATTCCCACGTTGAAAGTGATAACATTTGTTGACAAAATTTTAATACACGTGTAATTTTTTTATTGAATTTAGAATATATCATTACAATAACAAATAAATAATTAATCAGAGAGTGTCAAAATGTTAAAAAAAATTGTATAAAAATATTTTTTTCATAAAAAAATCTAATCTGTGTTAATTAAAAATTACAACTCTGATTTATTGGTTGAAGTACATATCCACTATTTTATTTATTTTTATAATAAAGACAACTTTAAAACTGATTTAGAGGAGTCCAACCACAGTTAGAATTCTGTCAATAAGTACGTTTAGTTTATAAGGATGTAATTCTTCTGAAATAAGCTTATTAGATAAAGGGAACATAATACCGTGATAACTTTCATGTATATATTATTACATTTTAAAATTTATTTATATTATCAAAACATAACATTTTTTTTTATTATTATTAAAAGAAGTTGTAGAGTGGTTGTTAAAAAAAATGTCAAATGATAATTTTGTTAAATTCATATCAGATTTCAATTAACTAGATAAATTATTTGGATTCATGGTGGATAATGTTTAGGGTGCAGAAGCTTTGATGGGGTGCAGGAAGAAACAGCCAATTTTTGTTAGATTCCTCGGATTTGGTCGGTTGAAGTTTTTTTGTTAACTCCTAACCCCATTAATGCCAATATCTGCAGTGAGATAGTATATGGAACTTTTAAACCAAGCTGCCCAATTGTCCGTACTTTAAAATTATTGACATGAGTGTGTCACGGGAGAAAACAATATCGTGTCTCACACCATTTAAAGCCCTAGCCTTGTTTATGAACGTAACAGAGTAGACTTTGAATAAATTACCATAGTCTGTCTTTCTGGTTTTGTGTCCATGTCTATTAAGAAACGAAAATGTTATTAAAACTAAACCTTATGAAAAAAAATTGTTCATTTTTTTTTATTGTTACTTGTTCATTGTCAACTAGACACTTTCAACTTATATACTTAGATCATAGTTTTTTATTTCTAAATCATAAACTCTACCATTAAAACACAATTAATATCTATTATTGTCTAATAACTACTGCGTATAAAATTTTTAAACAAATAAACAATTCATTTAATTTTATTGTATTTAAATTTATCCTAACAAAACTCTCTCCTAAACATGAAGGTTTCTTCTAGCTTTCATTCTTCTCCCATATCCCGACTTTTCAAGTGCATTATCTCAACCGAACTTGCTCCTTACACTAACAATAGGGTTCTTCCTTCGTGATAGACTTGTTTTTCACCTTAGCAGACTTTTTTCTAACCTTGGCCAACTTATTAATCATGACCGACTTCTTCTTGACCATGATGAAGATCAACTTCTCAGTAACTGAGTTCCTTTCTACATCTACATCTTCATGTTTCTCATTCGTCAAGATACCTTTAGCCTTGGCATAACCCTAACCCTAATCAATGCTCTAACCATCGCTCTAACCCTAACCCTCACCATCACACTCGCCCTAACCCCAACCCTACATCCAACTAGACATCTAATATTTCAAGATGGACTTGCACTTTCCACTTCAGGTATGCAAGGATCTGACAAGTGTAGCATATGATCAATCTCATGATGGACTTGCCGGATCATGTGAAGTGGGATCAACACTCAACGGTAATCCACATTTCGATGCTGCTAAGCATGAATCCAATCTTTTGGAACCTCTGTTAAATACTAATGTATGAGAAACTTTTGTAGGGTTGCAACAGTGTAATCCATGCTTGTTTTCCAATGCTATAACCATTCAAAATGAATTTTTGGTCGGCAAAGCATTAATGTAATAGTGTCACACCTTGCAGCATAAATGTACGAGTTTTCCTATTTATCGCCTTGAAGATCAAACCTTTATTTTTATCTTGTATTAAGCTTGTAATTCCCTGAAAGTCATGCAAGAAACAGATAAATAAAGGAGGAAACAAGTAAACAAACAACAGTACAACTGTAAAGAAAAAGAATTTGAATTAGTACGGATTGTCTATAACTCAAAACTTCAAGCCTTACTATCTGTGGCCAAAAATGTATTGCGAAAATTCATTATCAGGCAATGTTACAGAGATAACCTATAACTTGACTGCATTGATAGTTAGCTGCAGCCATTTAATAGAAGAAGAGAATATGAGATTGATAATTTTTATAGCAGTTTCTTATAGCCATGAGCTCATGGATGTAACTCAGTTAATCCAGCAGAGCAGCATAGATCCAGAGTCCAGTCATCCATTGAATTCTAAATTTTACAGTAATTTTCTTTAAAAAATAGTAATTACAAATGGCATCTATAGTAATTACAAATGGAATCTATAGGCTTATTAGTTAGCCTTTTGCAAAATCTAGACCATAAGAATTAATGATTTAGATATTTCAAAAAAAAAAAATCACTAAAAGTTCTTCAGCCTCCAAGATGTAAACTCCCAAATAGTCCAAAATGTAGCAGAGAAAATAAAATAGTGCCCAACCTTGAAATGGAAGTTTTAATTGATCATAGATTACTGAAGCTCCAGAAGGCAAACACACTCAATATGAGGTGTGTGTGGGAACATGTCAACTGGCTGTAGGCTTATTAGTTTGTAACATCCGTTTATATTCTGTTCGGCCTACACAAAACCTTCAACAGCTCAAATAATTGAATCTCAAAGCACACGAACATAAAATAAAATGACACATACCACGCCGTGACAAAGAAAATCAAGATCACGTGCACATGTGGCAGGATTACATGACACATACACTATGCGAGGTGCCTTAAGATTAAGCAGGAATTTAATCAACTTCATGTGCATTCCTGGACGATTGGGATCTGCATTTTCTTTACACATGTGAGAAGTGCAATGCATTGGTATAAACAAAAACACAGTGAATCTTGTCAATTATAATTTCCAGTCTGTCAGAAGAAAATTTCCTGCCTGTATATTGAAGTCTTGATCAGGCATTTAAAAATACCAGTATAAATTAGCACATCTCCCTCCATACAAAATGTCAATGGAAGCAAGTTCCCCTCAATTGTACACAAATCAGTACAATGATTTAATGAAATGAAATTAAAGTAATGAGAAAAACACGGTGAATAACTGGCAAATCAAATAAGTAGAAGGATATCTCCTTATGTACTTCTGGTTAAGACTATATTCAAGTAAATAGCTCTCAGCAGAACAAGCAAAAGAAAGAGTAGGAATAAAGAAACTTAGAAAGAGCATTGAAACCTGAAATGACGATATCAGGTTTAGGAAAATTCTTCCCAAAATTTTCATCAATTTTATTTAGATCTCCCTGGATAAATGTTGCATTCTGTATGCCATTTATCTTGGCATTAAGACAAGCATCTGCGATGGCTTGAGGAACTACTTCATAGCCATAAACATGACTTACCCTGATATAGATTGGAAGACAAAATTAATCTGATTGTTTCACATTTTATCCTAAAATACTAAACACCAGATCAAGACAAAAGGTTACCTTCTTGCAAGCGTCAGACCTATGGTGCCTGTTCCACAAAACAGGTCAAGGACAATTTCAGAGCCATCACCCTTGACACCAGCACAATCTTCTATAAGCTTATATAAAACCTCTGCCTAGAAAGGAAAACAATAAAGATTATTTTCTTGCCAGATAACCATGGCTAAATTTAAGAAATAAAATATGGAACCAGATAAAGAGAATGCCAATTATTTTGGGATTACTGCAAACCTGATAAGTGTTTGTTTGAAAGAAAGAGTTTGCTGATATTTGGAATGTAAGCCCTCTTAATGTCTCTCTGATGCTAGATTTCCCATACAAAGTGTATTCTTCCTCTCCAACCGATGTGTTACCAACAGAAGTATTTACATTATTAACGACACTTACCTAGAATTCATGTAAAGAAGTTTTAATGGTATTAAAAGCAATAAATACATACAATTTGGAATCAAGTTAACAAGGTCATCTCCATGTGACAATTTCCCAAAAAGTTCTATATGACTGTTGGCTTTAAAATATTGACTAAAAATTGCATTGCAAACTGCTAGAGATGTAATTTAAAAACCATCCATATGCCTTCACCAAAACAGCTTAACCTTTTGGGATATTTGGTTCATGACACTGTAACAAAACCTCTACAACCGACGACCAAGTGGTCTAGAGTTCAATCCTCTATCATCACTGTTCTTCTAATAAAAAATGAATTTCTGGACAATGTTGGTGAGTGCATCAGGTCTGTGTAATATCCATACTTCAAGTTCAACAGACTCTTGAATGAAAGAGAAGTTAGAAAATTAAGCTTGTCAAAAAAAAAATCCAGAAGTTTGCCCATACAACTTAAATGTTAATGAATATATTTCATACTTCCGGAGAAAACATTGAGAGACTTGAGATTAAAACAGAGAAAAATACTTTTAGAGGACGTCAAGAACCCCTCTCAGTTCTATATTTATATATTAGAAGATTGATATAATAGAATGACTGACTAAACATCAAAAGCACTGTCCTAGCCACTTGGACAGAGAACTAGGTGGAGAGGTTATCTAACACTCAACCTCCTACCTTAGACTTAATGATTACATGGATTTTCTAATTATTTCAATAGAGTGAGGTACCCCATTGATGCAATACATATGTGTTTGAGGAAAGGTACAAATCAGTAAAAAGGAGTACAGCCTATGAGCCTTCTAGATACAGCAAAAACAGCTTTATAGTTGTAAACAACTATTTTAACAATTAAGTTAAAGAGATTTCTTCCGCATCCCCCTTTTGTTGCTTCTTTCAAAGCAAGTTTAAGTGTCACCCTCTCCCCAATATAGTAGTATAATTGCAGATCCTACTTCCTAAATATGCCACTAAAAATTAATCTAGCAAGTAGGGATATATCAAATTAACAATAATTGGTAAGGACCACTAACTTCCCTAAAAGCTTAAGTTGTTAGGTTGAACCACTAGATAGCTTTATGTAATTTACACAACCCCTCATGTTATGCATGCTAGAAGCGTGGAGAATGCACAAATCCCACTTTACCTTGTTTATAAACTCCATTATAAAAAAATGCAAGCAGTAGCACAGATCAAACTCTAGACCTTTTGATCAAAGAGGCTTACCATGTCAACACCAACTATTGCAAAAGGCTTAAGTTGATAGGTGGAAGTACTATCTTCAACAGAAACAAAAATCATTTCGATTACATATTTCAAGAGTTTGGACAGTTAAGGAAGAACCACATTCATAAGAAAAGAAAAGAAAAAATAATAATAATATATATATATATATATATATATATATATATATATATATATATATATATATATATATATATATATATATATATAGACTACGAACCACTTCAGGAAATGCAGAAACTTTATCAACAAGGAACTTCAACAGGTCTGGTTTGTAGGAAGAGCTCACAAAGTTGACCATAACTTCAGGCTGACCAGTTGTGACATCCCTGGAACAAAAATCATATAATAATAATGATAAAAAAAGGTATCCTTCAAATTCAAAGATATAAGAATGTATTGAAGGTACAAGGACAAGTGTAATTTATGTGAAAAAATAACTATGAACACTCTTTAACTCTTAAGTATACGCCTGACTATGCAGAACATCAAATTTTGCTACCAAGTTGTTCAGTTTGCTGCAAAAAGAAATAAATTGCTATTCCATCCCTTCAAATTGCTATTTCCAACAAATCCATTCATACATTCCCATGGACTAGTTTTTAGAAAAATTGTTATAGTTTGTAACCAGGTCTAATGCAGTGTTTGACCTGTCACACTACAGTATAGTCACAACTACAGTATCCATGTGTACCTAAAACAATTAAGTGAGGGATCACAAGATGAAACTTATATACCTTCCCGATCTCAGCATCAAATGCTTAAGAAATCCCTTGTGTGAATGAACATCATATGGAGAAAAACCAAGTTGTGGATCTCTCCAACATTCTTGGATGGCTGCAAGTACCTGTTCAGACAACAATTATATCTAGTAAAACCACTGCACTGGATAAAGCAGCAAAAGTAAAGACAAGAAAGGAAGCACAGGGCAGTGAAACAAGACAATGGAAGTCATTGTAATGTCAGTGCTCCTCGGTATCAATTTTCAAGGAAGTTCCTTTCAGTTAGGTGCACATCTCGTCAAAGAGCTCAGGATAGTCAAAAGCTTCAAATAGCTGAAAACTAAAAGGCACACCCTCCAACACACAGATACACATCTAACTTTCTCAGGGGGTATAATCACCATAATGATAAAGAATAGTTTTGTCTTAGTGGCTCTGGGTTTTGTAAGCAAACCAAATTTCTATTTCTGCTATAAATGGGATTCCCTGAACTCTGATTTTTTTTACCTCGTTTGCTTATGAGATTTTAACGTTTAAAGACGGCAAATCTAGATAAAAGAACAGCATTAGATTGGCTCCTTAGGCAACCTATCCTGTTCGAAATATATTAAAAAAACATAACTGCATACACACTATACAAGCATGCAATTGTAAACAAAGCATAACACTGCATACCTTATTAGCAGGATGAGATTGCAATAAGCACTTGTCAACATTTAGAATTTTATCAAAAAAACCCGGAGCATGCAATCCCAGCGCAAAATTCTCATTTTCATTATCAGCATCAACAGCTCGTCGCTCATGCAGTGATTCTCTAGGCAACCATCTTTGGGGACCAAAGGAGAATTCCATCTGCACACGCAAGCATGTAAAACACACTACACAAATCATTTACTCGCCAGGGGTCGATATCTGGTTAAAAAAGAACTAGCACAAATAGCAGCACCAACCTTATTCCTATAATGAAACTGGATATCACAAGGTACAATTGGCTTCATAACGCCGTACAACTGAACCAGTTCGCCCGAAAACCTTCCCACGTGAATCAACAAGTCACGGACCTGCTCTTCCTTGGCTCTGACCTGAGCCTCGTAGGACAAGTTCTGCGTCTTGCAGCCTCCACAATACGGAGCGTAAACACAAGGAGCATCCACAATGTCGCGTGGAGGAGTTATGGTCTTCACCTTAGTTACCTGTGTTTTGTTAATTAAATCGGAAAAGGAATAGAAATCAAAGAGAAGAGAAGAGGTAGCTACCTCGGCGTAATTTCCCTTTTTGCGAGTGACGCGGCCAATGAAGTGTTCTCCGGGAAGTGCGCGGTCGCATAGGACAACGAAGCCTGTTTCTGTGACCTTGCAGAGGCCCTTGCCTTTGAAGGCGAGGGACTCGCACATGAGTTCAAGGGTTTGGCCACGCTTCGGGAAGTACGAATTAGGTTTGGGAATGGGTGGTTTGGGGTCGACCTCCTCGGCGAGAGAACAAGACAGAGTACACAGAGAAGAAGAGTAGCCACAAGGTCGAAACCTTCGAATATGCAGTGGCAGAGCGTTGGTTAAGTTTGAAATGCTCGCCATTTCGCCGCTGGTTCCACCCTTAACGCTGCACCGACCAAACACTGCGCGACGGAATGTTGAGTTTCGCGGCGGACACGTTATAACTATATCATCAACGAGGTTGGAGTTGGAGGGATAGACCAGCACCTGTTTCTCAACAATGTCCTTTTCACCCCCATAAAAAAAATCACCTTTTTGTAAAAAAAAAGTAAACTCCTTAATTTTTTTATATATTTGTTTTAATTTTAAAATAATCAAAAGCCAAAAAATAACAATAATAAAGTTTCCAACTGGTTCTGGTAAAATTTGATGTTTTTTTTTTGTAATTTTAAACCAACATAAACTAGTTTCTTCTTCAATTAAAATCTCTAAAAACCAACTATAACTTTTATATTAGAATCATTTTAAGCTGCACTTTGATCTTCATATCATGGCCATTCATCTCATCAAGGGGTAATCTACTCATATTTTTTTACCAATTTTATCTCTTGTCCTTTAACACTTACAAGTTACAAATATTAACTAAAATGTTAATTCAACTGAAGTAAAAATTTAATCTTAAAATTGATATTATTATTTTATATGTGTTGAAAGTATTAATCCACAAATACTTCTCATCTTTTGGCAAATAGAAACTATATACAAAGAAAGCCTTAGCTAGCCTATTTCAAATTTGAGTGTAATTTATGTTTATGTTCATTTATATTCATTTTACACGTAATATAAAAGTAAATTGATCATAAAAAATTAATTTTTATATTTTTTTTCAAGAAAAAAATAGTAAAAAGTAAAAAATGAATAATGTCAAATGAAAGTAAAAAATTTATATCTATCAAAATATCATTTTTCATATCAATTAGTCTAAAAGAAAAGTTAAAGTGATATTGGAGTTTATATTTCATTTTGATAAATCATCTTTCCATGCATAAAAGAAAGGGAGTGGTAGAAAGTCTCACATTTTCTATCTCAATTCTTAGGAATTTTATATGTAATTCAAAGCTCTATACTGTAGGAATTGATAACTCACCTTTTTCAAAAACCAGTTGTCTCCATATCCAGGACATTGAATATAAACCACATTTCATACCAGTAGCAGATGCTTGAATGAATTTGAAATTGCAGAAAATATTAAAAGTTGCCTGTTCTATCCAATTTGATTTACCCCCAAGATCAGCAGGGTTAATGATTACAATGTGGAAGCTCTATGGAATTATTTTAATTTGAATAGCATACATTTACAGCAAAGGATGTGTAAAACCAGTTCCACAGTACCTCGTGATTGCACCAATAAATAACCCAACATGACTTGCAATGAACTGTGCTATAATTCATCGTGATGCTTTCCCTCCACTACTGGTACTTGTTGATGTAATTTAAGAAGGTAGCTAGTAGCTAATGATGCATGAAGTGCAGCTCCATAAGGAAGTGCATCTTCATTGACTTTGTAATATGGAGAATGTGGTAACTCAAGACGCTCAACAGAAGCATCCTCCATTCCAAGGAGGAAGAAGTACCCTGGAAAAACCTCTTGATAGAATGCAAAGTCCTCAGATCCCATCAATGGTTGCAAGTCCTTAACTTTATTGCTACCAATTAAACTCCCAGCAACACTTTGAAAGAACTCATGCAAGTCACCATTGTTCACTGTAGGGGGGAAGAAAGGTTTCTCTTCATCAAGAAAGTCGACCGTTGCATTGCATCTCTGCACTGCAGCTTGCCCAGTGATAACCTAAATAAATAACTCAGCCTTAGCCCCTGATAGAATTGCAGTGAAAACTACAATGGTAAAATCATTTCTTGGTTGCAACAAAAGCCAAATAAGTTTGACAACAAAGGAGAAAAGGCCTGAATTGGGATCTTCTCATGCAACTTTTTCACCAAACAAGTACACATAAAGAGAGACAAATGTACAGATGAATTTATTCTTCACAGCAAACCTGCTCAATCCGATGTCTCAGTTGCATGAAACTTTCTTTTGAAAAAGCTCGAAAGGTGCCACCAATTGTGACAGAGTCTGGAATAACATTGAAAGCACCACCTCCTTGAAATTTCCCTACAGTCAGAACCTGTGGAGATATTCTTTATGTTAGGAAGACAAAGAAGATTGGTCCATAAACAATGAATTATTTCTGGAAACCAGGCCTTCATTATATTCAATAAACAGTCAGACAAATAACACTGTAGTAAGTTTCTCAATATGTGTGTGTGTTGCCACAAGAGTGGGTAAAGCAGGGAGCCTCCAAGTCACTATTGTATAAGTTGGCCAGAATTGCTGTTTCCTGATAGCATATCTTAGCCAAAGACCCTTAAAACACAAAAGCTTTCAATGCTTCATATAATGACGAAAGGCATAAGGTCTCAATTCTCAAATTAAGAGACAAAAAGGTGGGACAGATTCTTCCAAATTATGTGTAGATAACAAAAGAGAGTGAATGAAAGAAAACAAGGGAAACTAAATTGCTAATGATATTGGTTTCAAGCTAAGGCTCAGCTTATACAAGACAGAATGGCCAGTCTAGTAGCCATGTTTTAAAAAAATGGTACAAACTGAAAACTCTTGAACAACAGTAAAGGGTGGGTGGGTAGGGCCAGATTGCAATGAAATAAGGTTACCTGGGAGTCCAGAGGATTGGCCTCGCGAGATACAATATGCTGTAAGCTAACAATGACATTGGAAGCTGCCAATATTGGGTCTATAGAGTGCTGAGGGATAGCTGCATGACCTCCCCTGCCATTTATTGTTGCTTCAAAGAAGCCACTTCCTGCAAAGATAGGACCTGCCCTGGCAGCCACTTCACCAATAGGAAAGGTAGGTGCAATATGCAATCCAAATATGGCAGACATATTTTCCAAGACTCCAGCATCTAAAATTTTCTTAGCCCCTGCACCTCCTTCTTCGGCTGGTTGAAAAACAAGAACAACAGTTCCCTGTAGTGACAAAGTAATAAATGCTATCAATTATTCAATAAAGAACTAAAACAATAAAACAACAAAACTGAGAAAAGAAAGTGGTGAGTTCCATTGGTAAGTTCAAGTATCTGTCTTGGAATAGTAGATGGTACAGAGACCAGCCTTTTCCTTTTCCAGCGTTCTTCTTGGCATGTTATGTCTTTTTAATACTAAAGTTGCATACCAGGAGATAAGAGTACTGAGTACTGAAAGTTCGTTACATAGAATGTTTGCATAATGAGAAATCATAATTGCCAAGGTTAGAAACAGATGTCATGTTTGACTTTGACACGATTACAGTAAATAAAAAAGACAGAAAATATTCAAACAGCAAAAGCACATAACAATCAGAAGAGTCGCAATCTTTAATGAAAAGGTAAGGAATCTCAAACAACTGTTGGTATTTCAAATAGGTAGTTACTTGGAATACGTGCATAACAAAGCATAATTATTCAATCAAAAAGAGATGGGAGTCAGTACTGCATTTTTTTGGTACTATCCAACCAATCCTATAATTATTTACTTATTAATTTATTCTATCAATTTTTCATTAAACCTTGAAATGTTTGCTTTTCTCTTTAAGAATAACTAATCATTTAGAGGAGTCATATCTCATATTCTTGACAAGATGGTAAAACTGGAAGCAGTATCAGTCTCCCCACTCAAAAACTATTTGAATAGCAATACTTCTACAAAGCATTTAACTACCAGTAGATCAGCGCCTTGTCTGTGTATAAACTATAAGTATAAAAAAAAGTCAAAAACCATACTCGAATCTCATTTTCATGCTCCTTGAGAATCTTTGCCGCACCGAGAAGCATGGCGACATGAGCATCATGACCACAAGCATGCATCTTTCCAGGTACTTTACTCTTGTGCTCCCATTCCACCAGTTCCTAAGTTTGAAGACAGAAAAAAAAACAAAATCAACGAAATATACACCGAACAGTGCAGCAAATGGGAATATAACCTATAAATTGGAAATGGGTAAGAGTATTAACAATGAAAAAATTGATTAATAAATCAAACTCAAATGGATGAATTCCATAAAAAGTATAGTAATAATTGAAAAGCTAGAAACTTGATACAATTAGAAGAAGAACGTAAGAATAAATGAAAAAGAAGGAAAAAAAATATATATATATATAGAAATCATGTAGACCTGCATAGGAAGAGCATCCATATCAGCTCTTAATGCTACAAAAGGAGGGAGCCCAGTCCCTATGAAGCCAATAACACCAGTGACTGCAACTGGGTATTTATACGAGATGCCCAATTTATCCAACTCCACTCTTATCAGTTCACTGGTCTGAAATTCCTCATAACCCAGCTCTGGGTTCTCGTGAATCTTCCTCCTGATACCCACCATCCAATCAAAAAGCTGAGGATCCTTCGCTAAATCTAGGAACTTGGTGGTGGAGATTGCATGTGAGCTGGAGGAGGATTCTGAGAAGATGGGTGTTGCAACAAGGAGATGAAAAAAGATGAACAAGTTGACCCTACTGAAGAAAAAAGCCATGGCTGCTTTGAACTTAGAGGTGGGTCTGGGAAAAAACAGTGAACAAGATCAACCAACAAAAAAACACTCCATTCACCAAACTATGCAGTTGTTGTTCTTATTGTGTTACGCATGACTGACAACATTTATTTTTGCCATTTTTATAGAATTTTGTTTCGGACATTTTTTTAAATTACTTTATTTATTTGCACTGTTGAATATTTTTATACCTCTACACAGATGCTCAATTATAATTATAATAATAATTATAATTATATAACAATTATTATTTTTTAAAACGATTAGTCAATGAAATCTTTCTTCCGTGATCAGAAATCACATAGTTGTGGCGTTGACATGGAAAACTTACCTAATAATTAGATTAAATACTCTAAGCAACAAGATTTTTTTATCGTCCGACAACATATTTCGATATTTTAAAGCAAAACAATCTTGATTTGGACTGATTTCTTGAATATTTCATTGGATTTGAAACGTGAGTTAAAATAAATATTTTTTATAGCGAAATAAAATAAATATTTTTATAGGGGATTAAAAAAATGTAACAGGAAATTAAATTAATTTGTTTTCTGGATATTTTTTCATTCTCAATCATTTTTTTAAGAAAAATCGTAATTTGTAATTTTATTATTTTAAATCTCACTTGTCTATTTGTGATAAATGTCCTATGACATTTTTGGATAAAGTAATTAATAAAATTTATAAACTTGTTGTAATAGAAAATGGTGTTCTCTAAAATTAAAAGGATAACGTTTGAGATAAATCTATTAGGTCTCTAAAATCATTGTCAATTAAAAAAATATGAATTATAAAACCATTAAATTTAAAATTTCATGTCTAACTCCAATATTATTAATTTTTTTACAATTATTTAAAGAAAAATATTTAGAAAATAGTATATTGTTTTACCTGAAAATATATTAAAATGTATGGTATGGACGGTGATAAGGAATATATAGAAAATAAAAAACGTGTGGATTTGAGCATGCGGCCCTGTAACGTCCAATCAAAGCTGGTGCGTAGGTCACATCACAGCACGTGACAATTTCATTTATTCAATCACTCTCACATCACATTTTAACTATTTTTATTATATATATTAATTTTATATACTCCAAATACAAACAAATATTAATTTATTTGGAAGCAAGTCAGAATATGAAAATAAGTAATATCACAATATTTTAGATTAATATCATTATCAATTAGGTTAAGCACTTTATTTTGGTGAACTAAATATTCTTATAGTTAAGAAAAGAGAGAGTAATATGATTACTTTATGTTTAATTTCTATAAACTATTTTGCTAGTTTTATATCTTTTAAATGTTTTTTAGAAAGCTTTATATTTATTAGTTTGTGTCAACGTAATTAATAAAGAAATTAATTAAAATAATAAAAACAATTTAAATAAAAAAATACTCGAGTAACTAACCAAATCATGAAAAGATAATTTGAAATATTTTTGCTTCCATCCTTTATTAGGAATTTCCTGCGCTTTTCTATTTTTAGCATACTTAAAATTAGTAAAAATATTATCTTGAATTATACATTTCATATTTTTTATGAATAACCTGTCCAGAATTATTTAAATAATTTATTTTAATTTATAATATTTTTTACTGGTATTTCGAAATAATCATTACATGTAACCATATTTAAAAATATATTACAAAATATGTGTAAATTGATAGTTTATAACTTTTTTAAAATAAAATTCTTTTAAATGTATGAAAGATTTTGAAAGGTGTATTTTGTTCATCGAACATATTTACGGAATGAAGAATAAAAGTTAGGGGCGTAGGAAGAAAATCTCTATTCTTCATTCCTGTTTGGACAGCTTCGGCCCATTTTCTTTGTATGGGCCCCATGAAAAAACCCAATATATAAGCAGACAGAACTTCATGTTTGTTCGTCGGTGTTTTGTCCTTTGTTCATTTCCATTACGTTCTCACTTTTTCTTTCTGGATGTGGCTCTTCCAATTCGTAAACCCAGCAACAAATTTGCTTAATTTCTGTTATCATCACTGTATCGTATGACCGTATGAATGCTCCTAATCTTGAAAAGTTCAATCCTGAAGTTATTTATTGAAAAGCTTTATTTTGCATCTAATAAGGTGTTTTTCTTTTAACGTTATAGTTATGTTTGGTTGTCTTCTTTGATGAATACGACGTTGGAGTTTCAAGGGACTAATCTTAGATTGTATTGGAATTCTCGTCAACATGCTAAGGAGCCATGAAGACTGGTTTAGAAATGAACAGAAAATTGTACTGTGGAATTCATTCAAATTGTCACTCTGTCTTCTTTTATTGATGAATCAAAATGGAATAGCGGATGACTGGGAAAACAACATATCGTTTGGCTCTTCTGAGCACTTCTATTGTTGCCTGACATTCTGAATTCCATTCGACACCGAATATTAACTAAGTGGTTATTATTTGAAACGATCGATTACACATGTGTGGTTGTATAGTGTAATTCGTTGATGGACTATGCTTTATTGAATAGCGAAAATGATATCTTTTGAAATTGTTGGAATCAGATGCCGCATAAATGTCACTAATTTGTTGCTTACTAGTATCATTTTGCATTGTAATTAGCAATTGCGCTATCAATGTAAAAAATATCTTGTATACATTTGAAAGATTTGCTTTTGGCATTTGGCATTTGGCAATTTTCCATAGGAAGTTAGTTGCCCTTGAGGTAAAGCAACAGAGGATCCTTACTGTTTTTCCTTTTATAATAATAGCAAGTCTAATTCATGAAAATATGAAGTACTAGCGCGTAGTGCTGTTATATGGATACGTCGTTACAAAACTCTCATTGTTTTGTAATTGACAGAAGACGCTGTAGAAGCTTCCATCTGCAACAAATTCTTATAAAGTATTTTTCCTGTTTGGCTTAGATTCTAGACAGTGTAGAGGAACATCCAGCAGTGTTTCAGTAAGTTCAGCAGAAGTTGGAAAATAATGTTGATGTTTCATAGAAAAAACGCTACTCCAATACATTTAATTCTATCTACGCCCGTCAAAATAAAGAAATTAAACGTGTGCTTAGATAGCTTCAGGAACGCATGATACTCCACGAAATCATGTTTAATATAGGTAAAAGATGAACAACCCACAACCTAATAGTTGAGTTGAGATAGAATGGAGAGTCTTAAACGAATTTGGATTCTTGCTGAGTTTTGGGTACTGTTCTTGTACCAGCAGAGAATCTGGACTGGTCTTAAATGCAGTACCAGACATAAACTTAGTCAGCTTCTGGTGACAATAAGGATGAACATGCTCATGTGCAGTATAGCTCCCTTTTGTGGCCTTGTTGGTTCTGGCTCATTTCTCTAGCCTATGTGTATAACCTATGTTTATTCGTTCTGCTTCGCTGTTAATGTAAAACAGTCTAGTCTACATACGACACCATATCTCTGGGATTTACAAATAAACTATTTCAATGTTTGCCTCTCATTTGAAAAACATGAAATGCTATCTAATACCATAATTTTTGGATTCCAAACCAAAATTTTAGGAGATTTGGCTACATTTTACATCAACAAGCATATTATCACTAGATGTTAGTTCGATTCTTTGAATGTTTAAATCTTATGCATGTTTGCCCAATTGTATTTCTCTCGACCATCCTTAATTCTACTGCTTTTGTTCTGTCTAAGTTGCTTTCAAATTTGGATAGAAAGCCATGCAAGCCTTTGTTTTTTCATGAGCAAGGGAGATTCGGTCTACAAAGTTATTTTGAGGAAATAAACAAAAGGTTGGAGAGTCCATAGCCGGAAGAACAGCAAGAAAACTACTTAAGTCACAACATGTCAAGGTCTGATCCGTAAAAAAAATCAAAAATAAAACCCTTTGTATTCATCAACAGAAATTGTCTAATGCCAATAAGCCCGCACGACATCTCCAGTCTACCGACGAAAAGCCTAACCTCATGCAGAGATTAAGAATGAGCAAATGTATTTCTCTCATGCAGAGAACGGGCGGGTTAGGTTTAACACATTTTCAGCAGAGGCATACACAACCACATCCATCACACGCCGGATTCAGACCAAACCCAAGTCGTTATTCCAAAAGGCAGTGAAAAGACAAATACAAGCATTGTATAAACGTATTAAGTATTCACACGATGAGACTAACATAAAGAGAAGTCATAATACCCCTCAAAAGTAAAGACCAAATAACAACCGAATTCGGATTAATATACAGAAAACATATAGCATTGCATATTCGGCGATGGAACAGGATAGTGATAGAGATGATGATGCTGACGGTGACGATGATGCGACAGTATTAATTGATTAATTAATTACGTTAACCTCTAGCCTTGAGTTCGGCGAGGCGGCGAGACAAGTCGTCCTCGTCGACCTTGTCGGCTTCCTTGGTCGGAACGGCGTGAGCGGCGGGCTGAGGGAGGCCGACGGAGACCTCAAGACCGTAGTCGTCGGCGACCTGCTGCATGAGGCTGTTGACCTCTCCTTCGGGAGTGGAGAGAGAGGTTGATCCGGCCATGGCGCTCTCCATGAACTCCGCCTGGACCTCCATGTTCACGAACTGCTTCTCGAACTGGTCCATCGTCTCCGACATCTTCTGCAGGTTCCCCGTAGCCAGCGATGACTCCAGCGATTTCACGATGTTTCCCATCGACTTGCTGATAGTCGCCATCTTCGCCTGCGTGTCAAGCCGCGCCACCACGGCGTCGAGGCGTGAGGCCAGGCGGAGGTAATTCATCTGCTCCGTGCGCTTCCGGATGGCGTTTTCCGCGTAGATCCGGGCGCCGTCCATGTTGCCTTTCTCGATCGCCTTCTTCACCTTGAGCTTCTCCGCCTTCTCCTCCTTCTCGCACTTGCGCGATTGACGCTGTAGCGACTTTGACGTGAATTTCAACTCCATGATCTGGTTCATCAGCTTCTCCGTGTTCCCCATCGTCACCGATTTGCTTAGCTTAGGGTTTTTCGATTCCCAAAATTCAGAAAGAGAAATAGAAGAGGAATGGAATTTCGAATTTTGAGTTAATTTGAAAGAGAGACCTTTCTTACGTTCCTCTTTATGGCTTCTTTTTCTATGTGTGGAATAATTGACTGGGCCGGGCTCCTTCCACGAAAATACTCTCTCACACTCTCCGCGTTAACCTTCTCACACGGCCCAAACTCTGTTTCTATTATTAATATTCAAAACTTTTAAGCAACAAAACTATTTATGTAAACCATTTGTATGTATTATTGATCAATCCAAAAAATTAAATCAAAAAAATTATATTATTAATAATTATAATTAATGTTATTTATAATTTTTATTATTTTGGGAGGAGTTTCTGATGTTGCTTAAAGTCAGTTTTAATTAATATTATTCTATATAAAGTCAGTTTTCTATATATGATACTAATTGTTATGTCTAGAAACATGTTATTATAGGAAAGTTGAAGACAGTGCTAATGGCAACAAAGCTCGTGAAGCAACTTCTAATTACCTCCATGTTCAAATATTATTTAACAAATTATTTTTACATTAATATAATATTAATTGACAATAACTAACCATGTCGCTTTTCAATAAACTTTATAAAATTTCCGTGGGACCGTTAACAATGAATGTTCCTATTTTTTAAAATATTTATATTATATTCTAGGTTAATAATATATATATATATATATATATATATATATATATATATATATATATATATATATATATATATATATATATATAACTACATTAAGTTAATAGATAAAAATAGATAATAAAAATATTAGCAAATATCTGAATATTAACGGTAAAAACTACAAATATGATAAGAAAATTAAAACCGAAAAAAGAGAAATTGCAACAGTTTTATATAAAATATTTCAAAATAACAATTATTTTTAAAAAAATCAGTTAATAACTATATATGATAAGAAAATTATATATATATATATATATATATATATAAATATATATATATATATATAACTAGATTAAGTTAATAGATAATAAAAATATTAGCAAATATCTGAATATTAACGGTAAAAACTACAAATATGATAAGAAAGTTAAAACCGAAAAAAGAGAAATTGCAACAGTTTTATATAAAATATTTCAAAATAACAATTATTTTTAAAAAAATCAGTTAATAACTATATTTCTTAAAAAATCAATTAATAATTATATTATAAAAGACAAAACGGAAATAAAAATTATGTAACGAAAAAGTATAAGTATAAATAATAATGAATATTCTGTGTAATTTATAAAATAGGTACCCAAATGGTTAATATCATTATCATAGCAGTACATCTGAATTTTCTCCTCGTTTAAATTATGAAACCAAATTTCAACTTAATTAAACAAATAAACTTCACCAAATTTTTAAGTTGAAATGAATAGCCGAAAAAGAAAACAAATGATTAGAAAACTTTGAAAAAAATGTGCCAACATAACTTATTTGGTTGTAGATAAATATTCTAAAAAAATTATCTAATGATTCAATGATTAAAATACTTGATAAATTAATAAAGTATTTTCATTCATGGAAAAAATAATACAACTCAAACTATTTTCTTTAACATTTTCTAGCTTGGTATTTACATTGGAACATAACAATAACTTTTGAATAATAACCTCAACATTTATAGTTAATAAATTATTATTATTATCGCAGCATAGGCAGCAATGGATGAACAGTTCCCTTAATCAATTGCCTCTCACTTCAATGTTGTCTCGAATGACCCTTTAATCAAACATTATTTAGATAATAGCAACTTACAAAATATTATAATTACCTTTTATTTAATTGTTTTCCTAACTTCAACCTTTTATATCAAGCACAGACGTAGCCGTTATTCAACTATTATTGCACAATTATGGAACCAATAACTTGTTTAACCAAGTTTTCTATGTTCTGATACTCATAATTGTTCAAGAATAATTTAAAAAGTGTCAGAACCCGATATCTAGTTTGACAGTTTTATGTTTAAGGAACAATGTCTTCTTGCAGTTATACATAGCCTTCCTGTAGAAATTATGTGACATGAACATCAATCCTTCATTCTTAAACAACTTCAAGAAAAAAATCAACCCATATATCTCCAGACAACATAAAAATCTAGAACTGAGTTCTAAAACACAAACTACAAAAGGATGGTAGTAATGTAAAAAGCAAAGTTAACACTTCTCAATTCACTTCCTGCCAGCAACCTTCACAGCCTGTCTGTTTCTCTTCTTAACTCCAGACTTTGCAACTTTCAGACTCCTATCGACAGCGCTCAACCTTGCCAGAGCTGCCTTTTTCAGATCAGGTCTGTAGTAGTTATCCGCTACCTAAAACGCAAACCATAAAGTAAACAAAATTAGCTGCGTAGTTCCAGTGAAATAACAGGAAGTAACGAGAAATTATTAACAAAAGAAAGAGACCATTATCGATGGCATTACTACTTCCATGAAAGAAGTTCTAAATGATAAAAAAGCTCAGAAGCCAAGCGTAACAAGTAAATTTCATCGAAGGAACCCAACTACGGATTTCTTCTTACATGTTAGAGGCTCATCACCGCTGGGTAAAAACCACTCATGGCAGAGTTTAAAAAGACTCCGCTGTAAAACTTGACGCACCAAAACCATTTTTTCAACAGACATATTTCTCAAACCAACAAATTAATTTCAAATAAAGATAAAGGAGGGCTGCCGAACATGATGTCACTCGAGTTCAACATGTATTGCATCGAAATGCCTTCAAAATGTAAAGCTACTACCACAACCCCTAAACATGATAGAAAATATACCTTTAACAACTGACAAAAAACACATGCAACATTACAACTATTGGGGAATCAAATAATTAAAGTGTAAAACAAAAATATAATTAGATTTCCGGAATTATTCACTGTTTATCCACACCATAAAATGCAACGGGGAAGTAACTTCTCAAAGATAAAAGCTCAGAAGCCAAGCGTAACAACTTAATTTCATTGAAGAACACCAATTAGGAATTTCTTCTTACATATTAGAGGCTCATCACTGCTGAAAAAGAACTAGTTCACGTTTGAGGTTCAAATGGCTTTGACTTAAAACATGATCGAACAAAACCACATCGCATTCAGTCACGTTTCTCATCGAACAATTTCATTCATTTAAAATATACAAATATGATGAAATGTACAAAAACACAACACAAAAATCCCATTTACGTGTTTCAAAATGCCTTTAAGTCTAACAAGTAATCTACAACAACCATCAATAATCTAGGTAAACAATATATATCTAACTTACATTAACTCAAAAATAGCAATGTCCTAAACAATATACTATTTCTCAATTCAACTGAAGCAACGTAATTATTTTCACATAAATAAAGAGAACCCAACAACAAAGCCCACCAGGTGGCAGTTCATAGGTAGAGAAAAACAGCTAACCCAGCACACATTGTTGTCAAACGTACATAAAGGCAATACAAACCATCAACATTTTCTCTCAATCGATACCAAATATAAATGAAGCTACCACATAAAACAAAAACAAAAATCAAATAGAAATATAATCAGCTGTCCAGAACCATACGCCATTTACTCCATGTCATAGAAACGAAACAGGGAAAACACCCCAAAAAACATAGATTGACCGATTTAATTCTCTACCAAATTACCTGATTTTGCACTGCCTTCGCCATTCTTCGGAACTCCTTTTTCATGACAGACTTGTGAAGCAAAGAAGCAGGCTTATTTTGTTTCCTTGTTTTAGTTGTGGCCAGTATTACAGATTGGTCTTTACCAGCAGGCTGAATAGTGACGGTTTTCTTGTTCGCCAAACCTATCATGAATTCACAAACAAAAATTGATTATCCACAATAACCTGGCCTCAAAATAAAGAGTGTGAGCACGTAATCAAAGCTTAAAAACTCTACAACAACTAAACCCTATAAATCAACAAAACGTTTAAAATAAATTCCACTTCACTAACGGATAATTACCAGAGTACTTGAAAGTGTTGAGGTTGTAGAGATTGTTGGGCTCTCTGCTGAACTGCACGCTCTGAGTGCCCCTTCCGAACTCTTTTACCAAGAAAGAGTTGTTCTTCTTCACGATCTCCCAAATCAATTGTCCTGGCACTGTTGTCATTCTTCTTCTTCTACTACTACTACTTTCTCACCTGATACGACCACACAAGATCTAAATTGAAATCACAAGATCCTTCGCTCGTTTTGCAGGTGAGAGTGAAGAAGAAAGCAAAGGAATTCTTTCTGTCACAATTTATAGCGAGTAAAATGGAAAACCCTAATTCAAGGCCTTCAAATGGACCCAGTCTGATTGTTTATTGTTAATGGGCTGCAACCCGTATAGACACCCACCTACATAAGCCCAAATGCGGATGTTACTCCTCCACCACCACACCCTTCTCCCTCCACTTCTCCCAAATTCTTTTATTTTAAAACATTTTTACTCTTACCATTTTTATTTTTCTTACCCTAATTCTTCCATCTCTTATTAACTGCGCAGCCACTACACCTCACCCGCACATCTCTCTCACGGACTCTCTCATCTTTTTTCCATTTCCGTTTTCTCCCTTCTTCTTTCTTTTTTTCACTTTTATCCTACTTGAAGTCCTTACAAACTCTACAAGTAGCCCAATTAGAGGCCAATCACTTACCATTCGTTAATTGTCTATTTTATAATTACAATTTATGAGCCTAAGAAAATAAAATAACTAAATAACAACAGATAAAATAAAGTTAATCCCATCCTCTGACTATACTTTTGCAATATATAGGATTGGTTTTTTGCAAAATATATAGCAACAGAAAAATATGTTAAATAACAACACAAATCGAGTCTCAGAAACCAAACATGTGAACATTTACACATTCTGACCAAAGTACACGTATTAGAACCCTAATATAATAAAAATTAATGTATCATAATCATGATAAAATAAAGACATTGACTTAGTAATCACTACATGTGTGTAAAGACTTAGCATGTCATTGGATGGATGTGAAGATCCGTGAAATCCTGATTTTTAAACGAATGTTAACATTTATTGACGAATATAGACATCCATTTGTTCTTCAACGGATGTTGATATCCGTTAACAGATATTGACATGAATTCAACGTATATTCATTGATGAAAGATAAAAGACGAATGGAGAGATGGAGGAATTGTGGTGGTGGAAGAACTAACTCTCCCCCAAATGCATACACCTAAAATGGCCAAAGCCCAACTGTATGGACGCCCACCTACAAAATATTCAACTGCTGAGAATAAAAAACACACGCATTTTTAAGGGGAAATTAATTGAATTA
The DNA here is from genome assembly GCF_016808095.1 of Vigna angularis. Classification (NCBI taxonomy): domain Eukaryota; kingdom Viridiplantae; phylum Streptophyta; class Magnoliopsida; order Fabales; family Fabaceae; genus Vigna; species Vigna angularis. The sequence goes on from NC_068980.1 coordinate 2,151,369, forward strand.
ATTAACAAATCTGATATGAAAAGTATATTATTTTAGTACTTTCTATATTTTAAGTTAAAATCTACTTAGGCATGAATTAATTTGAAAAAACATGACTCGGGATACGCAAAAATAAACTTTAATTTATATACAAGTCAATATTAGGGTTATAACAAAAATTATTTATTTTTTCTTATTTTCCGGTTTTAGATGCACTTAAAAAGAAACTATGCACATAATTTATAAAATTCTGTAATTTATATTTCAATAAAACTATATCGTAACTAAAACACTTTTTCTCTTCTTCGATATTAGAAACCTGAGAATTGCGTGTTTGAAAAAAACATAAGAGATTAATCCAACCCTACCCAAGTAGTGACATGGAGAGAAATCTAAACTAACATAAATTATTATGATAAGTCTGCCTCCAAATTTTCTACTTGGACGTACCCTTTAATCCAAAAATTGAGACCAAAAGCCAACGCTAGGAATATTTAAATAAATATCTCTTGAACAAGTACACATCACCATCTACAAAAGAGTCATATCTTAAATATTTCTATCTATGTCGTTTTCCGCCATATCTCATTTTAAGTTTAACATGAGAGAGGAACATAAAAATATATAAATTTATAGCCATTTTCTTAAGCACTTTCAATCGAATTCTCTTATTAGAATTGGGATTTCAGTTGCATCAAAGTCACCTTAAAATACAATCTACTTTTAAATAAAAAATTAAATATGTTTTTTTTTGGCAATAGGGTCAAGATTCCCACGAAACACTCTCCATATTTTTTTCTTTGCTTAGATAGTTCTGAATACTTTTGGTCAAAATCTTTTTCTATGCATGCTCCAAACTGTCGGAGTGTGCCTGGCAAATAAAATCCGTCACTTAAGTTAGTGGTTAATTCGATCAGGGATCACAGTAAAATCTTAAATTTACAATAAATGCAATTACTTACATCCTTACCTTTGACATTTATTTATAGATTTTAAGATAGGCGTGTGAGTAGTGAAAACTTAATCACGGCCCAATCATGATTCGTTTCTTACTAAGTAACTTTTACTAATAACCTTGATTTGGAGATATGTTTAGGGGTTTTTACTCATGGAAGTCGTCTCCCATCTCCATGTTCGTGCGATCAGTTAATAAGCAATACTTATTTATTTTGGTTGGACGATACATCACATTGTTGACCGCAACCTGTTGGGACCGATCGTCCCTCTTGATGATCTCATCCGGTCGATCCGGTGGCCATACAATACATTTTTTATTCCTTAACTCTAAATTAAATTGTTTTTGAAATCTTTGATTCAATTTAGTTTTTTAACTTTAAAATATGTAAATTGAATCATTTTAACCAAATTTCACTCAATTTATTTTATATTTTAAACATATTTTATAATAACATTTAAATTATTTATCCTGATGTTAATTAATAAACACATTTAAATCTCAAATAAACTTAATAAAATTTATTTAAAATAATTAAATTCTCACCATTTAAAAATTAAAGGAGTAAATTAATCTATAAAGTTTAATTATAACTTCTACTATAAGTAAAGTTAAGAAGGAAGAAAACATATTTACCCATGATTGGACCTGGTCAAATTGAACTAGAGTGGGTCCACAATAGTTCCCTTTGAAGTCAATTTAAGACGACCGCACAACTATTCGAAGGTAGACTGTGATGCGTTGTTTCATGTCATAATACATATCTAGAACCAACATCAATATATCCAACATTTCCGTGGTAGAGATTCATTTACAGAAACTAAGTTTGCGAGGATGTGGATGCAAAGTGGAAAACCAATTGCCAAGTTGAAAACTCATAAATAAATTTTTAAAAAAATGTGCATTAATGGTTATTTCCTTTGAGCCTCGTCAACCCTCCATTGAAAATGTATATAATTATATATAGTGCAGTTCTGTACCTCCAACCAGATTCAATGAAATCAACCTCCATTACCAAAAAATATTAAATGGGCAAGTAGCTAGCCGAGTAGGACACTAGCATACAAACAGCCATAGGTTTTTCAAAAAGCTATTATTGAAAACAGCATACAACAAATTGCGCATGTAAAATACACAGATACGGTAAATAAATTAGAATCTCCAAGTCATGGCATTGGCAGCACTTCTACGTGATGACATTGAAAACAATCTCACGACAACAACATTCATATCTAAGAAAATACATGCTGTCTTTCTTTCTTCCATCATTGGTAAAAGTGAAGAACACCAACATCCACAAACATAAAAATCCAACACAAAAGAAACTCTAAAATCGATCCTATTGCAGTGGCTTACTCGTTTGTGATCTCCATAGCACGATATATATGATATACCGATATCTCAGACTTTAACTTAAGCTACTGATATATATAAATCTTTTCACAACATGTTTAAATATACATATATATCAGAACATTTATAAATTTTCATAGCTAGGCCCAGGAGTGAAAATTGCAAGGTTAGACCACCCATTAGTACCATTCCAACAGCTTGAATCACCATTTTGCATACTCAGAAAACTTGCTGCATTCCCATTCCTTTCAATCTCCAGCACAGGGTTCCGACCAGAACCCGGATCCACCAGGTGACCCGAACTAACATCCTCCCCAAATTCTTCCATTTGCACAGCTTTTAGATTCGCCCCACTTGATTTCAGACCCACCAAGAGGTTCCCCAAATGGGCACCCGATGCCAAAAGGGAACCGAAATTCCCACCACCACCAACAACCGGGCTAGGGCAAACACGAGTCGGGTCGGGTTCTGGAGCAGGTGACGGGGAAGCGCGTTTGGTGTTGGCGGATGAGGATGATCGTTTGGCGTTCTTTCTGCTTCCACCCCCGACGGGGATGTTTCTCAAAGCACCTCCTTTGGTCCAATACCTTCTGCAATTCTTGCAAAAATGGCGCGGCTGCGAGAGGTTGTAGTTGTTGTAGTAACAGAACTTGGTGTTGACGGAATCGCAACGCGGACACTTAAGCTGCTCTTGTTCGGGAAAGTGGGGTTTCAAGGGCTGGAACAACGCTGGATCCTGCATTCTCGTATTCGAAAAAGGACTTCACTTTGGAAGCACCTTTTGTTTAAGATCTCAGAAGAAGTGAGGGGAAAGTAGAAAGAAGACAAAAAGGTGGGATTTTTGTTGAAAGGATGAGAAGGGTTGGTTTGGGCTGAAGTAGAGAACCGACCAAAGTCGTAATAAATGAAGGTGAAGAAACAACCTTTTGTATGCAGAAGCGAACGAAATCCAGGACGAAGTTGTTGTGCGTTTGAAGATAAAGAAAAGAAAAGCTCAAAGGGACAGAAAGCTACAAGGGTGTGATGGATGAGTGGAAAGGCAGAGAGATTGATTGGTGAGGTGATTGAGGAAGTTGGCTTGTGGAGGGAGGAAACTGGCTGAAAAAATAGGCACTGATTTAACTGGGCTAAGCAGATAGCTAACAAGATTCGAGAAATTAGGGAAAGTAAGGATATTTGAAGAGTGAGTTTGAAAATGTTGATGAGATTATAGAGATTATAGAGATATGAGATGACCTAACGTGAATGTGGCGCGTGAATGATAACTACCTCTCACTCCGCAGCCTTCAGATAGAAAGGGAAAGTGCATAGTCTCTTCTCTTCTGCACACTGCTCCAAAGATTTCCATCACTCTTCTGCTATATTCCCGAATCCACTTAACCAAACTTAACTAACAAGTTAAATAACAACTTTTTCTTTTTACACTCATCTTTTCTTCTTCTTCATACATATCATGTATAACACTCATTAAAACGGTGTGCTTTAGGTGCAAGATCCCTATCATCAATGACAAATCATCCTTAGAAAAATACACAGATGACTATTGTGAATAACTACCCTTGTCTCGTTGGTCAATAAGTTCAAAACAAACGGACAACAAACAATAAATTTTAGTTGGTTTGATTCAACATCTGGTACAAGAACTGTACAATTAAATACAAGTACAACAATGATGTAATAAAAAAACTGGTAAAGAGACAAACAAGAATATCGAGGGAGGAATTAACCATAAGAACATATATTCCCTGTGTGGTTATAAACTAATAAACATGTGACTATCGAATCACCTCAACACTCTTTTTTTATTTTTCTTTTGAATGTTTGCGATGTTGGAATGACTCTGTTAACTTAATTATCAGATTAATAGAATATCATCCAAAATGACCTCATCACTGTTTTGTTTTACTTTATTCTCTTAAAAATAAAATAAAAAACATGTATTTTAAGAAAGGGACATGACCGACATAGATCGTAGATCGTAGATCGAAGCTTGATGAGTTGGGTGAGCCAAGCCAGGCGAGTGGGTTAGAGCCGCCGGCAACTGTGGCCCAGTGAGTCCACGACAGGCTTGCGCGTGAACAAAGCAAGAGCCATCCATCATGATGTGGTTTTCATCAATGGATCTGGACCGTTGAATCGTATCGATGGGATTGGGAAGGGTTCTTGCGTTGAGTTATCGCCACCCCAACATAGCCACGGTCAGTGTCACCTCCGACATGTGGCAGATCCCCATAAGTGGCACACGCACTAGCAGTAAGTGGGAGCTGCTGGTGATAAGGCTATAGTGGTAAATTTGGTATTGGGAAATGCTAGATCGACACGCGGGTGAGACGTTAAAGAAGGTGGGTCCCAGGATTTTGTATTCCAATTGGGTTTTTGACTGGGTGGTGACTGTGACGTGGAGGGTGAGGCTAAGGAAGCATGTGGGTCCTACTGTTGTAACGAATTATTTGGACGGCCATGATTTGATATGGTTGATGGATTACAATTGAAGAGAGGCACCGTCCTCGTGCGCACACCGCATAGTTGAATGATTAAGTGGGCCCCATTTACAACTAGATCTATGAATTGATTTAAATCCGATTAGAAGACCTGATTTTATTTTACCAGATATTAGATTAACGGATAAATAAATTTTGAAAAATCAATTCGTTGAGATATATGTAATTCACATAATCATTTATGTGACTCTATGACCAACCTACTGAAATTTACCTTTTATTTCTAATGGAAATAGTCAAGTTTACATTTAAATAAAAGTAGACAGTTATTTTATTTGTTTATTCTTGTTATTAAATATACAGAAAACAAGTCCACTTCTTTTTAGTTTTAATTTTTTTTATAAAATAAAACTATCCAATTAAAAAATATAAAGTCTCTCAAGTTAAGAAAAAATAATGTTGTGGGTGTAAATTAAATTCACAAGTTTTCAACATCGTAATAGATCAACAATAGAAGCACACAAAATCAAAATAACAGAAATAAAAATAATGTATTCTTTAAGTGGAACAAAACTAAGAAAATTAATAATAAATGAATTAATATACTTTTGATTTCATAAAATAAATAAATTTTAAATTCAAATTCTTTAAGACATTTTTTGTCATTGAGTAATAAGTTGTCATTAAATACAAATTAACAGATTAAGTAATTGTATTAAAACTTTTATAGAGATTAAAATCTTTAGTGAATTTTTTAGAAAGCATAGTAACGTATAGCAATATATATATATATATATATATAAACAATTTGAAATTCTAATATCTGAATTTTATATTATAACTCGGTGAAAATTTATATGATAGATTTCTTCAAAAAGAAAAAAAATACATATTATATGGTATTTTTTAATTAGACTTTATTTTATATATATATATATATATATATATATATATATATATATATATATATATGAGTATTTTTAATTGAGTATTTTTTTTCATCAAAGTTTGTGTTAGTTAATTTTTCGTTAATTAAGTAAGGTATTTGTTATTTTGTTAAATTATTTTACTCACATTTTTGTCGTATGTTTTGTGATTAATTTGAAACATCATCACAATTTACAAATAATTTTTATTACCTTAATTAAAAAAATGTTACATAATGTGGGAACTGAGAAATTTAGTGTTATGAGGGGGACACATGTCTCAAAATAAAGAGACCAAGTGTTGCATGAGCATATAAATAGGAAATTTAAACAAAGATGGTCTCATTATTTTCAGACTCTATATTTCTTTAAAACAAAATCATCTACCTTTTCTCTCCCTTCTCTCTAGAAATTCTCATTTCTTCTTCATCTGATCATCAATCAGACCGTGGCTGAGCCTTCCTAGTGTCAAGAGCTTTCCTTTGCACCGATCAAGTTGTTGTTTTGAGCGGGTAAGTTCAATTCCTTTGTCCTTTTGAAAAATTCTGCATTTCCTGTCACATGCAAGCCTTGTGCGGTCTTGCATGTGTTCATCAGCCTTTCATTCTGATTCTGTTTCTGTTTCTGGTTCGGTGGTCGGTTTCCTTTTAGCGATCCAAAATCTGTAGACTGTATTGGTATCACTTGCGGTTTAGCAAAACTGTGGATAAGTTTTAATTTGTCAAGTTTCTTTGAGGTAAGGGAAGTTAATTGATTTAATTGATTGATTTATGATGTATGAAAATTGTTGGTTGATGATATTGCATGAATGTAAAAGTTGAATGTTGTGTGTTCGGAAATGTTTGTGTGGGCTATTGAATGCTATGGTTATGTTGTTTTCAGTTCTACAGAATTCTGGGAGTTTTACCGAGAGAATTGTGAGGCAGTAAAATGATAAAAATTGGGTAATTTGTGTTCGAGGTAGTTTGGTCTGTAGAGAGATACTGGACAAGTTGTTTAGAACTGGTTAGAGCCTTTGAATTACTCAAAACTGCACAAAAAGTAGGAAATCTGATTTTTGGTCCTTGAGTTGATGATTCTGCAGAATTGACTCTCAAATCTGAGATGAAACTCTCTAAATGATGTTAGAAAGGTTTGGGTATTCTTAGTTTAGTGTAGAGATGTGTATGATTCATGTTTGGAGGATTAAAAGTTGGGGAAAATGTTTAGTTTTGGTAAAATTTGATGTGTTCATAATTCTGCAGAAGTTTCTGCAGAATTATGCAGAAAACTGAGGGTTTGCTGTGACCGCTCGGTCATGCGCTTATTTGGCCGATCGGCCTTTTTCTGTGCTCTGTTATTGATAGGGTTCGGTCTCTTTGGAGTCCTCCCAGTTCACGATTGTTCGACCTTAGTAGCGCTCGGTCTTGGTAGTGCTTGTTCTGTACTAGCGCTCGGTCTCGGTAGTGCTTGTCTTGTACTAGCACTCGGTCTTGGTAGTGCTTGGTATTGCACTGGTACTCGGTTTGGTATTGCACTGGTACTCAGTTTGGTATTGGTGTTCGGTCTTAACTACGTTCGGCCTCTAATGGGCCTTACCTGTTAATGAGGTCTCTCTTAGTGGTCGGTCCTAAATAGTGTACGGTCACTCTTTCGGTCTTATCTGTTATGAACCGTTCGGTCCTGTTCTTTGGGAAGTGAGAAACCGTTCTGTCTCCACCAGTCTCAGAGTATTCGGTCTAAGCCGATAGTGTTCGACGTAAGATAAAAACGTTCGGTTTAAACTCTTAGGATTCGGGTCAATGAAGTGGTTAATTTGGTAAATAGCGTTCGGTCATGTTAGTTACTAAGTAGTGTTATTCCATTCGATCTCGTTCATAAACATGATAATACCTCTTTCGGTCTTGTTCATGATTAGTGTTTTGTTTTATCATTATGTTTGATTGAATTAATAGTTAAGTATGATGATATTGAAGAGTGATATGAATTGAGTAATATGGATGTAAAAAACAATTTCAAGGAGGAATATCTCATGAATGGTATTGGAATGGTAAAGTATGAATGTGGACAAAGCTTAGCTGGCGTTTATCCTGATATTCCGTGATTGCTCATTCTCACGTAGAGAAGAGTAACTCATGTGTGAGAATGGCAGGAGGTCCTAGACCATAAGGTGAACTTGGGCGAAATGGACTAACCTTGGGTGGCAGCTGTTGAGGGCATCCCAGCTATTACATCACCCGAGTGCAAAAACGTCGTAGCTACACAGAACTCATACAGTCCGGACAGTCAGAGTAAAGTGGTTGGTCATTGCATGCATTGCTGTATGATTATGGTTGGAAATGTATGATTGGTTGTTGCATGATTGATCTATTGAATATCTCAGAATTGTGTGAATTATATGTTTTACTGAATTAATTAAATTACATAAGCTTACCCTACTTTCCTGTCTTGTCATGTTATCCGTTCGGTCGTCCTTGTCATTGCAATGATCACCCTGTGGGTGTGAGCAGAAGATATTGAGGGTTCTCTGGAGCATGCACTGGCTGGAGTGGATGGTTTCCGCTAAAAGTAAGACCGTTCGGTTTTGTGTTTGTTTTCGCAATTAGTATAGGACCGTTCGATGTAATACACTGTTTGTAGGACCGTTCGGTCGATACACCTTTTGTATGACCGATCGGTCTGCTTTTATAAATTGTATTAGTGTAGGTTTCTTTAAAGTTTTAATTTATGGTTATTTTAGGATAATTGTAAGATAGCTTTATTTCCTGTAACTGTTTTATCTTATTGTAAATGTAAGAACTCTTAAATATAGTTTATCGGTAATTTTTTTGGATTTACATAATCATATAATCATATTCCTTGTTAACTTTTATATTGTTATTTACAATACTAATGATTGTTATTTAATGTTTTTAGAAAAAGTAAAAAGAAGATTATCATTTTACATTAATTATAATATTATTTTATTTAATCTCAAAATGTATGTAAATACAAATAAATACAATAACAATTTAATTAACGAAAAAAAGTAAACAATACAAATTTAATTAAAAATATATAAATACTAAAAAATGAATAAATTTAAATTTATAAATTACTTAAATTTTAATTATTCTTTTTCAAAATTGTCGTTAAAACCAATGTGGAATTTGGTGGTATGAAGACAAACAATATGGAAGGTATTTCAAAATATTTATTCTCACGTTTAAATTGTCAAACACTGATGCTTCTTCAATACTTAGTTTGTTTCTTCAGTGATATATTTTTCATGCCGACTTAAATAACTAACAAGTTTTATTGTTTGTTTTTATTGATTATGATAATAATAGTACAAATGAAATAATGATAATAATAAATATTATTATAATAATAAATAGTAACAATAATATTAGGAGTATTTATTATTTAATGAAATTTTATTTAAAACAATAAAACAATTCGATCGTAATGTATTGTTTTAATTTATTTATCATAGTGATTCACATTTTTATATTTTTCTTTACTTTTTGACTCTATTTTATTTTACTTTTCACTTTTTTTTTCTCCAATCCGATCAAAAGCTAAAAGAGACCGAAAACCTTCATATGATTTTACATATGCAATATTTTTGTATGTAAACGGACAATTTAATTGTGTAATTGAGATTACCTATTGTCAGGAAACATCAAAGTAAACTTTCATTTACAGCTTATATAATTAAGAAATATTTGGTTTATTTTTTTACTTCAAAAGTCATTTTTTTTTCTATGATTATAATTTGAAGAACTTAATTAGCAACTCTCTCTTTTTATCATTTTATAGATTTATATACTAATTTTATGGATTATTATAATTTTTGTTCACTTTGTTCACTTTAGATATAACGTTATTATATTTATTTTTAAATTTACTACATTAGAAGATTAAATCAACTTTTAAAATAATATTTTAATAAAAAAGTACAATATACACCATCCATATTTTGATATATGAAATTTTATGTAGAGTTAATTGGGATTGGAATGCGAATTTATGGAATATTAGGAGTTATATAATTATAGAATATAAAAGATCATATGAATTCTATATTTTCTTAAAAAATGAGTTACCTCATTTTAACTGAGATTTTTTTTTTTGTTGAAGCAAACCAAACCGTAATTCACTGTGAAATATTGTTTCATAATACAGAATTGATGAAAAAATCATTCAAAACTTGATCAAAAAGTTTTTCCATTCCAAATATAAATTTAAACCTTAAATAAGTGAAAACTTAAATGAAAATTTACTATAAAGGACAGCTGAATAAGATTTGGTAATATCAATTCATTCAATTTTATCGTCACATATATAATTTTCTACATTTTTTCGTTAAGAACAAAATCAATGACCAATATTTTTATGAGTAAAAAAATTTATTTTTTAAACATTATTTATTCACGTAGGTAATCCACCCAAATTATATTATAGTTTATTAAAAATAGACTCTAATAATTTTACATGAATAAATATTAAAATCATGTTTAACTTGCATATTATTTTACTTTTCAAAATTATTAATCAATTTTAATGGAACTATTATAAAAATATATAAATAGAAAGATAACGTTCTTACTATAATGTTGAAATTAGACAAACATTCTCTTCTCTTTAATATTTACCTAAAGTTTTCTTATAGATACAAACTTAAATGATTTAGAAAATTTTAAATATGATTAATGTGTGTAGTGATCATTATAAGATTGATTTAAAAGTAAAAATAAAAAGTTGCAGAATTAACTTTCTTCAATCACATTTAAAAAATGTAAAATTGGTTTGGTGAATTTAGAAAAAAAAATTGTAAATTTAATCCACTATTAAAATACTAGAAAACTACATCAGTTTATTAAAAAATATAAATAAAATATTAAAGTATTAGGATAAATTAGAATTGGATTTTAAAAAATTGTCCTTTGCAGATACACATAGGATATGGTCAAGGAGAGTGGGTGTGAGTGTTGGAGTACCATGGTCGTGTCATGTCGGTGTCTCTTTCCCGTGCAACACGCCACCAAAACATCATCGTCCAAACCAAACCAAAAACCCATTTTCCAAACCTATTAACCTACACCTACACCACAACACGCTCATTTCCTATTCCAATTATAAAACTCTACCAACATCACTAGCCCACTCACATTTTCATGTCATGCATGCATCCAAATAAATCACATCATCATGTATCAAGTCAACGCAAGTTGACTGGTCGCCATCTACTCCTGACTCTCGTGACATTTCTTTCCATCATCTACACGTTTCTTCTTAGTAAATTACCTCCCTGCTTCCATCACATAAGGAAGAGATGATTGCAAGATTGAAAGTGACGTGATTCCAAAAACCAGGTTAGATTTTATGTTATGGAAAGCCATGACCACAAGTGAGTATATTATTAAGTACGATGATGTTTTGCCTCAAAATTGTCTTTTCCATTTGAAGTTACTACTTACAAAAACACATCTATTATAAGAAATTAAAACACAACCTTCCATTCAAAATACATTACTCAGAAAATATGAATGTGGTTGTTCCTGAGATTCTCTGGCTATATATTGCAGCAAATCCAACACGTAAAAGCAAAGTATGCTTAATTCCAATTGAGTTTTAAACCGGTATTTGCCTTGAAGCTTCTTCAAATGTTCAATGTGCACACAGATAGCAACAAGTAAAAGAGATTTGTTCATAATTTAATTAGCTTTGAAGAAACATAAATCTCCACCACGGATTTCACAAATTATTATGCTTGCCATGTTGACCGGAATTTGTTAATTTCATACATCAAATTATCAGAATAAAAAACATAACGTGTAAAACTGGACCGAAGCCTTATGCTATGCTGTTTTCAAGAATGAAGCTAATGGCTCTAACAGTGTAGTTCTATTTAAACATGGTAGCCAGTGAATGTAAATCCTCGGCCAACGATCTCACCTCCCCAAAACCATGCAAAACATTCTAGTCCGAACAAAGCAGCAAAACCGACATTCTCCCTGTTTAGGTCCTTCCAGTTATTCACCATGTTCTTTGCATGATCCAATTCCTTCCAGAATGAATTGTAACGAAGAGGAATGCTGCAGAAAATATGTTAAATGTTCAATACCAGAAAGAACCAAAGCACATACCATCTGTGACTGTAGTTTCTGTTTGTCAAAATCACGCTGCCAATGGATTAATACGCTTAATATTTAGTAAGGGAAATGAAACTGTAAAATGGAAGATTATTTCACGGTTTTGAAAATCAAGGACTGTTAAATTTAGAAGAAACATTTTAAGAAAATGAACAAACAGAACATAAAAGTAGTTGCTCACAGTGACCAAACAGCGATGTTCACAACAAAATAAAGCATAATTGTAGTGTGAGTACAGAGCAGTTAACAGAACTGAGAAAGTGAAGAAGCAAGAACCTGGCAAGGCGAGTATAAAACAACTGTTTGGCCAATGATTGGCATTTTTCAACGGTGGGTGGATGTTGGATGTAGTGTTTGTTCTGCTCCATCAATAACTTGTAGTAGGAAGCTCCATTTTTTGCCACTACTTGCGAGACTTCGTTCATCTTTGACTGTAACTGGGGAATCTTTGATGCCATGGATTTCCTGTACAATGTATCAGTAACAATGTTGGTTGCAAAGATGGAACATATATTCAAATCTTATGATTAGATTCTCCTAAAACATACATTTATGAACAACATCAAAGAAATTAATCTCAATACCTTCTTCAAGTAATTAGAACGATATATGAAATTTTGTCGAGATTTTAAATTAGATCTTCATAGTCAAGAGAACAGATTTTTTTGAGTTAAAAAAAAAATCAAAATTAAACAAAATGTCTACAGTTACATGATGTAAACACGTAGTTATTATGTATCCTTCAAACATCATAGGAAAAAACAGCCAATTGCACCTACCTACGTTGTATGGTGAAAAGTGTAGGTTTGTGTTGGAGAAGTTCTAGGTTGTGAAATTGGAAATCATGAAGGACTCATAATTTCAGGGGTTAATGACGGAATGACCTCTGTTTGGTAGAATTAAAAAGACATACATGGATCTTCATCAAAAGAAAGGAATGAAAAATGCGATAGCAGAACATAAAGAGGAGAAGAACATTATCATTGAAACATTGGTTTTGGTCAGTACCAGGAAAGGGTAGTTTGTTGAGGATTGATACGAGGAAAATGGAGAATGCAGCCTCCAGTCAGCGATTACCGTTTCCACCCGCTATGTCGCCTTCTACTCCTCTGTACTTTAACTGCTCTCGCTCCTTATATATATAACAGTTAAAATACATCCTAAGAGAGTGAATTTACATTTATATATATATAAAATTTAACTATTTTCATAATTTATTATTTTTTAACAATTAATTAAAAAATAGAAAAATAATACAATTTAATATATATGATGATTTTGTATAAATAGTATTAAAAAAATCATGTAACCATTATTTTTAAAAGAGAAATTTAGATTTTTTTTGAAATAAAATAATTTATTCAATTATTTATTTTATTAAAAAAAGAAATTATTTTTATTCATTAAAGGATAATATTTTCTAATCAAATTAGCTTTTAATAAATAAATTGTTAATGCATATCAATGCATGGATACATAATTCAAAAAATAAACAATAAAATAACACTAATCACTTAAGTATTGTATTAAAATTATTAAAAAATAAATTTATTTTAATATATTTTTTTTAAAAAAGGTGAACTTCATTTTGTTCTTAAATTTTAACCGAATCCAAATTATCTAAATATTTGATTAATTATGATTTTGGTCTCTAACTTATAACATGATTTTTTTTATCTCAACGTCCGTTTTATTATATCCCTGTACTTAATAAATTAATAAATATATAGATAAAGTTTTTTTTCGTCTCATAATGTTAATCTTTTTTTTTACAATAAGTTGTCTTATCAAATAAAAAAATAATTAACATTAGGAAGAGAAAAACATCGTTGCATTTATTAAATATGGAACAAAATAAAATAGATTAAGACAAAATTTAATTCGTATTATACTTTTAGGACCGATAACATGATTAAATCCTAATATTTATGTCAAAATGTTCTTTAAACCCTTGTTCACTTGAATGTATTTGACGGAGAATGATCAAATGAATTTGAAGGTAATATTTTTGTTGTTTATTTGAGTAGATTTTGGAGGTAAGTGAGAGTGGATTTGGTAAGTTTTTAAGAATTAGTGTAGAATTTGATTAATGTGACAGATTAAAAAGATTTACTTCCAAATCCACTCTCACTTACCTCCAAAGTTCACTCAAATAAACAACAAAAAGGATAGTGATACTTTAACAACATTTTTTTACAACATTTTAACATCATCTACGTATCATTGTGTAGACACGTAATGACACGTAGATGATGTTAAAATGTTGTCAAAAAATATTCTCAAAGTATTATTATCCTAAAAGAAATTTGTTAGAAAAGGATTAGAATTTGGAACTGAAGCCAATCATTACAATTTTTCTGAGAGAAAGTATATTCAAGTGAATTTAACTCAACTGAATGAAGCTGAGAAAAGGTCCTTAAAGCATGCACACTCAAAGAATCACTTCCGCTTCCTCTATCAATTTCTGTACAACGCTAGGCTCATTAAGTATTTTAAATCAATTTTAGAGTATATACGTTTCTACCTTTTCATTTTTAGAGTATATATCCACCTTAGAAACGCAGCATTTCGCATACGCATGAAATAAACATTATTACATGCATAGTTGTAGATTCAATGCACGTGAACTTAAATTTCGAACATGAAATTCATACAAAACTTGGGGCTTATCCTACATTGCAGCCTAAAGTTATTACCTCTCAACAAAAGAAAAAGAGATTAACAGGTACTGCTACTACTACTATTACTACAGACAAATTAGAATTTGAAGCATGTCAAATTAAATTCCAACACAATTAATCAATAAAAAAATGATGCACTGCAGGTTTCAACTGCTCCATCCCACAGAGATATATATCTGGGCAAAAAGGAAAAGAAAAACTACATTTTTAATCTGAATCCTAGTGGCAGATATTGAACATCCTTTAGTATCTGTTGTAGGAGAGCTACAATCACATTTTCTTCTTCACTTGCAAGCCAAACACAATTTGAAACATTGGTTGCACCTTCTCTTTCAGAAGAAGATACAGAAATAGAGGGAAAGAATAGTAGGGTTGTTGAAAGGAGGAGGAAAAGAAAAAGAAGAGAGGAAGAGAGAGAGAGAGAGAGAGATGCCGGCCATCCAGTAACAAAATAAGGTCTCCTCCCTAACGAGGAATTTGGAAACAGCCACTTCTGGATCTTTTTCTGAAAGCTCTCTGAAGGGCACTTGTAGTGTGAGTTAATAATGTATATGTAGCCTCCAAACCAGTGTGGTTGGTTGGTAAGATCGGAAAAGAAGCAGCCTTCTCCACAGCAATATGACCATGCAGATACATGTTCTTGTCTTCAATCGTCTCTCTTTACGCATAGTACATGTACAAGCTATTTGCAGCAGCACAAGCAATTGAATTCTCACTCGGATGCCATGCTAAGTGCAGCAACTTTGTTGTGAAGTCAAATGAATTCCCATTAGCATCCACACCAGGGGCTTCTGCTCCTGTTCAACACCATCACATATTGGAACTTGTCATCTATACTAAGTTTACTATAAACCAACAAATACTTACGGAATCTTTGCTCAAGAAATAGAAAACTGACCTCGTCTTACAACACGTGTTAAACTATTTCCCAGTGATCTAGAAGGCCTTGAAGGGGTTGGAACTTGTCGTCTGAAGGAACGTGAAAGTTAATACAATGCTACAGCAATCCCCAACTAAAAATTATACTTTCACGGTGTCAGAGCTTCATACAATTACCTCATCGGGTTTTTACTGGCTTCTAGAGTTGTCGCCTCAGCACTTCCAGGGGCACAACCAAACACACGGAAGAGATTGCTGCCATCAAGTGAAACAAAATTGTAAGATGCACGATAAACAATTCCAATGGCGATCGAAGCATGGATTAAATTTGTATAACAGACCTGTAAGAACCAGTGGCTACACGCAATCCATCACCACTCAGACAACACTCGAACTTGTCAAAAATTGAATCATTTTCATATAAATCACAAAGCTGGCATGTTCAAACATAAAGTATAGCTGGTTATAATTCTATCGCAGCAGAATTGCAGAAAGAAATTCCAGGTTGATCATTACTCAAACAGAGTAATCTAACCTTGGGTCTTAAATACTCGTGAACTTGGAAAGTTGCAACGGGGCCTGAATCCATATTAATGTCCCATAACTAACAAAACAACAAGCAGAAATCCTCCATAGTAAGAAATGAAAATATTGGTCTCTTAATCTACACAATTGAATTCGAAAGGAACAGAGATCTAAATGAATAATCCATATTCCACATTTACTAGAAGTGAAGGTTCATCTCCATCTCAATTTCCCATCCATTTGAGTGGTTTCCTTCCCTGCCCATTTTCCCCACCCATTTGAATGAACTTTTCCTGCCCCTTTACATGGATATTTCTGTCCGTTTTATGCTTTCTTGTGTTTCCATTTTGGTAAAATTTCCGTTTTGGTGATGATTTTGCATGATGTAAAGTTAATGTTATTTATGAAGAATTTTGTGTGAATATGTTTTTTATTCTTTATTTTATTTGTATGGTTTAATAACTTTTGTACATGGCTTTGGTGTAAATTTAACATAAATATGAGGTCAAACTCTAGTCAAAACCGTTTAAATAAAAGATGCTAGCTCAACTCAAATAGATGATGCATCTTTGGCAAAAAAGTTAATCGATTATCAATTTGGCAATTTTCGCCTTCAGATTTTGAAAAACATTTCAATAGCAATACATTTTTCTCCATTTATCATTAGTTAGAAAATAAGTTTCCAAAATATTCAAATTTTTTAGCATAAATTAGTTATTGACATGTTTTAAAGTTAAAGGAGTTTGACTACCAAAATTTGAAGTCAAAGGGTATAGTTCCAAGAGTTTACGAAAGGTTTAACAGAATATTTTGAAACTAGAAAATTTCAAACCTTTAAAGTCATGTAATCACGACTAAGTATGTATCTTCCATCCTTCCCAAATTTTATGTCTGATATAGAAGCAATAATCTCTGTGAAAAATGATCTTGACCCTGGGGCTTCCTGTTCCTCAAATCTGCACCAAATGGCCAAGGGTATTGGTATTGTTTATTAGAGAATGTACCAGGTATTTTAAAGAATACATAAATTCATGCATATAGCTTCAGAAATGTCCTGTATAATGACATTGCCAGAAATTTTACCTACCGTATTGAAATTTGTTAATAACTGAGCCTAAATAAGAGGAATGGGATACTTATTTGTCAGCAACCAGCAGGATTACAAAAAGAATTAAAACAAGATGCACTTACAGTTTGGAATGAGAATCACATAATGCCGATTGTCTCAAGTCAACAAGTCGGATCGAACCCTTTGAACTGCTATAAGCCAACATATTGCAATGTGTAGGGTGAAATTCTGCTGATGTTATAACCTCTGCAATATTAACATCTAGGTTCAAGGCTCCACCAAACCAATACTTGAGTCGGGTAAAAAATAGAAGCACGCTATTCTTCTTTCATGTTTCCCCAAAAACCATGAATGACCAATCACTAAATTCACATCACACAAACAGAAATCAATACAACCTTAAAACCTCATTAATCACTTGCGAATCCCCTTTCACTGGGAAACACCTAGCCAACCTTCAACAACTTACTTTTACACTCGACTCACTACAGAACCAGGATTCTGATATGTTAAAAATTCTAATCCTTGCAGTGTACTACATCAAACAAAGTGAGACTAGAAAGATTTACACAAGCAAAAAGATTCTCAAGGGATTAATGATTTTGAGTTTGACCTGGGCAATTTTTTTGACTATTTTTGCCAACTTTAGATTGAGTCTAGGTGGAGATGTGCAAGCCACACCAGCCCAAAGTTTAGACAATACCTAATCCGAACTGCAGATTTTTAAGAAGTCATCAGGCTAGATTGGACTATTATACAGGGTAGTTCATGGCCCATGAGCACCTACCATCAGTCAACTACAACTTATATGTTGCAGTTATTTCTTTTAGTATATAAATTGATTAATTTTAGTGTATTACCAAGTTAGAATAATGTTTACACTACATGATAATATTTTTGTCAATCTTACCTGTCAGATCCTCCATATTTGCAGGCTTTACATCAACAATATTAAAACTTTGAGAGCTAATTTCCAGGTTCCAAAGGTTTATTCGCAAATCATCAGCAGATATGAAAGTTTCGCCATCACTAGAAGATATGAGCAACCATCCAAATTTGATCAGTATCTAGAAAACTACAAAAATTAAAAGTACAAAAGGAACACAAAATCATGCAGACATAAAGCAATACCCAGAAAGAAAATGTGTCATCTTTTCTAGAAACATCGCTACAGTAATAGAAACAAAACTAATGAAAGCATGATTGACACTGAATAGCTTCTAATTATAATGTGGATCCAGAGTTTTCAATTTCAACCAAAATTTGCTAGACTAGCAAAATACAGTACATGTTAAGAAAACTAAAATTACCTGTTATTTGAAATAGAATTGATATGATAATCATGAGCATGTGCATACACTCTACGACATCGAGCAACTAGGCTGCTTTCATGGCTACTTACCTACATATTTTACAATACGAGTTAGTACTACAAATGAGCAACTGTCGAAGTTTGAAAAAAAAAATGGAATTCAATCACTTCCAAATCTTTCTTCTCTTTCAAAAATAAAAAATGCAAAAAAAAAGAATGGAAATAAAAAAAAAAATCTCTATATTTCTCTTTTCACTTCTTCCACTGCTTTCTTTTCTTTGTGAAGGGGACTATGCAGGACAGCTAAAACTTCTTAAAGCACAGTCAGTCAATATGCTATGAGTAGCTTTCTAAAAAGAGATAGGTGAAGGAGCTTTTAGAGAAAAAAAAAAGAAAAGAAAGAAAGAAAACTAGCTTCTCATTTCATTCTTCCTGTCTCTGCTCTTCCTCTCACTACCGACTCTCTTGTCCCTCTCACAGGCTACCTCCTTTAAGCTAAAAAAGGGGAAAACAACCCAAAATGCTTCTACTTTACTTCATAGCTCTTATTTCGACTTTAACTTTAAAGTATATTTAAGCAATAAAAAGAAAGGAAAATATTTGAATCAATTATATGCACCAATATGGTTTCATTTATTTAAATAGAAAAATTTTCAAGTTGTTATATTATATCCTAAAATGGATTAAGCAACCTTAATCCACGTCATGATTAATATATGTTTCAAGTACCAAGTCTTGCAAGTATTTTTTCCAGGCTGTTAACTGCATTCATATTTGAAGAAGAAAAAGCAAGCAACGCAGAGCTTTGACCCTTTAATGTTTATCTAAAAGCAATTTTAGTTGTTTATAGCAAAAGACATATCATAGAAAATTTTATCCTGACGAACAAAAAAAATATTTGCAAGTGAAAGGGTTGGGTACAACTACCATGGGTAATCTCAGTGAAGGAATGCCTCCTGGTGGAAATGAAAAGTCATTGCTTATATAATTGTAAGATCTATCCGGAGATCCTCCATTTGCAAGATATGGCCTAGAGCTACTTGAATTGCTTGAACTAGCAATACATCCATTCCCCATTGATTTTGAAAGGTCAATATTCATCTCAGAAATTTTTTTTACCTTCTTTTCTTGAACCTGTTTGACTCTCAGATGAGGAAAAGTACAAATGAGTGAGTACAGGATGATGGATTGATCAAATTATTTATATGAAAAATGTGCAAATATGAATGCAACAACATTCATTTTGTATACATGCACAAGAAAAACAACCAATCTGGGTTACATGTTTATTCAAAATAACTTCCCTTTGGGATCCTTTTAGTAGCAAGGCCATCCCTGGTATCTACTTTTCACGACATTCAATCATTTCAATGCATTCAATCAAAATAGCTTATTAAGACACCACAAAGCATATAAAGTTCGGAAGTTAAACTTAACAAGAAAAAGATGTCAGCTGAGGTCTTTTAAAAGACAGATGTGTTCAGAAAGACAATCATGATATCATGCACTTGAAAAACTACAACCTATAAATGCATGCACCCTTAAAAGTCATTCCTCTACATGCAAAGTTATCATGTTAATTTAAACAAATAAAAAAAAAAGTATTGATCTCATAGAGAAACCGTGATCAGCCCTAAAACCACGATAGTAGGGCTACGTGGGGTTATGTTAGGCCTCTTATAAGTAAATATTCTAAGAGGAGTCAGGATTTAGGCCTTTTAGTAGGACTGAATGTTTCTATACTAAAGAAGGCCCTTTCCATCAACAAATCTCAACCTCTACCACCTATGTTATCAGCAGAGATGGAATTGCAGGTAACACCAGCTGCTGTGAAAGGAGTGCGTCACACTGCTCACGAGACTGTTGAAGTGCTTCTTCAGTGGCTGACCTGCCAGAATTTGAAGCCACTTGGTAACCAGTGAAAACCATCATGAAGCAATTTCCTTCTTTTCACCTTGAGGACAAGGTGACTCTTTTGGGTAGGAGTATTGTAAGGCCCTTTATGAGTAAATATTATACGAGGAGGCAGGATTTAGGATTTTTAGTGGAACTGAATTGTTTTAGAACTTATTAGTAAGCTTAAATGCCTCTAAGCATTTATTAGCAGAATAAAAAATAGGAGAAGAGGAGGACGAGGTACACATTTTTTTGGAGGGGAAAAGTGGATTTTGGGAAGAGAGAGACCTAACTCTCAACATCTTGGAAGGAAACCTATGTACCCAATCAATAGTACTCAGTTCCAGTGTAATTTGTAATTCCATATCCATTCAATTATTCAGTCCTTATTCTCATACTAGTTGGTGTCTATAAGGTTACCACCATACTGAAGATTGTTTGTATATAAGTCATGTAATTCATAATAGACATTACCAAAGGTTAGAAATTTCAGGGAAAAAAATTGAAGATATATTCCAACTTCAAAGTTCTTAATTAATTTTCAAGAGTCATCATAGCAATAAGCTAAACACACAAGGCAATAACAACATAACTCAAGAAATCATACTAGTTCAAGCATAAGGCTTTAAAGTCAACTCAGTACAAAAAAAAAAGGTGAACAACACTGAAACAGGATAGAGGTATACCAAAGCCAAGACCTGTGAGAGATGAAAGGACTTGTGTGACAACAGAGTTAAGCCATAGATCACATACAGGAAAGAGCAATGAGACAAGGCTAGGCTGAAACTAAGTCGGTAAGCAGTAGGGAGAAGGGATGTGTCAAAACAGAGAAATTTAGAGTGTATTTGCATGAAATAGCAAAGGGTTTTCAAACCCTCTGCTCCTATAGCAAGGAGAAATCATGAAATAACCCTTAAAACGAGGTTAATGGCAGGTTTTAAGCCCTTTTCACAGTTGCAGCCATAAATGACCAAGATTTCTGTTACATTAGCGGGTCAGAGAGCTGCAGAGAAAAATACAACACAACAATTTGTGCAGTGACCAAAAATGACAGACTGACTCTGATACTACAGCATGCTATTAATAAGTACACCTCAAAATGTAATTGGTAACTTCAGAAGGCTAAGCCTTGCCAATTGAATCCAATTAGAAAGACATGAGCTCAAGCATTAATACATCTCCAGAAACAAAAAAAAAAAAAAACTGTCAACATTTGAAACAAGTGACCAAAAGTTAGTTCCTCCAACATAAAACCTTGTGCACATTTTGTCAATGAATTGATAATGACAGCACTAAGCATACCTTCCAAAATTTGATAGTCTTATCATTTGTAGAGAGAAGGAAGAGGGCCCCGTTAGCTGTTAGGCACCATCTGATTTTGTTGATCTTTTCTTCAATCTCCAAACTCTTAAGATAGTCAAACTGCAACGAACATCATACAAAATAATTATTGATACTTCTAAGCCATAGGATGTTAGGGCACATTAGTATGATAATGATGAATACCTCAGGTTCGTGGCTCTGAAACTCTGTTTTGTACCGGAACTCAGGATGCCTACTAATAGAATAGTCCATCCTCTCCAAATCCCTTCTTGATGCACCATGCTGCATGTTTCAGCATGCATACATATTACAAAATACAAATACTAAATGCATAACATGGAATCTGTCAAAACAAAGTTTAGCTTCTTTTCTCCTCATGTAAAAGGAAAAAACACTTGCACAAGATAAAGTCAGTCTTACATCTTTTGTATCTGTTCTCTCAAAGAGAACCACCCGACCACCCCGATCACCAGTAGCAAGGTGATCACCAGACTTGTCAAATTCAATAGCAGAAATTATGTCCACTGTAGAAAGACAAAAAGGCCAATAGTCATGAAACTTTCACATTACCCTGCAACAGAAATTAATTCGTATGCAAAAACATCAACCAAATTCCTCTTACACAACCATTAGGACACACAGTCAATCCCACTCTCCCCTCCCCTTGAAAGCACCAAATTCCTTGTCCTAAATAATTCCTTCGCATAACAATACATATCTGACTAACACCTCAACAATATCTTCATTTATCACTTTTTGTTCGAATAGAAAATAAGGTTTCCTCATATTGCCACAAACACACATTCTTGTACTGTGAGCTAAGCATTCAACTCAAGAGACCCGGACTCGGCAAACCCAGCCAAAACAAAATTTGCTTTAACATTGTCAAAGGCCGGTATTAAGACCAGCCCAGCAGTCAATCTTCAACACCACTAGCCAAACTACGCAAAACCAAGATCTAACCCATCATACTTGAACAAACTCACACATTGATTGATGAACTAAAGCAACCAAACCTCCACAACAGAAGTGGCTACAGCACATATAACACCCAAACCAAACAAAACCCACAATCAGACAAGGATTAAAACACTGGTCCAAAAGCTAGAACAAGCATTACTCGACAAAACAAGCAAAGGAGTAATGAACCACGATCCGAAACGGATCGAATCAAACCCTAATCCCAAACCAAGAATTGGATCCGACAGAGAGACGAAAAGCATGGCCTTTTTTTCTTGCAGAAATAGGAGGTACGACAATTACCTTCCTGAACCTCTTCCCCTGCCGTGCGTTCGCCGAAGACCTGCGAGAATTTCCAGTCCAGAGGATGCGGTGGACCCGCCGGAGCTGGCACGACCTCATCGCTTCCGTTCATTTGTCCCGAAATCAACGGTCACCGAACACGCGACTGAATCGGCCAATCCTATGAGTGCATCAAAGATCGCTTTCTGGGTTTTCAGAAGATCATATGTTCAGAAAGACCCGTCTAAAAAAGAAATAAAATTTCTTTTCTCTTCTCTTTGGGTTCCCAGTTGAACCATTGGAACACAAAAAAGACCAAAATTTCTCTCTCTCTCCTGCACCCCTTCTCTACCTAAGTTATTCTCTCTCTACAAGGACAAATTTGGAATTTTCTGTATTAAAATATTATTCAGCAAACGTTCTTTGGCTTTGGAGACGAGAAAAAGAAAAAGAAAACAACATAAACATAATCACACGTACACACTAACTCACCTTTAGTTCTCTCTCGACGATAAGGTTGTGTTTGTTTTTCTACATTCTGTTAAAAAATATTTATCATTTTAAAATTTCCCTTCTCTCACTGTGGTATATGATATCCTCATTTCTTGTGACTCATCCAAGTGGAAAGAAAACCTAGTCTCATTGGACTGTGATAGTCTACCAGTGTACACATGTGTGACCGGACTGTGTGGTACAGTTAGGTGAGGTTAAGATTATTCTTTAAGATGATTCAATTCAACAAATTGGTTAATTAATTCAGGATTAAACAAATGTCCTTGCATTTTTTCTTCTTAATTGTTTTTATCACTGTAGCACTACCCTATTATTAAGGAACAAGAGTTTTGCAAAACATTTTAAAAAAAATTAAAAATAAAAAAAATAAGACAAAACTTGGGTCCTGGATAATAATACCAATGTGTTTCATGTTGTGACAATGAACAGAAAATACACACATGCAATGCAAACAATAGTGTGGGATGATGATACCTTGTGTTTCCACAACTTTGTTTCCATTCTAAACTTGGGTGTGACCAATAACTTGATTTTGACATGGAGATGGAAGTTTACTCATACAGACAAGACATTTTTACTCAACTGTTTGGAGTTTTGTTTCTCAAATGATGTTAGTGTTTTGTATAAAAGGTACTGTCTATTATTCATGTTTCACCACTCATTTCTCTTATTTCATATAAAATTCAAATGTTTTGTCAATCTTTGAAA
Source organism: Vigna angularis (assembly GCF_016808095.1). Lineage (NCBI taxonomy): Eukaryota > Viridiplantae > Streptophyta > Magnoliopsida > Fabales > Fabaceae > Vigna > Vigna angularis. Next base: position 2,175,287 of record NC_068980.1, read on the forward strand.
CTTTATCTACCAAACAAAGACCTTTCAAACTTAATAATTAAGTAAAACTGAATTACCAAGAAAACAATTATGCCATTTATATTAAATCGTAAATAATAAATATCATTACTCAATACCTAATTTAATTTTATAAGTTGACAGTAATAACTAAATATTTCTTAAACAATTTGAAAACTTCCATGACAATATATTTGTATATTATATTGTTTTTGTTTGGAGAGAAAAGGATTGTTTAGGATGGAAAGTGAGAAATTGGTAAAAAAAATAATACTTTGACACAAATAACAATTTTACGACATTATTTTTTTTATTTAAAAAAATACAAAAAATTACTTTTTATAACCATTTTATTCTTATATTATATATTAAATAAATATAAAAGGAATGTATTTGCTGAGTGAAGTGGTGTTGGTGATTATTGAAGTTGAGCCTTGAAATTGACATGTCACCATGATGCAGGGGAAGAAGACATTTTCTTTTGCTTTGTGTTTCACAACAGATGATTATTGGTGTTGATCCAGAAAATCAAATAGTGAGGTTAGGTGCAAACCATGTGCAGAGAAAGCCTATGAATAAACAAATATTATATTAAATTGCAAAATATCTCATCCACCTATCTAAATCTTTCGAGCTAAAATATTAACAACATAATTTATAATACTCTCTTTTAAACATGTTATTATTATTGACTAAATTTTATTAAATGGGGAAATTTTTTTTATCTTATTTCTATGCAACGTTAAAAAAAAAATATTATGTTGTTGACATTTTAAATTAAAATTAGAAACTAAAAGCAATAGTATAAAAATAACGCGGCATGTTAGATGACTGATCTCCTCTGTATTCGTGTTTTAAGTAAATTATCATCATGATTAAAATTTCATATTTTAGGAGATTTTTTTAAAATATCTAACATGTTAACTTTTCCATAAACCTGCTGCATATTATATGTTTGTGAATACTAAAACATCTTCAAATGTGTTGTCAAACATCTTCATAATTTTCTTATAATAAGTTTTAAAATGTAGTAGGGTGAATATGACTCTACTACATTATTTCTGAGATTTCTTTTTCTAATTTTTGTTTAAGGCGAAGACTTGTGTGATTTACACTTTTTGCAACTTTTTTATTTATACCTTAATTTTCTTAGTGTCCAAATTTTAATTCAATTATACACGGAAGTACATTTTTATTCTTAAGAAATAATTTTTTAAATAAACAATAACTATATTGTTATTTTTATTGATTTTATAAAATATAAAAAATTACATTAAATTTATAATAAAAATCACACTTTATAAAACATAAATAAACTATATATTACGAAAACAAATATATTGAATTAAATCATTAAATCGTATATAATGTTTTTTATGAATCAAAATAAATTAGTTTTTAAAAAAATATATATGAGAAATTTTACATTATATATATTAAAAAATGTAAGCTGATTTTCTTTTAATATTAAAAAATCATTTGTTGATTTTAAAAAAATTATTATATAAAATATTTTTATTCATTTTAATAATATTATTATTATTATTTAATAATATACTTCACTTAGATTTTAGATTTGATGTACTAAATTCATCACAAGTTTTCGGGGACTTTTTCTGAGAGATATATCATTACACAATTTTCTAGTTTCTTTTTCAGTTATTTTTCTTACCTAGCTGTAACTTTTGTATCATTTCAGCTTCCATTTTCATATTCTCAATTTTTCAAATAACTTATCAAGCTAAAATTGGAATTGTCCAATTTTCTTATGCTATAAATATTACATAAAAGTATAGTACATTGCTTTTCTTATTTGTTAGTTAGTATGATAGGACATCTTTTTAATAAGTTATTAGGAGATGTTCCAAAGGGGTTAAGCTTAAATTAATTACTTCATCATTAATAATTTTCCAATTTTATTTTATATCCTATCTCAATATATAAATAAAATATTTTAGTAATTCATTATATAATAATCAGTTTTAATATTATTTTTTTCTTACACATAAGTCAAATCAATTATAATTATACTTTATCTGTACTTTCCTGTCATGCTAATTGTGTAAGGTAAAGTTCTTAGTTTGTTAAGCAATAAATTGTCTCTTTCTTCTTCAATTTATACTTTCTGTCTATCTAAATAAAAATCTTCTTCAATTTGTTATTTGGTTAAAACTATATTTTTCTTGTATTTCTTTTTTTTATTTTGTCCTTATCATCGTTATGGTAACCAAATATCTGAACTTTAATGCTTCATCACTCACACTATATAATGTTCATAAACTCAGATATATTTCATTCCTGCAACATCGGAAGGTTCTCACATTCAATCATGGAATTCTTTTAGAATCATAAAAACTCTCTGGAAAATCCCAATCATTTCCTTTTAATTACTTTCCTTCAATAACTACAAAACAATCCAACTCTTGGGTCCAACAACCTTAGCCAAATTCTCTCAATATCAACAATTAATCAAACCTCACCAATCAATATAAATATATATATAACTTATCCTATGTATTTATCATTCAATACCTTTGACTTAAAATATTATTTTTAAAACCCAATTAATCTATTTCTTTATGTTTGGGTCTACGAAGTTAACGTTAAATGTTTTCTCATACAGTGTTTCTGAAATCTAAACTTATGTTAAAATTTTGTTTTTAATCTTTTTTATTATAATAATAAATATGTAGTAAAAATAACTAATTATTTAAATATCTAGATTTTAAAATGAGTTTCTAATTAGTGTTAATCTAATTACGGTTTAATACAGTAATAATTTAACTTAGAGTTAATATGATTATTTTTATTACTAATCTTGTTTATAGTTCGACCAACCGATGATTTTGTAATAGATCAAAAAATATGTTAATCACTCAATCCATGATTGACCAAACGATCCTATTGCATATCTTATTTATATATATATATATATATATATATATTTATATATATATATATATATTTAACCTTATCTTATATAATTACGTAAAATTTTATGATTTCAAGATAAACAATAAAAATTATTTAACTACGATTTATATTGTCTTTGTGTTTTTATTTTTCAGCAAAAACAAGTTTAAATTTTAAAAATTATTGTTTGTCTATCCATCATTTAATTGGGACAATTTTATTGTTAAATTTGAGTTGAAAAAAAAAAGGAAGGAATTAGAAAAAAAGTCTAAATTTAATTAAAATTGAATTAATCTCTATTCAATTGAAATTTCCATTTGACTTCTTGTGTGCATGGAACAGTGATATGTTTCATGGTTATGATGTTTGAACACAATTTAAATAATAATAAAGCATGTTTAAGAAATAAGAAATGTGTTTAGAAAAGATAAAGAAATAAGAGATAATATAAAGAAGATGGTTTTAATGTGATGAGCATGTGAAGGGAAAACGGTGATACTCGTCTTGTGAAATATTTAAAGTTATCTGATAGAAGGAATATATTAGGTGTGTGTATGTAAATGTAAAGACTTGTAGGAAAGAACAAACAGTGATGAGACTCAGAATTTTTTACTATACACGTTCCATTCACCCAAACACTAAACGCCAAAACATTCTGCAGAAGGACCAAACATCATATGTGCACCGTCCATTATGCTTATCAACCTGTTCTGTCACATACAACATCATTATAATAACATTTTCTGTTCAAGATTATATATATTGTTAAATTAAACAATTTTATAAAAAATCATTAAATAATATTTGATCTAAACATAAAAGTAGTTACTCATTATATTAATTAAATTAAACACTATTTTATAAATTAAAAATTTTCAATAACTAAAACATTTTTTATATTTAATAAAAATTATATTTAATATAACCTAAATTGATTTTTAATATCATCTTTCAGGTTTTAACTACTTATTATTACTATTTTGAAATTAGTATTTGGTTTTAAATTATGGATTGATATAAAATTAATAATAATAAGTGGTTAAAACTTTAGGGCAACTGATATTATAGACTAATTTATGCTTTCATTCACAAATTAATTAGAACATTTTATTAATAATAGTGATTATTTTATATATCATTTTATTAATATTTATATTCATTTCATATATATTATAAAGATAAAATATTCATAATTTTTTTTGTATTTTTAAAATGAAAACAATAAAAAAATAATGTTAAATAAATATAAAAAAAATTGTGTATGTAAAAATTTTATTTGTCTTTACAAAACATCAAAGAAGCAATGGAATACAAAGTACAATATTTAAATGTAGGTGATGATTTGTAAAGTGATGAGATACAAGTGTAGATGCACTTGATGAATTCAGAATTCAACAACTACACAAAACAAAATAGGAAAAGAAAGCCACACCAGACATATTCTTTTAACCACACAGTGGATTTCATATCTGGCCAACTTCAGCGTTTAATTCCCCACAAATATTTCCCACAAATATTCCCATTCATTTCATCATTTCATCACATATGTCACATGACTTTAACCTCTATGCCACACCATCTCTTCTTAGCCCTTCGATTCTTTCACCAATCAAATCTTCATCTCATCCAATGCCTCTAATTGAACTTCAGGAATAACAGCAAATGTTCCATGAAAATCTGTACCTTTTGGCTTCCTTAGGCTTTCCGTTCCCTATAAATAACCTTTAATTTTCAAGATTGGGTCGAAGCAAGACACGATTTTGAGAGCAGTTAGAGACACCCAATAGGAATCTGATTCTTGAGAAAGGAGATTTGTTCTTCTGGGAGATTGCCATTTTTGTCTTCCACACTAACTTTGTTACTACAATGGCTGAAATTGTAGTGGTTTTTGACTTTGACAAGACCATTGTCGACTGCGACAGTGATAACTGGGTTGTTGATGAGTTGGGTTTCAGTGTTCTGTTCAATCGTCTCCATCCTACCATGCCTTGGAACACTCTCATGGTAAGCTTTTCATTTCATAGATAAAAATTATTTTTATTAAAAATGGTTTTGTATTCTATTTTCTTTTTTCAAGAAAACATCTTCAGACACATTCTCTGTCACACTCTTGTAGACACATTTTCTCTTATTAATGATCTGGTTTTGGCTTTAACAGGATAAGATGATGATGGAGCTTCATTCCCATGGAAAAACCATTGATGACATTGTGCAAGTTCTTCAGATGATTCCAATACACCCCAGAATAATCCCTGCCATTAAAGCAGCTCATGCTTTAGGGTATGTTATGTATCACTTTTCTTAATTTTTTTCTTCTGTAATATTGGTAATGTTATTGTTTTTTACTTTTAAAAACAATCTGTAATATTGTGTGGTAACATGTGTGATTTTCAGGTGTGATTTGAGGATTGTGAGTGATGCAAATACGTTCTTCATCGAGACAATTTTAGAACACTTAAAAATAAGGGAATGCTTCTCAGATATAAGCTCTAATCCAAGTTATATTAACGAAGATGGAAGGCTGCAAATTTTGCCTTACCATGACTTCAACAAGTTTCCCCATGGATGTACTCTCTGCCCTCCCAACATGTGCAAGGTCTATATTTCATAAACCCTTTACATATAATAATAATAATATATTATAAACTCTTGACGTGGAAAAGATCTTTAATGATCATATCTATGGTGTAGAGTGGTATTAGTTCAAACATGTTTCTGAATTTATTTTCTTAGAAGTATTTTATAGCTTATTATAAAAATTGATCTTGCAGGGGGAAATCATAGAGAAAATCCAAGAATCATTAGGAGAAAAGAAGAGATTGATCTATCTTGGAGATGGTAGTGGAGACTATTGCCCAAGCTTGAGGCTGAAAGAACAAGACTTTGTGATGCCAAGAAAGAATTTTCCTGTGTGGGAACTGATATGCAAAGACCCTTTGCTCATTAAAGCTGAAATTCATGAATGGAGCAATGGAGAAGAGCTTGAACGAGTTTCTTTGAGGCTAATCAACAAAATTTGTTCTGGACAAAATGCTGAGTTCATTTCATCCAATTGCAAACTGCATTTTATGTGCACGTTTAGCTCCGATTAAAATATATAGATTTACTTTTGATATTATATATTATAAAAACTTTTTATCAACAGAGTTATCTTTTATATATATATATATATATATATATATATATATATATATATATATATATATATATATATATATGTTCATCTCTGATCTAAGGTGAAATTTTGTTTTGAATCCTAACACTTCTATCCATTAACAAATAATAACAGTTTAATGGCTATGAAAATCTAACGAATTTGCCTCAAAAGGTATTTATTTTGCTTCTGAATTAACCTTTCCCAAAGTTTCCAATGTTAATTGACTCAAGTTGGATTATACTAAAGAAAAAGAGTAGTTGCTATAATTTTGTTACATTTGGTTACATTTTTTCACACTTTTAGGTCAGTTCTTTTTTCTTTTTCTACGAGTTGGAAAACTTCATGAACTTTAAAAAAGTAATTGAAACATAAGATTTTGTTTTTATTAATACAATACCATTATTTCGGTTCTTCAATTTTTTTTTTAACTTTTTATGCTTGTTTATTTATTTATTTTTAATAGTATTTATTAAATTATAATGTTTTATCCTTTTTAAATAAGGTAAGTTTATTACAATTAAGAAACATACGTTAGCTTAATTATATTATTTTCATATTAAACTCAATTGGAAATATTTAAAGTATTATATTAGATTAATACAATAATACGGTTTAAAAACAAAATAATGCTTTTGAATAAAAAAGTAATAGTTTAAAATTAACTAGAAAATTAAATTGTAAATATTTCAAGATGTATTTTTATCAAAATAATAATAATTTAGACATGTACATTTTTTTCAACATTTATGAAATACTTTAACAAATAATTTTATCAAGCATTTATAGTTGAATAAATTACTTGGACAATTTTCACTTACCGACTATAGTTTTTGAACAAACTTCGAGATATGTTTTACAAACACAAGCTTTAGAATTAAATTTGTGTGTAAACTTTTGAAAACAATGCCTATTTGATACGATTAATCAAAATAAGCTTACGAAGACATTTCGTAGGAAAAGAACAGTTTGTCACGAGTATGAAAATAAGGAACTATATTGCTATATTGCTTATGTTTGGTTTTAAAAATAATTTTTTTGGAAACAATATTTCTCTTGAATATCTCTGGTCACATTAAAAAGAAGTTTGGAAGTGAAAATCTAACTTTTTTTTATATTTTTTTCTTATCATACTTTACAATTTTATATAGTTTAAAAGTCGATACTTAAAATAGTTTAAATTTATTTTTTGTTTTCATTCTTCGAAGTGTTTTTTAATATCGAAGCAGACAATATTTTAAAAGTAATATAATTGATCTTAATAACTTCACCTGACAATAAACACTTATATTACTAAAATATTTTTTAAAAATTAACTTAAAAGATGAAGTACTTTGAAAGGCCTAATATCCCCGTGAAGAGAAGAACAATAGATTCATTTTTTGGAGATGGAAATGAATATTAATGTTCAAGGCCGAGAGTCAAAAGGAGAGGATGCTTCTTCATTGAAAATTACACTTTCTTATTTTGTTTACATTTTTTTAATTAATTGTGTTTGAAAGATGTTTTTGAATTCAATTTTTTTTTTAGAAAATTCAAACCGAAATGTAAGAATTATTTTTTCTTTTTTCAGAAAGAATGTTTCAGAATACATTTTTCGGATATGAAAAAATATTTTTGGAATACTTGTTCCAATTTTCTTTTTATATTTCGAAACAATCATTGTGGAATATAAAAAAAAAAAAAATCCTGGAACGGGTTTTCAGAATGTATTTCTAAATCCAAAAAACTTATGGAATATCTTATTTAGAATTTTTCTTTTGAAATACATTTTTTGATCTAGAAATAGTTTTTGGACCACCTAATCCAAAATATAAAAATATTTTTTTTAAATGGTGTTCTGGAAGATATTTTTGAATTAAAAAATATATTCCAGAACACCAGGTATTTCAAATTAGGGAAGGAGGCAACCGAAGGAAGTCAACTTGTATTATTAACTGAATAGGGTAGAATGGACACTTAATAATTAGAGGGGTTGGAAGAAAAACATGTGGTGCAGGAAGTAGCAGCCGAGAGAGAGACTTTGTGAGCCCAAAGAAGAACGTGACATTTAAAGGCTCTTTGCGTGTTAAAGCCCAAAGAAGAAACTTTATAAGGCTAATTAGACAGTGTATGAATGCTTCAAGCTTCTTTAGAACTTATAATATTGGACAGTGGTGCTTGTTAGACAGTTTTATGTTACATGTTGACAGTTACTTGTTAGAAATTAAACTTGGACATGCTGAGAAATTCTTAGACATTTTACTGATATTAGTGTTTGTGTTAGGAAAGACAAGTTTATATATAGTAATTTTTATCTAACGTAACTCCGTAAGATTCCTTGGAATAAAAAAGATTCCATGGAATAAAAAAGATTCCATCTATCATGCATGCTTACGTGCGAGCTAGCATTTTCTTTGCCTATAAATACACTAAATCTGTTAGTCTACGCAGCACATTCACAGACAGTATCAACCCATTTAGGCATTACAAAGATAAGCTTTTGCACACTCAATGGCTGGGATTGTGGTGGTTTTTGACTTCGACTCAACAATCATCGAATGCGATAGTGATAACTGGGTTCTTGATGAGTTTGGTCTAACCGAAAAGTTCTATGAGTTTCTTCCTAACACGCTTTGGAACCCTCTCATGGTTTTCTCTAAATTTTCTTCCTTTTCTTGCTTAACCCACTTGTAATTTTTTCCTGATAGCAAAATAAGTATATTTTTCTTTAATCGTCCCAAAATTTCACAGGATAAGATGATGTACGAACTTCATTCACAAGGAAAAACCATTGAAGACATTGTACAAGTTCTGAATAGGACTCCAATGCATCCCCGCATTGTCCCAGCCATAGAAGCAGCGTATTCCCTTGGGTACATATACATTAAATCACTCTAGTTGCTTTGATACTTGAACATGCTTTTGAATATTTCAACAAAAAACTCAACATAGTAAAACATTATGGTCATAAAATTTCGGATATAATAATGATGGTAGAACCTAAGATGACATTGTTATGTTCAGGTGCGAGTTGAAGATTGTGAGCGATGCAAATAGTTTCTTTATTGAAACAATTTTGAAGCATCATGGGGTTTGGAATTGTTTCTCGGAGATCACTGCAAACCCCAGCTATGTTAATGAAGAAGGGATTCTCAGAGTTTGCCCCTACCATGATTATGTCAAATCTTCTCATGGATGTAATCTCTGTCCACCAAACATGTGCAAGGCAACAGCACTAACTCCATTATTTCTCACATTATCACTTTTATTAAGTACATAGAATCATATTTATATATTTTTTTTGCTAATGAATGAAAAAACTCATCAAATCTAATAATAAAAATCACTTTTTTATTTGGGTTTTATACTTTTCAGTTATTTTAAAAAACTGAAAAGGTATTACTTTTAGATGAAAAAATATTATTCTTGTGTATGGAGGAATTAGCTCTGGTCAAATTTTCTTTTTGACGATATTCAATTATTGAGAACTGTCTTTGTTATCATCGATCACACGTCAGGTTCCATCTTTCTGGTGCATGTCATAATGCAAAAATCCAGGGATCCCAGCAACATAAAGGCAAAATCATGCTATATAATACACTATCTAGAGTAGTGTCTATAAGAACAACCTTTGACCAAAAACCACTGACTAAATTTTTTAATATTACTTGCAAAGGTAACTTTTGAAACCATTATTGATCGACCCTTTTAATAATGTTATACAGGGATTGGTGATGGAAAGGATCCAAAATTCTGTTGATGCTGCATCAGAGCAGAAGTACATTTACCTCGGAGATGGAAATGGAGACTTCTGCCCTAGTTTGAAGCTGAAAGACAAGGACTTTTTGATGCCCAGAAGGAATTTTCCGTTGTATGATTTAGTGTCCAAAAACTCTAATCACGTAAAAGCAGAGGTGCATGCATGGAGAAATGGGGAAGAGCTTCATGATGTTATGCTCCATATTATCAAGAACGCAATCGGTGAAGGAAAGAGCAGTGTTAGTAGTTGTACTCCAACAAGATCAATCGATTGCAAGTTAGGGTCAATTTCGATTGATGTTCATAACCCTTTACCTACAGCACTTCCAGTTCCTCAATAACTACCGATTAGGATCGATCAATCTCAGAATTATTATGTTTCTTCTGTCTTGTCATCTCTGTGTTCCTACTTTATTTTGCTGTCGCTTCTCTGCTTTTGCAGAAAGTGTATCAGCCTTTAGCCTCCTATTATTACTGATAATAAGACAATGAATAAAGTCTATATCTAGTTATAATTAAACACTGTTTGTAATATATGCATTTACAAAAAGTTTAATTAATAAATATCGTTTTAAGTTTCTTAATCTGTGTCGGAAGACGAATAAATCATATTTAGATATTATTTTTCTGTTTATTTTCATTCTTAGTAATTAATATCAAAATTACTTATAAAAGAGCAAGATTAACAACATATTATTTATCACTTTTATGATAAACTATTTTATGTTAAATTATCCCTTTTACCTTTTTATTTATTTAATTGACTTAATATGGTCTCTTCTTTGATTTTTTGTTTTGTTTTCATAATCGCATTTATATTATTCTTTTCACTAATTGATATGACAGCACTATGTAATTCGAATATGTATAACTTCTATACTTCGCAAATGTGCTACGATCAATTAAATGAAAATGACAATATTAACCTTTGAAATTAGAGAATTGAATAGTTTATTGTTATTATTGGTGGCAAATCAAACCAATTAAATAAATTATGTGATCAAATAAACCATTTAACCATTATTCTAACAACTAAATAATACATCAAAGCTACTGACATAATTTACAGCGTCGAGATAAAGGTTGGGGGTGAAAGACTCTTTTATTTCAAATATATTTTTTCTTTCATAATGTTTGAATATAAAATTTATTTACGTTACAACTTATATAAAGGTGAGAAATAGTGAAGGCATTTTTTTTCTTAAAAAACATCCGAAGAATAAAGTTCAAATTAAAAATGTTTAGTTTTATAAAACAAACAAAAATAATGAAAGTAAAAGAAAAATAATAAAATAAATCTTATTTTAAGGTTATACATCACTCTTCCACTAAATTACCAAAACTTATTTTGGATATGAATTTTAAGGTTACTAGTTTGAATTGTACGTTCCAAGTTTAAAAACTATCTAAAAGACAAGTTTTTGTTCATCTAAATCATTTGAAGGATATCTGCAAAAAACATTTTCATGATAAAATTAGGTCAACAATTAATAATTAACGTAGTAAAAAAATACACCATCTTACTTTAACCTCTATTTATACATTTTGAAGTAGGCTTTAAATTAATGTTAGTTTAATTACAATACAATTGTGGATAATCATACTTTATTCTTAAATTGATCAACATTAAAATTAATATACTTAGTAAACGATCCAAGACTGTCTAACCAGATAATCATTAACTTTTACTCTTTTTTTTTCAACCCAACATACATAAAAGAAAAAAAGAATGTCCATATTTCTTACACCAATTATATTAGTTTTTCTTCTTCAATATTTAGCACTAATTTAACTCGGAGAAATAAATGAGAACAGTGAAATCCATCTTCAACATTGGATCTTGAATGCTCACCAAACATATAAAAAATCCATAGTTTTTCAATTTCTGCTGATTTAGACAAGTAAACAAGATTTTCTATGAGCAGTAAAGTCAAGGAAGATTATGGTCAAATTTGAACTAAAATATTCAATATCTTCTTTCCCTTCACCATCACCACGCTTTTCCATTATCATTCATTTGTCATTTTGTATGCTTTCCCAGAAAAAAAAATATTGAATTTGGTAGAGCTGTTTAAAGTAGATCTGCAATTGAATCAGGAAAAGCTATATATACGTGTTGCAACTATATGTATCACATAATTTTCTTACTGTGCCATGCACTAAAACTCCTTTTTCTTCAATGCTGGCATTGTTGGATCTCACCACACACCACCTACATAACAAAACACTAATCAACAAAGTGCAACCTAGCTCCATCACTATAATTGCCTGTTCCTTATTTTTTTCAAATTCTTAACTTTTCTCTCTTAATTTTCTATATTTTTCCTTATATTAAAAAAGCAAATCATGCATCTCGTTGGTACATTGATTTTAGTTAATAAAAAAAATATGTGTATTGTTGATATTTTCTATCTGTTTTAAAGTGCTTCCCAAAAAGCTTATATATGCTTCTCCTTATATCGTCCAAATCTTTGAAATGTACCTAGTTTATGAGTGAGTTCTGTCTAAGACGATTCTTTTATGTAAAGCAAGTGGTGCAGGAGAAAAGAGATTTGTGATGAACTTTTTTTTCTTTTCTTAATCCAAAAGCATGCTAGTTAATAAATGTAATGTTGTGTAGTGTTGTAACAACGGTATGAATTATTGAATCTAACAAATCACTAATGAATATCAACAATGTTCAATAACACCTTAAAACATTAATTATAAATATCACAGGTGATATAACATGATAAAAATAAGATAAATTATTTTTAAGATTTTGTTTTTTCAAAACGGAAGGATGCTCGTCTCATTAACGGGTTTTAGGAGAGAGAGAAAAGTGAATTAATAAAACATGAACCTAATTCAATAGATTGACACCAAAAAAGAATTTATGAAAATTTTCTTATATAATACTTAAAATATCATTTTAATTTATGTACCGGGGATTAACACCACCTCCACTTTAAAATACTAAGATAATTAATATGTAAGTCTTCTTCCTTACATAATATTTAATTTTCTCATCCTTTATTCAATAATGAATATGTAAATCTTCTTTTTTACATAATATTTAACTTTCTCTTTTTCTGGATGTGGAACTTAGATTTATATTTGAATTTCTTAATAATCATAAATAACCACTCTTCTATATTATCATTGCTGCCTCTCCATTGTTGTTCCACTCTTTAAGAGACGAAGAAGGGAATCTTGTTTTGAAAAACTTATTTGGAAGAGTATCATATATGTTTCGAAAAGCTTATTTGAAAATTTTGTTCAAGAAAACTCATTATGTAATTATGTATTGTATTTAATGTCTTTTTTAAAAACTTCTTTTACAAAACTTATTTAAGAAATCTCATCCTAGAATGTATTTCATATATTTCGATTTTTTTTCAAAATCATATTCTGGAAATTTTTTTTCTAGAAATCTTATTTTAGAAATCATGTTCATGTTCCAAAAACTTTGAGAAGTTATTCCAGAAGATCAAGGTAATCCTAAAGCCATCTCAGCAAAGGAGAAAAAAGTTATTTTAAAAATTACAGAGGTGAAGTTAGAAACTACGAAGAAAAAATATAAGTTAAGAGGCTAACAAGAGACCTCAAAGCCCAAAAGAATAAAAGTTTCAGGCTATACTTTATGCACCCGATAAGTTCCTACAACATATATTGAGAATGAATGTGAGCTCCTAATAGTATAGAAAGGTAGCAGTTTCTTACTAATTTAGTATCAAAATTTTCAAACTTGAAGCTTATATATTGCTTCTTGTAGCTCTCTTTCCCTTCTTAAGGCAGCATTTCAGAGTCGTTTTAAATCCTGTTTTCATTGAGTCCGCTCATCATCTAATTGTTCCTTCAGTTCAGCTATGTTTACTTTTTGACTACACAAGAACGAAGAGAGTTACTGTATTGTCAGCATAAATAACACGACTTTTAGATTAAGATAGATTTGTCTCTAAGTGACAAGATGGTGTTGTTAAAGATCCTGAGAGATATTCATAAGGACATCACACCTAAGTTTTTAGAGTTAAGTGCATGCTTGCACCAACATTTTCATGGAATACTTACTAACCAGTCATGTGCATCTGCATTTATCTTTTTGAGCTCCTCCATTTTAGCCTCTCATGCTTGGTAATACGTATCTTTTGCAGTTGTCATCATCAAATCACAAATAAAAAATACTTATAAGTTTTTAATAAAAAGTAGTTAGTAAAAATTTAAATGGTTAAACACGACTATAATACAAAAACTATACAAATTTATATTTAAAGCAAAAACAAAATTATAAGTTATTATTTTAAAAGTAAAATTAAATATGATTACACTCACAATGATCGCCAGGTGTGTTTGGGCGAGAGCATGGTTGAAAAAGTGACCTGAGAGTGTCTGCTTCTCCACACTGTCTATGAACAACCTTTCCATGAAGAACCTCAAACTCATCCTCACCCAAGCACAAGCCCAAGCCAAAGATCCCGACCCCTATCTGAAGCCCGTGTTCTACGCCTCCCTCCTACAAGACTGCATCAAAGCCCACTCCTTCGTCCAGGGCACCCTCCTTCACGCCCACGTCCTCAAATCGGGCCTCCTTGCCGACCGCTTCCTCGCTAACAGTCTCCTCTCCCTATACTTCAAACTCTCCCCACACTTCTCCCAGGCCCGCACTCTCTTCGATGGCCTTTCCTTCAAAGATGTCATCGCATGGACCTCCATTATCTCCGGCTATGTCCGGAAAGCCCAGCCCACCCAGGCTCTCTGCCTCTTCCTCCAAATGCTCCGCCTCGGCCTTTATCCCAACGCCTTTACCATTTCCTCCCTTCTCAAAGCCTCCTCCCAGCTCCCAAACCTTCTCCTTGGCAAGGCCCTCCATGGAATCGTCGCCACCCGCGGCTTCCACTCCAACTGCGTCGTCGCCTGCTCGCTCATCGACATGTACGGGAGGACCAGCGTGGTCGACGACGCGCGCAGGGTGTTCGACGAATTGCCCCACCCGGACCCGGTCTGCTGGACGGCCTTTATCTCCACGTTGGCGCGTAATGACAGGTTTAGGGAGGCCGTGGGGTTGTTTTCCGTTATGCACGACGGAGGTTTGGGGTTGGAGGTTGATGGTTTCACTTTCGGAACACTGTTAAACGCGTGTGGGCACTTGGGGTGGCTGAGGATGGGGAGAGAGGTGCATGGGAAGGTTGTGACTTTGGGGATGCGTGGGAATGTGGTCGTGGAGAGTAGTTTGTTGGATATGTATGGGAAGTGCGGCGATGTTGGGTGTGCGAGGGTAGTGTTTGATGGGTTGGAGGGGAGGAATTGGGTGTCTTGGACTGCTATGCTTGGAGTTTATTGTCACAATGGAGAATCTGAGAGTGTGCTTGGGCTTGTTAGGGAGTGGGGGGTGGTGGATTTTTATAGTTTTGGGACGATTATCCGTGCTTGTTCGGCGCTGGCTGCGGTGAGGCAGGGGAAGGAGGTGCATTGTCAGTATGTGAGGAAGGGTGGGTGGAAGGATGTGGTGGTGGAGTCTGCTTTGGTTGATATGTATGCGAAATGTGGGAGTGTGGATTTTGCATATAGGTTGTTTTCGAGGATGGAGGTGAGGAATTTGATCACATGGAACTCCATGATTGGGGGGTTTGCGCAAAATGGGAGAGGGCAAGAGGGGTTGGAGTTGTTTGAGGAGATGGTGAAGGAGGGGGTGAGGCCGGATGGGATCAGTTTTGTGAATGTTCTGTTTGCGTGTAGTCATAATGGTTTGGTTGATCATGGGAGGAGGTATTTTGATTTGATGAAGAGGGAGTATGGGATTAGGCCTGGGGTGGTGCATTACACTTGCATGATTGATCTTCTTGGAAGGGCTGAGTTGATACAGGAGGCTGAGTGTTTGCTAGAGGCTGCTGATTGCGGGTATGATCATCATTCGGTTTGGGCGGTTCTGCTTGGAGCTTGCACTAAGTGTTCGGATTATATCACAGCTGAACGTGTTGCGAAAAAGATGATTCAGCTGGACCCTGAATTCCATCTGAGTTATGTTTTGCTTAGTAATGTTTATAGAGCAGTTGGCCGGTGGAATGACGCCCAAGAGATCAGAAGGTTAATGGAGGAGCGAGGGGTTAAGAAGATGCCTGGCACGAGCTGGGTTGAAAGTGAGAAGCAAAAGGGTTCTCCTAGTTTTGATTTGAGCATTGTTGGGAGGAGCATGGGAGAGGCTGCGTGTGTTAGATAGTTATAGGCAGGTTGAGTTCTGTCGATATAGTTGGTAGACTGATTTAGCATAGAATGAACACTCGGTTTATTTTTGGTATCATGGAAGGTTTGTTCAGAGATTCTATGGTGGTGTTGTACATGAAGAGATTTCTTTTGTCATCTTACTTGCATTGTATTAGACAGTAAAAAAACTTTCACTTGGTGACTGAATAGAATGAAGTCCAAAAGCAGCATCAAATGAACACATCATTCTTGTCTGGTTGGAGGGATCATCATGAAAAGCCTGCAAACATCATCAGCTGCTGCAATCAAATGAATAAAGAGTAACACCTTGAGCTGATGCATGCTCATTTTTGTCAACTGAATTTAGCGGCCTTCGTCTCGAACCAGTGGGTGAAATTTTTTATAGGTGAAATTATGGTGTGACTGTCCCTTCTGGCCTGACGACGGCATGTGCCAGTTGCGGGACTGTAGTGCATGTGAATGCCCAGAAAGTGAATTCCCTGAATCATTTAAGAAGCCACATGGCTTCTCAATGAATGATCTTGTTTGTCAAGAAGGTAAACCTCAGGCAGCTGTTGACCGTACTTTAGTCAATAAAGTTTTCAGAGGATGGATAGAAATAGACAATCCATTGACAAATGACGATGAGAATGACAACGGTGCGTTATTACTTTATATTCTAATTCATATCTAAATTATTTGTGCTATCAGTTGTTGTTTCAATTAATTGTGTGAAAGTGAAATAGCAGATATTAGCAGTGAAGTATAAAATTTAGGATTCTTAAGTATATTGAGTGACATCAGATTTATACTCCTCTAATGAGTATATCTTTGTGAATCGTTTTTGTTTTATATCTTGATCTGCTAAGAGATTTCTTTCTATTATTAAATTTTAACTTGACCAGCCCTTGGTTTTTAGTATCAGAAAGCAAACAGTGTTGTTAGCATTCACTTATAGTAAATGTGCCTTTTAACTTTTTTTTTTACTGGTGGCAGAACGTGATTCAAATTACTAAATCTTTTTATGATGTATTCAACCTCTTTCTAAGAAAAATAAGCATGTCAATTGAAAGCCGTGTTTGCATTTGCAGACGAGATGACATACGTGAATCTTCAACTGAATCCTGCGAAGGTATACTGGTTACACTGGTTCTTCTGCAAGAAGGATATGGGATGCTGTCTACTCTGAGAACCGCCCCAAATGTGAGTTTTCTCTGAAAAGCTTATTCACTTAAATAATTTGACTAAACTACAATATTTTGAAAAGGCCTTGGATTTTAGGTTGTTTGATGGTACCTTTCATATTATCAAACATTGACAGACCAGTAACTTTGAATGTAAATAATCGCTTTTCTATCTGTAGAGTGGATATTGGTTGTGTTCTTATCATCTGTTTTGGTGAAAGATATCTTTGAAATGTTAACAAAAAGGGAGTTTCTTTTCTCTGGTTCATTATTATTAGAAGTAGACTTTAAGCCTAACTTAATCCCACAAAATCGGTTTGTAGGGTGTGATTTGCACCCACTTATAAACTATGAATTGGCCTTATCTCTAGTCGATGTGAAACTTCCAACAATTATAATTTGTCTGGACTTTTTGAGTACCGATCGTATCTGAACATAATTTTTGACTGTATAAGACAACTAAGTGACCGATCCTTGTACTTGTTCACCGTTTATTATTCTACTACTGATTTATCTTACGCTCATTTTTATTTATTTATCTCACTGGCATTTGAATAATATATTTTTTGTGTAAACAGTGCATTGATGGATTGTATATGATGTGAGAAGTGTCGATTATGGGGGTAAGCTTCAGGTTCTTGGTCTTGTTGGAACTGCATTAAAGATTCTCTTCTCTGTTGATGGTCAAGAAAACTCAAGTCAAACAGTAAGTACATTTTACCCCAGAATTTTTTTTTCTTCCTCCCTTCACACTATGGTTAAGTTACCAACACCTTTTAAATTACACTTGACGATCTTTCAGCTTCAGCTGCAAAGGAATGAGGTAATTGCATTGATGAACCTTCTCAATCGGCTTTCAGAATCTGTCAAATTTGTCCATGAAGTGGGACCTGCAGCTGATGGTGTGATGGAAGGACATGTTTCTGCTCATAAAACATTGATTAAAGCATGGAAAAAAAATTGGTCCTTTGTATCTAAAACTTAGGTAACATGCTCTCTTCTTAGTATTTGTTGTATCAGTCTTTGATGTTCCAAACTGAGTATTAGATGTTTGCATCTGCAGGCTGAGTGAGTGGTGACAGTTCTGTTTTCTGTGATTAAAATTACTTCATAGGTTAGACATAGAAAACCACTGTCATAGTTTGGAAACTAATGTACTTAGAGTGTCTCAAAATTGAAAATAAATTGGTTGAGTATAGGGGGAAAAGATTAAGTGAAAGTAATAGAAAATATATTACTTGGGAATTTGGGGTTTAATCCCCTTCTTCCCCACTGATTTTGTAATTCAATATTTCTTGCAATATCTGTGCACCATTTCTCCTTTGCCTAAATATTAATATTACAATCTACTTAAAATATAATTTAGATCATCAATTACATTTTTATCCTTGACCCATTAATCAAAAAAACCGAATCATCTTTGTTTACAAGTTGAATAATTGAGCCTTCGATATAATTCTTCTAATTACAATATTTAGAACCCTAAATCGTTATTCATTTAATGTTAAATGTAATACACACACACACACACACATATATATATATATATATATATATATATATATATACTTTGAAATTTACTTAAATAGCATTTACATTCCTTTTAATCTTTTTAAAAAAACCCACTCGTTTCTCTAAATGTCATTTATTTCTTTTTTAAAGTACGGTGTAAGATTTTTGTACATTACGCAATAAATAAAATAAATTTTCATTTTTTACATAAATTTTCAATTTACTCTTTAATAAAATGCAAATTAGTTGTTTTATGAAACAAATATTGGTTATTTTGTAAGTGACTCAAGATTATGGGAAAAAAAATAGAGAACAAAATTATGATTTTTATTAAAGATAACTGCTTTTAAAATTTAAAATAATATTAGCTATTTTATTGAACACAATATATAATATTAATTTTCAAGTTATTAGCTCTTTGGTTAATAACTTGAAAATTAAAAGGTAAAATATAGGACAACATATTTTATTCGTGGTGGCAATAATTTTAGCAAATTATTGAATTTTAATATAGCATAATTTAACTAATGGGTCATATATATATAATTAAATTTTCAAGTTCATACTTACAAATGATTTCAAACCTAAAAATTAAACAACATTAAAAATAATTACAAATTAAAGAATAAAAAGTTATGTAAAACTATCTGAAGACTAAATAATACATTACTTTTTCAAAAAGAAAACATAACACATAAATGAGAATAAATAATTATATGTGTTTAGATTAATTTATTACATTAATTAAAGAATACGAATTAAAAATAAATTATCTGAATATAAAGACTACTTAGATTCTTTGTACATAGTCATGAATACTAATTTAATGTTTAAATCGGATATAAAATTAAAGATAAATATATGCACAATCGTTAAATTTGTTCATATTCTAAATTATTAAACATCTTTAATTTATATTATATGTATGCAAATATGATTTATATTATGGACATTTCACCTTGCACCTCATATTTTTACAAATGTCCTCGTAATTAATGAGATTGATATAGATTAAATTTCTTTTACAAAATCTGGTTAAGGACTTCAATGAATGAACGTGGAATATATACTTCCATTGTCCCAGCATCCTCTTTCATTGGAATTGGAAGAGTATTTTTTTTAAGTTTCTCACATCAAACAAACGAGTGCATGAATTTATTATAAAGCTCTTAGTGAAATCTAATAAATAATAAATTGATATCAAAATTCGATTTATTCTGCGTCGGATTTCAAATGATATTTTCTATCGGATTTTGATATCTCATTAAAAGCGAATCGAATATCAACATTGGACAAATATAAAAAACAAGTATCATAATAATGATTTTTAAAATTTTTATTTAATGTTTAATTATATTATTTGTAAATGTGTATTAGATTATTTTAAAATGTTTAAATAGATAATTTGTAAATGTTTAATTTAGTTTTATTAATTTTATTAGATTTTTTTTGTAAATATTTAATTTATTTTATTAGTTTTTTATTATAACTTAATTATAAATGTTAAATTTATTGTATTAGTTTTTAATAACTTTTGTATAAAATAATTTTTTTGAATTATTTTAATTTATTAAAAAAATAATTTATTTAAAATTCATATGAAAATTTTATTAAAAATTTAAAATTCATATGAAAAACATGTATCAAAGCCCACTCTCCCCACACTTCTTCGAGGCCTGCACTCTCTTTGATGGACTTTCCTTTAAAAAGATGTCATCGCCTGGACCTCCAATATCTCTAGCTATGTCCGGAAAGCCCAACCCACCCAGACCCTCAGCCTCTTCCTCCAAATATTATATATATATATATATGGGTTTGCTAACGCGTGTACGCCTGTTTTTCAGTTGGTACATTTTAGCAATGTGTACCGGATTTTAGTAGACAAAAATACTTTATATATCATGGATTCTAAGTTTTAAGGTTAAGGGTATTTTAATAATTTTCATTCTCAAAATTAAAAAAAAAAAAAAACCCCAAACTCTTACTCACTTCTCTCATTCCTCTCAATCCTTTCTCTTTCATCTCTCTCACTCCAACATTTTCTCTGTCATCGCTACTGTAGCCCAATTGAAAAAATCAGAAACACTTGCCTTTAAAAAATTTGCCTTTGTAAAGAGTTGAGTCATTGACATATTCACCTTCAGGCAAAGGTTCATTCAAGATCTCTTCAATTTCACCATCTTCACTAACCTCTCTAATTTCATCATCTGCATATGTTGAATCATCATCTCTAAAAAAACCCTTCAGGCCAATTACCAATTCTTTCGGATGTCATTATGTTTGTGAAAATTAGATAAAATTATATACGACAAAAATTATAAAATGAAAACTCATTATAAAGTCATTTTTTTTAAGAAATTGTTTAACAACGAGTGTTTCTGATTTTCTTCCAGGCCAATTACCAATTCCTTTGATTTCATTATGCTTGTGAAAATTAGATAAAATTAGATAAGACAAAAGTTATAAAATAAAAACTCATTATAAAATCATTTTCTGTAAGAAATTGTTTAACAGCGAGTATTTTTTATTTTTTCCAGGTCAATTACCAATTCCTTTATGCTTGTGAAAATTGGATAAAATTAGATAAGACAAAAATTATAAGATGAAAACTCATTATAAAATATTTTTTTGTAAGATTGTTTAACGACAAGTGTTTCTGATTTTTTTCAATTGGGGCTACAGTAGGGATGACAAGAGAAAAGATTGGAGTGAGAAAGAGGAAAGAGGAAGGGTTGAGAGGAATGAGAGAGATGAGTAAGGGTTTGAGGTTTTTTTTTTTAGTTTTGAGAATGAAAATTATTAAAATACCCTTAACCTTAAAACTTAGAATCCATGATATATAAGGATATTTTTGTCTACTAAAACCCGGTACACATTACTAAAATGTACCAACTGAAAAACAGGTGTACGCGCGTTAACAAACCCCATATATATATATATATATATATTTTAACACAATATTTCAGCTTTATTTCCTATAAAATGCCTTTTTTTTTTGCTTTTCACAAACCAAATGGTATATGTATTCTTTTTAATTTTTCTATGTGTGAATTATTATATTTTTTACAGTTAAAAGTTTAAAATTATTTATTTCTTTAATTAAATTATTTGGTCATTAATTTGATTCTAGTTTTTTAAAAAAACGTATTGTTATATAAACTCTTAAAACATAATTAAATTAGACAATATAAAATGTTTATCTTTAAAT
Organism: Vigna angularis; assembly: GCF_016808095.1. Taxonomy (NCBI): domain Eukaryota; kingdom Viridiplantae; phylum Streptophyta; class Magnoliopsida; order Fabales; family Fabaceae; genus Vigna; species Vigna angularis. The sequence goes on from NC_068980.1 coordinate 2,197,176, forward strand.
ATATGAATGAAATTAATATATGAATGAAAGTCATAATAAATGTTAAATAAAATGAAGAATGTGGTGAATAAGAAGAGTAGATTGATTTTGTTAAAAAAGTGATTTTGAATAGTAACATCCAAAAGCGGTGATATTTTGAGAATATTTTATCATTATTTAGGACGGTAACAAATGTTAATGTTGTCATGTATTTAATGTACGAGACAAGTGGGGATTTGGAAGGTTGAAGGGTCATTGAATGCTTATCGTTGTTTGCCCTTACATTGCTCACTACTTACTGTTTTCTGTTTTCTGTTTTCTGTTTTCTGCAGACATACAATTGATTGATGTGAACAACCTGGGAACTCGATCTTCTTTTACTGTTCTGCATTTATGTTTTAGCAGCTATTCTTTTCCTACTTTTAATTCCTCACCTTCAAACCAAACTCAATTCTTCAGCCTTTCAATCTCTTTCTCATAAATAACCAATCCCAAAAAAATAAAAAATGGAAAAATTACATTTTTCTTATAAAGGGGGCAAATGTTTCTGTTTTAAAATATCAACCAAAACTATATATTGAACAAAATAGGAAAATTAAAAGTACATTTAGTTTTTTAAATATCAAAGAACAAAATTTGTCATATTTAAAACATTTTAAAAAAATAAAGATTAACATTTGTGTACAAACATTATAAATATATCTTTTTAAGATAAATATAATAAAGGCTTACATGTTCTTTTGCACAAGATTATGCAATTTCACACGATTTTTTTAATAGAAATATATGTAATATTTTACTCAAGACTAAATTAATAATTTAATCTTTATATTTAACTCCATGATTTATCTGGTTTTTATATTCTTTTATTTAATTAAATTTTAATATTTTTTATATAGAATTAATTTAACTTTTTATGTTAATTTGATGTTAAAATTGTTGGAAAGATGAATCAAATTGTTGAAAAAGATCACATATCAAAATCTGAAATAACATCAATTTAAAAGAACTAAGTTTATTCTATTTAAAATATACTATAACTTAATTAAATAAAAAATTATTAAGACCAAGATGAATAGTATAATTAAATATAACGAACTGAATTAACTCGTTCTTTATTCAATGATCATGACAGTATTTATGTATTTTATTGGTCCCTCTCATCTAACAAAGCTATGAATCATAGACAAATAAGAAAGGTAATGATTTGAACATGGATTGTTCACTTAAGATGAATCTTCTCCCCCTCTTCTCTAATTATTTCTATTAATTTCAATTTGAAGCACATGTGGGCCTTCATCATCGAGTGGTTAGTTCAGGAAAGTATGCAGAAACTAAGTTCAAACTGCAAAATTTCCACTGTAGACACTTTTTATAATGATTGATTGAACACTTATTTTGGTTTGATGACGAGCATCGTTTTTAGCACACAAGTAAGAGCACTGATTACATGACAAATTAGGATGTTTTATTAAGGATGATGGAACATGTTAGGTGAACTGGTAGGGCAGTGGAATAAGCAAATGTTGATAATTAAGATCATTTTCGTGACCACTGTAATGTGGCCTACATGTACTATGCATGTTTTCTTTTTCTTATCTGATGCTAGATTCTGGCACTTGTGTGCTAGGGAGACACCACTGCACGAATGGCTCCAACTCTGTAAACTCCTTTTCATAGTTTGCATTCTATATCTGCATGATTCCATCCACCTGTTTCATAAAGTAGTTTTGAGTCTAATCGGGAAGTAATTACCATTTTCATTGATCATAAAGAGCAATCACAGAATCCCTCTTGTGTAGTGAAATGAATTTTCACTTAGATTGACAAATTTACGAAATGTTTCTTGGTTCATTTGATGCCTAATAAGTGATTACTATTTGGTTAAAACATTCCACATGCTACATATTATAGTATTGTGCTTTTTTCTGAATTAGTCAATGCTTTGAACGGGACAGAGAAAGGAAAAGGTAGGGGCACGGCAGTGAAACAGGATTGCCTAAACAAAGATTCACATGCAAATAGTGCTGGGAATGTTGACCCTCCTTAACAATTGGTATAAGAGAGTTGATGGTTAATTTTGGTGACCAGCTCATATGAGTACGTTTTTTGTGAAATGGACCGGCTCAGACAAGTACATTCTTCCATGATAAGGTGAAATGGATCGGTTTAGACGAGTTCTTCTATGATAAGGTGAAGCGGACAAACTCGGATGACTACGTTTCTCCATGATAAGGTAAAGTTCTGGCAGACAGTTGGTGACAAACAGCCAGATGAATCATGGGAGGTGGAGAACAAAAGATACTCAGTAGTGTAACCATGGATCATGAAAGAGAGTAAAAGATGTTCAATGCAGAACATGGTCTATTCATGAATAGTAAAAGACTTTCGCTGTAAAAAAAGTAAAGAATCACAATCGTTTATTTAAGATGAGTGATTATTACAATACAAACAAAAGTTTCACATTGAGAAGAAATGAATATAAATTTATATATACATAAGATACTTTGGATGGTAAGACGTCTTGTAAGGTGTGATAACAAAAGTAAATCCTATTTCTGAAAACATTTGAAGGATCATTTTCAATCTAAATGTGAATTTTAAACTTCAACCCGGTGAATGATTTTTTATCAATAATCTTTGAAGACAGAAACCTACCTAACAAAAAATTAAAAGGAAAATGAAGCACTTGAAGGTCTTGAAGAGTTTGTGCTCAAGTGGTTGACAGGGTCAATAATGCAAGGCATGATGGGTGGGGCAGTTGGAATTTGTGCCCACATGCAATTCATACCATGCAAGGTGCCTAAGGTACATCCCCATGTTTTACCTTGTTCTATGAAAAGATGAGAAGGCTATGTTAGCCCCCACTGGAGCCTCTTTATTGCTACCAGCATTGCATATTGCTTTGTGTCTGTCACCGTTCTGTAGTTAATGATTCCACGTAAACTTAGAACTGAGAAGAACCATGTCATAATTGTGTCCATGACCATAACATTCAACATTTTGGCTGCCTCTTCAAACCCACTAGACAACCAAACTTGTCTTTTTACGATAATTAAGAAAATATTCTGATTCCATTTCCTCAGTTTCTATTTTTTGGCTTCAACTTTTCCCTGTCCTTCTCTTGTTTTCATTGTATCAACTTCATGTTTTGGACCTCATTCCCCTATTATGTGTTGTACTGCATGAATTTGCCTTGCACTACGGTACTAGGACAAAAATATTGTTCTGAATCCGTCCAAATAAGAAATTATACACTGTTTAAAACAATAAATTTATGAGATTTTGTTTTTATACAATGGTCTAACTTTATCATTCATATTTAGATTTTCATATGGAATATGTTAATTAATGTCTCTTTAGACAGGTAGATTTTTACCCTTTCTTTTGCTCCAAATTTTGGTTGCATTGATTTGTGTCATATGATTGTTTGGCTTCCCCCATAAAAGCTATTCATGTTTTTGAAGTTTTAATATTAAATTACTTGATTCAGCCTTGACATAAATCTGTTTTCTTACTTTCTCGATTTTGGTTAAAGCCTTAAAGGACAGCCTCAGAGAGAGAAAAAAAAAAGAGTGAAAAGAATGCTTTTAAATGCTTCTTTTAAGGATTCATCTTTTAAATGCTTCTTTTAAAGTGCACTCTGATATCTAAATACAGTTCTCTCACTATTTAACAACAAAATACGTATCAGATTTCTTAAATGACAAAATTACTGGGCTTCAAGTTCTGTACATCAATCTCGTGCCCAATTTCAATGTAATTAAGCAAGACCAACCCAACTTCACTTGAAAATTGCTTCCTGTACCCTCTCATCTTTCTTTCTGCACCATTTTCTAATAATAACCTTTGTAAATGTATCATTTAACCCTAACTTTCCCCTTCTTCTTCGCTGTGAGGATGCTGGTGTACGATGGTATTTTGTTTAATCTTTTGAAACCATCAACCTCAATCCCCAAACTTATGTGACACATAACGGAAAACAATCATATGACCTCCCTAAATGCATCGTTACATGTTAATGTCGAGTTAGAGATCGTCCAATAGACCAAGTCTGAGTGAGGCAATTTGTCGAACATCCTGCGTGTATCGTCAATCACACTGATCCCCTGTATATGTTGATGAGTGCACAAGTAACGACGTAATTAGAGTGGAAGTCGCATGTGACAAAAATTCCATGAACATTAAAAAAGATTAATATTTTTTAAGTTTTTTTTTGTTTTCACAACTCATTTTAGTCCAGACTTACACCACTTGAATGTAAATTCATGAGATTTTTAAAGAAGAAATATACATTAAAATTCTTCCAATTGGACAGAATAAGTCATATCTCTCCAAATTTTTTATACAGACTTTTAATATCTCAGATCATAATTTTATATATTTATGAAAATAATGATTATTTGTATGTTATAAGTAAAGTCAATCATTATTAGAAATTTAAATGTGATTCTAACTTCCATATTAGATAAAGATGAAAAAGTTGATTACCTTAAGAGAAGACCACCTATAAATCTATTCACTCAAAGTCTTATGTCATAATGTAATAAAATGATGAAAATTTCCAAAGTTAATATTTCTATAAATTATGGTATGAAAGCAAATTAATCTAAAATATTATTCACCATTCATATGATGCGGTAAAATCAAACATAATATAATATTGATAGGTCTTTTAGGAAAATTGATCACATAAAAAAAACAACAATCTCAATAAAATATGAATTCAAACCATATAAAATATTGACATCATCGTCGATAAAAAAACCTTTAAATAATAAGTGTATTTGTTTTGCTTTTATACTGTTCAACTTTTTAATTTATACAAAATATGAAATTTATACTTACACTTAAATTCTCAATAAATATTAATAAATATTATAGATATAATATATGTTCTATCTCACGCAATAAAGAGTTTCACTAAGGTACCTTTGACATTGAAAATTATTGATTCTCATGTAATTATTCATCAAAATATCATGTTAAGTAATATAAATAATGAAATAGAAGAAAATTACAATTATAAAAATAAATGATTGATTTGAGAAGAATTTTCATGACACAGTAAGTGTCTTAGATATACAGGAGATTTGGGTAGTTTTGAGTCATTCAATGTTTCTTGTAGATTACATGAGTTTATTGTTTAAATTTTGTTTTTTTTTTTTAAAGATTATTATCTTTAAAGAAACATATTTGTACAATAGTTTGTTTGTCAATAATAGCAAAAATACACTTCATTCATTCATAATTGTAGGCAATTCTGGCTAATTCACCTAACACCTTCTTGTTTTAATAGGGGTAATTAATTTCCCTACTAAAAGCGCAAGGTTTTGGTTTTCAATTCCACTCTCCAAGTGCTGTGTAAAACAGGAGAAGAACAGTAACAGTATCAATTGCTTCCTTCAGAGTTTCTTAATATTTCATAATCTGACCAAATAATGCAATAAAATAGAGTTATAAATTTGCTGGTTTGAAAAGTACGTAACGATGAGGGAAGTCAGAACACAGCGTGAAATTAAAGCAGAACTGAGAAGATGATGAGGTTGGAATGGATGGAAAACGTTACTCATCGGGAAGTGATTCGAGGGTGACAGCGGTGCTGAATAGACGGGGATTGGTAACGGCTAGTGGGTCCCTCAGTGAAGTTGTTTTGTGGTACCAAAAAAACCACAACCACTGATGACCGAACAACTGTTCTGGTTCCTACGATATCTGTGTTGGTTCTGTTTTTGGGTTTTGAAAATCGGAAGAATTAGGAGAGCGAGTGACTCTCATTTATTGATCTTATGACAACCTTCCAAAAGTTGAATTGGGAATAGAGATAGTAGATTACTACATGGGTTAATATTTTATTGTTTTTTTGTTATGCACCACATTGTCTTTTGTTCATGCATGTTGTACACCTACACATTCAGCAGATGCTGCTGCTGCTCATACTCATCTTCATTTCATGCAGTGCAGTCAATGCTTTCACAACATTTCAACTTTTCTTTTTTGTTTACAAGATTCTGCTGTTAATGAAAAACAAATAGATGAAGCATACCACTACAGTATACAAAGATTTTGTCAAGTAGTAATCAATAATTAATGATGTGGTTAAGCAGTACATTATTATTATTTTTATTATAAATAAGGACATCAAAATCACAGTTAGAAATTCTATGATTCAGAAAATGATGATGAGGCTAATGAGTGTTGTCTCTTATCTTGTAACTGTTGAGACGAATAGAAGCAGCAGAACAAAACATAATGACTGCGGTATTGTTATTAGAAACACAACTTAGTAAAAATCATGATATAGAGTATAGGTCATATCAATTTCACTGAATCATAGGTTTGCATTATTATTTTGTTAGAATTAGTACATGCATTTGTGTAAAAAAAAAAAACTCCATTTTCCAATCCTATGCTGATTTTTTTTTTAAATAAATGTAAGTTTTGCTTTTTGTAATTTCATACTTTTGTTTTTTAGGTTTTAATAAGTTTTTCTTTTATGATTTAAGGAAACTTCTTTTTAACATTTGACACATACTTTTAAAGAGATAAATTCAAAATAAATCAACTACAATAACTGCAACTAAAACCAAACAATGTAAGGATCAATATATTAGGAATATAATTTTTCTTATATTTTTTTTTATTTTAAAAGACTTATGTTTTCTTCATCTTGTAAATAATAACAACAAAATTCAAATTTTAAAAATAAAATTTTTGAATCTTTATTCCAAAGAGCAAAAAATAATCTATAATATTTATTATAATGTATCATCTAAAATATTTTATTCAAAGAACAACTAACGCAAATAATTAATAGAGTGTTGTATAAATGAATATTTTATTTCAAAGAACATTTTACTTTAGAGAAAAATAAATAAAATTACTTTTAGTATTTTAAAAACATAAAGTATTGAATTTAACTTCTGTGTATTATTAATATTTTTTTATATTATCAATTATTTAAATGTGTAATAAATATGAGTTATAAAATATTTTTTTATGACATACTTACAAAGTGGTTGTTGTAAGAAAATGATAAATATAAATACAATAGTAATGCATAACTAAACTATAGTATAATTATTTTTATACAATTAATAAATATATTATTTATCCAATATCTGATATGTTCCTTAATTTACATAAACAAATTATGTAAAATATTGCAAATAATTCAGACTTGTTATATGTGTCATTTGAATTCTTTACTTGCCTATATCTCGTGTTCAGTTATGTTCAGTTATTCTATAACATAAATATTATTATTTATTTTTAAATAAATATTAAAAAAATTATAGATGAAAATTTCTTAAAATGTTTTATGAAGAATAAGTCTAACACAATATATGAACCCTAAGAAAGTTATTTCAAATTTTATATAAATGAAATAATATTATAAGTAAAAGTAAAAAAGTAAAAAATAGAAATTAAATATTAGTACTACTTTTATTATAGATAATATTTTTATATCTTTGTCTTATGTCAAGTATCTTTTGTAGCATTCTTATGATATATAATCTTCTTTTAATTAATACAATGTTGTGTTAACATATTGTTAGATATAATATTTTCATTCCATATTTTATCCTACTTTCAGATAAACATATCATTTCTGATAACATAGTTTAGGTTTAATATACACTATATAACACACACATAGATATAATACACTATATATATATATATATATATATATATATATATATATATATATATATATATATATATATATATATATATATATATATATATATATATATATATATATATATATATATATATATATATATATATATATGGAAAAGCCATTTCAGAAATGATCACAGTTGACAATTTTTGAAAGGATACAATACTATATTTCTGTCCCAGTTTGGTCTTAACTCTCTCTATTCCTCAAACCAACAAATTTCACCTCTTCTCTTCTTCTTTTCTCCAAAACCATTTTTCCACTCTTTTCATTCTCCCAGACCTTAAAACCTTTGGGCTGTCCAACCGTGGCTAGTTTCATGTTTTCTTTTCATACTTGTGGATTCTGTTATCACTCAAATGTAAGAGGAGATTGTCGCAAAGTAAGCAAGAAACCTTAATGACAAAGCTTTGGGCTTTTTCTAACTTTTGACAACAGTATAAAAGGGTCAAAATTCGTCACTCTTTATCTTTTTTAGTTTTTGCAAACAATAATTTGAGCGAGTTCGATTATCAGACACTTCTTTCTTTTGGTTGATGCTTGGCTGTGAGGATATTGTTTTATTTGGTTAGGTTTTGATTTTGATTTTTTTTCTGTTATTTGGTTGAGGATGTTGTTTTATTTGAGGTTTAACTGTATGAATTTTCTTTGAAAATTTCCAGGTTCTGATGATATGACTAGCCTAAACAGCGAAATGTATGTTATTATTTGTTTTGGTTGCTGTTGTTTTATTTTGTTATTTTATGCAGGATGTTCATTGTCCTGAGGATTGACATGGTATATACTAGCATGACACAATAATGGAGAAAAAGAAAGTTTTGGATCTTCTTGAGAGATCTCTCTTATTGTTTTCTACTTGGATCCTTAGTGATATTTTTTATATTCTTAAGCAATCAAAAGGTTGCTAGTGATTACTTATCTGTATGTCTCACACTGACATGCATTTTTCTTCTTCTTTAGACTCTGCATTATTGATGCTATTATTATCTCTATTTCCAACTTTTAAAGTTGATTCCTATGTCACTGTGCAGGGTAAAAACTGATGCTGAGTTTTCAGTGACTCGGAGAACTACAAGACCTCTCTACCTTTAGTCATATCAAATAGTGATTCAAACTCTTGATATATGAAGGACATGCCACTGTTTATGTAGTGGAATCTTTTGGCAGGGCTTCCTCTGGAGGATCATCAAAAGCAAAGCCAACTAGTTGAAGCCAAATTTTTTGACTTGTAAAGAATAATTTGAAGACTCCACAACATAGCTAGTGTATGCAACTGTTCTCGTGCAATGGATTATCTCATAGGCCTTCCCGAGCAGTGCTTTTAACCCTGTAGAATTTCTGAAACTTGAGATGCACAGTAGGGTAAACTTGGGGATGCAACGTCTTGCTTTCTGAGCCAAAAAGGTATCTGATCGGATTCTTGACAGATTTGATTCTATTTTGGTAACATGGATTTGATAAAAAAGAGTTTACTTGCCAATCTGTAGCACTAATGATTTGAGTTCAGGTTAAAAGAGTCTTGTCAGTGATTGTTCTGTTCCTATTGGAAGCATGTTGCATTGTGGTTATATATGATAATCCTGGTAGAGCTTGAACACGACAGAAAAAACTAGTGATCTTGAACATGCTCTTGCGTTTCATCCCCTTGTTGTTTAAAATGTAGGAACATCTGGGTTTGAAGGTTATTGAGTGACATCTGTTGAGCAAGACAGTTTTTGTGGGATTGCTGGCCCTGATGAGTCGAGAACAGCAAAAGCGAGGGAAACAAGAAATATGTTCTGATGGAGCTGAAAAGGTCATTGTTGCCGTTAAGGCATCAAAGGAAATTCCAAAGACTGCTCTTGTTTGGTCCCTGACTCATGTTGTGCAACCTGGCGATTTCATTACACTGCTAGTAGTTGTACCTTCACAGAGTTCGGGTAATGAAATTTTTGCCTTAATTTCTTTATCTATTTGCTCTTTTGTCAGACATTATTTATTAAGGTGTGGTCATTATGGTTGCCTATTTTGGCAAGCAAATAATATATTAGTTGGGTCCTAAGGATATGTCACTCCCTTTTTTATATGGATTGTTTTGTTTTGAATAAGAATTATGAACAAATGGATCGCAGGCTGACATTTTATATAAACCCTTGTGTGATAATTTTGTTTACTTTCTTGCTTGTGGTGGATGACTATAGTTATTTACTATTGCTGTATCTTGTGTGTGTCTCTTATTTCAGCTTAAATTCTTGATGCATGAAAGAACCTTTACTCTGTTATTTTTTTTATTGGTCATTTGAACCTGCCCTCTTCCTTTATTCTGTGTACCTAACTATTGTTCTGCGCCTATGTAGGCAGAAGATTATGGGGTTTTCCAAGATTTGCTGGTGATTGTGCCAGTGGTCATAAGAAATCTTCTTCAGGATCATCAAGTTCGGAACAGAAGTGTGATATCACTGACTCTTGCTCTCAAATGATCCTTCAGCTCCATGATGTCTATGATCCTAACAAGGTTAGTGTTAATATAAGAGTTTTCACATTCAATGTTGCATCTATACGCCAACCTAACAGTTATTCAACAGATAAATGTGAAGATTAAAATTGTTTCTGGATCACCATGTGGAGCAGTGGCTGCGGAAGCCAAGAAAGCCCAAGCCAATTGGGTCGTTTTAGACAAGTAATTTTCTATCATATTTTCCCCCACCTAAAGGCGTGCTTGTGTAATAAAAACAAACATGAACTCTTCATTTCTGGTTTCACTATTTTATTGATGTGATTATAATTCAGTATGAATTGTTGGTATTTCAATTTTGCTTTGTACAGACAGCTCAAACATGAAGAAAAACAATGTATGGAAGAGCTGCAATGCAACATTGTGGTCATGAAGCGTTCACAACCTAAGGTACTCCGCTTGAATTTGGTTGGAAAAAAAAAGAAGGATCTTGAAGAATTATGTTCACTACCTTCTGAACAAGATCAGGTGCTTGGAAAGCAAACTAAGAACAAGAGTGATTCTTTAAATTCCTTAAAAGGTCCAGTTGTCACTCCATCTAGCAGCCCTGAGCTAGGGACACCATTCACTGCAACTGAAGCTGGTACTTCATCAGTTTCAAGCTCTGATCAAGGAACTTCGCCATTTTTCATCTCTGAGATAAACAGTGAGTCCAAAAAAGAGGAAACTATAAAAGAAAATCCAGAACTTGATGATTCTATATCAGACACAGACAGTGAAAGCTTATCCACTTCTTCAGCAAGCTTGAGATTCCAGCCATGGATCACCGATTTACTTCTGCATCAACGATCTTCTCAACCTAAGGAAGAAAGAACAGAGAGATCTCATAGTAGGAATCAATTGTCTACTACTAGAGCTTTGTTAGAAAAGTTCTCGAGACTTGATAGAGAAGCTGAAATTGAAATCTCAACCTATAAGACTGACTTGGATTTCAGTGGGAATGTACGAGAAGCAATAGCATTATCTAGAAATACTCCGCTTGGTCCACCTCCCTTGTGTTCAATCTGTCAACACAAGGCTCCTGTTTTTGGAAAACCTCCAAGATGGTTTACCTATGCTGAATTGGAGCTTGCCACTGGTGGATTTTCACAAGCCAATTTCTTGGCAGAAGGAGGATTTGGATCTGTTCACAGAGGTGTTCTACCAGATGGACAAGTTGTTGCTGTGAAGCAACATAAATTGGCCAGTTCTCAGGGTGACCTTGAATTCTGCTCGGAGGTAGAAGTCCTGAGCTGTGCTCAGCACCGAAATGTTGTTATGTTGATTGGTTTCTGTATAGAGGATAAGAGAAGGCTATTGGTTTATGAGTACATATGCAATGGATCATTGGATTCTCATTTATATGGTAATTTCTTTTGCTTTCAGACCAAGTTATGCTGTGGCAAGGTCATGTTTCTGAATTGGCTTGAACTTCGTTAACATTCATATTCATGTTGTCTGTGAAAGGTCGAGGATTTATCTATTTGAAAAGTTATGCATCATCTAATATATGGGAATTTGGTTTGATGTGGTAGATTAACTTTTGTAAAGCTAATCAGATTCACGTCTTTATATATACTCCTATATAAAACTTGGTTTCATCACACATATTTTAATTAGCACGCATTTATGCTTTTGGTTGGAGTTGGACTTATCTTGTTCTTGAAGACTAGTAATGCAGAATATGTAAATATTTTGTCATTTTCACATTAAATATAATGATTGCAATCATGTAGTATAGGTTGCATTTTACTGATACCGGCTCAATTTGTTAACTGGATAACTGGACATGACTTGGAACTCTATCAGGGAGACAACGAAAACCATTAGAATGGTCTGCCCGGCAAAAAGTTGCTGTTGGAGCTGCCCGAGGGTTGCGATATCTTCATGAAGAGTGCAGAGTGGGTTGCATTATCCACCGTGACATGCGACCGAACAACATTCTTATCACTCATGATTTTGAACCTCTGGTATGGGTTGTCTGTCACCTGCTATTGTTCTATGCAGTCAGCTGTTTTATAGTTTACATGTGAAAGGCACCACTGCTTCATGTCTTTCTTTCACAAAGTTTTCAGTTAATTAAGTTGTGTTAAATTATTCCAGGTTGGTGATTTTGGACTGGCAAGGTGGCAGCCTGATGGTGACACAGGAGTGGAAACTAGAGTGATCGGAACATTTGGGTATCCGCTGTATTAATCCTTATTTAGTTTCATTGTCTTGTTAGTCTGCACAATATCAACAATTTAACTAAGCTTTGTTGGTGCTATGCAGGTATTTGGCTCCTGAATATGCTCAAAGCGGCCAAATTACTGAAAAGGCTGATGTTTATTCATTTGGTGTTGTATTAGTGGAACTTGTTACAGGGAGAAAGGCTGTGGATCTGAATAGGCCAAAGGGACAGCAGTGTCTTACTGAGTGGGTAAGTCAAATGATATTAATATCTAATTTATTATGATTTTAATTGTGGCAATGACATCATTTATGTGAGCATTCGATATCTAAACAGGCACGACCACTGTTAGAAGAATATGCCATTGAGGAACTGATTGATCCAAGGTTGGGAAGTCACTATTCGGAACATGAGGTCTATTGCATGCTGCATGCTGCCTCATTGTGCATAAGGAGAGATCCTTATTCTAGACCTCGCATGTCACAGGTAAGGAAAATTGAACATTTTTTTTTTTGTTTTTTGTCTTTTTTCCATGAGTTGGCTACAATACATTCACATTTCCTAAATTTAAGAAATTATAGGCTTAAAGGTTATAATTCTAATGTCAATTGGGGACTTGAAGGAATTCCTCGTGTGCTGCTGAACTGAGCGTTAATTTTTATGAATTCACTCTTGATGGTTCTTTTATTGTAAGAGCAAAGAATATTACTGACTTCCAATGTTCTAAACACTAACTTTACGCATGGATGATGTTACGCTACTTTTGGTTTTCCCCACCTGATTTCGATGGCATTCTTGTCTTGTTTGTTCAAGGTTCTGCGAATACTGGATGGTGACACGGTTATGGACCCAAATTATATTTCAACTCCCAGTTATGATGTGGGAAACCGGAGTGGTTGATTTTTCTTTTGGCCAGAAAGGTAAAGCAAAGACAGCGCCACTACAAAAGGGGTCCCCCTGTTGTAAGAGTCACTGAAAGCTTTCTTTGGGAAGCTGAGCACAAGCCTTTGCCTATTGGGAAAGCAACAAGTCTGTCTAAGTGGACAGACATGTGAAGAAACTACAGTTAAAACACTTCACGACGAAGATTACTGTCTTGTTATGCTAAGCCTTAGTATTTTGCAATTTGTAGGTAGTTGTTTCTATTTCCCTGCAATTTGATCTAATGTTGCATGTGTATAGTAGTAGTGCTAAAGTAGGTTAAGTAACATAGAAGCTTTTGAAATTCTCCTATGAAAATTATGAAGTCCTGTGTCTCAGTGACCTTGATCATCAGACTATGCTCATTAGATGGATCAAAAAAAGTTTTTGGTATTGTTGGTTCAAATCTATCCCCAATGCATGTGTTTTCATAAGCTGTGTTTTAAGAAACAAACAAACTTGGGCTGGGGCTGAGGCTGAGGCTGAGGCTGGATGTTTCAACTGGCAACAGAAAAAGGTAGAGTAGTGGATTTATTTGAAGTACAAAAAGCTGAGGTGTCATTATATGAAACATGTGAAACAAAGACACCCTGGTTGGCTGATGATGACTGAAGGTTGAGAATGAGAGGTTGAACGTGATCAAGTGGCATGTCAAATGTTTGTTTCTGGGTTATGTTTTGGCTTCTTGTTACAAAGGATTACACACTTTACAAAGGATTGCATGTTGTATTAAAACAACACCGGTACAAGTTTACAAAATCCAGAGGTATCTGTTCATCAAGTATGTGCAAACTAAGGTATCATTATTGCTTTATCTGTTTTCTTTTTGGTAAATCTATTTGGTTTAAGTTCTCGTCTAACTTTTATACTTTTTTGTGTTTGTACATTTTCAATTAACGATGTAATAATCGCTTGCTTCGCCTCACATTACAACATTAATAACATAATTTGACGTAAATGTTAGATTACCTTTAAATAGCAACAGGAAATCAAATTCGCGATAAACAAAGTTGTTTCTAAAAAGCCTAGGTGTACAGAAACTATTTTCTCTCATATTGAACCTAAAGACCATCTAATTGTCGGAAGAATTTGCAGTAATCTTAATGCATCAATTATTATATGAAAATTTAATGAGAATTATAATGATTGGATAAAATATTGTTTAGAATTCTTAACTATAATATGAGAAAAATTTAAAACATGAATATAGCAATGATATTATAATAACAGGGGGAAACACATTTGCTATTGATATGATTGTATTATATATAATTATTTTAATTTGAAAAATGATTAAATTTAAAACAGTTATTTAAAAAATAAAATTAGTAAAATAATTATTTTAATTTAAAAAATGATTATTTAAAGAGTAAAAGTAGAAAAAGAAAATATATATATATATATATATGTAATAATAATAGTAATATAAATAAAAAAATATATAGTATATTTAACTTTTTTGTAAAAATTGTTTAATAATTTTGTAGTGACAAAAATGGATTGAAACTGAAATATTAGTGCTGAATATTAAATTAAAAATAACCCAAAGCAGAATTTAATTTGTGATATTTGGTTGGGGTGACTGCTCCACTTGCTGTCTACACAGTAGCATTGTGCGTTTTGACTCAAAGCAGTCGTTGCATCTTCTTCCTTGGCGTTGTTAGGGTTTTGGAGTAGCCCTTTCACCACAGAATTTTTCGTGTACCTCACTATACTACAAAATGTTGTGATTCTTCTATTGAATCCTCTCGCTAACACGCCAAATACGAGTCATTTCATCGTATCTGCGCCACACCAACATCGCTTTGCATGCGTTTGATTTACCATTTGATATGGAGGCCAAAGCGGACTCAACTCAAAACCCTACTCCAAGGTCAAACTGCTGCGCTTCACTTTCAATTTTTCTTTAGTTTTGTTTGGAAAATCGAACCTTGTCATGAAAAAAATTTATGAGGATTTTAGAATCAAATTCAAATTTATTGAGTTTTTAAAATTGTACATTACTACATTTTGTTCTGTGTTGCACTTTAAAAGATTCTCTTGTTTGAGCGAATATTCTAGTTAGTTTTCAATCAGTTTGTGGGGGCTAATGAGTATCTGATATATATAGTTGCCTGAATTTTCTATTTACAGTGACTAATTAGTATCTGCAATATAGTGAATGAGGGGATGTTTCATGCTTCTGAGTAGAATAATATATATTGAATCAATGCACTCAGTTTTGTTCTTTTTTTATTCCTCTGGGTATAGCTGCTTTTTTGCGTAGTTTGTTTGAAGAATAACTGATTTCTTCCTACAGACACAAATGTTCGGCATGCTATAAACAATTCAAGAAGAAAGAGCATCTAATTGAGCACATGAAAACCTCAAACCATTCCGTCCATCAGCCTGCGTGTGGAGTCTGTCAAAAGCACTGCAAATCTTTTGAGTCTCTGAGGGAACATCTTACTGGTTAGTCATTTGTGCGTTCAATCTGTGCTGTCGGCACTATTCATTGCTTTCCATGTTTTATGCTCATTTATTTATATTTTCTTGTTCCTTTTCTAATTATGATTTAGGTCCTTTGCCAAAAGGAGTTTGTTCAAAGACTTTCTCTCAACGGGGCTGTCAACTTTGCTTAGTACTATTTGATAGTCCCGGGTCTCTCATTGCTCACAGAGAAACATGTTGCTTATCTGCCCCTACTCGTCTTGTAAGTTGATAATTGATAACCTTGAGCATTTATAAAATAAATAGGTTTCTTATGTGTACTGTTCACCCCGAGTAATCAAAGAAACCTGCTTACGTTCGATGTTTATTGTATACATTGTTGTGTCTGGAACTGTTGCAGGGAACTAAAGAACTGACCTATATAGATTCCCATTTTGAATGTCAAGATTCTTCCGATGAAAACCATGCTGGCAGGGGCCCTGGAGGAACAGTTGCAATAGACTGTGAAATGGTTGGTGGTGGAAGTGATGGTTCTCTGGAACTTTGTGCAAGAGTATGTTTGGTTGATCAAGATGAGAACTTAATCTTTCATACGTATGTAAAACCTCAATTGCCTGTTACTAATTACAGGTACTTTTAATTTGTTTCTTTGTTTTCTTTTCTTTTACAAAATACTTGTTTTAGGTTTGATAGGGAGAAGGAAATGAAAAGGAGGGAGATAGGATAGAAATATCAATGTTTCACTATTTTTTTGGGAGCAGAAATAGGGACGAGGAAGTCTTTCCTATGGGACCCTTCTCCCAAATTGGCATGAAATAGAGGGGAGAGATGATGTCTGTTTTCATTTTTGTTTGAGTTTCTTAAAAAGTTAACTAATGTTTTTATAACAAAAAAAAATATAAATCATAAATAATTTAATGTTGAAAATAATAGAGATGATATATTTTTTTGGATTAAATTAGTACAAGGATATTTCATACAATTTATTTACTTTTCATTGTCTCTTTCACTCATCTAAACAAATGAGGCAAATTTCTCCACTTCTCTTATTTTTATCAACCCAAACAACATATTTTCAACTACATTTATCTTTTATTTCTATCCTTCATATTTCCTTACTCACTTCCATTCCTAAAATCGCATTATTCTCAATGAAACTTGAGAAGGGAAAAAGAGTGTAGGGGTTGATTTTATTTTGATGTTTTCAGATATGATATAACTGGGTTGACAGAAGAACATCTCAGAAATGCCATGCCCCTTAATGAAGTTAAAGAAAAGGTATGCAAAATACTATACAATGGAGAAAACCTTGGAAAAATTCGACTAAATGGTGGAAAGGCCAGGCTTCTTGTGGGGCATGACTTAGCACACGATTTATATTGCTTGAATATGCATTATCCTGATCATATGCTAAGGTAGATTCTTCTTGAGTAACTTAAATTATGCTAAATCCTGCTTGGCAGAATTATTCTTGACCACATTCTGGCACTAATTTTCTTATCACCACTTTAAGGACTTATCATGATGATG
Organism: Vigna angularis; assembly: GCF_016808095.1. Taxonomy (NCBI): domain Eukaryota; kingdom Viridiplantae; phylum Streptophyta; class Magnoliopsida; order Fabales; family Fabaceae; genus Vigna; species Vigna angularis. The sequence goes on from NC_068980.1 coordinate 2,214,366, forward strand.
AACTAAACAATTGTTAAAAATCCATGAATTTCTTCTGTTTTTCTCCTTTTTATTATCATCTTATTATATAGGGTATTATCCTAAACAAGTTTCCAGACTTAAAAGATCTATACTATTGAGAACCTTTTTTGATTGTTATATTGGATCATGCCAGATTGATGGAAATATCTCCTTGAATGGACTGTTTGTTGTTCGAGAGCACATTTTTGTAATTATTATTATTAGCACTCATATTTTGCCTATGCTTTTATGTCGCATTGAAGAGACACTGCAAAGTACCGTCCGTTGATGAAGACAAACTTGGTCAGCCATTCGCTCAAGTATCTCACCCGAACATATCTTGGGCAAGTTAATTTTTAACTCAAATCTTTTTCTGTTTGAAACTTCTTCCAGCTTATAGTTTTCCTTTTATTTTAAAAATCAAATTACAATTGTTCAATGGCTATGATTTCAATTTGCCCAGGATCATTGTAGATTCTATGAATGATACTTCTTTCTATACTAAAATAAAATGAAATTGGTGATCAACACTTATACGAATAAACTAATTTTGAAGGATGTATTCAAGTTGATTGTCAAATACAAAATTTTATAAACTAAATCAAGTTTAGTTATTTTTTGGTTTCAATTTTTTCTGGTTTTTACTCTTCAAATTTCGATACCAAATTTTAAATGCAAACATCCTATCCTGAATCAATGACCACTATCTGGGTCTGTTCGCTGGCAAAGGTACGGGTGATAGTGGTGGAGGTGGTGGTGGTTATAAGTAGTGGTGATGACTGGTAATGAAGGCCATGGCTCTAGTTGCTATGGTTATAACAAAGACTATGGTAGCAGTGACAATAAAAACATTGTAACGGTGACGATAGTGGTAAACTGGTGGCATTTAGGGAGGTGGTGGGTGGTTGAGGAGGGATGCGAGAAACTGAATTGCTTGTTCTTCCTACTAAAAGCCATCATGAAGCAAAACCTTGTTTTTAAATTCAGATAAACGTATTTCACAACCAACTAAGTCAATTCAGCTCCATTTTAGTCAAATGGGTTTTGTTATGAATTTTTATTTGAAAATCCAAATTTGAAAACATACGATTATATTTTCATTTTCTTTTTTATTCCAAACGAAATGTATTTGACGATATTTCTTTTTCAAGACAAAATGCATTTCACTAAAATGAATCAGCCGAATTGATTTTTAACTAGTTTTTAAATGTTTTTATCACAATTTAAAAGGAAAATAAAAGTTTTGGTTTTCTGCTTGTACTTGGAAACAAGCTTCTAAAGCATGTCCAAAGTTACTGCAGTGTGGATGCATCGATCAATACTTACCTGTTTAATCTTTAAACTACGATCGTTAACTGATGACAATAATTTTTTATTGTTTTTGCTTTACAGTTATGATATCCAATCCGGCACTCATGACCCGTATGAAGATTGTGTTTCTGTGATGAGACTATACAAGAGAATACGAGCTCAAATGCATCCAGAGGAAGAAGACCATGGAACATCGACTCCGAGTAACAGGATTGTCGGCGTGCATGATTGCTGGAGATCCAAGGAACTTGACAACCGCACTCCAGATCAACTCTATGCCATGTCAAGATCGGATTACAAGTGTTGGTGCTTGGATTTGAGGCCAAAATTGCCAACCTGAATTATTTCATCACTGAATTTGTCTCCGGCATCATATCATAATGCTTATTTCTTCAGAAACTATGGGAATGGGTTGCTAAAATATTTTGCAGTGATATTTTCGGTGCATATCTTTCTAACGCATCGTGTGATCCTCGGGACAAGAAAACTGTTGAGAGAAAGATAGGTGCTTGATTATGATGCTTTTGTGAATATCTAATTTTGGTTCAAACCAAATTAAGGCTACCTTTTTAGAATGAAGACTTTCCTACCTTTGGCATAAAGGCTACCGACACAAACATAACTGATTTAAGGCTTGTTCTAGATCCAATTTCAAGGGAGCCATAGATCTAAGTTGCTGATTGGTACAAGGAGTTTTCATTTTCAAATATAAACATGTTTAGTTACTATTTAGTTTTCTTTAAAGTAATATTTTCTTTGTTTACCACGGGAAAATTAGCTTGGTATTAATTACCATGGGAAAGTTTCATTCCTGAGTATGAAGGTGAAAAATGTTTTATTCTTGTCTATTCCTTAGGAATAAGAACTTTCAACTTGAAAAACAAGGGTAATTAGGTAATTTCAACTTGCGATTATTACAATCTTAAATTATATCAAACTGACATCTTTGTTAATTGCAACATAAATTTTCTCGACCGTCTATTTGATTTAATATAAGAGTAATTTTGCTGTATATTAAAATATGCTATAAATTATAAATTTTAGTTATATGTTTATTATGCAATGTACATAGGTCAAAAGATACATTTCTTGCAATTAATTGTAGATTAAATAAGCTGTTTTTAATTTTGAACAAAACTTCTAATCTTCTTTTGTAATTAACTCTTTCTAATATCAATAACATTTTGTCTTGTTTAATGGTTAGGATATAGTATGATACGATAAAATATAATGATATAAACAAACAAAAATGAAAATAATGGTTTTTTTAATAATAATAATAATATCGTCAATTAAAAGATATAAGTAATAATAATATTAATGCTAATCATAATAGAAATGATCACTAGTGATGCATAATTTGTAAACCAAAATAGTGAGAGCAGTATTAATAGCAATGGTGACACCTATAATAAAAGTGGTGATAACTATGTAAAAAAAAACGGTGATAACAAAAATAATGATAATGTTTGTAATAGTAAAAGAAAAGTAAATTATTCTATCCCATTACTTTTTTACACAATTTCTTTCAAAGAAAAATATAATACACTATAAATTAAATTATACAACAGAATAAGGAAAATCATATTGTATTCGCGTACCAAACAATGTAGGTATCCTATCTTATTACATATCATGATCATGATTTAAAAGACTCACATGGCACACGTGCTAACTCAAAAAGTTCAATCTATTTCGTTGAATATATAAAATGTTGAGTAAAAGATCGATTACAATATTAAGACTGAAGAAAGTATTAACAGAATCGCGCATTTAATATAAAGAAAGATTGAAAGACAAATTTAATCACCGATTATGCCCCAAAACTTTAGTTAATAAATTGTAAAACACAAAGAAAGTCTGAAATTATTGCCATTTGGTTACTGATTCCAACTTGTCAACTGGGTAACCCAAATGCACAAAAAAATAGCAACTTTATGATTGCTCCTCTTGCCGACATGTCAATTGCTATGTCTCAATTTCAAGTAACGAACTAACCTTCTTTCCACAGAAACAAGAATGAGATATCATATCACAGAAAAACAAAGGGATAAAATTTACATTAAACTAAATTAAACGTAAGCAATGAATTTCAGTTCATCCATAGCACTCAACATCTTTAGCTACACAAATTCCAAACTTCCCATTCAAAAAGGGCAACAAAAAATAAAGCATAAAACTGAAAGAGAAGGAAGAAGCTGAACGGAACCTAAAATTATTTACTGAATTGACGAAATAAAAAAATTCAGAGAAGAGAAAAACACGAAACGGAAGGAGAAGATTGGGGATCAAGAAAGAGGAGCACCGGGATGAGGAGCAGGAGGAACGAAGCGAGCAGTCGCCTCTTCTTCGTCGTAGAACAAATCATCGGTTCTTCTGAAGGCGGCGTGCGCCACCACCAAGACGACTCCGATGAGGAGCGCCAGTAGGATGTTGGAGACAGCGCCGGTAAGGAGGAGGAGGGCGATGGTCAGCACCGCCATGACGACGAGCACGACGCGGTCGCTGATCATCCGGCCGAAGACGACGAGCGGCTCGTCGCGGAGAAAGTAAAGGAAGAGCCACGCCGCCAGGAGCACCACGAACACGATCAGCGATATTGGATGCCAGAGGAGACTGAGGAAGAGCACGATGAGCACCACGATGGCGTAGTTCATCTGGAAGTAGCCGACGTTCTCCCGCACGCGCCTCACGGCGTCGGAGAAACCGGCCGGAAGGGCGAAGGACCGGAAGTTGAACATGATCTTCCATGGACGGCGCGTGGCGAGACCCTCCTTGACCCGCTGCTTGGCGCGTGAGATGAACTCGAGATTGGTGGAAGGTGAAGAGGAAGTTGGGATTGTGCCGTAGTTAGTCATCGTTGCCGAAACACTTCTTTCTTCCTTTCTTTCTTTCTTTCCTTCCTTCCTTGGTTTGTCACGAACAAAGATAAACAGTCTTACAAAACAATCATTAATAAAGACGCCAATAAAATATTTTTTATTTTTTATTATTATTACTATTATTCTTATAAATTAATGCATTATTTTAATTATAACGTGCCTGAGGGTTTGTCTTCCTTACTGGGGCACCTTCTCTCACACATGCAATTCAAAATTATACAAATTTCTTTCTTAGTTTCACTTTTCAATTGGATTTTTATTTCATTTTCAAATTTAATTATAGATATAAATCTAAAGTCAAATAATGACAATAATAAATAAGCTGAGTAATATAAATAAAGCCTATATTTTCTGCATTAGATTTCATGCACAAATTCTCTAAGAAACTCAAATTCTATTTAACTATTTATCACGGGAGGAATAGAAAGAAAAAACTTATATATTTTTTTTCTTACTTTGGTGTAAAACTATCACACTCACAATTAATTAAATGTTAAGTCTGATTTTAAGATAGTGATTATAAAACAACTATATTCTCACTATATGTTCGCACACAATAAATATTGAGTGTGTATATTTAAAAAACATAATTTAAATAAGTGATTAAAGAATTAATAATTAAATTTAATGACCCATTTTAAAATCACATGGTTTTAGTTTGGGATGAAGGACTAAAACTCTAATTTTTTTTTTTTAAATATAAAGATTAAAAGTAAGTCACATTTTCAGAATTGAACTAAAAAAAAGTATAAATATTTTCAAAGATAAAAGTTCGTTTAAGCCTAAATATATACTTTGTTTAAGTCTTGTAGTGACGTGTAAACAGGTGTTTGGGTCAAGTGAATATAAGTATTTGTGGTCTGATGTAAACAAGTGTTTGATCGACTGAATATAAGTATATAAAAAGTTTTATTATATTAATGTGTTTGAAAATATATATTTAATTTTGATACACTATTAATATATGTTTTTTTTTCTTTTTTTATCCATAAAAAAGTTAATAAGTTTGATTTCTCTAGTACTTTTTCTCATTATTTTCCCAAGTTTTTCACTCTAATTACCACATCTATTAATATCATATTTTACTCTGTAGTTGTTTTGTCTTACTAAGTATCTTTGTGATCTAAAAGTCTTTCATTTTCTTTTATATTTAAACTCAATATTGATTTGTTCGGTAGAGAAAATGTTTTTTTTTTCTTTTAACTAGTTTATCTATTAATTAAAGTTTGATTTTATTTGGCTATTTTTAGATATTTTTAGATATTGTGTACTCTTCATCATAGGAAGTTGATGACATTTTTATGAATGATTTTTCAAATAAGACAATATTATGTATTATTATAAATTTTGACATATTAGTTATATTCACACATTTTGTAAATTATTTTATTATGTGAAATTGTTATTTTAAGATTATTAGTTTGATGGAATATTTATGCATTTAACATGGAAAGATGATGTTTATTTTAGATAGAGTTAAGTTAAATGAGTAAATTTAGTTTTTGTTAAAGTGAAATATGTATTAAGTTAAATTATGTCATAACTTGAGTGTTCAAATATAATTAAATGTTATGTTATGTTTGGAAAGACCTTTTAAAAAGTTAAAAGAATAGGAACATGATATATAGTCATAAATGTGGATGTATTTAAGTATTATGAAAAATGTTGAAACTCTTTTTTATGATTTTAAAAGTGCTTTATATGTTACATGATATTTTAATTCTAATTTATTTTCATTCAAGCGAGACTTTCTCATTTAAATAAAAATGAAATTTAAAGAAAAGAGCCAAAATGAATAAAATGTTACACTATCGGTTCTACCCAATAATCGATATAATATCTTATTTTTCTATTATAATAACATATAAATATGTTTTATATCTATATTTTATATTTTTAAAAAGATTATTATATCCATTAAACACAAGAATTGATATAATATTTTCTTTGATATTTATGAACATGCCATATATGTTTAGTGTTAATTTTTAGTGCTAATTTCAATACCGATTTTAAAAATATAGACAATGAGTCCTAAAGTCATCAAAATTGTAAGAATCGAGTTTCTTTCGTTAGATGGGCAGAAAGAAACGGAGTTAAATCTCATATGATGTGGTCAAAGAATCTTCACTTTTTCTTCTCTCTCCTCTACTTTTTCCTGAAATGTCCTAGTTTTTTTCTCTCTTTCTATATCTTTATTAAATATTTTTTTTCTCTCTCTTTCGTCCTCAACCTCTACCTCCATAATAACCACTTCTACGGTGAGTTCCCTCCAAGTCTCACTCGCCTCGCTCATCTCACTCGCTTGGATCTCTCCTCCAACAACTTCACCGGTCAAATCCCTTTCTTCGTCAACAACTTAACCCACCTCACCGGCTTCTTCTTGGAACACAACGACCCGCAGGAAACATAGATCTTTGTGGCCCGCCGTTGAAGGCTTGCAACCCCTTCTTCTCGGCTCCAGCGCCGTCTCCCTCCTCCAATTCGACCCCGGCCATGACGCGTAAGAAGTCCAAGAATCTCTCCACGGGCGCCATTGTCGCAATCGTTGTCGGGTCTGTTCTCGTCGCGGTGTTGCTGCTGTTGCTGCTATGCCTCTGGCGCCGACGACGGCAGCTAGCGAAACTGCCAAAGCCTGTTACGGCGGCACGTTTCGTGCCGATGGAGGCGGGGACGTCGTCGTCGAAGGAGGATATCATCGAGGGTTTTGCGGAGGTTGAGAGGAACAAACTGGTGTTCTTTGTTTTATTTGAAGATTTCACTTTCAGAGTTTTATTTGAATTCTTCTCTTTGGGGGATTTTGTTTTTAATAAAAAAAAAAGGCGATGTCTAATTTTACACTATAAAATTCTTTTCAATTGAAGCCTCAGATTCGGCCGGAACCTGAATCAAGCTTGCCAACTGTAATGAATGGATCTTGTAGACCTTACAGTATTGCAGACACATCACCAAGATTGATCTCAAATCTCTTTTAATTGTTGAAACTTCTGAAGACCTCAAGGAATATAAAGATTGAGCATTGCACCCAGGCCATTGATCCTAAAAATGACCATTATGCTTCATCTTTTATTGGAAATTGTGAATCTCTTGTTTATAGGACGCTTTGTCTCAACCGCAGCCCTATCCAAATGCTGAGAAGTCTATCTCAATTAAACCTGAATGTTGATGATAAAACACCTGAACTTGTCAAATATGAAGAACCTGCTAATTTAGCTAGCCCTGAAAATATAAAAACTGAGAAAGTGTGTGTTGGGTGATTAACTTATTTGTTGGCAGTGGCATGGGGATGCTTTCTAAGTTGTAAGTTGATAATGGAAGTAGGTTTTGCAGGAAAAGTATTTAATAAAGATATAGAAAAGAGAAAAAAAAGCTGAGACATTGCAGGAAAATTAAAGGATAGAGAAAAAAAATGTAGATTCCTTTGCCACATATGTTGGGAGTTAACTCTGTTTCCTTCCATTGAACGGAAGAGACTCAATTCATGCAATTTTGAAAACTTTAGAATCTAATGTCTACACTTTTAAAAAGCATTTAAATAGGAACTAAGTAAGTATTTAAGTCTTTAATTTATTATATTATTTTTTCTATAATCAACATAATATTTTGTGGTTATATTCTTATTCTGCACTAATCATTAGGTATGTTATTTTTATTGAATTACTTTTAGCTTTAAAAACTTGATTGATTATTGGTGCATGACATTTTTGTGTATGAATTTTATTGAAGTAACGGTATTACAATTGTTGTTGAGTAACAATTTTCTAATTAAATTCTGAAGTTATATATATATATATGGGTTAAAGATAAAAATGTACTGGTTGGTAAAAATATTCTAATATTGGTTAAAGATATTTAAATAATTTTTAATTTATTTTTTATTTTAAATTAAAAATAAAAATTATTAAAATACTTTTGTGTTTAAAATATGTTTTTTTATGAATATGATATTTTTTAAACTAATATTTAGTATACTTTAAAATGTTACGTAAATTAACCAAATGTATATTTATGCATAAATTAAGTTATCCTTGTAAATATTTGGATTGTGATAGAATTGTGATATAGATGTTAACAAATATAATTACGACATGAAATAGTTGGACATGCATTATATATTTATATTTATATTGCTATTGCTATCTAATGAGACGTGTCTATACCTCTAGTTATTTGACTTTTATGATAAAAGAAATACTTTTTTCCACTCGACCTAATCCTATTCCGTGAATATTTAACTTACAATATATTTATGTTAATTTTTTATGTAGTAGAAGGGAAACAATGCTACCCATAAATTAAATATATTTCGATAGAGAGATATTAGGCAGAGGAATGATTGGTCAGTGTTGTTATTACACACTTTAATTTATATAATAATAAATACAGCTTCTATTTTAAGTCTAACAATTCACTAATTAAACAATTTCTTTTTTTAAACACTTGACAAAACAACTAACATTCATCTATTTCTACCATCTTTATCATTTTCCGATATTTCCTCTTTATTTCATTATTAATTCAAACAATATATTAAAATTTCTTACTTTACGAATGAACTGGGAATGAGCTTTACATATAATTTAATGTGTAACTTAAAGCATTGGACACCAAAAGAAGGGACATATGGCTTGTATGGATGAGAGACCAGACCACATTACATTGAGCCGAACCAGCGTTGTAGGGACGGCAAAGAACCAATCATCAAGCGCCACGTGTTCAAACGGTCCCCACGAGAAGAAGATTCCCAAACATAACTTTCCTTTTTCTTCCAGAAAAGGAAGAGAGTTCGTCAAACACAACCTTTTTTCTTCCTTTTTCTTTTCCTTCAATGATCAATTCTTCATAATTCATCAATGAATATGATCTATCATCTAACCTTTTTCCCTCCTTTGCTTTGCTGCCCAGATACCAACTCATAAAGCTTTTACCAGCTTCTTTGGTTCAAATTATTTATAAACTTAATTAGTTTGAAAAGGCTAAAATACAGTACAATTTAAAAAACTAAAATAATTGTATTAATCTCACATCATTAGATTAAAATAATTTGCTGTAAATAAACACGTATATCAATTTTATAAAATTGAATTAGACTTAAATTTATATTTTAACAATTAAGATATATATTTTAAATATGAAATTAAAAATCATATAACATTCTACTTTATATTTTAAATATGAAATTAAAAGTTAATAAATAATTTAATAATAATATGATAGCAAGTAAAATAATAAACTCAATTATTTTGTGTGAGTCGGATTACAATCAAAACAATATTATGACGGTTCATTTATCATACTAAAATATTAAATTAACAATAAATACAATCATATAACTCTCTACTTTATATTGTATTTATAAGTTTTGAGATGAACTTATAATTAATAAAAAGCTTAATTATGATCTAATACTCGATAAATACACTTTATCTGTAAACTTAATTATTAGTGATAAATGTTTAAATATTATGATCGTTTGATCATCTTTGAAGTCTAATCGAGTAATGGATAGGTTCAAACTCTAGTCCATTTCTGTCGTAAACTATTTGATTAATACTTAACCAAATACATCAATCAACAACAAATCTCAATATATTAAAATTTAATTATTATTTTAATACAATAATCACTAATAGAGTGATCATCCCTGCTAGTTCGACATATGTATTTAATGATATAATCAAGATATTCACTCCCTCAAAATCAATTCAGAATGCCGGCCATTTAGGCATAAATATAAAAAGTTTGAAATAAAATTCCTATCCATAATATTATATATATCTTTTTCATATACGATGAACGTGTAAATGGAGTGAATACATTATCTAATAAAATATTGACATAGTGGTTGAGGACAGAAAAAACTGCAGAATCGAGATGAATAGAGTATGATATATAGTATAATTTGGCAATTGGATCTTTGCATTATCGGTAACAACTAAAGACAGATGCCAAAATAGCTTCAAAATTTTGTTGTTGTATTTTATATACATATATTCTTTTCAAGAAATCATAAGCTATGTTTCTTGCACTCTTCTTCCACATAATCATTCATGGCCATTTAGAAGAGTTGGCACAAGTTCTTATGCTTGTGTGGCCATGGAAGCTTGCTTTATTTGTGAAACTAACTCCATAACGAAGCACATGATGAATATATGGTAGCACGATGAAGAAGAACCCTAACATAACTTTTCAGACTTGCCTCTTCAATGCTTAAAGAAACAGACTTTATGTTATTCAAACTTCAAGGTTTTTTCTTCTTTTTTTTTTTTCTGTATATTCATATAGCTATGTGCCTCTATCTATAGCTGGCTAACATTTTTAAGAAATAATCAATTTTTTTCTTTTTTTGTACAAGTAATATATATATTTTTTTTTAAGTTTATCGATCTTTCAAACTTTCACGTATGAAAAATCTTTTATTAAATGATTAAATTGGTTTTTGGATATTTATGTTTTAGTGTAAAAAAGTCGCAATATAAAATATGCAATAATCATACATATTACACGTAATATAAAATAAATAGGTGGCAAGAATTTGAATTATAAACAGCATAAAAAATTACAAAGAACTAAAGGACAAAAATTGTGTACATCTTTTATAATTAAAATGTTGAAACATGTGATTAACTATTCAATGACAAAGAAACAACGATGATGATTAATAGATAGATACTTCAACTTTGATGAGAATAAAACAATAACCACTTTTAATAGATTTCTTAGTAAATAACATCTGCATTTTGGTTTATGTGTACGTGTCAAAGAAGAACATAATATTTAAAATAAAATTAATATATAGGACGGGATCTTTTATAATAAAATTAGATTGTATGAAATTAAAGCAATGGATGACTGACTAGTACATAACGTTCATTGTTGAATCATTTAATAGTCAATTTTAAAAATGATTGATTTTTATAAATAAATACAATTATTAAACGTCGTTTAAAATTATAATTCGACGTAAAAGGATATAAAACGTCGAATGTACCAGCGTTAGACGTCAAAATTAGTGAATTCAATAGACGTCAAAATTAGTTAATTTACTACTTTATGTATGATTTTTGTTTGTTTTGACCGATTATTTTCGTGTTATTTGTTGAACTTGTTTCTTGTTATTTTTTGTTGAACTTGTTTGTTGTTATTGTCTGGGTGAATTTGTTTGTTGTTGTTTGATTGAATTTGTTTGTTGTTTGATTGAACTTGTTTGTCATTGTTGTTTGTTGTTGATACTATATTACACGTTCATAGTTTATGCTTTACAAAATATCAATAACTAAAATTTGTTATTTTTATGTTTTTCAGATCTCGTAGAGTTGTAAATAAGGATGACAGTTAATTTAAAAAAATAAAAAAAATTGATTGAAAAGTCCAAAATATTCAACGTTTGTTTTTGTACTAAAATATTCAACGTTTGTTTTTGTACTAGTGGCTATATAATAAAACATCTATAAAAGAATAACAAAATTACTAGTCTTGCAAAATAAAAAATATTTTTTTTTCTTGATGAGATTAGAATCTCATCCCATTAATTCCCTAAAGAAATAAATCTTAATTACCATTATATTATATTATTTAATAATAATTTTTTGAAATTACTAATGTTAAAGAAAGAACTTTAATTTCTTTAGTTCTCCTGGGAGTATTTTGTCCCTTTATATAAATTGCAAGAATTGTTTAATGACTATACAGTTTTATATAATAAATAGTGTTTTTTCAAAACAATAATATTGGAAATACTTAAACTTAGACTACGATGAATAATATTCGTACAAGTTATCATGTACATACAAGTTGGTCTAATTAAGTGGTATCCATGAATGTCCAAAAAACCGACGATGGAATGTGTTTAAGATTTATATATAATTTAGTTATCTTGATGATAATATTAAAAATCCCATTACGTAGTAAATTAGGATTATATAAATTTTGATGATTTGATATAGCTTGCTTTCTCTCATTTAGCCAAAAAAAAATTTAAAAAAGTTTGAGCAATTGATCTCATTTTGTCATTTCATGTTCATGTTAATTTAAACCTTTTTATGAATTATATAGATATTTTGGTATAAGAAAATTATAAAACATACTTTTAATATCTGAGAAAAAAAAGAAATTGATATAAAAAAAAACTCTTAAGGTAAGGCTCTTCAAGTGATTATATAAAAGTTTTTTGAGTTGTGCAGTCTATAAAATTGTATATGATAACAAAGGATAATGATATAGAGTTTTTGACAACATTTTTTTATTGAATTTAGAATATGTCATCACAATAATAAAAAATTAATAAACAAATAAAAAAATAACAAGACTACTGTATTAAAATCTATGTCAAAGATTTTACGGATGACAAAAGAATGTTTATTGTTTAACATGCGAAGTTGGATGAGAATGTTTGAAGCATTCCTCGTATGTGTAAGGAGAATATACGAAATACTGGACCAGTCTTAAGTGGTCTGAGTCTGGCGGCCGAAAATCTGTGATTTGAGTTTAAGAAACTTGAGCTTGAAGCAAAAACTTGTGTTTTTGGATAGAACAGACGTGACGGTTGGCTGTGACTATACGTTTAATTATGCATAATTCCACAAGTTTTCTCTAACTTGCAGCCCTTTAACAGTTCAATTGCATTCGAAGGTTCCCTTTGCTTCTTCCTCTGCAACACCAACCTCACAACCTCTATATATATGCATATATGAAATATGTCTTTGATAACAGTTTTAACTTTATCTTCATTCCCTCAAAAGTCAAAACCCCAGTTACTCATTTTCTATCATTAGTTCATATTGGTGCTTAAATCAATGGAGGAAATGTCTAAGTTCCTCATCCATGGAACAATTGAAGCTACCATCTTCAATGCCACACCTTACTCACCTTTTTTCCCCTTCAATGTAAGCTCTGCATAACTTTAATATTAATATGTTAATGTTAGCTGTCATGGGAATTCTGCACTGGTCTATAAACTCATAGCATGTGTTGATTTTCCGTTTTTTTTTTTCAGTGTGTACATAGAAAAGGAAAGCCTGCATATGTATCCATTAGGATAGGCAAACAGAAGGTGGCGAAAACGACACAAGAACGTGAACGTGTGTGGAACCAAACCTTTCAGATTCTGTGTGCTCATCCAGAAGATTCAACTATCACCATTACACTGAAGACATCATGCTTCGTTTTGGGAAAATTCCACATGCAGGCCAAGCGGTTGAAGGAAGAGAGTTTGATCAATGGATTGTTCCCTCTTCTCATGGAAAATGGAAAACCAAATCCACAACTGAAGTTAAGATTTATGTTGTGGTTCAAGCCAGCAGAAATGGAACCAAGTTGGAGAAAGATACTAAGCAATGGGGAGTTTCAAGGGCTTAGGGATGCTACTTTCCCACAAAGGTCCAACTGCGAGGTTAAACTCTATCATGATGCTCACCATTCATCTACCTTCCACCCTCCTTTTGACCTTTGTGGCGCTCCATTAAAGCTATGGGAAGATGTCTATAAAGCCATTGAGGGTGCAAAATATTTGATTTATATTGCAGGCTGGTCTTTCAATCCCAAGATGGTTCTGGTAAACATGATCTCATTTCAATTTCTTATTGTTCTGGTAAATGTATCTAGCTAATGGAGTATAAATTTAGTTTTGAGTAGCTATAGTGTGGTTCTTGTGCAGGTTAGAGATCCTCAAACAGAAATCCCTCATGCTAGGGAGATAAATCTGGGTGAGCTATTGAAGAAGAAGGCAGAGGAAGGAGTGGCTGTGAGGGTTATGATTTGGGATGACGAAACATCTTTGCCTTTGATTAAGAACAAAGGTGTGATGAACACTCATGACGAGGAAGCTTTTGCCTACTTCAAACACACTAAAGTAATATGCAGAAAGTGTCCCAGGTTACACCACAAGTTCCCCACACTCTTTGCTCACCATCAGAAGACCATAACTATGGACACCAGAACACCCTACTCTGTTCATGCCAGAGAAATTATGAGCTTTTTGGGTGGTTTAGATTTGTGTGGTGGCCGCTATGACACAGAAAAACACTCATTGTTTCAGACACTTGCTGAGGAATCCGATTACCATGACTTCTACCAGACAAACATTGCAAAAGCTAGCCTCAATAAAGGAGGACCAAGAGAGCCTTGGCATGATGCTCATGCTTGTGTTATTGGTGAGGCTGCATGGGATGTGTTAACCAATTTTGAGCAAAGATGGACAAAGCAGTGCGATCCTTCTCTTCTAGTTCCTGCCAACACTCTACAAAATCTCATTCCCACATACTCGAGCACTCCAACAGAAAGGAATTGGAAAGTCCAAGTATACAGGTCAATTGACCATGTATCTGCTAGCCAGTTGTTTAGAAGGCTAACTGTGGAGAGAAGCATCCATGAAGCTTATGTTGAAGCTATTAGGCGTGCTGATAGGTTTGTATTCATTGAAAACCAGTATTTTGTTGGAGGGTGTCACTTGTGGCAAGAAGATAGGCACAGTGGATGCAGCAATCTGATTCCTGTTGAGATTGCACTGAAGGTGGTTAGTAAGATCAAAGCAAGAGAGAGGTTTGCAGTGTACATAGTCATACCAATGTGGCCAGAAGGAGTGCCTGAAAGTGAACCAGTTCAAGATATACTTCACTGGACCAGAGAAACAATGACAATGATGTATTGGTTGATTGGAGAAGCAATAACAGAAAGTGGGGAGCCAGGGCATCCAAGAGACTACTTGAATTTCTTCTGCCTTGCAAACAGGGAAAAGAAGGAAAAGGAGGAGTTTCTTCCTCCACTTTCTCCCCATCCTGCAACACAATACTGGAATGCACAGAAGAACAGAAGGTTCCCGATTTATGTTCATTCAAAGGTGATGATAGGTATGATTGTAGCACTCTCCAATCAGCTTTTTTCCCACTACTTTGCCAGAAAAACAACTGTTATAATCATTTTATTTCAGTAATAACCAATAGAACAGTGCAGTGCAAGTGAATTTGTTCAAATAACTTATACTTTAATCAGAAAAATTGAATTGCACTACGTAGAATTGTGGCACAGACTGTGGTGTGGGTTATCTAACATTTTCTTTTGTTGCTTCTGGCACCAGTGGACGACATTTACATATTAATAGGATCAGCCAATGTGAACCAACGATCCATGGATGGACAAAGGGACACTGAGATTGCCATTGGGGCATACCAGTTTCAAGATGGAGTTGATCACCACGTAAACCGTGGTGATATTCATGCATACAGAATGTCACTGTGGTATGAGCACACGGGAAGTGCTGAGGAACTGTTCTTAGAGCCAGAAAGTTTGGCATGTGTGCAGAGAATGAGGTCAATAGGGGATCATATGTGGGAAATGTACAGCAGTGAAGAAATTGTAGACATGGAAGGTGTGCACCTTGTAAGGTACCCTGTGAAAATAACTCAAGAAGGGTATGTGGAGGACCCAGATGATGGCGGTGATCATTTTCCTGATACAAAATCTCCTGTGAGGGGGCAGAGATCAAAATTCTTAAACCCTGTCTTCACCACTTAAGTTAACCATACAACTGTCACACGGACACAGACTAGAGAGACCATTCTTTTGCTTATCTTTTTCACACTGAAATAAGTGTTCCTATTTATACATAGGAAGCTGAAAGCTGTTGACAATAAAAGTTGTAAGGAATGTTTAACTTCGCTATGTATCTAAATATTTTATGCACAGTTAACACTAAAATGTGTTGCACGAGACAGGGAATATAATAACCTTGTTCCAATAGCTGTCAGCATAAATGGACATTGGACTATATTTTCTATTTCGTGATTTCCAAATTTGTATGTAAGTCATCTTGAGACTTTTCTGCTGTAAGTATTAATAGAAGCAAGCAACAAACAATTACATCAACTCTGGAGTTTAGTTTTCATAACAATATTGACAAATCACTGGCATTTCTCAGTCGGCAAAACTAATTCATGTAAATAAGTGATTAGAGAAGAAGAAAGTGGAAGCTTTATACATGTCAAAAGAAGAAAGTGTGTCACCATAATTTAAGTTGTCTGTGAAAATGCTCACCCTTTAACCATTTTACTAATCAATAATTAGGACATCCTGCTTTACTTTGTAATGTGTAACCATTTTGGAGAAGTAGAATTTTTATTTCCAGATTGCTACCTGTCTAATGATATTAATCTACTTGCTGAATGAAGAAAATTAATTAAGCATCAGCAGTTGGTAAGAAGAGAAGGATGTTGTCCAAAATGTGGTCTGGCAAATGTGTTATCATATCAGCATCACTGTCACTGTCATTAGTATCTGTTTCCTTTTCTTCTCTCATATTTTCCGAAGGTTTTGATTAGGACCACTGTTTGGTAGCAATTAAGAAAATTAATTATCTCAAACTCAGAAAGTGATTAATAAAGAATTAGACTTTAAATCTAATTCAATTTTATAAATTAAGTATATAAGATAAGATTTATACTTATTTATATATTATAAATTAGTTTTACAACATGATGAAAGTGATAAATGGAAAAAGAGAAAGATGAAACAATAGAAAAAGGTAACATAGACTAGTTCCTCCGTTAATGATGATTATTTAACTTGTATAATAACTTTGCTATGCCATTTCAACACAGCAGTTTAGGATCTGCGTTGATTCAGGATTCTTTGTGAAACTGAAAACGGGTTCCTGCATTCAAGGGATAATTCTGTTGAATGAAGAAGCTGAAGTCAATTTCATGGTGTAGTGTTGTACTGTTTATCTAATTTAATAGTTTCTATTAGGTGATAACTTTTTTCATACCATTAACCCTAATGTTTATTTAAATAAGTTGTTTTTTTACTCCAAAAAGTTGTTGGTTTATCGCAATTATAATAATACGAACAAAATTAGTTTATAATAGACTGAATATGAAAAATTCATGTAAGAATAAAGAAAAAGTTAATTTTGTCTATTTAATCTTTTAACGAGATTTTGTATTTTGATCTGTTCTTTTTTTATTATAAAGCTAAATATGTTGAAAATATAATTTAATTAAACAGTAAACCAATCATATGAAATTGTATATGTTTGTTACTTATTAATTATTTTAAAATATATCATATTCCATTTCGAAAAAATAAGTTGTTTTTCAGTTCTTGATATCAAACCAAAACAATTAGATCCAAACAAAAAATAAATAAAGTAGTCAGTTTTAATTGATTAACCGTTTTATAAATCAATTTTCAATTATAATTGGATTCAATTTTAAGAACACATATATTGTTACATAGGATTTTTGCATGGCATTTGCTGATAAAAAATGGTATCAAATTTCAGTATTAGTGGTTTCAAATCTTATCATTCTTAATTATCTACCATGTTGCCAATTTACTTAAAACATGAAGTCTCCACACAGTAATAATTGAAAAGAGAGATTTTTCCTCATCATTGATGTATTATATTCATTTCAAAATTTCATGAGCTACACTATGAATCAAAGGGTCGTGTAAGTTAGATCTTGCACCAAAAATAATAAAATAAATGTTAAAAACATATTTTTCTAACACGTTTCTTTTATAAATATACTATCTATTAACATTTACTATATTGACAAATCATACTAATAGCTGAAATTTATCAAAAATTATAATTTTTTTTAAAACTTTCAAATATTTAATGATGTACCTTTTTCTAATGTACAATTTACAACATCTTTTAACTTATATAGAATATATGTTAGAAATAATTTGTTAAAGTGGGTTGCTAATAATTTTAAAGGCGAAAAGCAATAATATCCTTGAAACATAACTATATCAAAAGATCAAAATCTTACTTTAACATTATTTTAAAGTTAAAATCTTACTATTTAAGAAGATTCTAACTAGATCTCACTGTTAGATATCTATGAAGGATTTTTTTTATCAAGGTATTTTTTTTTATTGAGGTTTTTTGTAAACAATGTAGTGAGACTGAATTTTTAACAGTTAGAATTAAAATAAAAATCTCCCCATAACTCATTTATTTAGGATCTGACTTCAAGCTTTTTTCTTAGAAGTGACTGTAAGTCGCTTTATAAAAACTTTAGTTCATTAAGTGATTCATTTTTAGTTGAATATGTATTAAATTCATATTTTTAACATCGTAAGATATATAATATAACGAACTGTATAAAATTTTTAGAAAATGATGTAAACATATAATCAACATAAAAGATTACCTTATTTGTGTTTTATAAGATAAAAATTATAATAGATGTTAATTTAGACTTGAATAGTATATCTAAGCACTTTAATTTGATATAGTTTTTTGAAAATATCTTAGGTATCAACTACTGAGGTTTATCGAAGATCTATCATTATATTTGTACACCTGGCACTTCTAAAAATGCTATAATAAGAAATATTTTTCTTATTTCTTTTCAAAATCATGTTCATTCGAAATCGAATGTTTCAAAATCGTTTTTTTAAAAAAAAAAATAAATATTACGAGAAACGAGTGAATAAAACGTAACAAACAAAGCCTGAAATAAATAAACAATTACAGATACGTTTATTCCAAGTATGATGCTGTCTCGATTACCCAATTTCATTTTATCGTAAACAACTTAAATGCTAAATGACATGTTGATCCTTCAAAATATCAAAACCATATCTGATTTTAAAAAAAAGTTATTAGAACCCTGTTCATTAAGTTCTCCATTTAAATATGCAGTAGAATATGAGCGAAATATGGTTTGTGCAAAAAAAAAACTGCTCCAATTAAGATTCGCTATTGCAAATCGGAGACGGTCCAATGTTGGTGCATCTGTGCATGTAAAATTCAACGAGAATACCAAATATTCTTCAGCTGAAAAGGGGTGAGAAAACAATATATGAAATTAATGAATTAGTTGCACAAATACACAATAATAGAAAGAAAGCAATTTAGCCACCACTTTTATAAACCTTAAAATAATAAAACCCTAATAAGTAACGGCTACCTAGTTCAATGACAACCAAACCGCAATCGCACGATCACAAGCAAGTGCATTACAATCAACCATAAATAGCCTCTCAACCTCTGTTGACTAGCTTTGATCAGAAGATGAGAACCTAAGGCTTTGATCAATGATGATCCCGGGTCGTCCGCAATGTGTAGTAGGTTCGCATTGAAACTATTCTACACATCGCAACATGAATGTCTTTTAATGCAAAATCATGAGAACATAAAAAAAAAGTGTGTAAAAGAGGCATCCCTAAAACATAGTAAGCATCGTCTTAAGCATGGACTCATGATCCATCTAGCAAACTAACATTTGTAAATTTGACCGAAACCATCCATGCTTACCACCAATGCTTTCATTTCCAATCTCATAATACGATGATCCAACCCAACAAAGTCGTGTTAGTACCATTATCTCAATCCATCACGACCAGGAAAAATACACCCATCCACCAGTGATAAATGGTTCTTTGTTCCAGATAAAACTTCAACAGATTTCGCATTTTGAAATAACAAAGAACCTAATGGTGTTCTTCGAAACAAATATGCATGGGGCTGTCTCAACTTCTCCGTCCCAAACAAGATTCCCAGCTTTTCATCTGCAACCACATAAATAAAAGATTAGGATGAAATAAATGACAAGAAACTTAAATATGCATACAAAGTTCAGTAGCAGTAGGTGAAAATATACGAGAAGTATAACAAAACACAAGTGAAAGAACCCAGCTATGTTATATAGAAATAGCAGTATCAGAACAACAAAAAGTAATCATTATGTATGATAATCGAACAAATCTCAAGAGAATTTAGTCACAAGACTGCTAGCATCCTTTGCTCTGAGAAAATGTAACAGAAACCTCCAAAGATTCCCGAGGCCAATTACTGAAGCACTACCTATAATGAAATGAATGCAGCTATTTATTTATCTAGGTGGAAGTTGATTAATCCTATCTACTTATCTCACTAAGGAAGCTGACAGTTCATCTTGTCTCCTTCAGTCAAGCTTATTCCAGAGACTGCAAATTCCAAATCGTAATATCGTGTTCAAGTCAGCAATAATAACTAAAATATAACCTAAAATAAACTAGTTGAACCTTATTGCCCTTTAACTAAGTAGTCTTGAAAATTCCAAATTCTGCTACATACATATGTGAATCTCTAACAGAGAAAAGTAGCAATGGCAACCAGTATGCCCAACCAGCCACTGGAAATAAATGCAATCTATAAGCTGCAAACTCTGAACTTTAGCAATAATGTGCCCCAACTTAACTGGGTGGTCTGGATATCCAAAAGGAGTTAACAATATTGAATGTTCCTTTTTGCTTGTATTAGCAGTCTAAGAAAAATCAAGATCTATAGGAGCATTACATATAGAAAATTTTCCACCGTGCAACTTCAGACTGCTCCAGGCATGCAGCTAAGTTCTTAACACTTTAAATAGGATACATTGGCAGCTAGCATTGCATTAAATCATTACACTAATATAGAATTAAGTTTTAAATTCTTGATCATTAATATTCAAACTTCTGGCTAGATGGCATCACTACAAACAAAATCTGAAATGATCTGACCCTACTATGCTCTAATTCAGGTGTGCAACAATTAAGTTTCATATTAAGCAGCATACTAAAGCTTACATGATTGTAAGCAGCAGGGTAACAAATAGCATGTTCTAGATTTGTTACATCATTTAGACCGATAAAGAGAAGCAGAATACTTGCCTATGAGCTTTCTGATCAACAGCTGGCCTTCACACATACTGCAGGCTCGAAGCCTTTTCTTCTGATATTCCATGGTGAATACGAGAAGCTTTCATATTGTGGGGGACCTTGACCAAAGAGATTTCAGCACCTCAACTTGGTATAAAGAACAAGAAACTTTGTGATGGTATGAGATAGCAATTTCTTTCTCTTTCAAAATTTCAATATTTAAGATCGGATAAATTGGATACCATCCTTCTTAAATCCTAAACCTAGACAAATTTGTAAACTAACTATTAGCATCTCTCTTACCTTCATCAACCAATTTCTTGTCCACTTCAAATAAATAGTTTGCAAGAACAATACAAACACTATAGCACTACTCTCTTGCTGAGCAAATGTGACACCACCATGAACTCAGATTCTCATGTACAATAATACCTTGTAATCGATATCAACTTCCATATAGTATTTGCAACTTAAAACACCCAGGGTCTAACTGAACAATTCACAACAAAAGTCATATCCTACCAATAAGTCTCAGACATTCCCAATTCTGGATAAAGGAGAAGGGTTGTGGTAAACCCTCGACAGTCAAGGTAAAACTTGTCAAATTCCAAAAGGTCTAAGCGAACAATTCAGGTTTTCTAAAGACTAAACAGAATTACAACATATTTCTATATATGTATCTCCATCCACATCTGTTGTATTAGTAGTTTTCCTCAAATCAACAAACATAACCGAATGCCAAATTATCTGAAGAGGAAAACACATGTTCCTGCAATACTGTTACAGCCTTACAATGCAAATGTCTCATCATTCATCATTAATACCATCTATGACAAAACCAACACATTTCACCAGTTCCCCTCCATGCCAGCAAAAAGTAGTAGTTATGATCAGAAACTTGGCAAAGAAAGAAAATCAGGAATTAAAAATGCTTCAATACTCCGAAACATAATATTATGTGCAGGTGCATAAATCGCCTCCAAATGTGAGCACAACCCCCTTCAACACAAGCAACTTTTCCAGGAAAAGAAACAAAATAAAGTTCACCGAGCTTGCAACTTCATCTCCAAGAAAAAGGCATCCTATATACACCTCAGTTATTTGCAACACAAGCAATTCCCAGATGTATATCCCAATAATATGAGGATACCAAATTACCAGTTGCTAGCAGTACACTTTTTACAGCTAAATGTAATCCACCTTGCCACCACCATCTCCGGCACCTCAGGAAGGTTCATCCAATCTTACAAATAGTTACAAACTTTTAGATCTATCGCTTAATCCTAACAAAAGCGTACTATAATCACAGAATAAGAGCAAGTTCTCATCTTTTGAACTTGAGTAAACCAAAAAGTATAGCCTAACATAATTTATTCTCCAATTTCCTCTGCATTCAATCAGTGTCCTCTGCCAAAGTAACAGGACTAATTCCAAAATCACAAATCCATAATCCTTGACATGAGATGCACACAGCGACAGCATTCATTCAAAACATTGCCCAGATTTCAACAAGGAGCACAAGGTAAACAATTGAAAGCAGAAATAAAATAATGAAAGAGTCTTCTAATAATTCTAGCTTGACAAACCCCTCATTTTTAACTTCAGCCCACATTATCCATCACAAGAGATATAGAAAATCTCAACCTTACACTGCTTCATTCCAGCTCATGGTCAACACAAAAATATATTTTTACCCAGAATAAGAAATGAGAAATACTATTAACAATAGCAACCAAAAACATAATTGAAACAAGAAATATGTATCAATGGAAAATAGATAAAGGGAAGAAATCCGTCATATTGAATTTTAAACATAGAGATACTGCAGTAATGTTTTTTTCTAAGAAAAAGAAAACCAACACTAAAACCTACACATGCCAGTTTAGGATTAAATATATCCAGAGTTCCAGATAAAATGACCATTGGTGTTGCATGCATACACAGTAGGACATCAAACTCAATCTCCGCCATCCAGCTAACAGAAAAGGCAAATCGATGGCAAGCCTTTCTTCATCATCAACAGTAATTACTTGAATTTCAACGTCGATTCATGCGAGGCTTCTCATGTCCCTTTCTTGTAGCAGCACTCGCCCCATACAGAGGACCTTTCTCTGCAGAACCCTAGACATCATCACATGAAAAGTGAACACCATACCCATCTGCAAATTAAAGAGTGCTTAATCTAAAATCATTAAGGAAAGCACATACCAAGTGAACGCCATATCCATCTGCATACGGAGCTGGAAAACCCTCTGGGCTACCAAATTTTGTTCCATATTGCCCACCTTCAGAAATGAAGCAAACATGAAAAATAATATGAAAAAAAGAACGACGATAATATATGTGCAAACTGGAACTATGTGATTCAGGCTAGCTTTTAAATGATTAATGAAATCAGCTTTCAGCCATGATGCATAGACACTTCAAGATTGGTGGTCTATCACATTTATCAATCCTAGATAGCAACATGCAGTGGCCAACCCCAATAATGTTATAGTGGGCAATAGCATGGCTGGATGGACACTACTCTGATGTGTGTCTGTTATATATTTTACAATATATACATGTAAATGATTAAAAAAATTATAAATATTTTTGAAATGTCATACCTGACATACCAGCACCCCAATGTCTTCCATCAGAACTAGCAAGCTCAGCACGTAATTTCTCAACTTCCCGGGCCATGGAAACCAAATTTTTTTCCATGGACTGCCTCTGTTCCATGAACTCTATGTTTGCCTTCTTTTCATAATCCACCATGGTTCTGTGAAACAAAAAATGAAACAATTATTAGTTTAAGCAACATATGTGGAGATACCTATCTAAGAGCTTGACAATAGAGAATGAAAACCCTGGCAGCAACTGAAGCACACACCTGGCACGCACTAGCTCTTGGTGAAGGCCATCCATCTCAGCTCTCATCATAGGAATCTGTTGATTATCTGCTTGTAACCTTGCAACATCTTGTGTGAGTGTCTGAACCTTCCCTGTCAGCTCTTGTTTCAGATTATTAAGTTTCTGAACTTCAGCCCGCAGTTGCATGACTTCATTCTTCAGGGGCTCATTTGCCCTAAGGTCAGCCTCCATTTTCATGCCTTTCTCAACAAGCTCCCTCGAGTGCGCCTCGTGCTCAGCGCGAATGTCACCGATTGCGAGATTCATGCGATGAAGCTCCTCCTTCGCGGCCGCAAGGTCTCGCTGCAACGCCATGCGGTCATCAATCAACCTCCTGTTGTCTGCCACCAACCTCCGCATCTCAGCATGCTGAAACTCAAGTTCCTCTTCCAGCACAGCCGGATGAGGCGGAATAGGCGGGGGCCGCGGCATCGGAGGCCCGCGAGCATAAGGTCCATCCGGCGGATACCCCCTTCTGCCATTCAAGGGTTCTCTGTGAACACGGTGCCTTGATGCCATGTCAAAAGACCTAAAACGATAGACGAAGATAAAATTGCAATTACACTCACAAATTAAACTGCAAACATTTTTATATTCTGAGAATCAAAACGAATATTACAATTACGAGGAAAAGGCGAAAGAAAAGAACAGTTAAAGAAATTATACGAAAAAGAACGAAAAATTCAATCGATGCATAGAGTGAATTGATGATTGAGAGAAAGAAGAAAAACCTTGTGAAAAGAAAAGAGGGGAAAGGGTCTTCTGCGATGGAACAAAGAACGCCAATACCAAAACCCAACAAAGCAACCACACTCCAACAAATAAAGAGGATCGATCAATTTGGCTCTTACGGCGTCGTTAAATCACCAATATTTATATTCCTTTTTCTATATAAATAAATAAATAAGTAAATAGCATTTGTTATGTTTCATCTATTTTTATTTCCTCTTCTCTAGTCTCTAACTTTTCTTATATTTATTTCCAAATTATTTGTTAATTTTTTTAATATCTTCAATATAAACCAAATAATCATTATTATTATTTATTAATGAAAACACGTGCCTTTATGATAAAAAATATTAATTTAAAGTAAATATAAATAATTATTATAATAAAAATAATTTTTTTTAAAATAGCTATTTTAATTTTAAAAAATGTTAAGTTAAAAAAATTATCATATACAAAATTGTTTAATTTTAAAAATATAATTTAAAAAATAAAACCGATTATATAATTATTTTAATTTTAAAAAGTAGAATAAAATTGGAAAACAAAATATATAAAAATAAATAAATATATTTACGTTGTTACTCATACGATAAAATTTTATTATTTTTATATGAGATAAGGTTTTATTATTTTATCCTTTTACTAAAAAAAATATTGATAATGATGGATAATAATTATTTTTTATATTTTTATATTGTATTGTTTATTTATACCATTATACTATTTATACCATCAGAAACTGATTTTGAATAAAAACTTATTTTTATCTCCATTTTATCCTTATGAACAAATAAATCTTCATATGGACAAAAAAAAAATTAACACACACCAGGGGGTTTGAACAGCGAAGGGGGTGCCAATAGCAAACCCCGATGTAGAAATATCAACAGCGTGAGTTGAAGGTGAATTTGAGTTGTGCCACCATGGAAACTCTGTTATCTCTGTCATCTTTATCTTCTTCCCTGAAATTTGCAGTGCGAGCTTCGTGGGACACGCAACAGAGACTCCCTTACAACCCCAACGCTCCCAGAAAGCTTAAGAAGAACATCGTTTCCACTCCCACTCCTTCTTCCGCTGCACCGATTACTCGGAAGAGGGACCAATACATTTCTGATCTTCTCAAGCGCGCGACTCCTCTCCCCACTATAGGTATTTCTGTCCTTCTTTCTTCCTCCTTTCTGCTACCAGTTATCTTTAATTTCCATGTTTCATAGTAATCATATACATATTTGCAGCTCATGTAGAAGAAGAGCAAGACGAAACTTATCTGGGATATGAGAAATGGCTGCCAACTCCACCAAAAGTGGTGAAGCCTCGATCTGTGTTTAACGCTGCTACTCTGGCTTACATCGGCGATTGCATATACGAGGTCTGTTTTGGTGCTTATCTTTAGTAGCTTATTCGCTCCAAATTTCATTCTCTGTGTTTTTGGAAAACTATATTTATGACTGCCTGAAAAGTAAAGAATAAATTCTGTTAAGGATTTACTATTAGAACACAAATGGGCTTTGCCACTTGAAGTTTGAGCTCGGTATGTTTTTTAGCACTCTGTTTTTGGATTTCCCTATCGATCAAATGAGCATTTTCCTCAAGGAAGTTGGTCTTTTTGAGTACTAGCCATGAGGTCGTGCCTAATGCCAAAGTTATGCAAGCACTGTTTAACATCGATGATATGCAATAGCCAGAGCAAGGTTTTAAATTGTGGTCCACAACTGCAAATTCAGCTGCATCAACTGCATTTTCCTGCAGCTTCCCACAATGTCATTGATTGCAACATAAAACAATGACCACATCCACAATTTAAAACCATGGCTATAAGTAATTTTTCTTGTGTATTGTTAAGCGGCAACAACTAAGACTGAATGTGCTTTCTGGACTAAAAGGGAAACCTGACAAATTTGAATTTGACTACTTTGATGAAATGCAGAGTTAATTAAAATATGAATGAACTATGCATTAAAAATACGGTATCTGGTCAAGTATTGAATTCGTTACCCACAAAATTTTGGTTGCCAAGCACAAGTGTTTTAATAAGACTACAAATCTATTATAATTTTAATTTTTTGATGGAAACTATAAATTGCCATCCACTATGCAATTGAACACAGTCAATAGACTTGCCTAGTTCATATTATAAGATTTATGTATTAAAATTCTTACCATTCTTATGTTTTTAGAACTTCCAGATATCTTATTCAGTGAAATTCTTACAATTCTTATGTTTGGAACATGCAGCTATACGCTCGTAGGCACTTTTTGTTTCCTCCCCTAAGTATTGAAGAATACAATGTTCGGGTTATGGCAGTTGTGCGTTGTGAGGCTCAAGTATATTTTCTTTCCTTACTGCTTATTTTATCTTTATGTATCATATATGCAATGGAAGTAGATAAGTAACATGCTAAATCTTGAATAATAGTACCTTTTATGGGCATATATTTTTTCCATTATTCTTTTTTTTTTCTTTCTAATCTATAAATCTGTCAGACTTTATTTTCACCTAATTGAGGGTTAGGAATTATTTATGTACTTTTTCTAGCTTGATCTACTGTTATAGACATATAGATCTTTCTGTTTTGAATAATGTTATACTTTATTCCTTTCTCAATTTTCGGTACTATTCACGATTTCTCTGCAAATACTGATATAGCTTTACATGCATATAGGATTTGCTCCATACATAGTGTTAAGCTGTACAAAGTAAATCCTTTCATCACCAGAAGTAAATCATGAACCATGATAATGAGATATGATTTAAGTAGCAGAAAATAATAGAGTTCAATTCAAGGAGGGAACATAAGAAGTTCACTAAGGTGGCGTTTGGCCCAACTTTTTCATAACTTGAAAGTACTTTAAAGTTAAACATAAGACTTAAAATAAGAGCTTTGTTTTTAAAGTTAAATTTGTTTGGTAATTCTATAATTTTTAAGCTTGTAAGTTACTTTTTGTTAATTTTCTTCTGTAATATGTTCTTGGATATTAGTATTTGAAACAAAGAAGGAAAAGGAGAAAGAGCAACCACATGCTCCTAAAACTAGTTTTTGTCTTAAAAATTCTGTGTTTTTCAGAGTTTTCTTAAATAATATGGGTCAACACTACTGAAATTTTTGTTATAAAATCATGTGCTTAACACTTTTTCCTCTGGTTTGAAAACTTCAGAAACTATTCTCCCAAGGCTGAATTTGTTGAATGAGTTTTTTTCATTGTTAGAATTACATATCTTAGTTGTCATTGCAAGTGTTTTAATTTTTGGTACAGATGGGCGGTGATGTCCTCAAATTTTATTGATTGTTACTAATGAATTAAAATGTGATTCTAATCGAATTATAGCATATACTAAACTGTTTATGGATTCTTCATTCCAGGATGCATTGCTGCAGAAACTTCTTGAAAGTAACTTCTTATCAGATCAGGAGAGGTTAGAATATGTTACTTTTAGGTCTCAATGGTGTCTCTGTTAGTTACGAATTTGAATTTTCTACTGTGTCTCTCTATAACATCAGTGTATTTTAAGTGCTCAGTAGAGGATAGCACCAAAAAAACCAGTAGAGAATCTGGACTCCTCTATTACAGTGGTGGTTAATAAAGACCTCCGTTACAAAATAAAATGCCCTTAAAATTAATTGATATGGAAATAATTATTCTGTTATCTCAATTACTAATGGAATCCCTTTAATTTATACAACTATTGCATCAAATATTGAACAAACCACGATACACGTATTGGTTCATTTTTGTAGCCGTTTTAGCACATTGCTTTATAAATGTTTTGGCATGCTTCAAACTTGAAGTCATTTGGACACTTCAGTACTGGTTTTGGTATAGAACTGAAATTTTCCACAAAAGGATTGCATCCTTGTTTAGTACAAAGCTATATTCTGGTTTGTCACCAGACGGATCTACACCCATGAGCCTTAGTTTAAATAGCATGAGTCCAAATAATACTGCTATTGAATCATAAAAACTCATTTCACAGATTCTACTATTTCCTATAAAGTCTATCTTGAGGTCCTGGAACTCAGATCTTTGTAAAAAAATAAAAACGAAGAAAAAAAAAAACTGGTTTGGGTAGCTTTAGATCAAATTTATGTTCTAAATTTGAGATTATATCTAGATTTAACATTTCAGTCTGTCTCATGGTTTGTACATGGTGATGATTGGATGGAACCATTGTGATGATGGAGCCAATAGACAGTAAACATTGCAAAAAAGGAAAGAAGGAAAAGAAACTGACTTTCAATTATGCTAATGTAGTGCTGGTTCAATACAGGATTGATTACACTCCCAGCATGATAGGAATTGGCAGATCTTGGTAAATCTGTTAAGTTTTTTGTTTTGGCTATGGCTTTTAATGATCTTTATTGCAGGGATGTTCTTCGATGGGGAAAAAACATAGTTTCCAGCAAAACTAAGACCAAAAAACGTGCTGGTACAGCTGTGTATAGCAGAGCATCTTCACTAGAAACATTAGTCAGTGCCTTCAAACTATGAATTTTCTCTTCTTTTGATATAAATCTTGCACAAAATGGCTATCTGATTCTTGAGAATCTCCTTTATATATTTGTTTAACTCTAAAATGGTGATGACAACTGTAACATGATAATTTGCTGCGATTACTATTAAAACACACACACACACAGATAGATATATATAAAATTAAAAATCTTCCCTATTCTGGATACATTTTTTGTTTTAATCCACCATGGAAAAATCTTTCATTTTAGTCCTTTTATGAAACATGCTTACAGATTGGTTCTTACTGTTTGTCAGTGTTAAATTTGGTTCCTATGTTTGACATTATTTTCTCAGTCTACAAAAAATATTATATCATACTTTATTTTGGGGCCTACATTTAAAAAAATTTAAAGTTTGGTCGCTACACTTGACATAGAAGGAGTGGATGACAGCTTTTTAGAAAAGAGGGAGTACATGAAGAACTGTGATATTTGGAGGGTCCAAAAAGATCGAAGTAAAAGTTTGGTCCTCCATTCCTCTGAGACATGTAAACTTCTAATTAACCAAGTGAATGGAAGACTAACAAAGAAACTATATAGGAAATGTAAAAAGTATGATTATGAAGACTGAATTATAACTTTTTAAAAATGGGAGTCCAAATGAGAAAATATGGTATTTCAAAAGAACTAAAACCACATTTAAGCCTGAAAGTAATTCTTTTGAGAACAACAAATCTTAATCATATAATCATATGTGGACTGTTGTGATTGATTTTAGTCAAATTTGATTGTGACCATTAATGTATGATTCTATGCTAAAGATTTGTATTTCAAACTGAAACGGCTATCATTTTTTTAGCGCTTATGCATGTATTTCCAGGCTGCAGCCTTACTCTTTGAAACAAAGCTTATATGAAATATTAGCATGATTGTTTTATTTGTACAATTTATGTAGCGCAGTCAACTGTTAAGGATAAGGGCTAGTTGCCACATTAATGCTTTGAGATTTCTTCTTGCATGTGCGTTGCTACATATCCATCTACTGTTATTGTTCGTTTGTAATCGAAAATCAGAGTATTTAATAAGAATAATCTGAAACAAGTTATTTCCTATAATTTGAAAGTTGTTTCCAGCCTGTTCTCTGACACAGACATTGAACTAGGTTGGTTATCTGTATTTGACAAATGTGAATCGCTTGGAAAAGCTAATGCTAGAGTTGGGATTCTCAGTTGACTCTTCAGAGACTCTGAATATTGAAGAAATAATAGTAAGTTTCATGCATCCACTCCCGCATGCTATTATTTTTCTCGTTTAATCTCTGCTTTCCCAGTTGAAATTTGGTAGAAACCAACTCTATTATCGCATAAAACTGGAATTAACCAAGAAACGACAGAAACTGGCATTTGAAATATACATAAAAAAAACGATTGGTATTTTGGGATGTTTGACTTCTTGTTGACTAACCAAATCTTTATGCACACAGTCATGAACTGGTTTTCCTGCTACTTGCTACCAGATTGTTCAACGTGATAGGACATGGGAAGGAATTAATAATACTATGTTGTAGCAAGATGTTGTATAATGCATCATTATAATACATATATAGCATACATGGGCAATAAAGAGATTTATGAGATTTTTTAGAGAGCATCAAAAGGGTGGCCAAAGGGGACACTTTGGCCTTTTTTATGGTGGGCCAACAACACGACGAGCTAAGAGCTCTGGTCTACCCCACTAGAGAACACAAGCCCACCAGTGTTTTTTTTTTTAATATATAACTTAACCATGTAATATTTTTAATATTTCTAATTATAAAAGGAAAAGATTACTACATTTGCATTTAAATCAATTCATAAGTGATAATGATTTTAAATTACAATACTATTATATCTTTTAAAAAACACATAATGCAAAAAAAAATCTTTAAATTATTTGTCATTTTAATTTTAATTATAAAATTGGGCGTGGGTCTGGCCCACTTGCCCTTGCTAGGCATCAATAGGATGTTTCAAACAAGGTTATTGTTTTTTTGCATTTGTTGAACAACATATCTAACTAATTCAGGCAACTCTTTCTTGTTGTTCTTATGTAGTAGGCTTGAACATTGATCATTCATGATGTTGCCTCTATCTGTCGAGTGTTGGCAAACATATGGTATTCTGTTCTTGTATAGGTTGCTGATAATTGCCTTTCTTTTCCTCTTCTAGGCAGATGAATTGAACAACAGATGAATATGATCTTCAGACAATCTTCCACATGAGCAGGCAAAACAACTTCTGAAGATTTTGTTCGTATGTATTCATCTACAAAACATATATGACTTCCTCTTTTTACTTTGGCGGGAGATGCTGTATCACAACCACATTCCAACAGCATATCTTTCTGTGCCATATAGGTCAGATCAGAAGCCTCTAAGATCCTTTATAACAGTATTTATGGTGAACAAAGGTTGTGGCACCATAGTTTGCTGGCAATTTATCCTTTTTCAAATGGGTTCAATCAGAAGAAGGAAGTAATGCAGCGAAACTTTTGGTTCAGTGTGGTAGATTTCTGTTAGGGTTAGCAAATTTTGCTCGAATTTAGTTTAGTTGGTAGGTTCATATGTGAATTCAATTAGTAGAATACCAAAGACGTGAGACCAATGCATCACTTGTACTATTATTACTTTGGAATTATTACCTCTACTAGTCTTTCATCTACTCCGCAGTTAACTAAATCTATTAAATATACTCTTGAAATTATTAAAGTTTCAATTTCTATCCTCTTTTCATCTAATTAATTAAAGCATTTTCCATAGTTACAATATTTGTGGACAATTAGTGCAAAAGATAATTTGGAGGAACCTTTTAAAAAATGTAAACAAATGTGATAAATTTACGAACACACACTACAAGAATTGAGTATCACATCATTGAGTGTGTAATCAAAATTAAGACGGTTTTTTTTTTAAAAAAAAAAAGATAATATAATATTTAAAATTAGATGTGTAAAAATCTATCCAAGAAGGAAAATGTGACATAGGTAATGGATAAAGCGAGTAGATATGAAAATTAACAGAGGGTGTGAGTGTTATCATCTGATGCTGTATATGTATGAGTGTTCATTTGGATGAAGAAGGCCAACCAGATAACACTTCATGCTAAATACATGACATTCCCATCACCTTAAAAGATGAAACATGGTTTCCAAATCATATTAAGGTTTTGAAACAACACTTACCTTAATCTTATTAAACCAACTCAATAAAATTAAGTTTGACTTCTTTTATATATTATAATTTTATTCTACTGCATCATCATTATCACTCTCATCCATTTCTCTTCATTGATCAAGATTTTCTATACTTCTAATACACTCATATTTAGCTTCAAGTGTCCTAACCCACAATGAACACTCTACCCTCATAATTTTCCTCCTCCACATGCCAAGAAGGTCCTTATTAAGCCACCAAGTTGTGTTGGTCGACAGACTTGGTCCCACTTAACCAAATTCAAAAATTTTACCTTCTCTCCACCTCACCGAAACTGCCTTTGCAATCTTACTTGTTTTACATTATACTCTCGCCTCAATAAAATTAATACACTTTGTACATAGTGAAGCTGACACTGTGCAGCATCATTATCACATTAAGAGACGAATGCTCTTTTACTTTTTCGTAAAAATGCAATTGCAGAATTTGTTTTCTTTTATAGGGTGGTCCAGAGGTTGATAAGGACATACTTGGCCAACGCTATCCTCATGCACAGTTTTGTGTGGTTAATTGAACATTTGGTTCATTGAGTCAGTAACTGACAACATTTAGAAAAAAAAATGTGCCTTATTTAGAAGAAGATGTGGTTGGTCCCATATCAACATGAGTAAGAGGAAAAGAACAAGTTGCTTATTGAGTTTTCCATAAGTAGTTCGTTTGGCCAGGAACTTCAAAACTTCTATAGTATTCTGACACAATTGTTGAACCAAAAATGCAAGTATTATGTCAACTGAATATAATACAGTCAAACATTTTGGTTTCAGACAGACATAACAAAAAAGTAACATAAAGATTTCAACTAGTACATGATGTTCTCGGGCCAAGTTCCTTATGCTCTTGAAGTACACAACTTCTCTTTCACAAACCATAAATAGGTTTGGTATACATGTACATAACGAGTCATGACAGCAATGATAAAAAGAATAAGATAAGGTTGATGTCATATTCTTGAGTATGTTCAATATGTATGATCATTAAAATTAAAATTATTAAAAATTACAATAACTTGGCTTTCTTTAAAAAGTTTGTTTAACAGTGACTAAAGGGTGGTTGATGAGAATAGAGACCCTTGATACTCTTCACAATCCAGCCAAATTTGATGATTCTGATAATATTGTGTTACTATAATTAAATACCTACCAACAAATTATCCAAAAATAAGCATTGACATTGATGCAGTGACTAAAAAGGAATTGCTTGCTTTGTAGCTTTCGACAACAGAAAGTCAAATTGTCTTAGAAAACTCATCACATCTACCACCCCAACAACACTTCATAAGAAACTAAAAAGAGAAAACCAAAAAAGTGATTGCTTTTGCTTTGAAATTTCAATCAAATGAATAATGATAATTGCAGAGGCAGCACCATGATCTCTATCCTAATTATATATTTTGAAAAGCAAAACACATGCATGCTCAAACTTTAAAATAAACGTAGTGCGCGAGAGAAAAGCACGATAGACACTTTTCAACTAAAAAGAAATCCCTTACACAATCTTGCTGTTCTATTACTTAATAAATGCAAACCGCCAATGTGACGCCATTAATTAGGTTCTGATGCTTTCATAAAATAACCTGGCAATATCAATGATTCAGACTTACATCTCTAGAAATTTAAATACCCTTTTGAATCTGTTAGTATAGTTTGTATAGTGTCAGAGAATTAAGTATAAGAGCATTGCAGTTTGACATGATCCTTACACATTTTATCCTACATTGTATAGTGTGAATTGTTATCATGTGTCCCAGTGATGCACTTTTTGGACCCACACATTGAAGTAACCACATGTGGTTTTGTACTAAGTATTGGGTCCAAACATCAAATCCAGTGGCTAAGGATGGTGACTGGGAGAGCAGCAATGCCACCACAGAATGTATGTGGCAAGCTCATCTTTTTGAGATACCTTCTCATGATTTTGGAATCCATGTTAATGTTAAGAATTTAAGTGAGTCTAAATTCCATATTGAGTAAAAATAAGAAAATGGAGCATTAAATAAAGATGAAGGTTTATAAATTTACTTTCTTTAAGATTTTGAGTTGAGAGTGATATCAATTTCTTATGTGGTTAGACTCTATTTCTCTGATAGATTTACTTTTTTAAAGTTTTGAGTCAAGAGTAATACCAATCTTTTATGTAATTCAGCTTTGTCTTTTTAATAAACTTAATGTTTTAAGGTTTCAGATTGAAAATAATATTTTATGTGATTAAACTTAAACTTACGTGATTAAACTCAGGTCTTATTTGGTTTATCTCCTACATATTAAGTGGCTAAGGATCCACCACATAATGTATGTGGCAAGCTCATCCTTTTTGAGATAGCTTCCCATGATTTTGGGATGTGCATGGCTTCCTCACCTTCTATCTCAAACCATTTTTGTCTTTGCCAACACTTAATGCAACACTATTCCTATGGATTCCATGACGTCTCTGCATATTCTGCTTATGTGTCATTCTCATCCTTTTCTGCCCTCATTTTTTTCATCCCTTCAAATAAGTACAGTCTTCACATTACCTTTGTCTATTCAACATAGATAACATTTTCATATTTTTATTAACCTAACCTAAACATCGGATAAGTATGTATACCATGATGTTGTGTAAACTTATAAAAAAAGTTACACATGCCCAGTTAAGTAATTAATTGCAGATGTGAAAATAACTAATTTGGTTTATCTCTGCATAAACATTCTAAAGAGAAATTAAATGTTGAAGAGTTTTTTTTTTTTTTTTTTTTTGTAATTTAGAATTTGGTATCCTTGGTTTTGAATTTTCAAACAAGTGTTTAGGTACAACTTCTATTGGAAGACCATAGAGTAGATAATGGAACAGAGGTAAGTAAGTTGAAGCCGTTGAAGTTTGATAAAATCCAAATAAAAGAAATAATGGGCCATAGGTAATGGCCCATAGGGACCATATGCTTCCCTGTAATTTTTTTTATGAGTGCTTAAATGCAACAAAAACAATGTGTAAATGTAAATATGAGTGAAAAATATTAAAAGGAAAGTTTAATTTAAAAAAAATAGAAAAGGATGTTAGTCTTGAAATTTAAAATTATAGACTTGGATTATTATAAAAACTCTTTTTAGTTTACTCGGGCCTTCTTTAAAATACATTCAATTTCATTTAAATATTTTCAGTCCAATTTACACTAACCGAGTCATGATTATCATGTAATAACTTTAATATTTTCTTTTGAAATTATTATAATTTAAATTTTCCACCTGGGAAGCAAATAATTTTAAAATCATTTTACTTTTAAGTAATCGCATCTTTTTGTTCCAATATGTATTTTATGAGTTTTTAAACTAAAATTAATATTTTCTCCAATCAATTATTCGACTAAAGAATGATAATATATTATTATTTTAAACAATATTTAAAATTTTCAACTTGTACATATTTTATTTTAATAATGAAATAAATTTCAATTAATTTTAAATTTTAAATCAAATACTTGAATTTCTATATTAATAATAAAATAGTAACTTTTTGAATAACTGTTTTAACACGTGACATGAATTAATTAATACCTATGAAATGTGCATAATAATCTGCCAGTTATTCTAAATGCACGGAGTTTAATGGCGATCGAGCATCATAAATTATAAATTAATTTCACGTTTATATTGAATTATTGCATTTTCTTAAAATTAGTTTTATATTTGAATATATTTTCATCATCCAAATTTCTGTTACAATTGAAAATTAGCATCTTAATT
This sequence comes from Vigna angularis, assembly GCF_016808095.1. NCBI lineage: Eukaryota > Viridiplantae > Streptophyta > Magnoliopsida > Fabales > Fabaceae > Vigna > Vigna angularis. Next base: position 2,250,232 of record NC_068980.1, read on the forward strand.
AGTTATATTTTTTCTCAATTTATTAAGATAAAAAAATAGAATATAAAGGGCAGGATATATTATTATTATTTAGGGATAGGACATAACATAGGGTTTCGTACTTTCTTTCTTTATTCCTTTTTTATAATCTTGTATTGAGATGCAGGAAAGACTGGACCGATTACATTGGGGATTTAAAAGAAAAATAAATTAGAAACAAATTAAAGTGTTAACCATCAAATAAATATTTTTTGTTTAGACTTCCAAATTCTCGTGGAAAATAATATTATTACCTATTAATGTTATGCGAAAGTAGTTGCTTAAATATAATAAATTTTACATATTTTATTTTTAGTATAATAAAAAAAAATGGTAGTTTATATTCATTTTTATTTTTTTTTTAAATTATATAAATAATTGAATACGAAATTGATTTTTTTATTATCACATATATTTATTTAAAAATATTAATATGTATTTTTTTGTAAATTTAAAGTTTTTATAATTCTCCTGAAATTAACTATATATTAATATTAATTTTTATTTTAATAATTATTAAAAATCAAACACTTATTCAATTACTTAAATATTAAAAAAGTTTAAACAAAATTAAAATTTTTATAGTAAAACTGTAATTTTTTATATTATTAAAAACAAAACAAATCAATATTTATTGTGCTAAATTAACTATTTAATTTATTATCATATAATAAAAAAGATTATATAAAATAAATTGATATTCTTTTAATTATTGTTATACAGTTGGAAATGATTGAAAATGTTATATAAGATTTATTTAAACCGGTAAGATTAACAGGACATTGGAATTAATTATAAAATAAGTGAATGCAATTAAATTAGACACAGTGAGCACATGTGGTTTTGGATGTAGGCAATTGGTGATTGGTCATAGTGTACTATATAATTGACTTATTGTTGGACAAAAGATTGTGGTGAGTTTATAAATGTGATGAATAGAGGCATTACATTAATGTAGGGTTTGTGGTTGAAATAGAATATATTAGCTGGCTTTGTGTTAGCTTCCAATAAATGGTATTGTTGGTCATAAAAAGTAAGGGCAAAAGGCCAAATTTGGGTCCATGTGTCCTTAGAAGTCAAATAAATAGATCACAGCTATCACCAACTACTCCATAGTAAGTGATTAGGGTATCTTCGTCTCAAAGACTTCACTTCCATAGCCACTGTCTCACTCCTACCCTAACAACCCCACATTATTGCCTCTCAAATGTGTTTGTGGTTAATTCTCATCAAACTATCCAAACAAACAAAGTCATAATATCTTAATGATTTATCTTTAATAATTAATTTTATATAATACAACCATTCGGTCCATCAGTTATGAATTGAACGGTTAATATACTTACAATCTCACTTAAACCGGTCGATTGATTTAGTTAACAAGAATCATTACAATAATATTAAATTAGAATCATCACCGTTTTAATCATAATTAAGTTTGTATTAATTAAAAGTTGAATCCAAAATCTATAAATATAGTTTTGATATTCAAATAATTAATTACATTTATTAGATATTTATTGTTAACTTATCAAATAAATACAAACTTTAATATTAAAGTAGTTTTAGTAAGTAACTCTCCATTTCAACCAAACAATACCAAAAATAGACTCCCGTTCAACCAAACAATAACAAAATTAGATTAAAAGTAAAACTTTAACCTAAATTTAAAAATTGAAGATTTTAAAAAAATAGACTTAATCTCAATTTCATAAACTCATCTTGACACTTAACTAATAAATCACTTTTGAATAAAAATATTCAATAAAAAAAATTTACAGATATAAATTTTATTTTACAAATAATTTTATTCTATTACAATTTTCTAACACCAGTAGAGATTCAATACTAAAAGTTTCTGTTTCTATTTAGCAATTAAAGAAAATAAAATAAGAAGCTCGTTCGTTAAAATATTTGAAAATTTGAAGTTAATATACAAATATCTGATAAAAATTATCGACACTCACCTTTTAACGCTTCAATCCTTTTATCACTTTCTTTAGTAGTTAAAAAACTTATATTCAGATTATCAATAAATTTATACTCTTAAAATAAAAAATGTAACCAACAGGTAACTATTTCTCCACTAACTTTCCTTTTTTCCGTTTGCTATTTTTCATGAAATGTCTAATTGTTACATATTTCGTTTTGTTAACCCAAGTAGATATAGAACATGTTCTTGAAAAGTGATTATAGTGATTGTATATGCTAAAAAATTTAAAAATTTAGTATGTAAAATAACATCGTTACTTAAAAAACCCAAATAAAAAAATTATCCATTTAATATACACATTTTATACTTTTATTTATTTTTAATTATATTTTGAAATTAAAATATATATATATATATAAGGGTTTGCTAACGCGCGTACACCTGTTTTTCAGTTGGTAAATGTGTATCGGGTTTTAGTAGACAAAAGTACCCTTATATATATTCTAAGTTTTAAGGTTAAGGGTATTTTAATAATTTTCATTCTCAAAACTAAAAAAAAGAAACCCCAAAACCCTTACTCAGCTCTCTCATTCCTCTCAATCCTTAGATTAAAGAGTTGAGTCATTGACATATTCAACTTCAGACAAATGTTCATTCAAGATCTCTTCAATTTCACCGTCTTCACTAATCTCTCTAATTTCATCATCTGCATATCTTGAATCAACATTTCTAAAAAAACCGTTTTCACTAATCTCTCTAATTTCATCATCTGCATATGTTGAATCATCATCTCTAAAAAAACCCTCCAGGCCAATTACCAAATCCTTCGGATGTCATTATGCTTGTGAAAATTAGATTAAATTATATACGACACAAATTGTAAAATGAAAACTCATTATAAAATCATTTTTTGTAAGAAATTGTTTAACAAGAAGTGTTTTTGATTTTTTCCACGCCAATTACCAATTCCTTTGATGTCATTGTGCTTGTGAAAATTAGACAAAATTAGATAAGACAAAAATTATAAAATGAAAACTCATTATAAAATTATTTTTTGTAATAAATTGTTTAACAACGAGTATTTCTGATTTTTTTTCTGATCAATTACTAATTCCTTTATGCCATTGAAAATTAGATAAGACAAAAATTATAAAATGAAAATTTATTATAAAATCATTTTTTGTAAGATTGTTTAAGTGCTAGTGTTTCTGATTTTTTTCCAGTTACATAGGCATGACAGAGAAAATGTTGGAGTAGGAGAGATGAAAGAGGAAGGGTGGAGAGGAATGAGGGAGGTGAACAAGGGTTTGGAGTTTCTTTTTTAGTTTTAAGAATGAAAATTATTAAAATACCCTTAACCTTAAAACTTAAGGTCGATGATATATATAAAAGGTATTTTTTGTCTACTAAAACTCGATACACATTGCTAAAATATATCAACTGAAAAACAGACATATATATATATATATATATATATATATATATATATATATATATATATATATATATAAACAACACAACATACACTCACGTATTCAAACACCGTAATATTTTACATTCCACCAACTAATTGTTATTTATATAACTAGCACTATTAATTTTATTTTCTAAAATAATACGGAGGGAGACGGTGACTCTTTGCCCGAGTAATAGTAAAAATGATATCTTAAATATTGCTTGCAAAAAAATAACAAAAAGCAATTACTTAAATGTAAAAATAATAGCTCTACTTTGACTTGAAAACAAGTTTAAAAGAAAAGAAAAATTCATCCTATTTACTTATGGCTGTTTAAAAAAATTGTATATAAAATACAGATAAAAATTATGATTTTTCAATCAACCAAAAAATTCATTAAGATTATATGATTTTAAGTATTTCATATGTTTTAATGAATTGAATCTTGGCACTTTTTCTGAAATATTGTTAGTTTAATTAGATATAATTATTTTGATAATGTTTATTTTTTATTAAATCCAGTAAGTTTTTTTTTTTTTATTTATAAAGTAAACTATTTAGAAATTCAACGAAACACACACCATATGTTATTAATTTTGATGCTTGGAACTTTTGTGTTTCACTTTCACATATATTTGCCTTCACCACAAAGGCAGTGTCCTCCTACACAATACATATTTTAAGTGCTTTTTGATTAATTAGTGTGTTTCTCTATTATTTTATTCTCAAAATGTTGTTAAAATCAATTATTATATATTCAATACGTGTGTTTAAATAAAAAGAAAAAAATATTTAAATTATATTTTATTTTAATTTCTAAACTATGTAAAACTATCGAATAAGATAAAGATACTTCAGATTCAAACAAAACTTAGCCAAATTTCTTTTGGGAAAATTTATATATTGAGTTATAAATTACACACATATAGTGAATTTTGTGTTATTTTTGTTCTTCATTTCCAATGTTTTTTGAAAAAAAAAACTAATTTGAAAATAAAAACAAAATAAAAGTACATTTATTAACTTAAGATAAAGAAAACAAACCTAACACGTGCAAATTATTAGTGCGGTGAACATAGGAGGGCGGAGAAATAATTAGCAAGTGCCGTTAAAAAAGTAATAATTAAAAAGTTTGTAAATAATTTTAAGCTCATCTAACCCCATTATTAAAAAGTATGTCTACCTCAATATTTGTTTGTGATGATTACATTTCAATTATATTTACTTATTTTAAAAAATAGTTGTTATTAAACGATTAAAATAACTAATTAATAATCCTGGGAAACAAAAATCACTAGCATTTCGGGGAGAAACATGAAAGAACAATTGGATAAAAGGGAAAACTAAAGACATATCAAAATAGATAATTGTAATTTGGAGAAAAATAATATTTTTAAATAAATAATTTTGTATAGTTGACATTAAAATACAATCCCAAGAAATTCACGAGGAAGGTCGGCATTAAAAATTAACCCTGATTTTTTATATAAAATCTCATTAAAACACAGTGATATAGAAAGACATATAAATTTTGTCTAAATTAAATTAAAATAAAGTAGTGGCGTCACGAGAATCGGAGGCGCGTGGGAAAGAAGCAAGTAGAACAAAAAACATACGACAGAAAATAGGAACCGACCAGAATGGGATTGGCTGGGGAATCTTTCACCTTGTCGCAAAAAAGAAAGTGGTAACTAAAATCTGGTTTTGGGGCAACTTGCTTCTTACTACCCCAAACACGCCTTTAATTCCAATTCCCATATCTTCGATAAATATTCCACTACATCGAATAAATTACAGAGATTATTATTATTATTAAGGGGGCGGAAAAGGCAAGAAAAAAATAAAAGGTAGAACAAAGAAAAAAGGGATTGGTTCAAGCTTAGGTCCGAGTCAGGTGTGCGTAAGAAAGAGTGGTGGGTCCCAAAGCTCACTCAAGTGGGTCCCACTATCTCTCCAAATCCAACCAGTTCACTGCTCAACTCAACCCTTTAAAAGCAGAACCTCCATTTCGTACCAAAAAACATCTTCAAATTAAAGTCACAGAGAAGATTGTAATGTAACTAATATTTTATGCAAAGTTGCAGCCTCAGTTATTTTAATTATTTTATTCTGATCATCATTTTTCAAAAAGGAAAGTGAGGAATAACAATAATAAGGGAGAGAGAGAGAAAGGAAGGGAACCAAAGCCACCAAAGCCACTTCCTAGTTACTTCCCTCTGTGGGCTTAGAATAGAATAACCAGTAGCATCAAGGTGAATCATGGTGATGTGCTTCAAGCTCGTAATGTGGAGCCTGGTGCTGCTTCTTGTTTGTTCTCTCATTGGTTCTGCTGAGGCCTCAGTGTCGTATGACTCAAAGGCTATCACCATTAATGGCCAGAGAAGGATCCTCATTTCTGGATCCATTCATTACCCAAGGAGCACCCCTGAGGTATTGTTACTCTCAAATGTGCTTCAGGGTCCTCATATTTTCTTCTTTTCCTCAAATGGGTGGCTTAAAGTTTCTCCCTTTTTGCGTTTTTAACTTGTGGGGTTCCTTTGTTTTCAGATGTGGCCAGATCTTATTCAGAGGGCCAAGGAGGGAGGGTTGGATGTGATTCAGACTTATGTTTTCTGGAATGGGCACGAGCCTTCACCTGGCAAGGTAACTCAAAGTACTAAATAGTGGCTTCTAGTTTTTCTTTCTTGCATTGCTTGGATACTAAACGGTTAGTATGTGAATTATGGAATAATCAATGCTGTTGCTTTCTTGATTGCTGCAGTATTATTTTGAGGGGAACTATGACCTGGTGAAGTTCATAAAGCTGGTGCAGCAAGCGGGCCTTTATGTTCATCTCAGGATTGGTCCTTATGTCTGTGCTGAGTGGAACTTTGGGTAGTGAACGTGTTCGTTGCAGAAACTTTGGTGCCTCTCAAATTAGAAATGTCTTAACAGGTTTCTTTTGATTGGTTTTCAGGGGTTTCCCTGTTTGGCTAAAGTACATTCCAGGAATCAGCTTCAGAACAGACAATGAACCTTTTAAGGTTAGATTCGAACCTTCCTTCATCCTTAAGAATTGGTAAATCTTCTCAATTTTTTCTTTTTCACTGTGAGTACCTTCTAATTACTTTTTGTTTTTGGCGCTGCTATACTAAAGAATCAAATGCAAAAATTTACCACGAAGATTGTTGATTTGATGAAAGCGGAGAGGTTATACGAGTTTCAGGGAGGTCCTATAATTATGTCACAGGTAGAAAAAAATATGCTGGTAGTGATCTACTCTATCGAATCCCTTGCTTTAAATTGTATTGTATATGTTATATGTTATATTTTATTTAGTGATTAGTTTTTCATTCCTTGACTAGAGTGGAAATGTGTACTAAGACTGTTATCTTTGTACAGATTGAAAATGAATATGGACCTGTAGAGTATGAAATTGGTGCTGCGGGTAAATCTTATACTAATTGGGCAGCAGAGATGGCTATGGGACTTGGTACTGGGGTTCCATGGATCATGTGCAAGCAGGATGATACTCCTGATCCTCTTGTAAGTTTAGCTGAAATGTATTTTGTGAGAAAATGTTTTTATCTTGTGTAGACTCGTTTCTCTACTGTCCATAACTCTCTTTCCTGGGAGGGAATACTAGACAGGGTCATATTTGAAACTTCAATTTTTCTGTTCTTGGTGTTTTCCTTTATGCCTCCAAGTATTCAACTTCTAATCTCAAATAAAAATGTTTCCCAGATTAACACTTGCAATGGCTTCTACTGTGATTATTTCTCTCCAAATAAGGCTTACAAGCCAAAGATGTGGACAGAAGCTTGGACTGGCTGGTATTTGGTGCCTTGTTTCTAATTTTTTTAGTTTCCATGAGAATAAGAAACATTCTAGCTAGATACATTGCATGATTATTCAATCACTCTATTCCTCTTTTATGCTTGCAGGTTTACAGAGTTTGGAGGTCCAGTTCCTCATCGACCTGCTGAAGACTTAGCATTTTCAGTTGCAAGGTTTCTACAGAAAGGAGGATCATTTGTAAACTATTACATGGTAACTTCATTATTTATTGATTCTGATGTGTTTGCTCACCCCTTTTAAATGTTCATCTAAGTGCTTTTATTTTGTTCCTTTCAGTATCATGGGGGAACAAACTTCGGTCGAACTGCTGGTGGTCCCTTTATTGCAACAAGCTATGATTATGATGCACCACTTGATGAATATGGTAAGCGCAGAGGATTCAAAATACCTGATATGACCAATAAGTACTGATATTATAATATATTTTTTCCGCTTTTTATGTAGGACCTACAGGGAATAAATATCAAAATATAATTTAGAAACCTCCTTTGTTCCTTAATTTTGTGAGGCATAACAAATTAGAACATGGCTGCTGTTCCTTTAATGTTATCCAAATATCCAAAGCAATTGTCTGTATTGTTAGTCCTGTGAATAATGAATGTGATTGGTACAATTTATTGTATTGGTTCTTGTTAATGTGTTGCTATGAAAATGAAAATCTGATACATGTAATTGACAGTTGAGCCTGTACTACATCTGTGGGTTGGTCCTTTTCCTTAGAGATGTACTGTACTTGAAGAGCTTCAAATATTTGACAGTATATGTTTATTCTCATTTTTGTGTTTTCCCCTGTGCAGGATTGCTCAGGCAACCAAAGTGGGGTCATCTGAAGGATTTACACAGAGCAATAAAAATGTGTGAACCAGCTTTAGTATCAGGAGATCCTACTGTAACAAATATTGGAAACTATCAAGAGGTATAGCTTGATTCTGTGATGCGAGAAGAGAGTTATCAATCCTGTATAAAATGCTTTATAGCATGACTGAATTTCTATATTTCATCCTTAATGTCCAGGCTCATGTGTTTAAAGCAAAGACAGGAGCTTGTGCTGCATTCCTTGCAAACTATAACCCAAAATCTTATGCAACAGTTGCCTTTGGAAGTATGCATTACAACTTGCCTCCTTGGTCTATAAGCATTCTTCCTGACTGCAAGCACACTATTTATAACACTGCAAGGGTGAGAAAAAGGAAAAATATTTACTTCAGTAGATTAACTATGATATCTGCAATTTGCAATGAAGATTGGGGTACATAAGATTTTGGCCAAGCACATGTAGCTGAGAGGATTTAGTAACCTTTTGTATTCTGTTATTGTTTTACCTGAAAATATGCTTTTTAGTTTTCTGAAAACTAACATATGTGAAAGGAAAAGAAAAAAAATGAGATTTTTCTAAATTTTTAAGTGGTAAATTTCAGCCAAAATAAAAATTCAAAAATATTTGTACAGGTTGGTTCTCAGAGTGCCCAGATGAAGATGACTGGTGTTCCTGATCATGGCGGACTCTCTTGGCTATCATTCAATGAAGAAACTACTACTACTGAGGATAGTTCCTTCACCATGACTGGCCTGTTAGAGCAGTTAAATACAACAAGAGATTTATCTGACTACTTGTGGTACTCTACAGAGTGAGTGATACAAGTCTGCATTCTGCTTCAATTTTTTTTAATCTTTGGTTAGAGCGCAATTGATAAATCTTATTATCTATTTTGTTTTTCCACATCTTATTCTTGCCTTGCTTCTGTTTTTCTAGTGTTGTGCTTGATTCCAGAGAAGGGTTTCTGACAAACGGAAAGGATCCTATTCTTACTGTGTTTTCTGCTGGCCATGCTTTGCATGTTTTTATAAATGGTCAACTATCAGGTGAGGAGCATAATGTGATGGCCTAAAAATTTCAGCATTACTTAATTCACACAAACAAGAATTGTTTCAGCTATCTGCCTTATCTTTTCTAAGTATCTTCCAAGAGGAAAAAGTGGCAACTCTTTAAAAATAGTTACTGTATGCTTTTGAGGGTTCAATAAATTAGAACATTGCATGGAAACAGTGCTAGAATCTTGGTTTCGTTGAGTAATTTACCCCGTGCTTGGAATGAAGAGGCATAGATCTAGTTCTCTTAGGACCTTTCTTTTTCAGAACAGTTTAATTACACCATTTTACATTGGAAGTTAATAGTTGTCCAGTATTGACCCTATTTTCCTTTTGATCAGGAACTTCATATGGAAGCTTAGAATTCCCTAAACTGACATTTAGTCAAGGAGTGAAGCTCAGAGCCGGTGTTAACAAGATCTCTCTTCTAAGTGTTGCAGTTGGACTCCCGGTTCGCTCTCCTCTCTCTCTCTCTCTCACACACACACACACACAAAATAGATATTGTCAGATGCACCCTTGCAAGTCACACTAAGCAGATTTTTCAGTATCATCAACTGTGGATTATGATCATGACTATATTTGACATGCAGAATGTTGGACCTCATTTTGAAACATGGAATGCCGGTGTTCTTGGCCCAATATCATTAAGTGGTCTCAATGAAGGGAGAAGGGACTTGTCTTGGCAGAAATGGTCTTACAAGGTTCTTTCTCAAACAGTCACCACGCTTTTATCTTGATTTTGCTTGAAGTTGATCTAACTGTGTATATTGTTTAGGTTGGTCTTAAAGGTGAAACCTTGAGTCTCCATTCTCTCAGTGGAAGTTCCTCAGTGGAGTGGATTGAGGGATCTTTATTTTCTAGAAGTCAGCCTTTGACTTGGTACAAAGTGAGTAATATATGACGAGACATCTGTAACCTTTGGGCTGCACTTGCACTTATTAGAATATCTTGAAAACATCTCATTACACTACTATCATATCTATGATTCTATAAGAATATTTTAGAGTATATCAACAAAATTTCAACAAACTTGTTGGGAGGCTGGTCTTTAAGGAACAATCTTTTTGAATATTGTTACAGACAACTTTCGATGCACCGGCTGGCACTGCACCATTGGCTTTAGACATGGGGAGCATGGGAAAGGGTCAAGTGTGGTTAAATGGACAGAATCTTGGCCGCTACTGGCCTGCTTATAAGGCTTCTGGTACCTGTGATTATTGTGACTATGCTGGAACTTACAATGAGAATAAATGCAGAAGCAACTGTGGCGAGGCCTCTCAAAGATGGTCAGTGAGAAATATATATAACATGCTCTCAAGTTCTGTGTAATGCTGATGACAAACTAATCACTGGTGGGTAATTGCAGGTATCATGTTCCTCAGTCATGGCTAAAGCCCACAGGAAATTTATTGGTTGTGTTTGAAGAGCTAGGTGGAGATCCCAACGGAATCTTTTTGGTTAGAAGGGATATAGATAGTGTGTGTGCTGATATTTATGAGTGGCAGCCTAACCTTATAAGCTATCAGATGCAAGTTGCTGGCAAACCACCTGTGAGACCAAAAGTTCATTTATCATGTAGCCCTGGACAGAAAATCTCATCCATCAAATTTGCCAGCTTTGGTACTCCACTGGGTTCTTGTGGAAACTTCCATGAAGGAAGCTGTCATGCTCACAAGTCTTATGATGCATTTCAAAGGGTATTGCCTTCTGCTTTCTCTCTTTTGGAATGTTAGTCAAATAATCCATTTATGATCTTGGTGTTATTGTTACTTGGTTGGTTCATTTAAAGGATAACTGTGTTGTTGCAGAATTGTGTTGGACAAAACTGGTGTGCAGTAACGGTGTCTCCTGAAAATTTTGGAGGAGATCCATGTCCAAATGTCATGAAGAAACTCTCAGTGGAAGCTATTTGTTCCTGATCATTTTTAACCTCATATAAAAGGATCAAGATTAAACTCTTCAGATTGATTTTTTCCCACTATTCTATACAGGTTTTTTGGGTCAACCAAAGTCTACACTTCTGAATTGTGATCACAACAAGCATTATTAATTTGGCTTTACCAAGGTGAAGTTGCAGAAAACACAACACACCATGTGGTTGAAAGCCTGCAAATATTGCTGAGATGATTATGGACATGTGTATATATACTTGTATGTTATACAGAGGTGAAAGGTGAAGATTTTCTTTCTACACGATGACACGAAACTGATTGATTCCATGTGCTAGTGTTTTAGACTTTTAGTGTGGAAGCCTCTTGCTTCCTGTAATATTATTTGTCCACTGTAATCTGCATCCGTTTAGTTTCTTTTTCCTGTAAGAAACTTTCTAAACACATCAAATTCAGTCATTTTGATTTCCTTGTTACTTGTCTTGTGTGGCTTTTGGTTTCTTCCTTATCCTTGTTCTGAGTTCTGATGGACCTCATGAGACCATATTGATTCTATATAGGGAAATCATACATTTGGGAATCAAAGCATGAGTATAAATTTCATCGGATAGAAAAGAGAAAGTAGAGTATTATATAAATGTGAAAGATCTATTAATTTATAATATTGAATAGAGAGTGATATTAATTTTTTTGGGTTCATATCTCAAAATATGAATGAACGATTAATGTTGATAAAACATTATTTATATTAATATATATATAAAAATGACAATAATATATATAAATGTATTTGTTAAATTAATCACCCTCGTGTTATCTGAACTTATTATTGATTGTCAAATGTCTAATGTGCTTATCTTTAATTTATGAAGTGGAAGATAAGATAATATTTTCAAAGAGAATGCAAAGTGTCAAAGGAGAAGTTTGGAATATTGTTGCTTTCTATTGAATGATTCTGTTCTGTTACAAATGCACGCATGGAACACGGACTTTTTTTTTCTTTGGGGGACCATGTTATTTGAATTCAAGTCAACTAAAGTTTTTTTTTTTTTTTTACAAAATTAAGTTTTTAATTCATAACATGATTATACATTTAAATTTTGAATTCAAAGTTTCTAATTAGATTAGAAAGTTCTATCATAAATTGATTTAGGTGCTTTTATAGTAACACATTGTAACACTTACAATCACTAAATGAGAGGAGAAAATAATTATGATAACTGACTAATATGCATAATTGTTGACTAAGTATACCGAATTAAATAAGAAATTAAATCAGTAATAAATAATTATATTCAACATCTTGTTTCCTTAAATAATTCCTATAGTCAAGATGCTCTGTCTTGTTTCCAATCTTAAGTTGCCACCTGCGTCACAAACAAAATCTGCAAACTCAAAATTAACATTCCAATATTCTATGCCTAACTTCAGGACAATTATATTTATAATATTTATGAACAATGCCATTTTCTTAGTAAGAAGTTTCAACCTTTGATTTTTCATCCATTATATTATTAGCAATGCTTTATAATATCAGTTTTGGATGTGCTTTTCTACTTAAAAGAACTTCAGTGCATGACTGTTTTATCAGGTAATTTATACAAAACTCCAAATAACTATTACCCAGAAAAATATCAACGACAGAAATGCTATTGCCTAGAAGAAAGTCTTCCAAAATATATTATAATCTTATCTAAATTTGCTTTTATTTCTTTATAAACACAACATAATTTCTGATAGTTTTCTGATTTTCTTTTGCTTCTAATTTTCTGTGCAAATCACTCTCTTTTAAGAGTAAATTACAGTCTTGGATTTCAATTAATTAGACATGATTATGCATAATAATCTCTTAAAATTTAGTGCAAAGTAGATCTATTAAACTCAAACAACATACCATTTATTTAAATGTAACTGAATTAAAATATGTTAAACAAAGTATAAAAAGGAATTTCACCAAAAAAGGAAGAGAGAAGAGTTTTTCAAAGAGAAGAGTAAAGAGAAGATTGAAATAGGCAGAAACAGAGAACAGAACAGGAAACAGAATATTATCTCTTTTTTCATACACTTTGTTTTCTCACTCTTCTCTCTCTCTCTCTCTCTCTCTCTCTCTCTCTCTCTCTCTCTCTCTCTCTCTCTCTCTCTCTCTCTCTCTCTCTCTCTCTCTCTCTCTCTCTCTCTCTCTCTCTCTCTCTGCATTTTCATGGAGCCTCCACCTTCGTATTCGTATTCTCCATTCTCATTCTCTGTTGAGTGCCACCCACAAATACAAATGCACGATCCTATTCTTTTCTTCCTCTTCTTCGCGTCCCTCTCTTCCTTTCTCTTTCTCTCTTTCTCTCTCTTCAAACGTTTCTCCAAAAAGCCACACCACATTGCTCAAGTTCCAACCTTGTTGCCACCCCAACAGGCCCCCAAGAAGAAGAAAAAGAAGCCTAAGAAGAAGAGAACCGATTCCCAAACCCAAGTTGAAGAGAATCCCGATTCAAATTCGGACTCGGGGCTCCGACTTGAATCCGCGTCCTACTACCCGTTCACGTCTTCCAGCAGCTTTATGCAGAGGAAGATCAAACAGCAGTACGATGAACTCGTCAAATGCAACCACTTAAAGAAACTAACACTGCCGCAGGTTTTTCTGTCTAAATTTTCATTTTTTGTTTAGTTCGTATACGTTTTGTTTTTCTTCAATTTCTTACATTTTTTTAATTGATAGAAATCTGTTGTCTTTAAATAAAGGGGTTGCTGGTAACCTTATAACCTTAGCCAACAGCTTAGTGTTTTTTGTTTATGTCTGAATTTGTTAATTTTGTTTACTTCTTCCTCCTGAACTGCATAATGTCTTGTAGTCTATAAAAATGGAAATGAGGGTTTGCATTTTACATCTGGGAGTGGTATTTATGTGTTATTGAGGGGGGTAATTTCTATAGATTGATGAAATCATGCATTAATATGTTGGTAGTTTTGAAATAATTTGAATGGAACTGGTTAATGTAATTCCAGAATTTGAACATAGTCTGGGTGGTTTTGGATGAGCTGTTTTTGGAAATATACAAAAATCTGTTAGGAAACAAGCTTACTATAAACGTAGTGCAGTTGAATAGATAACATCCATTCAGTGTATGTATGATAATACTGTCTATCCCTACAACACGACTTTGCCAAAAGATTTTGTGGATGTGAAAAGAGTTTTCTTAAGGCTAAACTCTTATGTTGCAGCAAAGTGCACTTGCTTTGATAATTTCTATTTTGTATTTCACATTCAGAGGTTGCTTTGTTTTAAGGATCATGAATGGTCTTTTCTTTTTTATGATACTTACGAATTTCAACCTATTATTGTTCAGTGCCATTCTTATTCATACATACAAGTGTCAAATTTATTGTTATGTGAACACCTTAAAAGTTTAATTGTTATCCTATGTAATGCAGGTTGTACATTTTGCTAATAGTCTGGTTGATGCTAGAAATGAACTACAACACAAGTATGTAAAAATTTATTATAGAGGAAAGATCTTTTCCCATGTTTTTGCTTGTTTAAAATTAGAAATAAAGGTTTTAGTTTCTTTTCTCTATTTTCTTATTCTGGGTCTAACACCAAAGCTTTTTATGCTGTATTGTTCTGATTCATTCAAATCCTCTTATTTTAACAGAGCTGATGTGATTCAACGTAAGTTTGTTATAACGAAGGCTTTGCTATGCAAGGCAGACAGATCTTCTTTTGACCGCCTTCATCAACAGGTTGGTTAGATCATAGTATGTTGTTAAGGAAACTTTCATGTCATCAAGCTAAACTTGCAGACACATTTGACAATCCAACTTTTAATATTTCAGATATACAAGCTGGAATTAGAGCAAAAACGTTTAGAAGAGGATGCCTTTGTTTATAACTCACTTCAACAACAGCTTAAACTCTCACCAGCATACCAAAAGGTTTTTTCTTTACTTGAGGCCTTTATACGAGGATTGATGAACATCTTCTCTTTGTATTTATAGCAAAAATTTCTATAGTTACACTGAAACATTACTTGTTCACACGGTTGTTGGATGAAAAATTTCATGTGTTGTGATATGCTAACTACTTAAACCTTTGTATGAAGATGCTTGAACTTGGAGCTTGCATGGAAAAGGAAAAGGCAAGTGGACTTGGAGAGAACAGAGATGATGATTTTTCTGACATTTCTTTTGAAGAATTATTAGCACAGGAGAAGAAAGATTCGTTTTGGTTAGTTTCATTTTGCTCCTTTCTCCCTTGCATTTTTTCTTGGAAGGTTTGACTTCAAGTCACCAATAACCAGTTTTCTTGGTTTGCACAGGCAAAAAAATGGGAAATCAAGAGTATGCTCCAGCTGATAACTATTAGTTTGGCTAACTATAACCTGCTGAGTTAGTTAGTATGTACATCCAATACCTGTAGTAGTGTATTGTCACAGGAATGTTCTTTTTGGTTATTTGCCTGTGGCATTTTTGGTTGTTAATGGAAAATAGATGATACAACTTTTAGTTTGTTTTAGGAATTTATGAATGGAAACCAGTTATATTGAAATTAATGAGATATAAGAAACAATTAAAGAATGGTTGAAACTTACACCATCACCTAGTGTGTTAAGATAAACAACAGTGTTAAAACAAATATGTATTTGGATTATAGATGGTAAAGATAAACTTAACATAATATATTCATCTCATCAACTGGTGAATTGAGTTATAACCCAGCTACTAAACATTTTTTTAGAGATAAACTACTAAAACCAAAACAATACATTTATCAAATGCTATGTTGTTTCTTCCTACATCTCCCTTTTTTTCTTCCTGCATTCCTCTAATATCCATAAACTCTAAATTACCCTCATTAAAATTATAATAAAAAAAATAAAAAATTCTACACCTCTTTCATGTTCATCATTTTCACCTCCACAGCACTTTATCTCCACTCTTCCGACCTCAATAAATTCCGCTTGTTCCATTCCTTTTTTTAATAAAATCCACCTCACATTTAGTGATGGAGGCAGCCAATGCTATGGGGAGAGTCTCCATTATGAATGGCCAATGGTTCCGGATTATAAAACACTTCCGGATTAAAAAAATTATCATAGAAAGCAAAGTTACATATTCACGAATCCGAAGAGTATATTTTTAAATACATTCTAGGATGTGTAATTTTAAAAAAAATTCAAAAAATATTTAGATCTAGAAATACTTTTCAAATTACATAATTCGAAACATAATTTTTTAATGTATTGTAAAAATCTCTTAAATTGTGCAATGTGAAAGATATTTCTATCAGATTGTACAATCTGATATACATTAAAAAATGGATGTGCAGAAATAATTTTTACATTTTTATTATAATTTTAATGAGATAGTTTAAGGTGTATAAGTTTTATAGAAGTGCAGGAATAGAAAGGAAGGTCCATGAAGAAAGAACCCAGATGCTGAACTTATTTACTGGGCTAAATGCAATACAAACCTAAAGCGGGCCATGTTCAACTTGCTTCCACGGCAACTGCTTCCCGAACCTCAAATGCTTGAAATGACAAAAATAACCTTATCATTTAAAAATTTAACCCTAATTTTTATATCCTCTTCTCCTTCACCTTGTGTGTCAATCAAAACTATAATTTTTATTTTAAAAATTCATAAAAAAGTGAATAGTTAATATTAAAGATCAAATATTAATTACTGAACTAAATGACCAATCTTGATTCAAGAACATGAAATGCAGGAACTGAAACTAAATTTCATCCTAAAAATCATATACTTTCTATTCCAAGCAAAAGATGCAGATCGTGTTTTACGAAATGTCATGAGTTGCATCCAAAAATATGAGATCTGAACTTATCCAGCTCAGTGAGCACCTCCTCCTCTGGTCGATATATGAGATCGATCATCCGCCATATCTGCATCATAAAAAGTTAGAAAAAAGACAAGTATTTACAATAGAATGATCAAAACATTTTATACAATTACAGAAAATACTTTCATATCTCCAGCATTTTACAACTTTTTTACATAATAATAAAACCAAGAAATTCATAACAGTCAGAAACTCGTTACTTTATAGAAGTAAAAGAAAGGAGTATAACAAGGTTTGGCCAAATTCAACCCAAATTGTGCCACAGTCTGTGATAGACGAGAAATCATTTTAACCAAAGGATAAAATAAACTAGTGTTTACCTGTAAGGTGCCACCGCCACCGCTACTTTCACAATCATCAGAGACACTAACAATTGTCCACGGATCACATGCACTCCAGTGGAAGTCAACAACCTTGTCCCTGAATGCACAAACACACCGTATTGAACACTTAATAAAATCCATCATTGGTATGCAGTTGGTACGTGATAAGGGTACGGGTATTTACTCCATAACCAGTTATATATTACATCACAGCAAATTACAATATTATGCAATGGAAAAGTTCTAGTTGTAACAAAAACACCAACCACTAAAACACAAGGTTGAATTATTATGAACTTAAAGAAATGAATGCACGCAACCACTCCATATCATACCTATGCCCAGCATGTCGAAAGAATAAACCAGAGGGGGTATTTGGTGATTTTGAACCAGCAGAATCTGTTGTTTTACCAACCTAAAAGTAACAAAAACAATCATGCAATATAAGAAAAAAATCTGACATCAATGAGATAAATTATACAAATACGATTGGTGATAAAATGGCTATAAGCTAGCCCATCAAACCTCATCCTCATAATTTAGAAAATAAATTGTCATGATTATAGGACCAGCCCTGCTGTAAAATAAAAAATAGATAGGCAAGAAAGATTCTTTCAAATATTTTTGACAAGCAGCCTTTAGATCTCTCCTATTTCCTGGAAGGGCTCAAACAATTCATTCATAAAAATAACAACAAGGTTTCTGAATTCAGGTTTTTCAGTAGCTCTGGCACTCAAACAAAATTTTGAAGTCCATAAGATCCATATTGATTAGTATTCTATATAAAATTCACATTTCATAAAAAGGGGAGGCATGATACACAAAGGTCTGACTTTAAATTTTGAGTTTAAACCTTTTCATAGTCCCAGATGTTTAAAATACCATCTTCAGCAGCACTACCAAATACAGATGACTTGTCAGGACTCCACTGAAACAGAAGAAAAATGTAGGTTAACAAGCACTAGATTAAAATGCCCGTAACTGACTAGCAGATTAGAACTTCAATTAAAATATACAAGGTGGAATCTCCAGCTACCTGTACACAGAGGACTGCTGCATCATGACCTTCAAATTTATGAACAGGCGATCCAACCCCACTACTTTTAAGATTTCGACGATCAAACATATGGACTGTATTATCTGCAGAACTGAATCCAAAAGAAACAAAACTTAGAACAAGGATTCAGAAGGCTAATAAACTGTTTCGGTAGCTAAATAAAAGCACCTAAATTTTAACCTCAAGTTAAACCTATAAGCATTAAGAACTTAAAAGAATAGCTTCAAATAAAGAAAAATCAGAACTTAATTCACATTAATTCAAATAGTCAGGGTAAGGGGATACCCAGTTAGTATAAAATTTGAGTCATGAGGACTCCAATCAACACAATGAAGATCTCCCTTATGCGCTTTGTCAACCTGCATAAAAAGATAACCATGGGAGAAAAGGAGGAAAATGAAAGCATGTTTAAATGTAAATTATAAATGTTTCATGATAGTAGTTGAAAGAAAAAAAAAAGCACATATCAAACCCAATGAGATTTATGAGAACCTAAATTTTCAAATATACCGAAAATTCAAATGGTAAGAAAACGTCAAATAAAAACATAAGTCGTAATGATGTCAATTTCATCTTGGAAGAAATATTAATAATAGTAACAAAATAATTCTCTGCATTTGGACCACTAAAGAGTAGGTTCATATTCAAAAGCCACTACTAAACTCTTTATGCAATTCAAATTCAACAAGTCATAGGATGCTTATGATTATTAAAATGTGAGTTTATATCTAAACTGACTAAAATAATAGACTCTTATAACATATTAGAATGTGGCTTCAAGATTAACTTGATCCTATAAATATCACTAGTAAGGTGGGGTTACATTCCGTTTATATACTCTATTTTGGTCATATTACTCGTCTATGTGGGGACTAAATCACCACCACCTCCACCATTAAGATTGCAATTTAGACAAGCCCCAAGTTGTAATTTGGGTGGGCTAGGAGTAACGACAATTAAGGTGACTTTTCTACAATGATGATCCGAAACTAAGAATATCTCTCTTAACTTCTTGAAGTATTTCAGCAATTAACACTTGGTTTTTGAAACGTGAAGCAAACAGCAATAATGCAGATGAAATGAAGAATTAAACCTTGACAACTGGAGCAGATCCAACTCGTGCATCCCAGAGTATAAGACGAGAATCATCACCTACACTACAGAACTCCTGTGCACTACAATTCATAGTCACAAAAAAGTACAAGATGCATGTCAATATAACAATGAAACAGAAAACGAGAAAATGATATGGAAATCAGCAAGTCAGTCCATTAATATTTGACTTATATTATATCAAAAACAAAGTTTGAAATTGAAATATTACTGATGGATTTTTTATCAACTTACAACTCAAGTCTCCCTTCAGTATAACAAACCGAATTTCATTAAGATAAATTCCATCACAACAAAATAAATTAACAAAATATTAAAATGACCTAAATTATTATTCATGCAACAATAAGTAACAGGCAAACAAATACACTACTGCAAATACATACCACATGATAAGATATTTTACAAAACTTAAATCATACATAATTCAGATTTAGCTAAACAGAAACTGGCACAAGTATGACAAAAGCAAGAAAAAACTACCTTGATGGGCAAAATTGCACATCTTCAACAGTGTCCGTATGACCCTGGTAGATGCCCCTTGGTCCAATAGTAGGGCTTTCTGTTGCTTTTGCATTGTTTCCCCCACTTTTAGAGCTCTGTTTAATAGTGGGTGCTTCTTCAACAGCTAAAGTTGAAATATGATCATGAACACTCCATAAAACCACACATTTGTCCTTCCCTACCATGGTGAATTCAAACAAAATTAACAAAATCCAATGTCCGTAAGCAGTAAATAATCCAGAAAGGGTAAGGAAAATAGCATTTGCTTTATGCAGGGAGGAAATTAACAGATAAAGTTTATATTGTAGGAGCAACATAAACAACCCGACAAGATTACAGCCAATAATAAACATGTATTTGTGGTTTTATATTTGGTAACTGCAAATTTTAGGATAACTTTTTTTCTCAGATTCCAAAAACCTAATGCTAGAGAAAGAAATTTACACCAGTGCAAAATAAACATCTTTTATGGTGAGAAGGCAATGAAAAAGACTCCAACCTCCAGAAAGTACAAAGGGTTCAGATGGGCACATAGCCAAAGCAAATTCAGCATTATCCTTATGGCCAGTTAATACCTGAAAAAGGGTATAGCTTATATTTCAGGTGCCTGACTCATGAATAAAGGTGTAGAAGAACCAAATTATTTAAGAGAATGTATGAAAACAAACCAGGTCAGGACGAGAAGTGGCAGCCCCCAGAACAGCATTACGATTAGGCTGAGCGTCAACATCCCATATAAATACCTGTTTTACAATATAGAAAATTATAATTCAGTTACCAAACTTGGACAAGTTCATTAACCACAAAGTTGAGGATAAAATTTAAAGGTATTTTTTTTCAAAATCTTGACATAATGGTATTTTAATTTAACAGAGAAAAGGAAACCTAAAAAAGTCACCGCTTAACCTCAGGACTATCTGTGTGAGTAGCTACAATCTGACTTTTTTGTGGAAATTCCCTGATTCTATTTACCTGAAAAAAATAAGTAAACCAATGTTGAAGTAAGTTATAAATAAACGTCATGGATTATATTAACAGGGTTTAAAATAGTATGCTATAAGTGTTATGTATGGATTCCCAAAAGCTCTCCAAACAAAAGCATTTGGGATTTCAATTGTCAAAAATGAAACCTACAGCTGTAATAGTAGTGAAAATGATAAAGAGACTGGGGTTTAGAAGATGATGATTTATGATAAACTATTCCTAATCTAGGAAACTTGTATTTGATTTTTTTATGGTATTTACTTATCTGGTTTTGTTCAAGACACCTATGATTTTTCTGTTAATTATGAATGTCATTAAATGTCAATTAATTTTGTAATTTGGGAGAATTCATACGCATATAGCATACACGATATAATCAATATTAACAAAATTTCTCTACCAAGAAAATGTAAACAAAATTAACAATATAAACATGATAACAATAACATGGTGATCCAAGAAGAATATGTGATATAAAAAATATTCAAAAATGCGATTTTGAAGCTGACTGATACCGGTAAGCGCCTCTATTTAGGATTTAAAAAAGCGATTGCAAGTGGCTAAGCCTGAGTGGTAACAAGGCATTTATAAGTGCATAAATACACGTGAAAGACGAAATTAGACCTAAACCAAAAGTATGGCTCCCATAAGCCAGAAACAACGATACCTCGCCAGGATGTAGTATAGTTTTGAACTTCTTGACAAAAGGAGACCGTGATTCTTCGTTAAACTGAAAGATAGAACCAAAAAAAAATGGTACATTAGTAATAAATCAAAACATAATTATTAATGAATTTAATTCAATGCAAATGGAATGACAACAACAACAATATAGCAGACCTGAGAGATGTGCTCAGCAGCAGCAACCCTGGGTTTAACAACCTCGCAGTTGGCTATAACGAGAGTGTTGGGAACACTTCCGTCTGTCTGGGAAGAACAAAAAAAGAAGCAACAGTACACACAATAGAAAAACGTTGAAATAAAAAATGTAAAAGCAAAGGAAATTGACGAAAGAAAACCTGCTCAGAGAGATAGAGACGGTGACGGTTCTTGTAGGTTGCTTGTTCCAGTTGAGGACCCCATCTGCAATGAAATGTAAGCGCATAATTGATTAAACTTGCTTTGGAAAATGGAAAACCCTAAACACACAGAGAGAGAGAGAGAGAGAGAGAGAGAGAGAGAGAGAGAGAGAAAACACCTGCAAGAAAGAGAAGGCCATACGAGGTTGTGGTTGGCGAGCCAATCGTAGAGAACGGGAACAAGAGACTTCCACTGCGTGTACCTCTCTTCCACCTTCTCTTTATCCTCCTTCATCTCCGTTTCAATCTCTGCAATGCTTTTCCAGAGAAAACAGAAAGACACAGTTTTGTTTCTTATGCTTTCAAGTTCCCGCCTTTTTTTCCCTCTCTCTCTCTTGTATTCACTGAAATTTGTACTTCCATTCACTCATTCGTATACCATTTCTCCAAATTTTTATGCTCCTCGTTTTATTTTATAAATAAATAATATAAATATTTTTCATTATCGAGAAAAATGTGTTTTAATTTTTAGACAGTATTTCAGTTATGACATAATAAATGTGTTTTAATTTTTAAACAATCTCGTAACATTATGAATTTGATTGGCTATTACAATTGTATTCCTTAAAACTAACCCACAATATATTATTGGAAAAATCAAATTATCTTCATATGATTAAAAAAACTAGTTAATTACATAAATGTCATGTTACTTATATTCTGACAATACCGAGATGTCCTTATCATGAAACAAAAATTAATAACTCATACAAAAAGTAATGGAACTCATAAAAAAAAACATTATAATGGCATGACCAAAAGTAAAATATTATCTGAAATTAGGATAAGATAAGGATTAAATGAACTAAAAATAACTAAAATTTATTATGATTAAGAAAAATATATTTTTATATTGTTTATAAATAATAATGGAAAGAGTAATTGTTTTCTTTTACGAGCCAACATTGAAAAAATACAGGTAGGATTAATTTTGTTTACTTAGAGAACATATATGGATGAAAAAAACAATAATAATATGTAGGTAGAAGAACAATATTATAAAAATGAAGTTTTTGACATTATTTAATCTAAAAATAATTTCGAGATTTAATATATTTTATTAATATTTTCAAATTTTCTTACATTGAGAGGCAATCAATTAGGGAAAACTTAAGATATTTGTCTCCTAAGTTATGTTTAATGTAATAGATTAAAGAAGTTGAAAGTGACAAGAATAAGAGAAGAAGGGTTATTCAATCAAAACTTTTTCCAAATTTAAAGATGCATAAAATAGAAAAGATTGTAAAGAATTGTCCACAAAAGAATTTTTTCAAGAAAAAGGGAAAAATGTTTGACACCGTTAAACAAAAATGAAATCTGTGTGTTGTGTTGTATGGCTGAAACAAGAAGACCCAAATGCATTAGGCAGAGACAGTTTGAAGATAGTTTATAAGAACAACAAGCCAAATTGTAAATGATTCTGTAAGATGAGAGATTGCCCTTTCTCTTAACTTTTCCCTTCTTCAAATCCAATCCCGATCCATGCAAATGGGTACATCTCTCATGCATTTTCTGAAATATACTTATCAAAAACTTCTTTTTTAATTTATAATTACAACCAAATAGTAACTATTCCTGCAGCTATAAGGGAGAACAATACAATGTTTTCATCTGATCTTTTTGCATACTTCTCAGTTTTTTAATCAATTTGTTATTCTTTAATATCGATTTGATTTTAGTAATCCTGACCATTTGTTCCGTAGCATGTTTTGAAGGGCAAAATTATTAATCTTGAACTGTGTTTATTATCCAGCATCCCAGGACCATTGTTGTTCCACTCAGCTTCTTGACGGAGATGGTACAATCAACGTTGCCGGAATCGAAAACTTCATGAAAGAAGTTAAATTAGGTGAATGTGGGCTTTCCTATGCCGTAGTTTCTATAATGGGTCCTCAAAGTAGTGGTATATTTTCTATTCTTCGTTATCTCAAGCATATATACATTATAATATACGAAGAGGTGATGAATTCCATTCCTAGCGAAACCATGTTTACCCATTGTCTTGTTTGGTTTGAACAGGCAAGAGTACACTATTAAATTCTTTGTTTAATACCAACTTCAGAGAGATGGATGCATTTAAAGGAAGGCATGTTTTTACAACTCCCATCTATCTCTTAGACCTTGCACATTTAGCAAAGTGGTAAACTGAACTTGTTTTCAGGTCTCAAACAACCAAAGGAATTTGGATGGCTAAATGTGTTGGCATAGAGCCTTGTACACTTGTGATGGATTTGGAGGGTACAGATGGAAGAGAGCGTGGAGAGGTGTTTGCTGCACCTTAACTTACTTTGATCATTGTGATCATGGTTCAGAGTCTGTTGCCTTTTGTCATTTGCATTTTTATTTTATATCATTAACTTCACTGCACACATGTCGATGTGTTTTTATCTCCAGTGAAACATAGTACACCGTACCTTTTTTTTATTATAATTTACAGTACTCTTAATTTTATTTTATTTTTTGGCCATGTTAAATGAGAGGATTCAATTAGCTATCAGATTTATTACATTTATGCATGTTAGAAAGTTGACTATTCTAGACCTCTGGGTCTGCATTTCCTTAGAAAAAATTAGGACAAGGAGAGATTATACTTCTGCCTTTGGTTGTTTCTCCATTATGCTGAAATTGTCTTTCCCTCAGGATGACACTGCATTTGAAAAGCAGAGTGCTTTATTTGCTTTGGCTATTTCTGATATTGTGCTAATAAACATGTGAGTTCTTTCTGGTCTCTTCTTCCTTGGACATATTTACTACAGACTTGTACAAGAAAATTTCAAGTCTGTGTAGTTGCTGTCTTCTTTTAGTTTCCTTTAAGTCAAATTTTCTTTCTCTTGCAACTGATTTTTCCTCCACTTTACTATTTGTGAAGGTGGTGCCATGACATTGGCCGCGAACAAGCTGCAAATAAGCCTCTTTTAAAAACTGTGTTTCAGGTATCATTCAACAGCCGATTAACTGCAGGCAGCATTTGCAATCTTGCGAGTTGTTAATTGTTATTTATCTAATTGGATGCTAGTATTTGCTTTCAGGTCATGATGAGATTGTTTAGTCCACGCAAAACAACATTGCTGTTTGTCATACGTGACAAGACAAAGGTGTCAAAGCAAAAAGCTACACCTTGTTTTTCTAATTCTAAATATTTTCCAGTATTTCATGTTTTTTTATTGTCTGTATATCCTTATTTACTATGTGATTAACCTTTTCCTTTCATAGACACCGCTTGAAAATTTAGAGCCTGTTTTGCGAGAAGATATTCAGAAGGTAAATCAGTCGTGTCACGTTTTTATATGATGTTATTAGAGAGGTATCCAAATTTTTTGTTCACCTTGATTTCTCTACTTTTTACATGGCAGATATGGGACTCTGTTCCTAAACCAGAGGCCCATAAGGAAACCCCATTAAGTGATTTTTTCATTGTAAGATCATCATTCCTTTTTGAATCAGTAAACTTTACTAATAATGTTTGCTTATGCATAGTAGAATTGTATTGGACTTTTATAGTAATTCTTTGCACTTGGATACCAATGACCAGGTTGAAGTTGTTGCTCTTTCTAGTTTCGAAGAAAAGGAAGAACAATTTAAGGAACAGGTGTGAATTGTGCACTAGCTTCCTTCTGATTTCGATGTTGTTGGTATTGAATGACTAGTTATCAGAATGTGTCGGATGTGGCTCACTGTATATACATAGAATTGTATTAGTTTAGCTTTCATAGAGTAAAACAAAGTTAATCCATTTGCTTATGTTATTATTGATTTATTTAAAATTTAGGTTGCCAGCTTGAGGAAACGATTCCAGCATTCTATCGCTCCAGGTGGCCTTGCAGGGGATCGGCGTGGAGTAGTTCCTGCTTCTGGCTTTTCTTTTAGTGCTCAGGAAATCTGGAAAATCATTAAGGAGAATAAGGATCTCGACCTTCCCGCACACAAGGTAGATAAGCAGAGGTTATGGTGCCACTGTTTTTGTTTTACACGTATGTCGATTTTATTAATTATATATGATCTAACCACTTGTAGGTCATGGTTGCTACTGTTCGATGTGAAGAAATTGCTAATGAGAAATATGACCTTCTTGTTTCAAATAAGGTATTTACAATTTCTTTTTGTTTAGTTGTCCAACACCTGACAATCTTAAGTACTAATGCCATGGAAATTACTTTATAATTACTGCTCAGGACTGGTGTGAATTGAAAGAGGCTGTGCAATCTGGCCCTATTTCTGGTTTTGGGAAAAATCTCAATTCACTCCTTACCGCTTGTCTTTCAGAGTGAGTATGGGCTAATTGTATGACATTTTTTGTGGCTCGTTTATTGACTTCCATGCAAATGCCATATTATAAGCTTTCTGCTAAATCAAGGAGCTCTAAACTATTTCTGTTTGGAAATATTAGAGTCTTTGCTTTGTTGTTTGATTGAATCCTTGGTTTTCTTTATAAGTTGTCCTTTGTGATTGGATTGATTATGAATTCAACTTCTGAAACAACCACTTTCCATACGCAAGAGAAATGCTGCAAACAACTACCCTCTTTCTTACTTTCTTGAAGTGAGAAGCCCTTTCGTACTGGGATACATATTACTATTATTATTATTATTAAGATTAGTAGTATTATTATTACTACTTAGAAGTAGATATTAATTACAAAGAATTAAAGACGGCAATAGATCTTTAAACAAGAAAAAGAAACTGAGAGAATATGGACTGATGTCATCAGCGAGGAATGATTTTTGTTGCCCAAGGTAGTCGAAGGAGGATGAATATTCACTTCATGGTGTTATTGTTTCTTACCTCACGGTTTTATACATTCAAGGGCAGTTTTATTGCTATGATGTTACACGGTAACTTAAAAAATAAAATGCAGTTCAAGATAAAATCTCAGAAGTTTGTTGTATTTATGCTGCATTGTTACAAAGCTACAAACAAGACTGAAGAGAAGTACAAGAGATAAAGAGAAAAAGAATGAATATATTATTGGTGAATGAAATGCAAACAGAAAAGAAGAGATTTCTCTTGTTGGCCTTTCCTTTAAAAATGGCTTCCCTTTCTACAACTGAGCTACTCATAATTCCCCAAAGGTATAAATTCAGGATGAATCTTGTTCAACTATTAAAGCTGAGCCCTACTACTAAAACCACCTAACAACTCTATAACTATTTTTTAACTATTTCTTTAGCTTCCAGGGACCTGTCATGCATGTTGAAACATTATATGAAAATGACTTTATTTTTTTGAAGCAAATTGAGATATTTTCTTTTGCCCTAGATATGATGCTGAAGCCAATTATTTTGACGAAGGTGTCAGAACGGCAAAACAAAAGCAACTCCAAGAAAAACTGTTGCAAGTAATTCTTCTTAAGTTCATTCTTGCACAATCATGGTTTGTTATCATTAATTTCATGTAAACATAAATGAAATGGTGATTAGAGAACGAGAAACCAAAATTAATGATATTGAAATAAGGCTAACTAATTAAGATACTGGACTGTTGGTCGTGTTTATTTTTATTGAATGTTTTCGTAGCGTAGTCATAATTCTTAGATCTAAAATGCTGCTTCGCTTAATGCCTTTTCAATTGGTTAGCTTGTCCAACCAGCATTCCAAAGTGCGCTAGGACATGTAAGGTCCAAAGCGTTTGATAAGTTCAAGGCAGCATTTGACAAGGCTTTGAATGGAGGGGAAGCGTTTTCTTCTGCTGCTAATACATGCGTGGAGTCTTGTATGGCTAAGTTTGATGAAGGATGTGCAGGTATTGAGTCATATATGCCTCAGTATGATGAAGGATGTCAGTGAATTACAATTTGACACCAAAATGTTATTCTTGTAGATGTTGTCATTGAAATAGCTGACTGGGATACATCTAAAGTGAGGGAGAAGCTGCGGCGTGATGTTGATGCACATGTCTCATCTGTCCGTGCATCTAAGATATCAGAACTAGTTTCATCATATGAGGTACATGTCTAACATTGTTCATTCATGCTTTATTTTGAGAGAATTTTAGCTCAATGTTTGTGTTGGGCCAAATAGACCAATGGTTGAAATCTTGTAGGTGGCCATTTTAAATTAGAACTAAAAGAGAGTTTCCACTACAGTTATCGGGGAGAAAAAAGGGCAAATTGATGGTTTCGTACAATGTATTTATCTCATTATTTTTCCAATTAATAATGGCCAGTCAAAGTTTATGTGAAGTTTTTTTCTTAGTGATACTTGGTAGAAGTTTGCTGTGTTTATATACGAGATTGGCTGACTTCCTAGGAAGTTTGCTGATAGTAGTACGCTTGCAGGAAAAACTGAAGGAGGCATTATCTGCACCTGTTGAAACTCTATTGGATGGAGCTAATAATGATACTTGGTCATCGATAAGGAAACTTCTTAATCGTGAGACTCTATCAGCTGTTTCTGGGTTCTCTGCAGAACTTGACAGATATGATATGGATGAAGAAACAAAAAAGAGCATGATTGTGACTTTAGAGGATTATGCAAAGGGTGTGATAGAAGCCAGGGCTAGGGAAGAGGCTAGCAGAGTTCTAATCCGTATGAAGGACAGGTATCAACCTCATGCTAAGTTGACTTATTAAGTTCTACATTAGAGGCACTTATCATAAATTTCAATGCAGGTTTATGACATTGTTTAGTCATGATTCTGATTCAATGCCTCGTATTTGGACGGGTAAAGAAGATATTCGAGCCATCACAAAGTCTTCCCGCTCTGAAGTATGATATATAATTAAGATTCACATATTGTTACCGAGTTTCTATTGCCTTTGAGATTGAGATACCCTTTTAACCAAATTTATTCGTTTACAGTGCTTGAAGTTGCTGTCTGTAATGGCTGTACTTCGTTTGGCTGATGCTGATGATATTTATGATATAGAGAAAACATTAACAGTCGCATTGGCAGATTCATCAAGCGATTCTGGTAAAGATAAGAGCATCACGACACTCGATCCACTGGCTTCAAGCACTTGGGAGCAGGTGCAATTTTGTTCTTGCTACATCATATTTGATAAATGATAGATCAGAAATGCAATCTATGAAGATAATAAACAGGTATTTCTCTTCTCCTGATCTGGTATCAGGGTGAGAACAGAACTAGTGGAGCCTGAGTGTATGGAAATAACAGAAAGTGAGAAGGCAAGCTGGTACAAACTGGATCAGAAGTTGATCTGTAATCGAAAGATTGCACGAAACTATTGACCTGAGTCACTCGTCACTTGAGGGATTCTGACAATCCTCTCTATACGACAGTCTATAACACACCACGTACATTACCTTTTCCATCATTTCTTCCAATTTGTTGAGTCTAGCTTGCAAGTTGAACCAAGTTTCTTGCATGTCTTGGTCCTCGCTGCACTGAATCCAATCTTACCTCCATTCTCGTAGATACTGGACACCATTGGCACCTTTTTATCCTATGTGAATGTGTGTCCGCAACTCCTGGACAGAAATCAATACCACTTGGGTATCCGAGGAAGCGGCAAACAAAATACAAGAATAATAGAAATTTACTTAAGATATAGAATAAACAAATACCTAGGTAGTTTGAGAGACCCGACGCCATCCCCACAACAACTTCAAAATCCTGTCTGTTAATCTTCCCCTCTCTATTTATAACCTCCCTATTAATGATTAATGGACTAATTTGTTAGTATTGGTTATCTATTTCGTATTCATTTACAAAGACAATCTCCTCCTCCCAATAATTTCCTTATATTCTTCACTTCCTGCCACTTGAGCTATTTCTCTTCACTTTTGTATTCACATAATCAGCAGGACTTGAGTGTGATTCTGATCCACTTAAAAGTCTTAGAATTAACTCCACAAAACCACTTTGTGAAGTAAAAGTTGTCCTAATCTTATAAGGACTACAACAGTCATATCTCTAGTAAGATAATTTCTGATATTATCTCTGGATTTGCTCTTAAAGTTTAATATTACATGGTCCTTCATTCCTAACATAAATAAAAATGCATAGAAAATTACTTAGTGCTGTCTTGTGAATTGGTTATTGTGTATTTTAGGCTAAAGAAGTTGGTGTTTAGATATCTTGCACGTTCTAATGATTTGGGAATATTTTCTATCCTTGTGACTGAACATTTGTTGTGATTTAATTTTCTTTGAAGGTTCCAACCTCTAAAACATTGATCACACCTGTCCAGTGCAAATCATTGTGGAAGCAATTCAAGACAGAGACAGAATATACTGTCTCTCAGGCCATTGCTGCACAGGCATAAAATTCTCTCCATTCTTTTTATGATTTTCAAGGTTCTTCTATTCATCGGAAACATATTAAAGAAAAATTATTAGAAATACAAATGCTATGAATTTATTTTCGTTAATATCTATTTTAAAGCAGTAGAATAAGTCAACTAGTTTTCGTGTGTGAAAGAAATGGAGCTAGGCTACACTTTTATGCTGCTTGCAGTTGAGGGTAAAGTTGTTGTGTTATGACCTAGAGGTCATGGATTTAAATCCTGAAAACAGTCTCTATCTGCATGTTGGGATTCCCCCGGGTTGCTTATATTTATACCCAAAAGACTGGTCTTTTATGGTCTTGTTTAGGTCCGTGTGTAAAGGTTATATTGTTACTTGCTAACTAGGGGACATAATTGGTTTGATAAACATTATGGATGAATATTATGGGACCATATTGTTTGGTTGACTGATCAAACGTTTTACTAACAAATTGATGATGAAATTTCTTTTCAATTTCAGGAAGCCAACAATCGTAGCAACAATTGGTTACCTCCACCATGGGCAATTGTTGCTCTGCTTATTCTTGGATTTAATGAATTTATGACAATTTTAAGGTGGATGCTAACTTTACCTATTTGATATCTTTCTGACTTCTTCCTTTGAAAGAAAATAAATCTCTGTTTTTGTTCGCTCTTAATCTCCATCTAACTTCTCTGTTCTAGGATGTTTTTGCATGTACCCTAATTAAACTCACTGAAATAACTATTAGGTTGAGCCCCATAAGGAAGCCAGAAGACCAGTTTACCTCATAACAAACTAACTACAACATGCTTGAAAATTCTCTTACTGCTTTCCAACCTTGTGATCAATCAACAACATATATTGCAATCTTCCAAAGAGCTTTGCCCTCTTTACTTGTCCCAAAACCCTCGGGAATGGCATGTGTGGAAGTGCTGCTAACTCGCTAGACACATTTAGCATTCATAAAATACAAAAAAGAGCCCACATTATTGTTACTTATACTGCCTAGCAGTTGAATAGTACAAAATGAGTTAACGGTTTTGAGAACTTACTTCAACACCCTTTGTATTTATGAAGCTACCGGTACTCATTAACGATAAATTGTCAAGGGGTGACTGCACCCACACAAAGAGGAAGTGTACCAGAATAACCTCCATAATTTGTGTTTTACATCAACTATTAAATGGCCATTTTCAAGAACATACCTACAGAAATTTCTTAACTTTTATCCAACTATTTAGTTTAATTGATTTCACCCAAGTTTGCTTTTCTGTATGGCAGAAATCCCTTGTATATAGGTGTCATCTTTGTTGGCTATCTTCTCATGAAATCCCTATGGGTGCAGCTTGACGTTGCGGGAGAATTTCAAAATGGAGCTGTGAGTACCTTTTGTGATTTGTTGTTCATTCTTAGATTTATGATAGTTGTTAGATCTTTCTATCCTGTTTATTAAGTTTGGTTATGAGCTGTAACAATTAGTATCTAGTTCAGCCAACGAACCGTTACCTACTATATTGGGTTCAGCTGTCGGAGTAATTTCAGGGAAGGTGTAGTTCATCTTCACGAAAGATTGTAAAAGATTCATTTTACTGGATATAAAATATGATCTTGATTTTTTTTCATGTAAGATATGTAACATTTCTGGGCTTCCCCTAACATTAGTTTTAGAGAAGAGGTTAGTCAACTCATTGGACATGCCCGTACATGCTTGATTACTTGCATTTACTTA
The DNA here is from genome assembly GCF_016808095.1 of Vigna angularis. Lineage (NCBI taxonomy): Eukaryota > Viridiplantae > Streptophyta > Magnoliopsida > Fabales > Fabaceae > Vigna > Vigna angularis. The sequence continues at coordinate 2,282,081 of NC_068980.1, forward strand.
TTAAACCTGGTGTTTGCCATATGATTTAAGTCTCTCGTCTTTCGCACTTTTACCAAACCTGGTGTGATAGATACAGTAGAGCATACCATAGTAGCTTGTGTTTTATAGGATGTGTATTGTATCCTAATGTTTTCTTTTTTTTTCAGCTTCCAGGAATCATCTCCTTGTCTAGCAAGTTTATTCCAGTTATCATGAACCTTGTGAGAAAACTAGCAGAGGAGGCACAGAATGCTGCAGCCGGTGACCATAGTGGAAATTCATCAAAACGCTATGAGAGGCCTGTTCCTTCTGGTAGAGTTACATCATCGAGTTCTTCTTCTCGTCTGACTTCTTTGGGTAATCGAACTGACTCAACCGAGTCTATCAGTCCATTAAAAGAAGAGTAGGTAAAGGTAGTTATCTAACTGAAAAGCAAACTATCCTGTTGAAGGGTGGTAGGGTCTGCAGAGTTTTTCCCTGTTCACAGATTTATGACTTGTGATCATTTTTAAAGACATTAAAAGGTATGATTTTTGTGCAAGTGCCGCACATGGGGACTGTTTGTTACGAGGCTCACGTTGAAATACAAGTCTCTTCCAGTTAGGTTCTTTAGTTAATATGGGAAGTTAGGTTGTGAATTTTTTCATACTGGCAGTGCATTCAATCTTGAGTGTAAGAGTTGAATGTGGTCTGAGTGTATCTTTCTGAAAGTTTAATGTTGGAGTCGTGTGTTTATATTAGATTTTTAAGATTTTGACTGATGCAACTGTATGTAAGATCATTTTTCTGCCAAATTGGTTATCATGCAATACGATGTTTAATGTAGTGACTGCTTTCTATCAGCTTGTTTGGGTTCGGCATACTAGACACAGTCTTGTATTGTAAAAAATTTCAGGATTATTTTTTATGCCTGAACAAATAATGACAACAAAATCATGTGGTTAACAAGTACTTGTCGGGCTAAAAGTTAAACTGTAATTTGTAAACATGTCTAGACTATAAACTTAAATAAGGTACAAAATAACTTTTTGAATACTCAAATTGTTCATGTTTATTTCAAGCAAATTGATATTTCAACGAGCCATTGGTTACTCGATAGTTATTTGATAGTAAACTAGATATATAACTTGTGAATAGTTGATAGTTTACTAATTTTGCAACCTTCTTTTAGTTTGATACATTTGATCGGATTTGAAAGCATAATTTTGTTATTAGAGTTTGAAAGTAAAGAGTAACTTGATTAATAGTTTGTTTTGAAAAATTTCTTCACCAAGTTATTTTTGGAAGATTAAAATACGAGAGAGAAAATTAAATTAATTTATACAAATTAAAAGTAAAAATTTACTTAGGAAATAATACAAAAGAGTTAAATTAAATAATATATAAATCAACTTTTATATATACAAACAATTATGGAAACGATTGTCTACACATGTCTAAATAGAAATATTAAAAAAATACTTTTTGACTTACAGCCATGACATAAAAAAAAAGTGATGGATCACACTCCATGATTTATCAGCTTAGACGAAACTGGATAATACACAATACTAGGAAATGTCATCTGGAATTTTTTAACTCTTAATTGTTAGGTTTAATGGTACTTTTAATTTATTAGTCATGACTAATGTGTAATTTTTATTGTCTGATAATTAAAAGTTAGTTTCCCAACTCTTAAATTTTTATTTTATTTTCAAATACTTGAGATTTTACCATATGATTTGAGCTATATGAAATCATTTGAACGAATCGGTGAAATTTTAATATACTTTGGAAACATTTATGATAAGTGAGAATAGGGATTTCAAGGAACAAAAATCTAAAGATTTATGATTTAGATTTTAAGTGGAAGATAAAATGAACATTTGGAGACTATTTTACATAGAGGATATGACTTAATTGTAATAATTAAGGTAATGAAATAAAGTATTTTATTTGAAATCATTGAAAAATCATTCAAAACAATAATATAAAGATATCATGTAAATGTTAATTTTGTTCCCCAAATGTTTGGTTGAGACCACTTTGATCCTTGATGAATGATGGTCTCTGAATTATAGAAAGTGACAGAAAAATTACCCTTGTATGCACAAATAACTTTCCAGCCTCAATTTTCATTTTATATTGAAATAAAAAAAGAAAACATAAACAGGAGAGAAAGTTGTGTTTTACAGATACAAGAAAATAGCAGAGAATGATTTATATTACACCAACTCAGATGCTTCTTCAGAATCAGACAATGGTAACAGGGTGCAGAAGCCAAGCATGTGACCATTTAGGCATACATAATACTCGACACAATCTTCATAGGAACCCAACCTGCAACTAGCACTTTGAGGAATCATATTGGCTTGCAGCATGTTCCACAACTTTGCTTTACAATAAGGACAGACTTCTGTTGGATGGAACTTGGCACTTTTCTTGATAAGCATTTTCTTGACCTTTGAAGCTGAAAATGACTTAAAAACTCCTCGGAAGAACCCTATGTCGCCCTCTTCACCTTGGTCCAGATGCTCGCAAGGATCAGATACATACAAAACATCAGTTCTGCATTGTGGCAAGAGAAAGCTCCTTCCAGATGTTCTAGAAAACCGTGTCTGATAAACAAAATGACCAGGAATGTGAATGTTGGTGAACAAACCACCTTTTTTGCTTCCTGCACAGTAGATAAGCAGCTTCCCTAGGGCTCTCCAGTTCCCATCAACACTGTGACTCCCGCTAGACTGCAGATCAAGCATCATTTTTGGAGCTCTTGTTCGACAAAACTCTTTCCACAGAACTCGTTTGGCAAAATCATCAAACCATTTGCATGCACATGACAGAGCAGCAATTAGCTTTGGATTCCAATTCAAATGATAAAATACTAAGAATATCACATCTTCAGTTAAATGTCCTTTAGTGCATTGACAGCTAGCTGAATGTATGCATCGGTACTGCTTTGCGAGGATCATTCTCTTCACCTGCCAAAACTGGAAGGAAAATCACAAGTTTATGGCAACCCTTTTGTTGGAATACTAACTTTATGCAGATTAATAATTTCAAATTTTCAAAATTACAAATCTGAAGCATATGCCAATGCCATACAAGAATCAATAATTCATCTGTTCAGGTTGATCACTAAAGTACTCAAAGAAAAAGAAAATATAAATACTTCTCCTCCTTCCCTTAATCAGGTATACATGTCACAGACTTCCACGGTACTATTACTTCACCCACTCACTAGTCAACAATTCATAAAACACCATATTCTTCTCCCGATTCCAACCACAATTGGAGCAATATATACACATTATGCTGCATTACCACAAATCATCTCCGGCAACTATGCTTATGAACGCTAGAAAAGGTTCAGGGCATAAACACAATTTTCACTTCCAAACAGTGACATTGCAGTTGTGAATTGTAAAACAGTAGCCCAATCCCAAAAATTTCAGATAGACAAAATTATCGGACACCCCCATAGAGTGCAGGGTGCCCCCAATTCGATATTTAATAGAATCCGCAGTCAATATGAGAAATTTACAACGACCCTCGACTCAGGAATCGCCAAAAGAAATGGAGAGTAAATGGATTATTTGATTGGGGCAAGAAATTCGAAACTTTTCGACTGACCTTAGCCTCAGCTTATTTGATCCGTGACCACCAAACCCTAGAGATATCCAACTGCGCATGCAAATGAAAAGCTGAATTGAAGGATTGTGGAAGCAGAAGCACGCAATTGCAACTTGAGCTTGCTTTTGCTTCAATGGAGGGGCAATTTAGTCCATAAAAGCAGAGAATACTTTGAGGTAGTTGTCTGAAAAGAAAAAACGTGGTAGAACTAAGAACACTTTGGTTGGGTTTATTTTATGTGTGTTCTTGACATGTCTTGTTCGACAAATTATACTCTAAGAAATTATTTTAAAATAATTGTTATTTATTATACAATTTCTTAATAATAAATGTTTTATATATAGTGATACAGGAACTATACTTATAAGTTATAAGGTTACCAGTTAATAGTGTTTTTAATCTCTAGAAAATTATCAGCTTTTTTGTTTTAATTTATAACCTTTGAAATATTAACTTTAGTTTTTTTTTTGTACTTTTTGAAATATCTAAAGTTGGGTAAATATTTCTGTCTAGAACCTTGATTTTTAATTTCAAAGATTTGAATTATATTGCTATCGTGATATATTTTAATTACAATAGTAAGTAACATAATATATTCAATTTGGTAGACTTTAGCTTAAACATGAAAGCAAAATACATATTTCTTCCAATTTAATATATTCTATTTAAGAGGATACTTTTTTGTGTATTATTATTTTTAATCAATAAACTGACCCATTTATCAGCAAATTTTCAAGGATTTAATAAAAAGATTTAGAAAAATAAAACCTAATACATCTGTTTTGCAGGTTTAACTAATACTAGGCAAAACAAAAAGCACCGTTCAGACCAACATAGGAATTTGTTTGCATCTGTCATCAAGTTCAATATAGTCTATAGACAAAGATAAAAAATAATTTACAAATAATCACCTTTTTCAATATATTTAAATAAATTTGAAATTAAATCTAAGTCCAAACATGTTTGGATAAACCGCCAAAGCCGTAGAACTCATAAATATATTTTAGAAACAAATCATTTAAACTATAAAAAACAAATTTTTGAACGAATAAAATCATTTTTATAAAGATTAAAAACAGTTTGTTTGAATTCTTTTTCTGAAACTGATTTGTATTTGACTCAAGAAAAATGTTGTCATCTTAACAAATTTTATTGATTTTCAATTAAAGAATATACTTAAAATTTCAAATCTATTTGTTATATTATTGATTTTTATTGAAATTTAATAATAGACTGTGTCAAATTATAATCTATTATAAAAAATCATTAATAAGATTATACACACATTTTTTATATTAAATATTAAATATTAAATTTGAAAAACTCACATATATTAATTTGTAATTTAAATAACCTACATTCAAACATGGTTTATCTTAATAAGAATTGTTGTTTGTTGGATTTATTGTGTTATCAATATTGTACATCAAAATATTTCACTTTAATTCTCATTTTTAGGATTAAAATATCATTTAGTCATTGTGAAATCACAATAATAAGAAATGAAATTTATAATGAGAAATAAAATAATGGATGTAAGATAAGTAAAAAAAATTATTATGTCAAAATATCATAGTTCCTTAAAGTATTACTTCTAATGGTTTATATATTTTCTCTTCATTTTGATAGGTATAATTTTTTTTAATCATGCATGAATAAATAATATTTTAAATTGTATAATTCATAAAAATATTATAAATTGTGCAACTGAAATTCAACAACGTATTTTGAATTATAAAAATGTATTTTAAATTTTGCAATCTAAAAATGTATCACACTATCAACAATGTCAACATGTTTTTTCACATTATTTCCATAAAATGTCAAAATCTAAAAAAACAACACCACATACATTTTTTAGTATATTTACGAAGTCAATATTTGCTTTTAAATATTAATCAAACAACCAAGATTATTTTTATTATAAATCTCACATTTATTAAAGATAAAAGTTTAAACATAAAAATTTAAAATATATAAATAAAGGTAAACATTACTTCACAAATTAATTTTTGTGAAATTAAATTAATATTGTTATCAAATCATTAATTTAAAGATTGAAGATTGTGCAGACATTTTTGGATATAGACATTCTTAATTTAGTTATGTAAGAGCAAAGTATCTGTATACAAAATATATGAATTAAAATCATAAAATGAATTATAGTTTTAAATAATAATGTTGGAATGTTATCTTCCTACCCAAATAATTGTAATGTTGGTCACTATGAACCCATCACAATTAAGAGTAAGAAACCAACATTGACAAAATGATAGAAAATGAAACTTAGAGAATGAAGATTAAAATAATGGATATAAGGTGGGTGTAAAAATTTATAGCGTGTTAAAAGTATCATGGTCTTAAAATGATGACTTTTACGGTTCAATGTTTTCTTTCTTCATTTTTTATAATAATTTTTTTTTAATTGTACACGAATAAAAAACATTTTGAATGGAATAATTCACAAATATATGGTAAATTATGAAACTCAAATTCAATAAAGTATTGTGAATTGTATAATTCAGAAGTATATTTTAAATTGTACAATCTAAAAATATAGTATACTATCAACAATGTCAAAATGTTTTCCACATTATTATTTCATAATATATATTGTTGATTACATTTATCAAAAATGAAAATTTTCACCACAAAGATTCGTAAACTAAGACCAATCTGCTAAGATATAGAAAAGTACTTAAATTTTAATTATTTCGTGTTATTAGGTTAAGAGTTGTTGTATGGGGACGTATGTAATGTTCTTCTAGAAACAATTTATTAATCTTTATATAACTAACCATACATAATTGTTAAACAAAAAAAATTATAGATCCTTAATTTTTTTTAATACAATTGTTATTATTTGGTCGAACTTAAGATAACGTATTTGATAATGCATATGACATAGTATGTGTATGTTTTTGTTGTTTGGTCATAGATTACTATATATAGCTGTGTTTCAAGCCTTAGTGGTTTTTATGTTGAATTTGTGGACTTTGTGCAAGGAACGTGAACACCATAAATTTCATTCAGTGTTGCGTTAAGGATTGCGACATGGGAGACTGCAAATAAATAAAAACATCACATTCACAAATCTTTGCAAAGATGTTTAATTTTTCACACTTATACAATAAAAAAAGTGGCAAGGATATGATGACATATTACCTCTCAAATCAAATCAATTACTAAGTTTTAACCAAAAAGAGTAAAGTGATCAAAATAAGATCTCCTACCTTATTCTTCTTTGCTAAATATGGATGGAAAGTATAATAATAGAATAATAATAAGATGAGACACTTTTATATATATTCATTTTGACATATAATATATAAATAAAATAATCATAAAAAATAAATTTTTGTATTTAAAATAATAATAATAATAATAAATAGTGTTAAATGAATGTAAAATTTTCATGTGTGTTAAAATATTAAATAAATAACTAAAGTGAGAATATATATAATATATTTTTTTATTTAGTATATATTGGTTAGAGATATCAAGGTGAGTCGTCTATTTTAAGTACAGGATAAATTAAAAATCAATTAATTCAATCTATTTTACTTTTTGTTAAGTGGTACATTTTGTAATTCAATTTTACCTACTATAAATTGGTTTGATTCATTTTTAACACTAAAACGATAAATATTCATCTATCTTATTAAATAGTAGTTGAAATTAAAGTGTTAACTTAACAAATTAACAAATAAATAAATTAAATATTAAAACATTATTCAATCACATATTAATATAAAAAAAAGTCAAACTATATATCAACTTATATAATTAAAAGTAGGTTTAAACCCTCCCTTGGTTCTAATTTCTGTATGAAAATATCAGTTGGGTCATCATTTTTTCAACTGTCTGAATTGGGTCATATTTTTTGTAAAAATGAATACATTTTACCCTAACCGTTAAGTACTTTCTAACGGCGTTAAATATAGCTGACGTGTTTATGCTGACATATATATTGTTTGATTATGTAGAAATTTTATTTAAATTAAAGAATCATGATATGGCTTATCAAAATTGAAGGTGTCAAAGAAGCTTCCAAAGCCCTTCACACCCAGCACTACCATTGACACGCTTCTTGACCTCGAAGCCAAGTCCCACACCGTCTTCGCCTCCGACCCTAACCTCCGCAACCTCTCTCGCATCTCTTCTCCCTCCCATCCCTAATCAATAAACTCCACAAACATAGCGGCTACTTCCCACGACCCCTCCTCCAACACTTACCAAAAATATTGTTGTTCCAGTGACCTGTATTATATCCCAAAAAAATTTCCCTTGTTGGTGGTGTTGGACCCTCTCCTTTCACCTAGGCTTTTCAGACAGCTTTGTTAGGAGAAAAATGCAGGGACGAATGATGAATGAATGAAGGAAGGAAGATGATGCTCTTTTGTTTTTGATTTCTTGGTGGATCGAATTGGTTCTCCAGGATATGAAACCCAAACCAATTAGCATTAATGATAAATCCAATTCGGGAAACTTAACGTTTATGATAAAATTGGAAATTAAAATCCAAATTATGTTTCTGGAATTTAATCCTCCAGAAAATCTCTTTTAAGAACCCTAATTAAAATCTGAAATCTAAATTGGGAAAATTCCCAATTTGAAACCCTAATGCTCCTGAACCCTAAGGAAAATCCAATTTTCTGGTTTTTTCTTCTTCTTGGTTCAGGTCGTGAAGGCACAGGCAGTGACAGTTCGCACATCAGGTCTCGCCATTTTTGGTTTTCGCGTTCTGTTTCTGCTCTTCTTCTCCTTCGGTGCACTGCTCAACCATGACAGATTTAATTCTCTCACAAATGGTGGCAGTGATCGTTCCGTGCGGCATAGCGGTAGCGATCGTTCGGTGCGGCATAGCGGCAACGATCGACGATGAAGGCGCGACGAAGAGGACTCGCTCAATGATTTTTATCTTTTTAATTACCCAATCAATGGTATGTCTGCTAATGACTTGCGTCGACGAAGCTCCGCCAACGAGGTTCATGGGAGAGTGAGTCCAGTGAAGTGGGTGGTGAAGGGAATCTGACCAGATTTGGATGAGCCACGTAAAAAAAATCTTAATTTTAAAAAGAAAAACGGTTAGGGTAAAATGTGTTCATTTTTACAAAAAAATATGACCCAATTGAGACAGTTGAAAAAATGATGACCCAACTGAAATTTTCATACAAAAATTAGGACCAGGGACGGGTTTAAATCATTAAAAGTATTAAATAACTATAACAAAAAAAGTTATAAAAAATTATTGATGGTGAGTTAATTATCAACCTACCTTTAATTTGACCTGAATTCGTTGACCTACAAATTAAATAAGGTTGCTTCAATTTGACCTGAATTCGTTTAACCTATAGTCGGAATAAGCTTGACCAATATTTAAAACCTATTTTTACATCTTTATATACGTAGCGTGTGCAACATAAATAATTAGAAAGTTGATTTAAAAATCATGTAGGGTATAAGTGCAATACCATGTCCTTCAATTTATTGAAGGAAGATCATAAAATACAAAGGAAACAGTATATGTGTATGAATAAATAACTAATTAATTTTTTATTTGGTTAGTGGTTATCGTATAAATATCTATGATATTTTCAAAATGGAAAAGCAAATACAATTTTTCATTTTTCATATACACTGTACCTTAATAACTTATGAATAGTTATAAACAATTTTCCTAATTAGTCATATGAGTTTTGATAACACTAAACAAAAATCTTTCTTAACAATTATAAATAACTGTTAAAGAAAATACCGTCTTCTTTTAGACACCCCAAAGGAAATTCCCTATTTTTTTTATACATTTTAAGAAAGTTGTTAAACTTCTAACTTCAATATTATATATATATATATATATATATATATATATATATATATATATATATATATATATATATATATATATATATATATATATATATTATCTCAGAAGTTAAATATAGAAATGTGACAGACATGATAGTTTGCAGAAGGGGTTGGGATAACATACTTAATTTACATTTCTGAGAAGAGGTCGTGAATGGCATAATTCTACTTTGATTCAACTACTTTCCTAGTAATAACTGCTACTTTTTCTTTTTTCGTATTTCAACTTTTCATGTCTACTTGCATGTAGCATGTGCATGTTAATAATTCTCAAGATCAATTTGAACCAATGTATTCAACTCCTATTTCATGACCATGCCTTGTGATAAATGGAACTAATGCACCATGAATCATCAACACTTTTCCATCTTTGTGCTTATGGAATGTTGTAAATCTTCAAGTAATGTCAACATGCAATGTATGTTGTATGGATCAGAAACATCCATCCACACTCCATGTTTTCAGATGAATTCACATTTCTTCTAGATAAAAGTAAACATATACACGGCCATCATTGTTTGCTGCTCCAACTTATATAACTAAAGCAGACACATAACGTGGTAAAGAAGAAACAAAGAAAAGGATTCATAAATATGAAAAATCACCGTAAATCGAATAAATAATAAATACACCGTGTTAAAGAAAAATTAAACTTTAAATCTAACTCAATATATATATATATATATATATATATATATATATATATATATATATATATATATATATATATATTATCTCCATTGAATCTATAATATTATATTATTTAAAGATGTGTCTAAATAAATTTTATAAAATTGACTCAAAAAAATTTATATATATATATAAATTCACAAATTTATTATCTTAGTAAATATTCTAACTTTGACGAGTCTTTTAAAATTAAAAGAGATTTAATAACAATAAAATTGAACCAAATTTGCATAACTTTTAATTTAAAATCTAAAAAAATGAATTTATGAATTTCTTTTTTATTAAATGTTAAATTTTCTTATTTATACTTAACATGTGCAACTTAGATTTAAATTTATTAAAAGAAAATACTTTATATTTCTTATATCAGTTTATTGATAATTAATTGTATCAACAATATCAACCACATAGCTATAAAGGAATGATTATTGTATATATTTGCATTTATTAATGATATACATGAGTTGCACAGAGTTTGGCAAGTTGTAGGTGTGTTTTGTAGTGTATAATTTTCCTGTTGTTAATTTGTGCATAATTGTTTGGGGGATAAATACTACGTAGGTGTCTGGTTGCATCTAGCAGCTGTAGTGGGTACGATTCTGCAGCACTGAGATTATTGATCTTCTTATTTCTGTTTAAATGTTTTTAATAGCAAGTACAGCCAAATCAATCTCCTAATTAATTATTTGAAACGCTGGAAGTAGATAAACTAAAATAATGGGTCATTCATTGTTCCTCTTCGGCTCCTTTTTTCTTGATCTATTACCAGTCAACTGATAAACAGAACCACCCACCAATAACACAGGCAATCATCACCTTAATAAATTTTTCTCTTCAAAGTATGCGCGGGAGACACATTTTGGAGGAAAACCAAGGTTCATATATATATATATATATATATATATATATATATATATATATATATATATATATATATATATGTATGTTCCGGATAATACAGAGAATCACAGTACCATTATATATTAACAGTCATTGTTTTAATGTATGTGTATTTGAAATGAAGCAATCACAATTGTAAAAAAATTGTTAAGAAAATATTTTTCTTTGCATATTTTTCTTTCCATTCATTAATTGTCGTTTTAGGATTTTGGTATATAATTATTTTTAGTTTTTTGCCTTTAAATTCCAAGCTGAATAGGTGAATATATACTCCAATCTCAAATCATTTGTATGTATTTAATCCGTTATTATATTAAAGTTTTGAATTTACAATGAATGCAACTTTTTACTTTATCGTTGTATTTATAGATTTTAAAATAAATTTTTAACAAAAAGTAATCTAATTATAATTCAAAAGACTCAAAAATTGTTAGATACATTTTACTTGTAAACATGTGAATTTTGTAATGTTAATGTCTAATAATAGCCTTATGTGTCAGTTTATTGAGAAACTGATCGATTTGCAAAAGTTTAGAATAGAAAATGACTGACCTTCAACGTTCTTTTACGTTGATCATCCGGTCATACCTAAAATATGCTTGTTATTTCTAAATTTACTAAATCAGTAATTTTAACGCCAATGTTTAAATTCATATTATGATATCTGTGAAATTTCTAAATGATTTTCATGATGGTAATTAAGTAAAATTAAAGAAGCAATGAAAAGAAAAGAAGAGCATGAATGGAGAGAGAGAATTTTCGTATATTTGGTAGAATATTAAATATGGAGCTTTATTGGTGGTGCCGGTGAGTGAGCTGGCTTGTTATAAAAGTGGTGGATAAGTTTGCAGAGGTAGCGAAATCCAACGGTCAGATTCTTCCCAAACCTTCACCTTCGTTTCCTCATTAAATGCCTTCTTCAGATGCTGTTTCACCCTTTCTCAACAAGCACGGGAAACTTACATTCATTGCTATTAACTGCTATCTTTCATTGCTATTATTTACTTCTTTCTAAAACAAAATTTCATCACTTTATTATTCTAATGTTTTTCTATTAGTAAAAAATTTAACCCTTCAAAATAAACCGATGATATATAGAAAGTAGTGTTTCTTATATTTAATACATTTTCAATATATTTTAGAAGGAGAAAATATTCTGCTTTAATTCATAAAACATTAGTTAAGATTCTCTTAAAAATACGTGTGTTTAAAGAACAGAGCAGTGGGGACATTTGAGAATATTTATATGGTGCACATGCACACAGAAGAGAAGGCCAACCAGAGCCAGCCACTTAGAGGTTGAAGAAGCTGCTTTTCTCAGACTCCATGGCGTCCATTGGTGCACTCAAATTCTTCCTTTACTTACTTCCATGTCTCCTCAACTATCTACCTCATTCTCAAGGTTTATTATCTAATCATATATACTCAACAACACCTTCTATATATCTATATTATATATATCTCTTTGGTGTGCCCTTTCTAAATCCTATTCTGACATTCACACAAACCAATCTCAAACACAATGTTCTGTAATATACAGTCAATGATTCGTGTATTTCACTGGGTCAGAATGTAATGTAATAGACAAAATGTTTACTTTCCTAGTACATAAAAAAACAGCTTCTGTTATGTTTTATGATGATAAAACACAACACAATACAATAATACATACAACCTTTTATCTTCACTGTTCTTTTTATGGTCGAGAAATGTTGTTGAAGATGAAAATGTATGGTTGCAGGTAAGCAGAATTGGAATGGTGAGTACCCATTTATCAGGAGAGGAAGTTCATTGGGGCGTTCGGACAATGGTGGTTATGACTATATAATAGTGGGAGGTGGCACTGCAGGGTGTCCATTGGCTGCAACGCTGTCTAAGAAATTCAAAGTTCTGGTGCTTGAAAGAGGAGGAGTCCCTTTCAACAACCCCAATGTGACATTTCTGCGAAACTTTCACATAACTTTGGCAGACACTTCACCAACTTCGGCTTCTCAGTACTTCATTTCAACAGACGGAGTGCTGAATGCAAGAGGAAGGGTTTTGGGAGGTGGCAGTTCCATTAACGCTGGCTTCTACACTCGAGCAAACCCTAGGTAACACCAACCTTCTTCTCACATCAATTTTCTCCTCTTTAGTATGTTAAATTCCAATGTGAATAATTTTTTAGGGTATAGTTTCTGTAGCGATTTCAAAATTTAAGAGCCTATATAGTTTTCTGATTTGAAAAAAAAAATCTAATTTATCTTAATTAAAATATTTTTCTATATTTTGTAAAATAAGGATAAAATTATATTTTATATTGATTTGATACACATTATAAAGTAAAAAATGATCATAAAAAATTTTGTGTGAAATTTCTCAATTTTATAACCATTTATAATAGAAGTTGTCATTTCAACGTCCCCTTATTTGAGGAAAAATTCAGTCCACTTGGAACGTAATGTAAATGTTATTGCATTTACTCTCGGATTAAAAAAAGTACATTAAAACAATCAAATTTTAATATGGTAGATTAATTATAATTGAGGAAATTAATTTTCGCTTTAAAATATGATACATACTATTGGAATTAACAGATATAAATCCATTATTTTTTAAAGTTTTATCATAGAGTTGATAAAAGTAAATGATTATTCTCTAGATAAATTAATTGAAACAAAAATTGAATTGCCATGCTAACTTACTACTATGATGAGAACAAAATTTACCTGTTGAAAATCATTTTATTGTTACAAATATGGTACATTTACAAGGTGAATATTATACATTCAATATGATAAATTAAAGGTGTATATCAATTTCTTCTTACAAGTCGATATAATTAACCCATGAAGGCCAAAGGCATTCATTTGATCATTGTTAAAAATAAAAATTATAAATTTATGTCATATAATTATATGTAGATTGTATTAATTTTATAAATAAATAAATTATTATAAGACTATTTAAATAAATGGCGTACATTTATCGTTTAATATTAATGGACCTTTTAAATGTGATTAAATGATTAAAGTTTGTAATTCTTATTTTTTTCTATAAAAAGTTCTTACTTTAAAAGTACTTAATGTACTCTATTAATATAGATTGGTAATATTTGTACTAATACTTTAATAATCAATAAATGAAATAACATTGATGAGATTTGTCTAACAATCATTATTTTCTGTAATATGTTACAATTTTTTTAGTATTATTACCAGTTGTCTGCTTCCAACCATCAAGTACAGCATTTTAAATCCAATTGTGTGTTTACTTGCAAACATCATTTTATTCAAAACTTCAATAACGTGTGTGCTTTTTTTCTCTTCTTTCATTATCATTATTAGATGTTGTTGTTGATTATTGTTTCCCAAAGAAATTGTGTGTCGGGTTAAACATTATGTACACCCACCCACCAAAAAACAAAGGCACAGAACTATACAGTATTAATTCCAAGTTTCCTATTTAATTGAATAATGGATTAAAGTAAAAGCAAATGTCAATAATGATATGATTTACTCGTTAGTAACATTTGCTTTCACATTAATTATTATTCAAAAACTTACTTTTGAGTTAAATTTAAATTTCTTAATCTAACATAATATAGATATATTTACTTATAGCTTAACCTATTTCTAAAAAAAACACTTATTTTAGTAAAAACTAGATATATTAATTGGTATTTCTTAAATGGGTTTGAGGCTTATGTATGATCTAAGCAGAATGACAATGATATAAAAGACTGCGTCTAATTTGACAAAATTCCAACTTGATGAATTAAATGCTTTTGTGTGTGTACCTTGGTAGCCCTATTTTATGCAATGTAAGTTGTTAGGTGAGAGTGTCAGATTTTAAGAAAAGGAAGGGAAGAAAAGAGACCACACACAAAACAGAACATTGAATATATTGTAGGGTAGTTTTTTGTTTTGGTAAAAATCATTAAGGTGCCTGTTCCTTGGAATAGCCATTGAATTCACATGTTGCAAAATGACCATTACACTGATTCATTTAATTTTTTATTTATTAGTGTTGCTATTTGATGTTTACATGGACCAGTCAATGTTATTCAACATCCTGAGAGAAAAACTGACAAATATAGAATATAAATAAGTACATAAATACCATACTGAAAAATATTTTTATATGCTCTCTATAAAATTTTAATGGTAGATTGGGCTTTTCAAATTCAAAAAATTAACCAATTTAATTTTAATTATTTTAACATACTATTCACTTTTTAATATGTAAATCAAAATAATCTTATTAAAATTAATCGTTAAACCCTTTTACTAATATATGACATGAATGGGTGTTATAAAGTTATTTAATTTTAGAAAATTTAAAAATTAAAATTTAACTTTCACAAAGTTGTATATCTGTAAAACCATAAGAGCAAATTTAATTTTAAGCCAAATGTTAATATTGTATTTTTATGATATAGAAATGTTATGTAGCATTACTACTGTTTGTCATAATTTGGAAATATGCACTAGTTTGTTACTATTTATTACCGCTTTGAAAATTCAAATAATTTTTCTCATTACATAATATGTAGTAAATATTTTAAAATGAATAAAACTTTAATTGCAAGAAAGAATTGGGTAAAAAGTTTTTTAATAAATATTTTATATAATTTATTTATTCCTATTTTATCTTTTCTTTTTTTGTCTATATCCATCTAAATAACATATTTCTTTTTTTTTTGTATTCTTTTTATTTTCCACTGATATATCGTTAATTTACTTATGATCCAAAGAAACTAGTTAAAAAAATAAACAATTCTTTTAATAAATATATAAACAATCTTTATATTTATTTTTCAAAAAACTAAAGTAAAAATTGTATTAAATTATTTTCCTTCAGTTGATAATAAGTATTGTTTACAAAGATTAAAAGAATCTAAAAGCCCAATATTTTTTAATAGCTCTAAAATCCTAAAATAATATATACTATAAAATTAAATTATGTTAACAAACCATTAAAAAATGTTTATTAAAAACTAATTTATAAGGAGAAGGACGATGTTAAAAAGATAATAATGGTTTTAAATTATGAAACAATAATTATTAATAAAATAAACTTAAACAACACTTATTTTCGGAATGAATAAAATATTTAACAAGCAAATTTATATGCAAGACTCTTGTTTCAAATAAGTAAATGTGATCATCCACTCACTAGATTGACATTGTACAAGGCAATTATAAAAGTGATAATAAAATATTATCGAATACGCTTTTATCAGTTTCTCTATTGAATAAAATTACGTGAATGTGACTTCTAAGTTAATGAATTTTAAATTTTCAGGACACTTAACTAATAAATAAAACGTGTTTAAAAAATACTATCTTAAATTATCCGAAACAAGACAAGATATGCTACATAGATAGTGTGTAGTATGAAACATGTTTTGTTTCTTTTTTTTCTGCAGATTTATAAGGAAGGTGGGGTGGGATACAAAGCTAGTGAACGAGTCTTATCCTTGGGTGGAGAAGCAGGTTGTTCATCGTCCAAAGTTTTCACATTGGCAGAGAGCAGTCAGGGACGGGCTTCTAGATGCTGGTGTGTCACCTTTTAATGGATTCACCTATGATCATAAGTATGGAACCAAAGTTGGTGGAACCATTTTTGACAGATTTGGCCGCCGCCACACCGCTGCTGAGTTGCTCGCTTCTGGGAATCCTAAGAAACTTACTGTCCTCGTCCATGCCACTGTCCAAAAGATTGTTTTTGATACAACAGGTATGATATGATCAATATGTAAGAAACATTTTTAATGAATATATACTAGCCTAAAATCACTGTCTCATGACTGAAAAATGGTGATGTAGGAAAAAAACCAAAAGCCATTGGGGTGATTTTCAAGGATGAAAATGGGAAGCAGCATCAGGCATTTCTGGGACCTGGGAGGAAGAGTGAAGTGATTGTGTCTAGTGGGGCAATTGGCACTCCTCAATTGCTACTGCTCAGTGGAATTGGCCCCAGAGAAGAGCTTCAGAAATTCAACATCCCTGTAGTGCTTCACAATGAATTTGTCGGTAAAGGCATGGCTGATAACCCCATGAACACAATTTTCGTTCCTTCCAAGAGACCAGTTCAACAGTCACTCATAGAAACTGTCGGTATAACCAATCTGGGTGTGTACATTGAGACTAGTTGTGGCTTTGGTCAGTCCAAAGACAGCATTCACTGTCACCATGGTATCTTGTCAGCTGAGGTATGCACTTTATTTGCTGCAAAATTACTTCTAATGTTAGAAACTTAGAGCACATTTGGTGTGTTATTGGAACTCATGCAATTACTTTTGAACATGATAAACTAGATTGGGCAGCTGTCGACAATTCCACCAAAGCAAAGATCACGAGAAGCTGTTGAGGCCTTTGTGAAGAGCAAGAAAGACATACCAATCGAAGCATTCAGGGGAGGGTTCATACTGTCAAAAGTTGCGAGTCCTTGGTCAACAGGTGAACTGAGGTTGATAAACACCAACGTGGAGGAGAACCCTGCTGTTACCTTCAACTATTTCAGCCACCCTCATGATCTTAAGCGCTGCGTGGAGGGTATCCGCTTAGCCATAAAGGTTGTTCAGTCACAGCACGTCACAAACTACACTATGTGTGACAGACAAAGCGCAGAGAAAATGTTGAACATCAGTGTGCAGGCAAATATCAACCTCATACCCAAACATCCCAATGACACAAAGTCACTGGAACAGTTTTGTAGAGACTCTGTGATCACTATTTGGCACTACCATGGTGGGTGCCATGTGGGGAAAGTAGTAAACTCTGAGTATAAGGTTCTTGGTGTTGACAGACTCCGTGTGGTAGATGGCTCCACATTTTCTGAGTCCCCAGGAACCAATCCTCAAGCCACTGTCATGATGATGGGCAGGTATGTAACACTACACAGAATAATGTACATTTTTTTAATTAACGTCTCATTATGGAATTTATGGTGTCAATTCACCTTATATATGCTAATAATATGTTCATATTTGCAACAGGTACATGGGACTGAAGATTCTAAGAGACAGGTTGGGGAAATTGGGTGATATTTAAGATGAGTCAGGAGTGTGTAATATGAAATTATCTCACCAAAAAGGTTGTAATTCGAAGACGAAAAGTGCTATTAGTAGTAGTAGTCTTTAGGGCTGGAAATGGATGTATTTTGTTTGTTAATTGTCAGTGAAGAGTGATTATCAAATTATGAAGCTATTTTTCTGAAAAAAGAAAAGTTATTGCAAATCCTCAAGGCCGGTTTAAACTTCGAGTCCTTTTTTAAAACATGAAATTGTAAGAACCAATTTTTTGGGTCGTGATGTAGCATGTAAGCATGAAGAAAATTAGACACGGTGTTATGATTTAGATTAGACTGAGGCTATTATCAATTTGAGTATATATATATATATATATATATATATATATATATATATATATATATATATATACTCTAATTCTACTACCACAATGTAATGATTTATTGAAGAACAAATTTACTTATTTGAAAACAAACAACGAACTTACTGTATATGAGCTATGTATATCGGATGCAGTGAAGAAGAAAGAAGTAAAAATAAATCAAGGTACGATAGCATTATTCTTTGTAATCCACTAAAGTATGTTGACGACATGGGTTGCAAACCTACCTTAAAACTACTTCGAAACACTGAAACATTTTTAACAATAATCTAAACTTGTGCTTAATTACATTAATCTACTAAATCCTAAATTCTAATATGATAGAATTTTGTCTTGAAATTAATACATTTCATAAACTTGGCACCAAACAAGAAATTAGATATTTATATAAACAAATTTTTGTAAGTGAAATTTGAAAAAAAAAATTCTTTTTCCATTGCAGTTTTTATACAAATACAAATATTACAACGTAATATAATCAAACATATGAAATACATTAATATTATCTAGCAGGTATGCACTTCCACATTGATGACACGACCAGTCATGAATGCCAATGTGATAGTTCTCAGAAACCAATTAAGAATTAAGTGGTATGAACTACAACTCTGATTTGTTAGTGTTCTTTAATATCGAAAAGGCATTCAAATATCTTCAACAGTAATTAATTGGGATTGGATTGGACAAGTAGCAAAACTTAAAAAAGAAAGAAAAGAAAAGAAATGGAAAAGAAAGAAGAAATGATCGTATCTGTTGTTGGAGACCTGGATTCATCAAATTAGCGTCTGCAGTCTAAAGTCCCACATCAACTATGACAATTGATGAGAATGACATAAATTGTTATAAAACCTTGTCAGACACCTTTGACATCTATCTTTGCGCTTGGGGCAATGACGCAGCTAGTGAGGTTCTAACCGAGGCGCGTCTATTGCTGGTTGAAAACTATTTCCAAACCCCCTCTTGGGCCTGGGTTCATCCTAGGCCTTAGAGAATTTCTGGAAGGGCTCCCTTAGGGGTAAAGCCCTATATTTGTTAATGAAAATGCTGGTTGAAAACTATTTCCAAACCCCCTCTTGGGCCTGGGTTCATCCTAGTCCTTAGAGAATTTCTGGAAGTGCTCCCTTAGGGGTAAAGCCTTTATTTGTTAGTGAAAAGTATTTGAGTGTTTCATCCACATCTTCAAGATTTCAAATTCCACTCTGTAACTTTTTTGAAACAACTTAAATAAATATTTTTTCATTTCTTTTTTTTTTATTAAAAACAATCTTCACCAGTTTAATAATAATTTAAATTTTAAATATTATTTAAAATAATTTTGTATTTTAATAATTATTAAAATATAATTTATATTATAATAATAGTTATATTAAAAACATAAAAGTAAAATAATAATAATAATAAATTTTATTTAATATATTCAAATATATTAAATTATAATATAATATTAAAATAAATTAAATAATTATTAAATTTTAAATAAAAATGAAAATTTTAAAAAACTTATTTATATAAAAGCTGTAAAATATGTTAATACTTTTGCTTTTCATTTAAAATTTAATAAATATTAAACTTAAATAAAAATTATAATATTACTTATTATATTTTTATATTTTAATAATTAATAAAATATTATTTATATTTTTAAAATAGTTTTATTAAGAAAATTAAAAAGTAATAACTAAAATAAGAATAAAAATGAAAATAAAAATAATACTTAAAACCATATTTAATATATTAAATTATATTAAAATATTATATTAAATTTAATAATTAAAATTTTAAAAAAAGAAAATTTGAAAAATTTGTTAACCTCGGATATACATATCCGATGAGTTATGAATCGGATATCCACCCGATTTTTAAAATTTTATTTTATATATAAATTTTAATATAATTTAGAATATTTAAATATTTAATATAATTTTATTTGTTATTTGATAAATAATTGTTTTAAAATTTTATTTTTTATTTAAATTTTAATAATTATTTAATTTAATTTAATATTTTAATATAATTTAATATATTTTAATATATTAAATATTTTATTTAATATAATTTTATTTGTTATTATTTTTATTTTAATTATTTTATTTTTATATTTTTAATATAACTATTATTATAACATAAATTATATTTGAATAATTATTAAAATATAATATTATATTAAATAATATTTGAATTTTAAATTTAGTTATTATTAAAGTGGTGTAGAATCTTTTTAACAAGAAAAAGAAAAAGTAAAAATATACTTGTTAAAGCTAAAAGTAAATTTTTTTACAAAGTTAGAGGTGTAAGG
The DNA here is from genome assembly GCF_016808095.1 of Vigna angularis. Classification (NCBI taxonomy): domain Eukaryota; kingdom Viridiplantae; phylum Streptophyta; class Magnoliopsida; order Fabales; family Fabaceae; genus Vigna; species Vigna angularis. The sequence goes on from NC_068980.1 coordinate 2,302,823, forward strand.
TAATAAGGAGATTTTATAAGGTTAAAAGTGGAATTTTTAGAGGTATAGGATGAGATTTTAGAGGTGTAAAATGAAACACTCAAAGTATTATGTATTTGGTAAGAAAATTTTGTGGTAGATATTGTATACTTATTTTTAGTGTAAAGTATTGAGCATATTGGAAGAGAATTTTGTGCAAGATATTGTATACTTTATTTTTATGTATTTTAATAATTGAATTTTGTGTGATGAAGTTGTTTTGTTTGATAACTTTTCTTTACAAGATATATTTTTATATGGAATGTATTTGAGAAAATTTAAAATTACTAAAAATAAAAATTATAATATTTTTCCCTCGTTATAAATTTTTTATAAAATATTCAATATTATTTTTTAGAAAAATGTTTTATAACTCCTTTAAAAAGGTGTTTGATTACTTTATAATAATAGAAACTGACCATCCAAATTCAATACAAGAATAGAGATCTAATTAAAAATTATAAATTTATATTAAATAGATATTAAAACACAAAATGATAATAAATAAAATTGAATATAAAATGATATTAAATAATATTGAATTATACCTGACCAATTTAACATGCTTGACGGAGGTCCACATAGACTGTGGTAATGTATGAACAGATCTAGATCATAATATAATATTGAAATGCTCTCCACTCTGCTGTCATGAAGCCATGAGCTAAATCACATAGCGAACTATTCTCCGCATTTTTTCATTTTCTTGCAAATCATGCAATCCAAACAGAAACTACACTTCCAATTTTATGAACATTTCTCTTAATACAAACACAACATTAATCCAAGATCTAAGCTTCTGTAAAAATATAAATACAATCACTGATAGGTTGATTAAGTGTATACATGCCAGTGTGATAACTCTCAGAGACCAATTAAAAATTAACTGGTATGAAAGACATTCAAATATTTTTAAAGACAACTCTGCTTTTTAGTGTTGATTAATATTTAAAAGACATTCAAATATCTTCAGAGTAGTTTATTGGGATTGGACAAGTAGAAAAAAAACTTAAAAATAGAAAAAGAAAAGGAAGGAATCATCCTATCCATTGCTGAAGTCACTGGTCAAATCAGCCTCTGCAAACTAACGTCTCACATCAACTATGACAATTGATGGAAACGACAGACAGAAGTTGTTATAAAATAACTTGTCAGATGATATTGCAAACTATCTTTGCGCTTGGGAGCAATGACGCAGCTAGTGAGATTCTAACCGAGGTGCGTGTATTGCTGGTTGAAAACTATTTCCAAACCTCCTCTTTATTCTGGGTTCATCTTTGGCCTTTGAGAATTTCTGGAAGAGCTCCCTTAGGAGTAAAGCCCTATAATTGTTGGTACAAAGTTGTATACATTTGTAATATTCAAATAAAGTTGAAATAACTATAAATTTTGGCTGTAGAATTTTGTGAGAGATACCCATGAAGTTTGGTTTTGATCATACTAAATGTGAATGGAACTGGCAGTAGAATTTTGTGAGGGTTAAGTCATTCTTATTTTTAATTTTATAACAATAGAAACTGAAAATATATATAAGATATAAATGTTTCATAACTCTTTGCTACATTGAAATGCATAATGGTTGCTCAAAGAGAATTCTATATTTATTAATAACACAACTAACTCAACAGAAAGAATCTTATATATTTATTAATAACACACAAGAGTTACAGAGGTTAATACATTATAACAGAAGTTAACGTGTTAATGAGACGGAAAGAATTTAAAAGATACCAGACAGCCTTTGATACAGTTACAAATTATTATACATATAAAACACGCTTATCTCCATTTGCAGTTGTCACATAATCCATATCATTCTTTCAAATAGTATTTAATTATTTTGTAACAATAGAAACTGAAAAATATTAAACACTTATTTTTTAGAAAATTTAAAATTATAAAATATAAAAATTATGCAAAATAAATTATAACAGACAGGTTTCACTGGTTGATAAATTTTCTTTATAAGATATTTATTAATATTTTTATTAAAACTGTTTTATAACTCTTTTAAAAGGATGGTTAATTATTTATAATAATAGAAATTGAAAAAATTAATCCAGCTCAATAACAGAGTAGAGATCGAATGGAAGTTTTATATTAAATGCACATTAAAATATATAAAACAATATTAAATAAAAATAAAAAGTGAATTATATGATGAGGAAGTTAGCATTTCTGACCAAAAGTCCACATCGACTGTGCTAGTGTATGAACAGACGAATGGTCATAATATAATACGAAAATACTCTTCAGTAGCATCTCACGGAGCCATGAGATAAACACATAGCGAACTATTCTTTCGCCTTTTACTAAAGAATACCGTGTGTTTGTCTCGCTAAGTGGCATACGCCTATTTTTGTAAGAGCCCTAAAAAGGGCTCTGTAATTTTAGTTTAAAGATGGTTTTTTGTATTATCTTTCCAACCTATAATAACAAGTACGATGATAGTCTCCCTAGAAGACTGAATTTGTAAGTGCCCATGCTCATTCTATAGTATAATTTTCTTTATTCTATCATCCAAATATTAAAATAAGAGCTTAGAACCCTGTGTTTAACTATCTTCATCTTGACATCCAATCAGACAGTTTTGTTTCATTGTCAGCACCTCAGCATTAAAGTGAATTGGCTTCTAAATGTTGATGACTTTCATCATCAGTACCTTTGCTTACCTTTGTTCCAGAACTGATGGATGTTGATCTAGAACCTGGCAGCTCCAGTGAGTTAATGACATAGCACTAGATATATATTCAGTTTTATATTTATAATGAATTCCACTAACAACTGCTAAGATGAAGATTTTTTAGAACAAAATGTTCAAATAAATCACAAAAAAACCAAAGACTCGATTAGCATAGTAACTAGAAAGGCTGAAACTAACACTTCAAACTTACAGAAGTAATTTAAAGTAAGTAAAATAAGTCTACATACATACCACTAGTCACCACTCATGTACATCTGTAACCCATTTGAAATAACAAATAATACAGAATAATATAATCAAACATTGCTCAATATAATACAAATTAGATTGAAAAAATATATATTTATAATTGAAACTGACACTGTAGAACACTCTCAACAGGCATACTTTTAAAAAAAAAGTGTATGCCATTTAAAAGTAATAAACACAGTTTTCTTATTTAGAAGACGACAGAATATTTCGCTGTTAGTCAAGTGACTCCATAAGAAACATTTATGAAAATCCTTTCATTTTATGGTGCAATCAGTTCACTTGCCTATAGAATCCCATTTCATGTGAGTGCATGAACCGTCTTTGAAGAGGTGTCTGGCAACTCCATGGAACAAAAAGAAGGCTATAAAATGACATTAATCTATTCATCTACTTTAAAACAAAGCTATAAATAAAAGATAGTGATTTTAAAAAAATAACGAGATGAAAATAAAAAATAATATTTTAAAAGAGAAAAATATTAATTCCAAATTGTAAAAAAATAAAATAAATTTTCGCTTATTTTTTGTGACAACTAAATACATATTAAACCCACTCCAAAAATGGACGTAAAGATAATTAACTCTATGCATTATGGCAAAATATATTAATATCTAGCCAAAATTTTCTGGATAACTCATTCAGAGTGTCATTGTCCAGTAGTTCATGGAATAACTGATGGCAAGATATAATATCTACCCTCTTAGCTCCCAGATTGCAACAAGAGTAACGAGTGATCATAAACAAATTCTTGACAAAAGCAACTATAGATTATAATTTTTACTCGCCATGTGAAGGGCCAATTCTTCAAGGATCACATAAACTTCATCCAGATTCAGATGGACTGAATTCCCTGACGAAAACATGTAAACTTTCTTTCGCAGCTCAATCCAACTCTGACCAGGTACTTTTTTAAGACCTTTTGTCCTTGCTGACACCCTCACTCTTGCGAAGTCATCCCACCTTCCATTTGCAGCGTATATATTTGACAGCAGCATGATGCTCCCTGTTATTTTTGACTTCAGGGTTAGAATTTGTGATGCTGTTTCTTCTGCAATGTCCACGTCTCTATACATTCTACATGAGTTTAAAAGAGCTCCCCAAATATACTCATTAGGTTCCATAGGCATATTTCGAACAATATCAGTTGCTTCCTTCAAAAGTCCAGCACGACCAAAGAGGTCAACCATGCATGCATAATGCTCTACATTAGGTTCAATCCTAAACTTTCTGGCCATCTGATAAAAAATGTTACGACCAGCGGCAACAAGTCCAGCATGACTGCAAGCAGATAGAATAGCCACAAAAGTGATGTTGTCTGGCTTCATTCCAGCTCTAATCATCTCATCAAAACTTCTTAAAGCATTCTCACCAAGCCCATGCATTCCATAACCCCCAATTAATGAGTTCCACGAAATTAAATCTCTACCCTTAATACTATCAAACACTAAATGTCCTTCCTTGAAGTTGCCACACTTCATATACATGTTAATCAGACCATTTCCCACCAAAATACTGTCACCCACCAAATTCCTAATGGCATAACCATGGAGCTCCTTGCCAACGTTCAATGCAGCTAACTCTGCACAAACCGATAAAACGCAGGAAATTGTCACACAATTTGCCATTACTTTAGAAAGCTGCATTTGCCTAAAAAGTTCCAGTGACTTCTCACCAAGCCCCATAGAAGCAAAGCCACTAATCACCGCACTCCAACTTATAACATTAGGCCTCACTGGGGATTGACCATCTGTACATGACTTCTCCATCTGCAAAAATGCTGCATAGGCCTCCTCACACAATCCAGATTCAGCATACGCCGATATCAAAGCATTCCAACTTACTAGGCTCTTGTTCTTTATATCCAAAAACACCCTTTGTGCATCCCCCAAGTTTTGGTGCTTCCCATATGTCCCTATCAGAGCATTTTTCACAAACAAATAATCTTCATATCCACCTTTAACAACAAGCCCATGGATTTCTTTACCCCAGTCAACTTGAAGCATAGTAGCACACACAGACAACATCACGGCCAATGCTTCAGCACTGATTTCAATTGTCCTTGTCCTCATCAACTTAAACAACTCTAGAGTTTCGTCATAAAGCCCACATCTAGCATGACTTGACAAGAGAGAGGTCCATGTCACAGAATTCGGCTGCAAACCTTCCAACTCCATCCTTTTAAAAATAGCAGAAGCACCAAGAGAATCACAGTTGAAAGCATAACCCGAAACCATAGTATTCCACGAGACTAGGCTTCTAACAGACATTCCATCAAACAGTTGGCGAGAATCCTCCATTCGCCCGTGCTTCCCATACATACCCACGAGTTCATTGACGACGTGAAGATGATTCCGAAAACCCAGCTGCAAAGCATGACAATGGACAATCCTGCAGAGATCAGAAACAGCCAGAGACGAGCAGGCCCGTATTATCAAGGGAAGAGTGAAGCCGTCGGGAAAAATTCCAAGGTTTCTCATTTCAAGATAAAGTCGAAGCGCGTGTTGATGGTAGCCATGAGAGACATTGGCTCTGATAATGGAATTCCACAAAAGAAGATGATGGAGTCCCTCAACTGGGATTGCAGCAAACACTTTGCGAGCGTCAGAGAGAAAGCCAAAGCGGGCGTAAACGGCTATGAGGCTGGCGGCCAAGAAGGGTAAACGATGGGCGGCGGTGAGAAGCAATTGGGAGTGAAGCTGGCGAGCTTGATGCAGAGTGAGACAACGCCGGAAAAAGGCATGGAAGGAATCAACAAGTTCATGGCTGTGGGTAACGTAGAAAGGGTGCGTGTGGAGGTGGGAGATTGAAGGAGAGACCACAAAAATGGATTGGAATGGTGACAAGAGAGAATGGAAACACTTGGAAGCTGCATTCCGCATCAAGCTTTTCAACCATCTTAGTTTCCACTGTCAGACACACAACCAGGTTTTTGTACACATGCTTCGGGTTAAATCAAAGAAACAATTTCCCAAAATAACAAAAGCATTTATAAAACTTGTCAACAAGGTGACATGACAAAGCACCTGTTCGACTTACTTTTGGATCGTCCCGCGTTTAAAAGAGTGAGAAAGAAAAGGTTTTATAATCAGTCACAGAACCAAAATCACACTCCAGCAGTCACCAAAACTTCTGCACATACAATACTGCAGCTATGCGTTGGTACTATATGGTTCATGGCTGCTCATATGTAATCATTAATGTCCACTTAAAACATCTGAAAAACATTAATGCTCTTAGGCCTGGTTCATCCTAAGCCTTCTAGAATTTCTGGAAGGGTTTTATGTTTTTTAGGGATTTTATGTTTTATGATGTATTGTTGAGTTAAATGTGGATAAAGTAGTTCTCAGGATGTTTAATTTTATAACAATAGAAACTGAAAACATATAACAATTATTTGTGGAAATGTATAGCAGGTTTATGTTTGATAAATTTTTTATAAGATAAACTTTTATATTAAATGTCTCATCACTTTTTGAAGATGGTGTTTAATTAATTTAAAACAATAGAAACTGAGAAGTATATAACAATTATTTGAGAGAAAAATTAAAATTACAAAAGATAAAAAAATTATGCAAAAAAAAGTTAGAACATGTTTCTTTGTTTGATAAGTTTTCTTAATAAAATATTCAATAATATTTTTATAAAAAATGTTTAATTATTTTATAATAATAGAAACTGAAAACAATTGATCCAAAGTCAATAACAGGGTAGAGATCTAATTAAAATTTTATATTAAAACATAAAATGATAAAAATAAAAAATCAAATAAAATTGAATAGACCAAGTTAAACATGTTTGATTGAAGTCCACATCGACTATGGTAATGTATGAACAGATCTAGGATCATAATATAATATGGGTATGCTCTATATTAGCTTTCACGGAGCCATTAGATAAGTACATAGCGAACTATTCTTTCGCCTTTTACTAAAGAATACCGTGTGCTTGTCTCGCAAAGTGGCATACGCCTATTTTTGGAAGAGCCTTTGTTAAAAGGGCTCTGTAACTTTAGTTAGAAATTTTTTTTTCTTAGTTATTGAGCTGTTATTTTTTCTTAGTTATTGAGCTGTTTTGAATGTGGCCCTTCTTTAAGGATTACAATTCAGTTTTTGAAAACAAGCGGTTTGTTTATTCTCCCTGAATCATAATACTGTTTATTCTCCCTGAATCATAATACTGTTGCAAGCATAAACGCTGAGGAGAATTAAAAAGTAGAAAGACCTTGTCTGTTAAATGACACCATCTTCTTGAGGAGACACAATGCCCAAAAGAAGGCAGGAGCCACCTCACTTTGGTTCTCTCATGTAGTTAAACCTATAGTATTTTACTATGCACCTTTTATACGTTTTACAATTTGTCAATTTATTTTCTTCTCAAATTTTGTCATGCATCTGAAATATGTCATTATATTTACATAGATTAATTTATAGTTCTTTTAAATGTACTCGTTATATTGGATTTATTTAGAGTAATTATCTTCAATTTCATAGTAATTTGTAATGTTTTGAAGGGAATAAATTACTCATCCATTACTGCTCTCCCTTCTGGGAACCGAGGTTGGTATGCCCTTCATTATATTTTGGTTCTGTCGTTTATTTACACAGTACTAGAAAGCTGAGCTGTTGGTTACTAGCCTTCTAGAAGGATATTTCTATGATGACCACTGGTTTTATTTTGGAGTTTAGGGCATTTTATACCTATACTGTAAAAACATGTTTTAGGTGAGGGTTATTAATACATGTTTGAGGAAAAAACACTCAAACAGTATTAGTAAAAACAATGATGTTCCACCACTTAAAGGATACAGCAAAGAATAGAGTTCATACATAGTATTCAACCTCTTCAGTAAAATTCTAATTTACATGTATGCCACTCACAACCTTTTCCAGAAAATTCTAATTTACACTAACATTACAGAGTCCTTGGTCAAATACGCTGTTTATCATATGAATTATCATATGATACTAGTCTTTTTTTATTGTAGCACAATGTTTGATTAAAAGTGACAAATACACGTATTCTTGAGTAAAAAGTGAAAGAATAGTTCGCTTTGTACTTATCACATGGCTCCATGAATAATACCATAGCAGTCTCTTATTATTGTACTATAATCATCACATTGACTTTTACAATACCACTCGATGTGGGTTTAATAAGAAATGTAAATTTGGACAATGCACCTCTGTTTTAATACTAGAGTAGTGTTTTTCAATACTACCCATGTTTCATTTAACTAAATTGCTCACAAATTTAGTCACTGAGATTCTCTTTAAGAATATTTTTGGCCGCATCTTCGGATTTAAATTTACTGTCTCACTCATTAAAAGCACCACAGAGAACACTCTTGACAGTAAACTATAATCAAACAGTCCTCAGCGCATTGATTAACTGAAAAATCAAAACTGATATTACATAGCCCTCCAAATAAGAGGTTTCTTTCGTAAACAAAATGTTGCTTGTTATGACAATTACCAGATTCCTTTTAGTAAGAGGTGAAAGAATATTTCTCACATTCTCAGTTTATACTTAGCCCAATTAGATTAGTTTGATTTGAGAGAATAGATGAGTATGGAGAACCAAATATTTAAATTTCTAGGTATGACTGGTTCGTTCTCCAAATTTTTCCTATCACTTTTCTGAGTTCTGACTGAATTTGTTGAATTTTTTTGTGGTATTTAGAATTTCTATTTTTCTATAATGTACTTGTAGATATTATTATGGCAGAGAACACATATTTTGTACATACAGCTGAAAATCCAGAGTGCGCACCACACTGAGCAATAGATGTCCCTGCATAACTTCTTGAAGTATTTTTCACATAATTTAGTATTTTTTGTCAAATTTTACTATAGTGATTCCTGTGTTTGAAGCAAAAATGTTTTTGAATTAGACTATGAATTAGAAATGTCTGAAAAAGTTCTATTGCTATTTTTCCAAACAATCCACATCTATATAAGGAATGTGATGGACCTGTGATAATGACAAAACAATCAGAATAATCAACTTCTTCCCAATTCAAATCTTGAGAAATCCTCCCTCTTTGTCCTCAGTTATATCAGCAAATAATTTGAAAACCTTACTATGACAGTCCGTTGTGATCGGTTGTCAGTGCTTTGCTTTAGGAAGAAGTGTGTCCACAGCTTCTTCTTGTACCAAAAGATTTATTATCTTAATCATTTGTGGCCTCTGTACTGTGCAACTGTAAACTCTTCATGCCATCCAAATCTTCGTTTATTTTTGTGAGAATATCATCTGTTGTGAGTTCTGAATCAAAACCAAACCTATTAATGCATGTTCCTATCAGGTGTCTGCACCCCAAATTTACCGAAGATAAATTAGAAAAAAGTTGACCACAAAAATTTATCAGTAACGGCTCAATATTGTTAATTTAGTAAAGGGTCTGAATGGATTTCAGCCCTTCAAAAAGGGTATGCAGATCCTGCGTACCCTGAAGGCTAAGAACCGTTACTGGTTAAAGGTCTTTCATCTTAGCCCTTCTGCAAAATTGATCTGTGGAAAGAAAGTCATAGAGAGGTCATCAAAGTGTATTTTAGTTCCAAATTTTTTTATGTATGAGGATATACACTATTTGTTGTTGTCGTTGATCATGTATCTCTTTCTGTTTGTTAAGCATTAATTCGTGATGCATTGAGTACATTACTTTGATTGTAATAAATCTTCAACTGCAGAATATACATACTCACACAAGCCACACACTCCCATATCAAATAAAAACCTCGTAACTTTCATTCAGACCAACCAAAAGCTAAAAAGAAATCTTAATATAGCTGCAAAAAGATTCAAGTCCATAAGTCTGCATTCAGAACTAAAATCAGTTTGTATGTGTTTGAATAAAGAAGTAATCTGCATTTCAAAACTAAAATCAGTTAGTATGTGTTTCGTGTCTGATTTTTACTTCAGCCACTTAGAAGACTGTAGATTTCAAATTTATGTTCTTTAATTGTTACATCAATAAGCATTTGACTTCAAGTACTTGTTTTAACTCTTAAAGTTTGTGACATCAACTTCCAATGCCATTATAGTAAGTAATGACGAACAAATTTGCATTGTCATTAGAATTTGCTTTGAGAAAGTTTAATGGGAATTTAGTTGAAATTTCTGTCCCCTATACATAAGCAACCCCAATGACTCAAATTCTTGCCCCTTGTGAGCATTACTTATGATGACAGTAGTGCTACCTTGGTTCTCAACCAGGTTGATAACTAGGCTGAAGCAAGGTTCTGTTGCACTCTGAAAGCTCACTGTCTCACCTGGAACAATGGTTACAAGACCAATTACAGGGTCATCTTCTAAAAGACTTTTCGGTCTTACAGAACTCTTGTTTCCTCAAACTCACTGCATACCAATGTCAAGGCCTGAACAACTTCACCCATAAAAGGACGCTGAGTGACTTCTGATTGCACGCACATGGATGCAATTGCTGCAACCTTTACAATGGTATCAATGGAAACACTATCTTTCATAATTGGGTCTATGATCTTCTGCAAACCCTCCTTACTTGTAAGAAGTGGACGAGCCCAAGCAACAAGGTTTTCTTGGCCCGTTGGCTGTGACAAATCCACAGGCTTTCTTCCACTTAGCAGCTCAAGGAGTACAACTCCATAGCTGTAAACATCACTTTTGACAAGAAGATGTCCTGTCATTGCATATTCAGGAGCTACGTAGCTTCAAAACAAGATGCCAACCAGACAAAATCAGTTTTCATCTAGAGGAAGTGAAATGAGTACATTGCAAACACCGTTAATTTGACTATCATGTCCATGACCCATGAAATCATCAATACAAAAAGGTCTAGGAAGAGATTGTTACCCAAATGTACCAATAACATGAGTTGAAATGGGCTTGTTTCCCTCGTTCAATGTTGTTCTAGCCAAGCCAAAATCTGAAACTTTGGGTACAAAATCGTATTCCAATAAGATGTTGCTGGATTTGAAGTCTCTGTGTATGACACATGGATTACAATCTTCATGCAGATAGGCTAATCCTCTAGCTGCACCAAGTGCAATCTTCATCCGGGCATTCCAATCAAGTGGTTCGGTTTCTTTGTCCACACCTAGCCACAAGTTAGAGTATTAAAAATCAGGCTCTTTAAAATTGGCTTTCAAAAGTGTTGATGACTTTCATCATCACATCAGTGACTTAGCCTACCATGTAAGTGGGATTCCACGCTGCCATTAGGGACAAGCTCATAAACTAAGCAGCGAGTCTGTTTCTCTGTGCATATACCTATCAATTTAACTAAATTCCTATGGTGCAAGCAGCTAAGCATCTCTGACTCTGCAAAGAATTCATGGTCACCATGCTGGTCATCCCTTTTGAGAATCTTCACAGCCACCTCTCTGCCATCATTTAAGTCACCCTTATAAACAAGACCGAAGCCACCTTCTCCAAGTATGCTTGAAGAATTGAAGTTATTTGTTGCTTTCTCGATTTCGTTCAAAGAAAATATTTTAGCTGATCCTGCATAGATTATTGTTCCAGAACTGAAGGACATTGATCTAGAACCTGGCATGCTCGCATAAGTCAATGACCTAACACTGGCAGTTCCTGCTTTGAACATATTCATAATGAATTCCACTGTTATCTACTTGAACATGGAGATTCTCAAGTAAATAGCTAAGATGAAGATTTTTCAAGCACAATTCTGAATAAATCCCAGAATACAAAAAACTAAATTAGCACTGTAACCAGAAAAGCTGAAATTGACACTTCAAACTTCATGAAGTAAGTTGTCCATGAAATTAGGTCTTCAAAAATTACCAAAAGGTAAAGGTAGTCCTCACTTGCTTTTAGAATAAACATTTGATATGAGTTTTGTCTCAAACATAGACACCTACAATATTGGTATTCTCCAGTCATCTCTGGTACCCACAATCAATATTTCCATTTTAAAGATTTCAAACAAAAGGACAGAAGTATTTCTAATTGCATGAAAGAAATCATCACAACGCTTAATTGTTTAAACAAAGGATAGAAAACAAAAACTTCCTTGTTACGGTATCTAAAGTGCCATCAAGACTTTGAAGAAATCAGTACTTGAAGTTACCTGATCGTTTTGAAGAGGATGACATTTTTGCATCTGGAATATGTCCAGGTTCAAGAGTGCTGGAACCACATTTCAAGAGAAAAAGCCATGCAAGTCCAATGAATAGAACGAAGGCGGCCAAAGATGAAAGGATGATCATAATAAGCATTCTTCCACCACTCCCTTCTTTTTGCTTCCTTGAGACATTTACTCCTAAAGGTTTTATTATTGTTACATTGTTGTCGTGACCAGGGTATGGTTCAACATCTATACCGTAAACATTTGAAGGTGGAGATGGTGGAAGACCTGAATATGTTATCAAAAAAGGATAAATGAAATCAAATATACTACATTTATTGACTTCATATAGTACAACACAAAATGGTCTTAAAAAAATTATTAATGTATAACCTGGATAATGAACATAGAGCACTTCATAGGAACCGAAGGTAGAAGAATCACTGAGTATCTCTCTCTGCCAGAATTTCTTATATATTAAAAGAGCTGTTGTATCATCAAATTTCACTCCTTGGGGTACCAAGTTTATGAGAACAGTGGTTTTCTCGACCTGCTGAGTAGTTGCATCGGCTCCCACAATGCGTACTTGATTACGGTTCAAAAAAACACTTGCTGAAATTTCTTTGGCCAGCTTTGAAACAGAAGGAAAAAACTTGTATATTGCAATGCTGATGCGTAGTTTAACTTGGAGTGGCCAAACACAACCACAAGGTGATCCAGGAAGTGTATATGTCAAGGGCTCGGAGCATGTCAGTGACATACAACCTAAAGACCAATTAGGAAAAAGATCAATACACAGATATCGGATAACTTGGGTGGGATTATTGAAGAGAAGGAATCAATAATACCTTTGTTAGGCGGTGGAGATGGTAGAACCAAAGCATATGCTGCTGGTGGAGTTCTTGTCTTCTTCACTGATGAACCTTGAGGTGAAATTCTGGGTGAAGTATAGGGTACTGATGGTGATGGACAGAGCAAGGCACAAACAATGAGGTGCTAACTCTAGTTAGCAGTCAAGGTAGACAACACATAAGAAACAAAAGTAAGAGAAATGAATGTTTAATACCATTCAAGTGCTGTGATAGAAGTGTTGGTGCTGGTGCAGGAGCTTGTGCGGGTGCATTTACAGGTGAAGAGAATGAATGTTGTGATTTGAAGACAGGAGGAGGACCTAGATTTTCAAGAGAAGTTTACAGAAGAAATGTAGTTAATTTTGAGGTGTTCAAGGCAAGAAATATTGAAACTGTGCATTAACTTTATGTGTCAGATAATTAAACCTTGATGAGTATGGGGGTTGGTTGAAAAGGTTGGTCCAGGAGCTTGGTTGCTGAACTTTCTTCTGGAATGGTGATGCTTATGGTGTGGAATTGGAGAGTCCATAGAACTGTGCGTCCATTTCCTTTTGGGGAATGGTTGGGAAGGTGAAAGAGCAATATTTCCGGGAATTCTTGAAGATGCCTTGGAAGGTGGAAGTGTAGAACTAGCAGGAACTCTAGTAGGTGACTCTGTGGGTGGGAATGCAATGCTTGAAGGGCTTCGGATTCTTGAATGGTGCAAATAGCTTGCTACAGAATTTAAAATCACTTCAGTCTCACAGAGAATCAGCATGAAAAACCATAGCAGCGGATACTATGAACATCTAAATAAAGCTTGGAACTAGTTTCCCATCTATTTATTTTCCAGCAAAGGAACAGTTCCTCAAACAAAAAAATACCCTTTAATGTGTAAATGTATAATGAACCACATTTCATGTTCAACAACAATTTATGAACTTTTTTCAAACGGATCAAACATGCAGCAGTATGTATAAAGCAACTGATGAGAACATCTAAATCAAACTCATACCAGCATATTCATGAAGATGGGGTGTACATGTAACAAAATGTAGCTTAATTAGCAGGAAAATGAGCTGCAATTCCATTCTGAAGATCTTTCACCGACAAATTGAAGTGTGTTTGTTTGGAGTTAGCAGCAGCAGCATATACGCTGAAGCACAGTAAGAGAGAAGCTACTACGAAAAAGACTAAAATATGAGCAAACCGACAGTGGTAACCAAATTAATAGGAAATAAGATGGCAAGAGAATGGTTTAGGAAGGAGAAGACAAGCATGCTTCCTGTTTTCATAATTAATGACTGGGAAATGACAGTTTTATTGTTCTTGAGAATAACTGAGCAGCTAAAAAATCACCACAGTACAATCCCAGCTACTAGATACAGAATAACTTCTCTGTAAGATGGTTGGTGGGGTTGGAGTTCTGTTAATGTAGTTTCATCGTATTAATATAAATATTTTTACAATATTTTAACACAGTGTCATTTTTTTAGTATATTAACAAATAAATAATGAATTAATAAAAGAATAATATATGTATTGTATAAAAATGTTGTAAAAAAATTTATATAGAAATATTTTTTTTCTTGATTTTAAGAGAGAGAAGAGACAAAGTACTGAATCACATAAACATTTACTTAGGAGAGACTCTCGAATTAACTATATTAACTGTTTGAATTAGATGTTTATTCTGTGAAAGAATTTGAGATTGGTTAAATATATTATTCATTTTTAAATTATTATAGAAGATTGCATTTTACTTTTAATTAAATTATAAAATATTTTATTTTTTGAAAATTATATAAATTCTCCTTTCCAATAAACAGTATGTGTAGTGTGTATAAAACATCTTTCCGGACAAACGATAAATTATATTATAATTCACTGTACAAATATTGTGTCTATCATATATTGGAAAAAATATTTTTATAACTTTTTCTAATAATGATTTAAGAACGAAAAACATATTTAATTTTTAAATAAAGCATTAACTGACTTTCTTTCTAATTATTTTTCACCCAAAGGAATTTTGCTTTTGGTTTAATTTATATAACTTACATAGCTACTCTGGGGGGTTGGAAAGCAAAAAAACCTCATTCATTTCTTTACATAAAAATTATTGTATAAAAATTTTTTTTTTTCAAAAAAATATATAGTTTAAAGATCAATGGAAGCAGAATTCTTGATAATTGTCTATTTTGTTTATGAATAGTTTGATTTAAATTTCACTTGTAACACTTCAACTTGTTTTAGATGTTAAAGTCATTTGTTGATGCAATTATAGTGATAACACCAACATCTGTTGGTGGAAGTGAAGAACTTGATTTTTCAAGAATAAAATATTAAGTAATATATATATATATATATATATATATATATATATATATATATATATATATATATATATATATATTAATTAGCTTTCTGGACGATCTGTTTGACTCAATTTAGTCAAGATTTATGTCTTTAAAATACCCAACAGTTTTATTGCGTGGAGTTATGAGGTTAGACAGGAATTTAATTCACAAATTAAAATTATTTTAAATTTGTATACTAAAAGTATTATTCATTTGATTTGATAATATTAAAGCTAAGTACGTGGTGTGATTGCTGTAACATCCCCATAATTATAGCATCAAACTATAATAGAGTTCTTACATCATTGATACAATAGAACAGTTGATAGAAGGAGGAATAAGAGTTTTTCCTCATTATTATACAAACCCTCACTGTTAATTCAAACTAATTACACTCCACACCTTAAAACAGAAATAAAAACATAGGTTTCATTATTAAAACTATTCTTCAGTCGATCCTCCATCTAAGGCTTGCTCCACCGGCATATCACCGACTTCTGCTCCCATCCACCGGATGATCATCGCCAATCAAATACATAACACCAAATAACAACCAAACAACAGACAAAGCAAGGGTGAGCTAATGCAATACAAAACATCATGGTAAATTAAATTAATAACCAAACTTCCATCTTATAAGTTAAATTACTCAATAATATAATAAACATACCATTATCATTCGTAAACTCCATTCATTCGGACAATCGTATGAATATTGAACTCTTAGCTAGTTCTACACTTGCAGTGGTACTTTTACTCAACTACATCCTATCCTACTCTGTCCCCAAACTGGATCTTCGGACATGGATGTACTTATTCGCTAGCTCAATTATTCTATCCTACTCTGTCCTCCAAACTGGATCTTCGGATATGAATATCACCACTGAAGCTACATCCTTCCTACTCTGTCCACTCACACTGTGGATCTTCGGTAAGGATTTTCCACTCTCCACCACATAGCTTTCTCTCTAAGTGAGATCGAGACTATTGAGAGCATAAGAATGAACCCCTAAGTCGGAGTTCCTATATTCATACGTACAGTACTTGACACAAAATCAATAAGGAGTTCCTCCTTGGAACTCTATTATACAATTTCCATTCATAAATACACATGTCAACATATTATCATCTTTAGTCATATCTCAAGAAAATAATTCTCACATACTCAGACATTTCACAACCTCACAGAAACATCACTTATTAACACATAACTCTTTATGGTCAATTAATTTGAACCATTAAGTAGTTCAAACAGCTTGGATACCCTCACCAATGGCTCTGGAAGGGTCAAAAACCCCCCATATCGACCTAAAGAACGTCTAAAACGGACATCCAAAACTCCCAAAACGTCAAAAATATCAAAACACTAAATTTGTTACGCATAACTCGCTTCAGCGAGTTAACTCATTCACTCAAGCGAATTTACTATTCCAAAATTACGAAAATTCACTTCCCGGACTATAACGACTATTCCTTCCATCATACAGATTTTCTAGCCATCCAAAAACTTATCTCCCATCAACAACCCATATTCATCCAAATCTTATAAACATCTAAACTAAACATATAATTAAAAAGGCAGCGGATAATTAGTACAATCCAAAATTTCCGATCAAGACCTAGTCTCCTTTTAAATCCATAAACAGATTCAAAATCTCCGATCTATACGTATACCTAAAAACTTCCACCGATTCAAAATGCTTAATATGAACAAGATCTCTTCAAAACCATCAAAACAGAAACATATCCCAATTCCAAACCGTACATCAATTCAAAAGATACAACAGAAGCAGAATTTCATTCTAAAATCATAAAGGGAATCAAAATCCTAAACATATACCAAATTTAGATCATACAGAAACAAAAAGACTCAAGGTTAGCTCCCCTTACGGTTTTCTCCTAAGCTTGCTTTCAAACGGTTCCCCGACGTTCCTCTGCCTTAGAATTCCTTCTCGTGGCTCCAAACTTAGCTCTAAAACTTCTCTGGTCCAATGCTTTTAGGTAACAGTTCTCAGATTCAACTTAGGAATTCTCTCAGCCCCAAAACCCTCTTAAATAACCAGAAAAACGTGTTTAAATAGTAAAACGCGTTTACTGAGTCAAAACGCGTTCAAAACGCGTCCAAAACGCGTTCAAAACGCGTCCAAAACGCGTACAGCGAGTGAGTCTGATTTTGACAACTTTGTCAGTCCGGTTGAACCCCTTCCCGATGTCGGAATTACGCGTATAAGTACTCGAATCGAAGCTATTCGAGTCTACTTTCTAATGGAAAAAGAATCAACTTAATATCTAATTTGTACAATTAATTATAATTAAAATACCAAACCATGTCAAAGTTGACAGCATTGTATTTTGCATATAACTTTAACTTTTGTTACAACTTGATACATTTTTGGTTTCTTACTCTACTAATGACCCGAGATTCACATTTTCCTTTAATTTTTCAGGGTCTTACATTCTCCCCACCTTTAAAATTTTTCGTCCTCGAAAAATACACTCTTTAATCAAATAAATGAGGATAGAAGTTCTTCATTTCTTCTTCCAATTCCCAAGTCATTTCTTGGGTCTTCTCATTCCACAATACTTTGACTGTACGAATATCCTTTCCTCTTAGTTGCTTCGCCTGAACATCAAGAATCCGTACTGGTTTTGCGTCTAATGACAAATCTTCTCTGACTTGAACGTCATCCACTTCGAGTACATGATCAGGACTTGACACATATTTCCTCAATTGAGATACGTGAAATACATTGTGCAAGTTTGCCAGTTGAGGAGGTAGTGCAATCTCATATGCTACTGGTCCAATTCTCTTGATAACTTGGAATGGACCAAGAAACTTCGGAGATAACTTCTTGGATCTGATAGCTCTCCCTACTCCAGTCATCTGAGAAACTCGTAGAAACACGTGACTTCCCACTTCAAACTCAAGAGGCCTTCGCCTATGGTCTGCATAAGACTTCTGTCTGCTCTGTGATGCCTTCATCCTTTCCTGTATCAGTTTCACCTTTTCTGTTGTTTGCTGAATCAATTCTGGTCCTAACATCACTGTTTCTCCTTCTTGGTACCAACATAGGGGTGTCTTACATCTCCTACCATACAATGCTTCATATGGTGCCATGCCAATGCTTGCATGATAGCTGTTGTTGTAAGTGAATTCAATCAATGGTAAGACCTCATCCCAAATACCCAAGTGATCTAAAACACAAGTCCTCAACAGGTCTTCTAAGGATTGAATCGTCCTCTCAGACTGTCCATCAGTTTGTGGATGATACGCAGAGCTCATGTGTAATTTGCTACCCAACTCACGTTGTAAAGACTGCCAGAATTTCGATGTAAATCGCGGATCCCTGTCTGACACTATGCTCGATGGTATTCCATGTAGTCTCACCACTTCTTTTATATACAGTTGGGCAAGCTTCACCATAGACATCCTCAGATTCATCGCCAAGAAGTGAGCGCTCTTTGTCAACCTATCTATCACAACCCAGATAGCATCATGTCCCTTTCCTGTCCGTGGTAAATGTGTTACAAAATCCATGGCAATACTATCCCATTTCCACTCAGGTACCTCAAGCGGTTGCAATATACCTGTTAACTCTTTGGCAAGTGTACCAAATCGTTCAAAGTAATAAAACCGGTAAGACCGGATATCGTTTCCCAAGAGACTCGTGTAATACCTTAAAACCGTATAATAAGTTAACTAACTTAGACTAAGAATACATCATTTTGGTATGATTCAAGTGTAATAAAATTTCAATTCAAATATAAGTGATAAAATGAACGTCTTAGAGGCTAAAAGATTGGAAAATGGTTAATGGATAATGAAACAATATGGATGAGATGTTGGAGAATGATTGTAATTACTACGCTATCATGCAAATGCACATCACTACTTCATCAATTAATTGCGTTTGTCAACCTTCCAATTATACTTAGACCCAATTCCTTGGTAACCTAGAAAATTCATCTGCATTACGATTAAAGGTTTAAGACAACTAAAGCATCAAGCTCCATTCCTAGATACAATCTCCCTTAGGTGTTAATTCCAGTTCAAGATCCACACAATACTTTCCAATATCTAGCAAATCTTAGATTCATGTTATGGTTGATCAAGTCACAACAAGCTTTAAGAGAAGGAAATTAAACACTCACAATCAATTGAAGGAAGCTTAAATTCATTAAACTCAAGTGCATTTACATGAAAGTTTCGTAACTACATCATTCCCCAACAAAATGAAATTAGTTCTCCATAGTCATGGAGAACTTGAGCTTACAATGGAGAAAAATGGAAGAATGGAGATCCAAGGAGGAAGGATGGAGAGTTTCCACTGCCCAAAACCAGCTCCCTTAGGTCCGAAAATGGTGTTCCAAGCTTCAGCCGCCAAGAAGATACCACCCTCAGTTACAGAATGCTTTAAATAGATCTAGGGTTCCATGTCAGCAGAGTTCGCGCCCGGGCGCCCCTCCTCAGTCGCGCCCAGGCGCGAAGCTCTCGCAGAAGGTCGCGCCCGGGCGCCCTCTTTCTCGCGCCCAGGCGCGGAGCTCGCGCAGATGGTCGCGCCCGGGCGCCCTCTTGGTCGCGCCTGGGCGCGGATCTCGCGCATATGGTCGCGCCCAAGCGCCCTTTTGGCTGCGCCCAGGCGCGAGGCTTGCGCAGAAAATGTATCCTGCTTCCTTCTTCTTGGGCTTTTAGGCGTGAACTTCCTTTCCTGCTCCATCAGATCCTACTTTTGAATCCTTTTCTTGCTCCCATTCTTGGTAAATACAGTACTTCTCTAACAGCTTGCAATTCGCCTACAAATTTGAGGAATTAAATGATGAAAACTTGTATGTAACGCTTAAGCTAGACTTATTCGCAAACTTAGATGAAAAGGGAGGATTAAACATGTTTCAAGCTTAAAAAGGGTAGATTTGGTACAAGAATTGGTTCAAAGATAATGGTAAAAATTACCGTTATCACAACCCCAAACTTGAAATCTTGCTTGTCCTCAAGCAGAAAAACAAACAAATGAACTGGTTTGAACAAACAAACAACTCTAATGCTTCATCACTAAACAAGAATAAAATTCAATCATGCTTGCTTATCATGTTGACTAGATTTTTGTCACAAGAGGTGAAACTTTCACTGGAGGTACTCACAAACTTACAGAATTTAAACAACAGCTTTGTTCTATGAGGGACCAACACACATGGCAATAGTATTTTCTTAACTAACATGGAACCCTTCCTCTGAAAAGAAACTGTTTCACTCACATACACAGGTGTATGGGGATGTGCGTCTCTCACTCAAACATCACAATATCACACAATTGAACTTTGCCTTTCATTTCCCTTACAATGAACACACTTACCTATAAATTTGAAGTACAAGAACATTCAAGGCTATACAAGGGTTAGGTTAAGAAGGAGCTTTGGTTTTTCTAGGCAAAACTAATACTAAGAGAGCATTCATTTTAGCACAAGATAACAAAGTCTCGCGTACTTCCACCAATTGTAAGCAAATCTTACTTCTTTTTCCCTTTTTGTAGTACTTTTAATTTTTTTTTTTTTTATTTTGACTCTTAAAGTCAAATCACATGTCACCTCAAATACCCCAAACTTGAACCATTTTCCTGTACCCCACTTGAATGCTCATCTTAACTTAAGGTAGAGGGATTACAAATTTTTCGGATTGCTTTTTAAGGTTCATGGATGGGCTACAAAAGGTTACAATAGGCTTTGGGTTCAAGAACTTAAGACAACAAAGGGAGAACAAGACAACCTTGATCATGTGTATTGAACAAGTAAATGATCCACTTCAGAGAAAATCAGGCAAAACTCAATTATGCTTCTAAGGTGATATCATTCAACAATAATTCTGGAGCACAAAATCTCACTAGGTTACATAGGGTTCCAAATTTGTTTTCAAACACAATGCCATGCATATTAATCACAAGAAGAACAGCGCATGAAATTCATTCAGTCGAGCGTAACCACAGTGAAAAGAAACTACCCAAATCGAGCCTAATTTCAAAGTCTCACAGAGTAAAAGCAAACAAGCGATTTCTAATCAAGTCAAGTTCGAAACATTTTCATCAACATGTTCATTCAACCAAGTTCAAAAGTACGAGTGCTGAAATAAAATTAACTACGAAATTTAAAGCATGAAAGTAGTAATTGTTTATGAAAGAGATGAAAGTTGCCCGTTTCATTGTCTCATCTATCTCCTCAAGAATCACTCTCAGTGTCCTCCACTTCTTCTTCCTCTTCAGATTGCTCCTCCTCCTCTTCCTCCTCCTCATCTTCTTCTTCAGATTGATCCTCTTCCATTGCTTGAGCTCCAGAAGATGTTCCAGCTCCCCCATCAGTAGAGGTCTGGTCCCCAGGCCAAGCTACTCTTGCAGCATATTCCTCAGAAGTCATGAAACCTGGGTGAGAGGAGGCGTAGACCTGACGCATCATGTCTGCGTGAGCAAGGCCCATCCTATGGAGTGCTTCCAGCTTAGCATTGAGGTCGGCCATATTGAAGGGGTTTTGTGGGCCGTCTTCTTCAGGCTGTGCAGGTGGGTCAGGCTGATTTCTCCGATGCCTTCGTGGGGGCTGGGGTGCAGGAATGTTCTGACCGTCCTCATCAATTAAGCAGTATTGCAGGTAATAGGACCGATCAATGGTTTTCCTTGGTTTCTCAAATGGAGGCAGTGAAGTATCAACCCCAGCAATCTCACATAGGTGAGTGATCAGAGATGGGTGGCCTAGTGGAGTGTTGCTCAGTGCAGTATTGGCACAGTCATTGATCTCGTGTGCAATAATGTTACCCACATTGATTGGCTTACCCTGCAATATAAGGAAAAGGAGGAGTGCTCTACTCACATTGAGGTCAGACATATGGGAGCACGGAGATATGTTGGCATGTATGAATGCCATCCAATATTTGGAGAGAGGTGTAAGAAAGGAACGCTTGATATGCAATGGTTGTCCCTGTCTGTTTCTATGAAAGTGTCCTCTGGGGAGGCACAAGGTCCTCTCAACCTCCTCATAGTCTATCCCTGCAAAATTTGTTCTGTTTGCGTCTGAGTAATGACATGTTGAATTGCCCTCTGGCCACTGAGTGTTCAAGAAAGAGTTGATGGTATTTGCATCAAAAGCTACTGGCCTCCCTCGCACATAACTGGTGAACGGTTGTGGTTCGTCTAAAAAGCTGCGAGCATTAGCATAGAATTCCCGGACTACATCAATATTAGCCGGTTCAGGGAAGGAGATAAGATTGCTCCAGTGTCGACGCCACACTTCTTGGGCAAATTGAGGTTCCTCCCGAGGTAGCTGTTCTACTACTCTTTCCATAAGGAGCCGTCTGTTTTGAGACTCCTCAAAATTTTTCTTGTGTCTCTGAGAGAGGAAGGTTTGAGGTTTGGAAGTCTTCTTTTGCTTCTGCCTCTTTGTTGCTGTGGTTTTGATTCTTTTTGTTCCTGAAACAGAGGCCATTTCTGCACAAACATTCAAGGATTGTGAATGTGAGGAGGAAACACAGAAAGATCAAAGTGAGATGTAACATTTGTGCATTCAAGGCTCACGAGCAAACACAAACAATTAAGACACTCAATCACAAACAATTACAAGGAAATCAAAAGACAAAAATAAACAAAACACATGAAAAGCTCAAATTTTGGCAAATTCTGGCCGAACCAGTCGCGCCCAGGCGCGACCTGCTAGGGGCGCCCGGGCGCGACTTCTGCAAGAAATTTTCTGCAGAATTTGGCCTTCTTGGTTACCTATTTTGGTGATTTTTGTGGTTTTAGAAAGCAAGCCAACACACAAGCAATTCAATTAAACACATAAACTAAAACAAAGCAGTCAAAGCATGGATGAAACAGAGAAAATGGAAAAACAAATGAAGATCAAAGCATGGCCACAATTTTGGCCGAGCCAGTCGCGCCCAGGCGCGACCTGCAAGGGGCGCCCGGGCGCGAGTTTCTGCAGAGTGCAGAACTCAATGGTGGTGGTTTGTTCCAGTTTTTCAATCATCAATCATGCAGTCAAGCAGTTCAATTGTACAATCCTAGTCTAATTCAAACAACAATCAACACATGAAAGCAAAGGAATTTCAAAACAAGCAAACGAAAGCAAAACCTACTTGATTTGGAGAATTGAATTTGAATTTGAATTTGAATTTGGGGATCTTGAGAGAGTTGAGAGCTTGACCTTGATTACCCAAAGAAAACAGATTTTTTGGTGATGAGAATGAGTGGGTGTGAGAGTTCACAATGGAAGTGATAAAGTTGAGTGGGTGGGTTGAGTTGGTAATAGGTTTACTAAGTGAGAGAGGCCACAATGGTGAGTGGGAATGTTGTTGATTGGTGGTAGTTTGTGTGGCTTAGATGGAAGAATATGGTGATTGTGGAGGTTTTGAGAGAATAGGCACGAGAGAGAGAGAGGGGGCTGGAAATTAGGGTTTGAAAATGAGGGAAAATCTGACCTGTGCACTTAAAAATCAGAAAAAATTTGGGCCTGCACATGTCGCGCCCGGGCGCGACCAGCACGCTGATGTCTCGCGCCTGGGCGCGCCTGGGCGCGCCTGGTCAGGGGGGCTTGGGCGTGAATTCTGCAGAATTTCAGCAGACTGCAGAATGGCTCAACTCACAGTACCATTTTCTGATTTTTGCATTCTCTAGCTCTCAAAACACCCCAGAACACCTTCTTTTTATCAAACACGTTTGCTTAAATCTTCAATAAGGGAAATTCACTTGAAGAATCAATTTGAAGGTGTTCAATTTCACAAATTTTCAACATTCTCCAAAACAAGCAATTAAAAATCAAGACACAACACAATCACACCATTCACATCTCAAGCTACACAAAACAGTAACAAACTTCCTCATAGACAAAATTTTTAACAAGTGCTAAAACACAAACAAACAATCAACAACACACAAAAAAAATCACTGAAAGAAGGTTAGAAGGCTGGGTTGCCTCCCAGTAAGCGCTTGTTTAACGTCATTAGCTTGACAGATGAAGCATTTAAGTTTGGTTTTTGATGTTGGTGTGCTTCTTCCTTTCATGACACCAACATATTCTAAGCAGCTTTCTTGTCACCAACTTGACTCTTCTTGAATATGGAGCCTCAATTTCGAGAACTCCATTTGCTTTGATAGACTTGATAACCCAGACCCTGCTCTTAAGCTTAACTGGTTTGCCAGGTTTGGGTTCATCACTTTCCACATTAGAGCCTTGGTGAACTTTTTCATCTTCCCTATCTTCTTCTTCATCCTTCACTTTTGGGGAGAAACAATTAAGACTTTTCTTGACCAACTTGGCAGCTTGCCCTGTTAGACTAGTCACGGACAAACATTCATCCGTGGCTTTAAGACTAGCCTGTTTTTCTCGACTTTGTTGCTCAGCTTCGAAGACATTGAACGTTATTTCTCTATCTTGGTCCTTTATTTTCAATATTCCCTCTTCCATATGAATGACAACCTTAGCTGTCTTCATGAATGGTCTTCCAAGAATGAGTGGTATTTCTGCATCTTCCTCCATGTCCATCACTACAAAGTCCACCGGGAATTGGAGCTTATCAACTTTTATTATCACATCTTCAACTACACCAAATGGATATTTGATAGATCTATCCGCCAACTGAAGTATCATTCTTGTTGGCTTGGCTTCAAGACCACCAATCTTTTTCAGCATAGAGAGAGGCATCATGTTGATGCTAGCCCCTAAATCAATAAGAGCCTTCCCTATGTCATGGTCTCCAATGGTGCACGGGATGGTGAAACTCCCCGGATCTTTAAATTTTGGAGGGAGAGTCTTCTGCATGATGGCGCTACAATTTCCCTGCACTTCAATCTTTGTCTCATCTAAGTACCTCTTTTTCTTGTTGAGGAATTGCTTCATGTGCTTTGCATAGGCGGGAATTTGTTGCAGTGCTTCGGTCAAGGGTATTTTGATCTCCAATTGCTTGAAGATATCCATGAACTGCCCAAACTGCTTTTCTTTATCCTTTCTTGTGTATATTTGTGGATAGGGAAGGGGCCTCTCAACTTCTTTTTCTTTTCTTTTTCTTCTCTCATCCTCTTCTTCTTTTTCTTTCTCTCCACTAACACTATTCTCATTTTCTTTTCTCTCATTCTCTTTTTCTTTTCTATTCTCACTCTTCGTCTCATTTTCATCTTTTCTTTCATCACTCTCTTCTGAGTTCTTTTTCTCTCCACTCACTAACAACTTACCACTTCTTGTAGTGATTGCCTTGCACTCCTCCTTTGGGTTGGTTTCAGTATTAGCTCCAAAACTCTTATCAGGTTTTTCTTCTAGCTTCTTGGCCAGTTGGCCAACTTGTATCTCCAAATTCCTTATGGATGCTTCCGTGCTTTTGTGATTGGAGATGGATACTTGCATGAATTGTTGAAGAGTGTCCTCCAATTTAGAGGTCCTGTCTGATAAAGAGGGGTGTGGTTGGTATTGTTGTTGAGGTGGTCTGTTTGAAGGTCCAGCTTGTCCTTGGCCCATGCTTGGGTGCGGTCTCCATCCTTGATTAAAGTGATTGTTACGGTTTTGATTACCCATATAGTTCACGTCTTCTTGGGTATTGACCTGCATAGCACAATGACCATTAGCATGTTCTCCTCCACACAATTCACACCCTTGATATTGAGCTTGTGAAACATTCTGGAGTTCTTTTGGCAATTGAGAGAGTTTGTTCATGAGCGCTTCAAGCTGTTGGGTCATTATCTTGTTTTGGGCTAGTAGAGCATCCTGAGATTGTAGTTGAAACACGCCTTTTTGCTGAGCCCTTTCATTCTGCAATTCACTGTCATTTGCAGCCATGTTTTCTATTAGCTCATGAGCTTCTTCTAGTGTCTTCCAACGGATATTTCCTCCAGCTGAGGCATCCAACATCAATTTGGTTTGGGATCTCAATCCTCCCAAAAACATATTGAGAACAGTAGGCTCATCAAACCCATGAGTGGGTGTCTTTCTCAGTAGCCCTTTGAATCTGTCCCAGGCTTGACTCAGAGTCTCATTGACATCCTGCTGAAAAGATGAAATCTCCTGTTTCCCTTTGTTAACCTTGGATTGTGGAAAGAATTTGTTGAGGAATTTTGCCACAACATCCTCCCAAGTAGTGAAACTATTTTCAGGGAAAGAGTTTAGCCACATCTTCGCATTACCTCCCAAGGAGAATGGGAATAAACTGAGCCTTATTGCCTCATCTGGCACTTGATGGATCTTTACAGTGTTGCAAATTTCCAAGAAAGTTGCCAAATGATTATAAGGATTCTCGTGTGATAGGCCATTGAATTGATTACTTTGCACCAGATGGATGAGAGCAGGCTTCATTTCCATGTTCACAGCATTTACCCGTGGTCGAGCAATACTATTAAAGTGGAGCGGTCCTGCAAAAGTAGAGTAGTCTTCCAAGGTGCGCCTTGCTTGTCTATCACCATTGCCATTCATATCGTCATTCATATCCCCCATTTCCTGATGAGCTGTGGAAGAGTTTGGTTGCTCAGAGATTACAGGTGCGGGAGAAATGTTTCTCGAAGTTCTGTTTTCTCTCCTTCTTTGGCTATTGTTTCTTCTTGCTGTCTTTTCAACTTCAGGATCCAATAGAAGAGGTTCAAGTGATGGTGTGCTTCTAGTACGAATTTTTCTCTGCATTCACTAGAAACAACAATACTAGAGCACAAGATTAACTTTAAGATCACTAAAACAAATTTATTCACAGTAAAAAGAATAAAAAGAATAGAGCCTAAGTTGGTTAAGAATTACTCAACAGTAAAGTACTAACACCGAGTTCCCGGCAACGGCGCCAAAAACTTGTTAACTCTTTGGCAAGTGTACCAAATCGTTCAAAGTAATAAAACCGGTAAGACCGGATATCGTTTCCCAAGAGACTCGTGTAATACCTTAAAACCGTATAATAAGTTAACTAACTTAGACTAAGAATACATCATTTTGGTATGATTCAAGTGTAATAAAATTTCAATTCAAATATAAGTGATAAAATGAACGTCTTAGAGGCTAAAAGATTGGAAAATGGTTAATGGATAATGAAACAATATGGATGAGATGTTGGAGAATGATTGTAATTACTACGCTATCATGCAAATGCACATCACTACTTCATCAATTAATTGCGTTTGTCAACCTTCCAATTATACTTAGACCCAATTCCTTGGTAACCTAGAAAATTCATCTGCATTACGATTAAAGGTTTAAGACAACTAAAGCATCAAGCTCCATTCCTAGATACAATCTCCCTTAGGTGTTAATTCCAGTTCAAGATCCACACAATACTTTCCAATATCTAGCAAATCTTAGATTCATGTTATGGTTGATCAAGTCACAACAAGCTTTAAGAGAAGGAAATTAAACACTCACAATCAATTGAAGGAAGCTTAAATTCATTAAACTCAAGTGCATTTACATGAAAGTTTCGTAACTACATCATTCCCCAACAAAATGAAATTAGTTCTCCATAGTCATGGAGAACTTGAGCTTACAATGGAGAAAAATGGAAGAATGGAGATCCAAGGAGGAAGGATGGAGAGTTTCCACTGCCCAAAACCAGCTCCCTTAGGTCCGAAAATGGTGTTCCAAGCTTCAGCCGCCAAGAAGATACCACCCTCAGTTACAGAATGCTTTAAATAGATCTAGGGTTCCATGTCAGCAGAGTTCGCGCCCGGGCGCCCCTCCTCAGTCGCGCCCAGGCGCGAAGCTCTCGCAGAAGGTCGCGCCCGGGCGCCCTCTTTCTCGCGCCCAGGCGCGGAGCTCGCGCAGATGGTCGCGCCCGGGCGCCCTCTTGGTCGCGCCTGGGCGCGGATCTCGCGCATATGGTCGCGCCCAAGCGCCCTTTTGGCTGCGCCCAGGCGCGAGGCTTGCGCAGAAAATGTATCCTGCTTCCTTCTTCTTGGGCTTTTAGGCGTGAACTTCCTTTCCTGCTCCATCAGATCCTACTTTTGAATCCTTTTCTTGCTCCCATTCTTGGTAAATACAGTACTTCTCTAACAGCTTGCAATTCGCCTACAAATTTGAGGAATTAAATGATGAAAACTTGTATGTAACGCTTAAGCTAGACTTATTCGCAAACTTAGATGAAAAGGGAGGATTAAACATGTTTCAAGCTTAAAAAGGGTAGATTTGGTACAAGAATTGGTTCAAAGATAATGGTAAAAATTACCGTTATCAATACCCCCAGGTCGTTGATGTTCCACTTTAGCCTTTTGACATGTCAAACATGTTGATACAAATTGTGCCACATCTCTTTTCATTCCAGACCACCAGAAAGACTCCTTGAGATCTTGATACATCTTGGTCATACCAGGATGCATGCTAAGACGACTTTTATGTCCTTCTTCGAGAATCAACTTTTTCAGCTCAATATCATCTGGAATACAGACTCTGCCTCTAAATCTCAAAATACCATCAGCTCCTAACATAAATTCTCTGGCTTGATCTGTACCCAATAAACCCACCGTCTTTTGTAGCTCGGCATCTAATAATTGTTTATCTCTGACCAAACTCAACAAATCACTTGATATCACTAAGTTATTACAACTGATGAAATCGGACTTCAACTCAACATACAACTTCATATCCCTGAATTTCTCGATCAATTCTAACTCCTTTACCATCATAGTAGATACATGCACCGTCTTTCTGCTCAGAGCATCTGCTACAACATTAGCCTTACCGGGATGATATAGAAGTTCAAACTCATAATCCTTCAAAAACTCCATCCATCTTCTCTGTCTCATGTTCAATTCCTTTTGATCAAAAAGATATTTCAAACTTTTATGATCGCTGAACACTTGGAACTGTGCGCCATAAAGGTAATGCCTCCAAATCTTCAAAGCAAAAACGACGGCTGCCAACTCTAAATCATGAGTGGGGTAATTCTTCTCATGATTCTTAAGTTGTCTCGAAGCATAAGCTACCGCTTTCTTTTCCTGCATAAGTACACATCCCAGTCCTTGATATGAAGCATCACAATATACTTCGAAAGGTCTTCTTGGGTCAGGGATCACTAATACAGGAGCACTTGTCAACCTCTGCTTTAGTTCTTGAAAACTAGCTTCACATCGGTCTGTCCAAGCAAAGGGACGATCTTTACGAGTTAATTGCGTCAATGGTGACACAATCTTGGAGAATCCTTCTATGAATCTACGGTAGTACCCTGCTAATCCTACGAAGCTCCTGATCTCCGTTACGGACTTGGGTCTCTCCCATTGAAGCACAGCTTCGACCTTAGACGGATCCATAGATATTCCACCAGCCGATATGACATGTCCCAAAAATTGCACCTCTTTCATCCAAAACTCACATTTGGACAACTTGGCGTATAACTTCTTATTTCTTAACACCTCAAGAACTGATCGAAGATGATCCACGTGTTCTTCCCGAGTCTTGGAGTATATAAGAATGTCGTCTATGAAGACCACGACAAACTTATCTAAGAAAGGTCTGAATATCCTATTCATGTAGTCCATGAATACAGCGGGAGCGTTGGTTACACCAAAAGGCATAACCACGTATTCATAATGTCCATATCTGGACCTGAAAGCAGTCTTTTGTACATCCTCTGCCTTTACTAAAATCTGATGATAACCTGATCGTAGATCAATTTTCGAAAACACTTTTGCTCCATATAACTGATCCATCAAGTCGTCGATTCTTGGCAACGGATATTTGTTCTTGATAGTCAACTTATTCAGCTGCCTGTAATCCACACACAATCTGGAACTCCCATCCTTCTTCTTGACCAACAACACTGGCGCACCCCAAGGCGAAACACTTGGTCTGATAAATTGTTTTTCAAGCAAGTCTTCTATCTGCTTTTTCAATTCTACTAATTCAGCTGGAGCCATCCGATACGGAGCAATTGATACTGGTCCTGTGCCTGGTACGAGATCAATTGAGAACTCGATCTCTCTTTGAGGAGGCAGTCCCGGTACTTCTTCAGGAAACACATCCATGAAATCACTTACCACTGAGTGATCTATGCTCCTTCCACTCTGGTTAATCTCCATGTGTGTCAACACAATGAAGCAACACAACCCTTCCTGTACTTCGCGCAACAGATTCCTCGAAGATAATATCTTCGATTCTTCCTCTTGAGGAAATAACAATTTCTTTGCACCACAGTCTAAGAGAATGTGATTGGAAGTTAGCCAATCCATTCCTAAAATTACCTCTAAACCTTGTAGAGGTAAGCAGATGAGATTAACTTTAAACTGACGTCCTTCTACTACTACAGGACATCTAGTACATGCTAGAGATGTCTTAACTAAACCCGAAGCCGGAGTAGACACTATTAGGTCATACTGTAGCTCACTCACAGGCAATCCCAACTCTCGCACACAAACATCAGACACAAAGGAGTGTGTAGCTCCAGAATCAAACAAAACACAACAAGCTTTCCCAAACAATAAACAATTGCCGATGATAAGATTACCTGGCCCAGTTGCCTCTGCTCCGGTCATTGCATATACTCTGCCCACAGCCTGCGGTTTGACATCTGCCGTCTGTTGAGACTGACTAGTCGGTTGCTGAACCCTTGGTCTTCCAGATGTGGGACAATTCCTGGCAAAGTGTCCCTCCTTCCCGCAGGCATTACACTTCATATGACCAACTAACTGAGGGCAAACGGACCTATAATGTGGTCCTCCACAATTAAAGCACTTCACCACTCCAGGTTGTCCTGCTTGGCCAGATTGATGAAATGAAGGTCCTTTAAGCCCCTGGAAAGGAGGTTTAGAATAGGGCTTTCTCCTGTCTCCATGCCGGAATTTGGACCCAGATGGTCCACCAATCCTCTGGGGTGGTCTCTGCTGAAATTGCATTTCATTCTTTGTCTTTTCTAACACTTTAGCTCTCTCCACCAATGTAGGAAACTCCTTGATACATAAACCTTTGACCAGCAATTTGATATCTCCTCTCAGTCCATTTTCAAACTTCCTACACTGTCATTCTTCATCCATATCCAGAGTATGGAAGCGACTAAGATGCTTAAATTTATCGGCATATTCTGTCACAGTCATTCCCCTTTGCACTAACTGGAGAAATTCTACTTCCTTGGTATACCTTACACTGTCCGGAAAGTACTCAGCATAGAACTTATTCTGGAATAAGTTCCAAGTGATCGGTTTACCACTCCTTTCCAACAGTGTTCTCGTACTGGTCCACCAATGACTGGCTTCTCCTGACAACAAATATTCAGTATAAGCCAATCTATTATCGTCTGGGCAGTTTTTGGCATTGAAAATTCTCTCCATATCTCTAAACCATTGGTCTGCTTCGTCGGCACTGGTATTGCCACAAAATTTAGCTAGATGATGTTGAAGAAAATTCTCTAGACTCCACTCTTGAATAGGAGTGGGCGGAATATAGAATGGGTCAGCGGGAGCTCTTGCACCACCGTTTATTAGTTCCACAAATTGCCTCTGGTGTGCCTCAGCTGACACCCTAGCAGCCTCCAATTGTTGTAATGCAACTGTGTTTTGTTGTATCAATGATGCATTCTGCTGTTGCATCGCCACCACAAAAGATTCCATTACTCTCACCAAATTAGAAACATCAGACTGTGCAGGTGAAGGAGAAGGAGGAGGAGGAGGTGATCTGCGTGCCATGGTTCTGTCCAAAGAGAAGAACCATTAGTCTAAAATTCAATTCCTATAATAGGAATACGCAACTAAGATCACACAACTAAGACATGGTATTTTCATCACCTACAAAATTCCTAGTGAAAGAACTGCTCTGATACCATTAATGTAACATCCCCATAATTATAGCATCAAACTATAATAGAGTTCTTACATCATTGATACAATAGAACAGTTGATAGAAGGAGGAATAAGAGTTTTTCCTCATTATTATACAAACCCTCACTGTTAATTCAAACTAATTACACTCCACACCTTAAAACAGAAATAAAAACATAGGTTTCATTATTAAAACTATTCTTCAGTCGATCCTCCATCTAAGGCTTGCTCCACCGGCATATCACCGACTTCTGCTCCCATCCACCGGATGATCATCGCCAATCAAATACATAACACCAAATAACAACCAAACAACAGACAAAGCAAGGGTGAGCTAATGCAATACAAAACATCATGGTAAATTAAATTAATAACCAAACTTCCATCTTATAAGTTAAATTACTCAATAATATAATAAACATACCATTATCATTCGTAAACTCCATTCATTCGGACAATCGTATGAATATTGAACTCTTAGCTAGTTCTACACTTGCAGTGGTACTTTTACTCAACTACATCCTATCCTACTTTGTCCCCAAACTGGATCTTCGGACATGGATGTACTTATTCGCTAGCTCAATTATTCTATCCTACTTTGTCCTCCAAACTGGATCTTCGGATATGAATATCACCACTGAAGCTACATCCTTCCTACTCTGTCCACTCACACTGTGGATCTTCGGTAAGGATTTTCCACTCTCCACCACATAGCTTTCTCTCTAAGTGAGATCGAGACTATTGAGAGCATAAGAATGAACCCCTAAGTCGGAGTTCCTATATTCATACGTACAGTACTTGACACAAAATCAATAAGGAGTTCCTCCTTGGAACTCTATTATACAATTTCCATTCATAAATACACATGTCAACATATTATCATCTTTAGTCATATCTCAAGAAAATAATTCTCACATACTCAGACATTTCACAACCTCACAGAAACATCACTTATTAACACATAACTCTTTATGGTCAATTAATTTGAACCATTAAGTAGTTCAAACAGCTTGGATACCCTCACCAATGGCTCTGGAAGGGTCAAAAACCCCCCATATCGACCTAAAGAACGTCTAAAACGGACATCCAAAACTCCCAAAACGTCAAAAATATCAAAACACTAAATTTGTTACGCATAACTCGCTTCAGCGAGTTAACTCATTCACTCAAGCGAATTTACTATTCCAAAATTACGAAAATTCACTTCCCGGACTATAACGACTATTCCTTCCATCATACAGATTTTCTAGCCATCCAAAAACTTATCTCCCATCAACAACCCATATTCATCCAAATCTTATAAACATCTAAACTAAACATATAATTAAAAAGGCAGCGGATAATTAGTACAATCCAAAATTTCCGATCAAGACCTAGTCTCCTTTTAAATCCATAAACAGATTCAAAATCTCCGATCTATACGTATACCTAAAAACTTCCACCGATTCAAAATGCTTAATATGAACAAGATCTCTTCAAAACCATCAAAACAGAAACATATCCCAATTCCAAACCGTACATCAATTCAAAAGATACAACAGAAGCAGAATTTCATTCTAAAATCATAAAGGGAATCAAAATCCTAAACATATACCAAATTTAGATCATACAGAAACAAAAAGACTCAAGGTTAGCTCCCCTTACGGTTTTCTCCTAAGCTTGCTTTCAAACGGTTCCCCGACGTTCCTCTGCCTTAGAATTCCTTCTCGTGGCTCCAAACTTAGCTCTAAAACTTCTCTGGTCCAATGCTTTTAGGTAACAGTTCTCAGATTTAACTTAGGAATTCTCTCAGCCCCAAAACCCTCTTAAATAACCAGAAAAACGTGTTTAAATAGTAAAACGCGTTTACTGAGTCAAAACGCGTTCAAAACGCGTCCAAAACGCGTACAGCGAGTGAGTCTGATTTTGACAACTTTGTCAGTCCGGTTGAACCCCTTCCCGATGTCGGAATTACGCGTATAAGTACTCGAATCGAAGCTATTCGAGTCTACTTTCTAATGGAAAAAGAATCAACTTAATATCTAATTTGTACAATTAATTATAATTAAAATACCAAACCATGTCAAAGTTGACAGCATTGTATTTTGCATATAACTTTAACTTTTGTTACAACTTGATACATTTTTGGTTTCTTACTCTACTAATGACCCAAGATTCACATTTTCCTTTAATTTTTCAGGGTCTTACAATTGCTAATCAAGTTCTCTCGCATTAATGATATTCACAAAATTAAAAGATGTTTCATATCAATAATACAGTTTTAAAAACTAATATAAAAAACATTATTCATTAAACGATTTAATAAACTATCTGATTTATTTAGACCTCTTTATAATCAAGTATCCAAGGTTACATGTTAATAAACAAGAGAACCATAGGTATTTCATATACTTTCAATCTAACTTAATAAAAAATAAGTTGTTAAAATAAAATATATGAAGGGATCTTACAGTTAGTGATATCCTATTTAACTTGGAAAGTATTTTTCTAGTTAATAGGGAAAATTGTCTTCTGGTCAATAAAAGAACATGTTTTTATAACGCTATAAATAAATATTTGAAATAAATCAAGAAAATAAAATATTTTAAGTATATGGAATTGAATATTCACTTTCTTCACTTCTTAACTTTTTTTTGTTAGTATTTTTCAATCTTGTATCAGTTAAAAATAGTTTAAATCAGTTTGATATTTGATTAAATTATAAATTAATGATGTTAAAAATGTGTTATAAAAATCTTAATAATCATATCGTAAATTTCTTCATAAAATTTTCATTAGAATATATTTAATAATAGTTTAATTCTATTAAACATGATTATTAATTTAATTATCCCAGTTCGAACGATTAATTTAATGTAATTTAGGTAATATATACCGATTGATACAAATAATTATAGCAAATAAAACATAATTATTTCTTCTCATCGACAAATACAAAATTTTAAGGTTGTATATGATCATTATGTTTTACCAATCAAAAATTTATACAAGAGATGCCAACATTCATAAATGTAAAAACTTCATATTGTTGTAGGAAATTTTAAAAGTTTACTAACATACATTCGATATAAATTTCCATTTTTTTATTTATTTTATTCTTGTATTCATAAAATTAAATTTCTTATTCCATTAATGAATAGCATGTAAGAAAAATAAAAGTACTAATAGAAAAAATAGTTTTCCATGCTCCAATAATCAGTTAGCAAGTTACTTTAAAATAATAGAAATATGAAAAACATTACACACACACACACATATATATATATATATATATATATATATATATATATATATATATATATATATATATATATATATATATATATATATATATATATATATATATATATATATATATATATATATATATATATATATATATATATATATATATACTGATTTGGTAGTTGCTTTGAAATGCGTTCCAAGATTTAATATCTACCCTTCAGTCACCTTCTACCATCATCTATCACAGCTACCCAAAAATAAAATACTAATAAATGATCACTTGTGTCGGTGAAGTTACCCCAACTTTAAATGCTCTCTTTTACAACATTTTTAATGTTACAAACACATAAAAATGATGATATTTTAATAATTTTTTAACAATTTTTTATAATAGATTACGTATAACTATTATTTTATTGGTCTATATATATTTTAGATTGATTAATCACATATTACTACATAAACGGTTAAAAAATTGCCGAAAAAAATTGTTAAAAGTATTTTTTCCTAAAAAGAAACTGCGTGTCTAAATTATTTCTTCATGGTCTTGGCTTTCATGTTTAATAGGTTTATGTTTAATACCAACAAATACTTGCAATAACATGGCATAGGGGGTTTAGGAAAAATAGTCATGTTTGTAGGAAAATAATAAAACTTATCTTTTAATAATATTACTCCTTTGATTGACCTTTATTTTAGGTTAATTATTTTAACATTTTCAAATACTTGATGACCTTTGAGTTAATGTCGGTTATAATCATTTACTAAGTTACTAATAAACTTAGCCGGTTACCAAATATACTTATCAGTATGAATCATACCAAATATATTAATTTTAATGCTAATTAATTTCATAATAAAGTATAATTATTTATAATAATTTTAATTAAATTAATATATTCATTTCAAAACTTATAAATAAATGTTTTGATGTGAAGAGGTACATTATGTGTATTTATTTATATATTGACTGTTAATTATCAAATATTAAATTAATTTTGAGATCGAATCTTATCTTAATCTAGACAAATAATTTAATACAACATTTAACATTTAGATCATAAACAAAACATAATAATTCTAATAAATGACTTCGATCCGATATTCAAATAAATTAGATTAAATACAAAATAAAAACACATAAATATTTACTTAATACAATATATCACTTAACAGAACATATCATACATAAATGGCGAAATTTCAGTAATATAACACGTATAAAAGTGTTAAAAATTAAACAATATAACTTGTTTGGAGTAGGATTAAAAATCTGTATCCGCATTTATGTGTTAATAATTATTTTGGGATTTTATTTGCACAGGTCTAATCCTTAGTTGGAAGATAACATGTGCAAAAGAATAAATAACCTTGTATTATTGACTTTAATTGTGTGAATGATTAAATAAAATACGTGATTTATTATTAGAGATCGATAATTGGTAGTTGCCATTCATATAATTTGGTGCTATGCAAAGTCCCAAGGAGGAAATCAGGGAAATCGTGGCCGTGTGATCATTTCATGAAGACGATAACGCAAAGGTGGCAAGCAGAGAATTAAAGCCATGAAGTCCACTGCATCAGTTTCATATAATGAACATCGTTTTTCGCACGTTGGAAGAGAGTCTAGAATGTATTAGTAACATCTCACATCACATATACCCTAATTCTCAAACCTCCACTTTCTCTACAGGCGCGTTGCATTCACTCCCCTACACCCAACATTTTATTTTCCTTGCAATTAATACTATTTAATTATCAAGGATTAATGTTCTTAAATAATTGCCAAATAATTAAAAAGAAAAAGTAACGAGTATGCATATTAGTGATTTAATTGATTGGGTGGTGGGTGAGTAATATGAAAAAGAAAATAGTTGTCTAAAACATAATCGTAAATGTCATTGAATGTGTCTTTAATTTCTTTGGTCAAATCCCAATTGAAATTTTAATTAGGTGGGAGAAAAACAAGTTGACCTTAAGTACGATGGTGATGCTGACTAATGAAGGAGATTTAGAAATTAAGCGTGAAGAGCATTTTGTTGCTGCATTTGTACGCACGCGCCAAAATTGAGAGAGCTGGATCCAGCTAAAGGGTGTTGTTAGAACGTTACCATCTCTCTCATCTAACCCCACCTTCTCCAACTTCTAATCACTGTTTAATCCTTATTTATTACTAAACAACCTCTTAATAACCCATTAAACATTAAATCCCTCTCTCCCACTCTCACTTCTCATAGTGCAATACCACCACCTTCTCAGACTTCGCGTTTCTCTCTCTAGTCAACAAACCCAAAAGAAAAAGGAAAAAAAAGATCTTTTTTTTCCTCATTCTCTTCTTAAAACATCTTTCTCTTTTCATTTCACCGACAACAACGTTAGTTAAACCAAAAACACTAACACCATCGCCATGACAGACAGGGTGTACCCTTCGGCAAAGCCTGCCGCAGCCGCCGCCAACCCCGCTTTCCCGGCGACCAAGGCACAACTCTACGGCGCCACCCGCCCCACCTACCGCCCGCAGCCTCACCACCGGAGGCGGAGCAAGCGCGGGTGCTGCTGCACCTTCTGCTTCTGGCTGATCCTCACCGTGCTTGTCTTACTCCTCCTGATCGGCATCGCTGGCACTGTGTTCTACCTGCTCTACCGCCCCCACCGCCCTACCTTCACCGTGACGTCGCTGAAACTTTCGTACCTGAACCTCACCGCCTCCTCCACCCTTAACTCCCGGTTCGACGTCACAGTATCCGCCACCAATCCCAACAAGAAGATCC
This sequence comes from Vigna angularis, assembly GCF_016808095.1. Lineage (NCBI taxonomy): Eukaryota > Viridiplantae > Streptophyta > Magnoliopsida > Fabales > Fabaceae > Vigna > Vigna angularis. Next base: position 2,340,786 of record NC_068980.1, read on the forward strand.
TTTTCGCCTACGACCCCACCTCCATCTCCATCCTCTCCGGCGACGTCGACGTCGGCGATGGCATCGTCCCTGCCTTCCTGCACGGCAAGAAGAACACCACGCTCATCAAAACCTCCATTGTGAGCACCGGCAGCGCGCTCCAGAGCGACGACGCGTCGCGATTGAAGTCCAGCATGAAGAACAAGAACGGGTTGCCACTGGAGGTGAATTTGGAAACGAAAGTGAAGGCCAAAATGGGAAAATTGAAAACCCCAAAGGTCGGAATCAGAGTCTCCTGCGACGGAATCAGAGTGAATCTTCCCTCCGGCAAGAAACCGGCGACGGCGTCCACTTCGAACGCGAAGTGCAACGTGGATGTTAGGTTTAAGATCTGGAAATGGACGATTTGATCTGCATGTACACAAAAACACAACAACAGAGGTGTGTACTGTGTTAATTGTCTTGATCGTTTTTTCTTTTTTTTTCTCTTTGGTTTTAATTTTATTTTGGTATATTTTTGGAGAATTTGTTCATATTCATAAATTACTTGAATGCGTGTAAATGGCAACGGCGTTTCAGTCGGTGACTGACAGTTGTTAGCATGTTGAATGTATACTACTACCACTATTTTTTTGCTACACAGGTTTCCATTTTTCTATCATTTTAACTCGTTCCATATTTATTATTTATTATTTATAATACGGCACCGGTTGCAATTATTATTCTTGTAGGGGTGTGGCAATGTAAAATATTTGTAGGATAATCGCATTTAATCTGGCTAATCATTAGTGGAAAAGATCAGCATGAGTGTCCACACCTTTTGGTTCTTTTGCTTTTTAAATTTATTTATTTTGAAATTGCATGGCTTGCACCACCGACAGAGACAATAATAATTTTAATTGTGAAGAGTGTGACCTAAAATAAAATGATTCAAAATGAGTAAACTAGGTAGGAAAAACAGGTCTAAGTATTGACAGAAAAGGACTAAATAACCACATTTTTACTAGTTTTTAGTGTAAACTATTTTGATTGGTTGAAATAATTATTTGTTAGAATTTGGAGTGTAGTGTAGCAGAAGAAGCATTAAGGGGTAGTTTGTTTGGTTGTTGTGGTGGTTAGAGGGATGTGTAATGTTCCAATTAAGTTAAGTTGTGATAAAGCTTATCTCTTTGAAAAGCAGCAACCAATGGTGGCAGTGACCACTTCGTTAAATTCTGCAACTTTTTTCTTCTATTTACTATTTGCTCTTCTCTTCAATTATTGTGCTTTGCTTCCTTTTCCTACGTAGGGACCACCTTCGCCTTCAGGTGCCCTTTTCCTGCAAATTTTACAAATGTCATCTAAATAATAGTCACGGAATTCTTTACACATCTTCAAGTAGAAATTAAGGGTTTGATTAAGAAAAATATGAGTGGAAATAAATTAAATATAATAACACGGTGTTTTGAAATACCTAAAAGTCTCTAATTATGATATATCAACTTGAGGTTCGATGTTTTTAAAATTAATTATCTTTATATAGTGACTTTGACAGAATAATTTTAAAATTAATTAATTATATTTTAAATGGTGACTTATTTATAGTCCACAAAAGTTAACTTTGTATGAGAATGGATTTATTTTTAATTTATCAAGATAATACTATTATAGTGGGGTTGAATTTATATTGTGAAAATTAAACCAAACCCTTTTAGTATAACGAGAGCTTGATGAAGATTAAGACCGTGTTCCTATCTATTTATTATCAAATCGCATTGTTTAGTTTAAAAAATGCAAGTAACATAAAATTTAAATCAGAATTGATTTTCTGAGACAAAGACATCTAGTTCTAAATTATGTGAACAAGTGTTTAATTTGTATGTATGAAAAATTATTGATGTTCTAAATTTTTAATTATTATTGGTGGCTTTAAATTCCTGTGAAAAAAAAAACTCCAGTAAATGCAAAAAACTTTGCATTTTCCGTGATTTTGACATGTAAAACCAATTCCAGTTAAATCTCAAACACAACATTTCATTTCCATGACATGGATAAATATTTAAGCATGAGAACCACATTTAAAAAATTGTTTGATAATTGTTTTCGCAACGTTATTAATATAATTGAAATTCTCAACTGTAAAACTTTTTGAAATGAAACTTATGAGTTGCTATTGTTGGATAAAAAGAACTATTTTAATGGAATTATTTTTTTACAATTTAATCGAACCCAATTCGATTTACAAAACTCAAGAACCCAATTCCTAAGAGTTTCAAAGAAAAGAAAGAAAGAGTCCATTGAAAGGAAACTGTTATCACTATAGGAACAAAGTAAAAAAGCGTCAAAACAAAAGGTGAAATAAGAAAAAGTAAAGAGAAAAGAAAGCCAACGACAAATTATTGTTGAGAGTTCATATAAGTTGACAGTGAATGTTCATTATTCCTAGTTTGAAACGAAGACTTTGTAATACTATAGAGGAGAAAATATCCTAGTAAAGTTGGAAGGACGAAGGCACCAGTAAAAAACTTAATCGGATTAGGATTGACCTTTTCGCAGAGAATTCAAATATTAAAATGTTCATTGTGCTCATAAAAAACTTAATTGATTACTATTTAGAGAACCGAAAAAAACCAAACAATCTTGAAGTAAATGAGTTATTGAAGCTCACAAATGGCAGAAACAAGGGCGTAGTGTTAGCCTCATAGGAGTTGTGGATGAGCATTGTGAGTATAGATTAAAAGTAGAAGAATGGATATAAATAAGAGAAGAAAAATTGACAACACCCAGAGTGTTTTCTAGTGGAGAGTTTACGATAATAAGATCAAGGGCATAAAAAGAATGCATTTGAAAAATAATTACACATGATCCATTGCCCTCAATCAATAATCCAAGGAATGGTTTCAGTATGATTGTGAAAGCAAGTGCATTCTGAGTAGAAGAGCGACACATCGTGTTTGATAGCATTAAGGAGAGAGATTTAATCTCATGGTTTGGTAAGAAGCCAGACATATTTCGTTTCGGCTGGTCGCAACGATTTTGGTCGGAATGTCAGAAAGCTTAGGATTGAACCGATGTAAATCATTACTCGTGCATGGTTGATCTCCTTGGTCGTGCTGGACTTTTGAAAAGGTAACTGATATTGTTGGAAAACATGTCTATTGAACCTAACGAATACGTTTGGTAGCTCTTTGAAACTCGTAGAATGTACAGACAAGAACAATTTCTAACCTAAAGGAAAAAAAACAAAAGATCTTCATGATGCAGATGGAAGATAGGATGACTCTGGAAGAGTAAGGGTGTCGGCAAGGACAAAAGTTCTTAAAATACCAAGCCACATTTTAGCTGGGAGGTCTGGATGAAGTTTATGCTAAAATTAACTATCATTATCATACAAAAGATTGCTAAATTAACCAAATCGACGAAGTATACAGAACTAAAGGAACCACATACTACAATTGCTGGGCTCAAGGAAATGCCCGTGTCTGTAATCAGGTAAAGGCCAAAAATTGCTCATTCTCTCTATGTACAAGAGGCCAACATCAAAACAGTCTCGAAAAGGTAAAAGGATTTTCCTCTTCCTGAAACATTCGCTTAACAAGTATAATTAAAGAAAGATGATGAAGCACTAAACGACATCTCTGAATCATGCTTCACGAAAGCACCACCTCCAACAAGTCAGAATTCAAACTCTCCTGTCGCCTGCAGATGTATGACAATTCGATAGATTACATTGGAAAAATAGAAAATAACATTACATGTTCTCCTTCAACAGTGACAAACCTTGTTGAAGAGAATGTCCTTATTATTTATGTGCATGATGCCATCCTTTAGTGTGCATTTCCACCTGCTCTTGGTACGTGTCACCTAAATTTTGAGCAAGATAGACCCCATTTTAGAGAATAATTTATCCAACCCTGAACCACACTACCTACAAATCCAGTCCAGAGTGTAGGGAAGTTGTTACCTTATCAAACTGGGCCAAAACAAGATGATGTGTATTTTGGTCATCTCCTTGTTCCATGTCATCCAATTCGTCATCATCTTCTTCATTTAGTGGAGGCTCATCGTCGTCATCATCCTCATCATTTCCCACCTCATTCTGAGCCAAGAGAACAGGGGTGCTAACTGGCACTTCTAATAATTAATAAAGGAAAAAGAATCAGCAGATGTGACGTATTAAAATATATATAATGATAAGCCATAAAAATTTTCCACATTGTTGACTTACCAGGAGGAGCTGGTGTATTAGAAATATTGTAGTCATCACTGAACACTTCGTAGTTGTACATCTGCCAAAGGATGAAACAAACCAAGATGATGGAACGCGAGACGTGGAGTAGGGAAGTGCCAAATGAAGCATAATGCAATTTAAACACTAAAAAATAGTAACTGCAGAGTTAGGTAGAATTTTCTAGTCCCCGTTTGCTCTCCTCTGGCTATACATTAGTCTATCCAATTATTTGAGGTTTTCAAGTTCCATAAGTAGCATGAAGTTAGCAACTAAAAATCAATCCCCGTAACTAATAAGCAACTAATTCATGTTCCAAATTACAAACATGTTAGTATATTACAAAATTCATCTTGAAATTAAAATCAACCCCTTCAATATAGTTCCTTGGATTTACTATTTTGTCCAATTTTGAATAAGGGAAGATGTAGCTCATTAACAGACACTCATGTAAATGGCAGAACTTAAAACTGTGTTGTTTCGCACTACTCAGTAATTACGGAAATAGTTTTGCACCAATAGAATAATTCAAATAATTAATAAGAGCTCATCAAATATAAATAAAGTGCCTATTGAAACCTTAACATCGAATGTGGTTATTAATTGCAAAAATAAAAAGCCCGGGTATCTATCTACCAAGAACTAAGAGAGATGGTATGTCTTTTTCACAAAATTATAAGGGACAACAAAAGATTAGAACAAGTAAACAAAGTAAATGCAATTCTTGGTGTGGAGGGAAAAAAAACAAAAGTGTTTATTTAAATGATATCATGAGTGTAGGAATGAGAGGGGACAAATATCACTACTCACATTTGGAGTACCAATCTCATCATCGTAAGGAGCTGGTCCATCAAGTTGAGGAATTCTAGTAGTCAACCTCTCAACATCCGCTTGCATTTTCCCTTTGGAAATAGTGTGATGTGAATTAATGGAGATATCCCCTCCATTTACCTAATTGATAGATATCCAAGAGTTCAGTAACTGAACAATTTTTCCATCAACCAAACAAGTAAATGAAATTAACTGACAGATAATTCACTTCCTTGTGTGTGTTTAAAAACCAACAGAACAATATATATTCGGTACAAGAGTGGAATAGGCAAGAAGCTAGGAATTTTAAATTCTCAATAAAGCTATCTGATGAAAATGTCTATTCTGTGGATCATTGTGACAGTCAACAATTATTACTTTCATATTGAGATTTGAGATGGCAGTAAAACAAGTCTGAAAAATAAAAAATTTGAGGACAATTTTTATGAGACTCTTAAAGTTGGTAAATACTACAATATTATATAGCAGCTCCCAGGTGGACAGATAGTAATAAATTCCACTCGACCTAGAATATCAAACAATTGCACGGAAATCATAACCCACGTTCTTGAAGAGTTGAATAATTTGGTTTCAGAATAAAAAGCCCCAAAAATTATAAAACTGTTGACCAAAATAAGGTATTAAATTTCCAAGAAAAATACTATCTCATGAAGAGTTTTAATGCGAGAGAGAAACTACCTGAATCATTATGCTATCTTTAGAAACTACTACAAAGGAAAATTTCTTTCTACAAGCCAGAGTGATACAGGACGCAAGAAAATCAATTATAACTACAATTGAAGATCCTAACAGAAAAATACTTTATAGACTAGACTGACCATACTCGAGTGCTTGTACAATAGTTCAATGCACAAGAAAGAGGTAGAAGCAGGAACTAAATAGAGAAAAGGGCAACAAAAATAACAATGAGAAAGATTGCTTAAAAATAAACAGCAGGAAAAACCAGCAAGGAGAAACATTATCATTGTGAAAAATCAATCCTTAGGTAGAAATAAACTGAACAAAAAAGGAATGTCATTCTAAGGATTTTATTTTGGGGTAAAACTTTGGGAGTTGGGCTTCATAGTTTTGATGTAATTTGAATCATTATTCATTTGTTTTCATGGAAAGCTGTCAGAAATTTGTTTGAAAACCCTTCAGAGATTTCCTCATAATCTATGCATTTTTTCAAAATTGACAGATGCAACATAGGTAGCTACAGCAACGGTTGCCCTCTCCATCAGTAATCACTCAGTTGCCAACTATTGGCAACCCCCATTCCGGAAAAGAAGGGGAAAGGAAAGTACCTCAAAACAGGGGTGGCAAGATGTACTTTTACCATCCCCCATGTCCCATCTTGTCTCAACCTGTTAGGTTTCTAGATAGAGGATACCAGGAAAACCACTGCAACCACCTATACTCACTGAATAGATTTTGTATTATTGATTCTAGGCAACAAGTACAGCCGGAATGCATCCAAGGGATAATGTTCCCTTCACACAGGATGCCAATGATCCTGTCAACAATTCTCCAAACTTTCAAAAAACGTCCCTGCATACAAAGACCCCCAAACTATATATAGGAAGTCTCACTCAACCTAACAACTACTTCTCTATATGTTTCCTCCTAACATACAAATTACATATCCTATCACAACCCCTCCCCCTAAAGAAGGGAGAAAGAGAAGTGTGAAAACCAACAAACTAATTATAAAGCAGTATATCCTCGCTCCCATTCAGTAAAAAATATAGTTTACAATGAAACCAAAAGTAATAAAGACAGTAACTTAAACCATTAACATCACTAAACACAGCTTACAAACTGCATACAAATATCCTGCTGATATAAATGATGCCAATCGATACAGAAACAAGTACCTCAATTTCAAAAACTCCCAGTGCAGCATCCCCAGCTCCATCTTGTTGAGGTATATATCCACCAGCATTATATTGAGAAGTCAAATCATTGCGCTTACGCTTCCCTGACGACATTGTAAAGAAGTCCTACAATTTTTTAAAGCATGAGTAAAATGACATTCCAGACAAAAATACCTACAACGTGTTTTGCAACAATAGTAACACAAATAGCTGGCTCTATAAAATAACCCGACCATGATGAGGTCTCTCTGAATTTTGACATCAGAGAAAGCATTCTTCTATCAGTCCTAACTGACTTGCTTACCTGTGTCAGAGGTTGATTAGAAGTTCCTCTGTCTGCCTCATCCCGCCCTTCCACATAAGCTACAGTAATACAAACCATTATTACTGCAAAACCATTAGATTAAACACTTTATCCTGAATATAAAAGACACTCACCAACATTGACATCAAGTGAAGGCCTCGGGTTCATCCAAGGAGAAGGAGGTTGCTGTAGAAGTTTACAAAGACAACATTAATGTACACCTTAAAAAAAGTCCATGCCAATGATTTAAACAGAATAGTTAAGCCACTGAATAATAGCTATGGATTAAAAGAATAGCATAAATTGATAATGGCATTTGAGAAACTTAAACAAAGTTATAAATAACACTATAGCAGTGAAGGGCGACCCAGGGCAAATAAAAAGTCAAAATGGTAGTTCATTTTCAAATAATGGCTACAATTGCGTCCAAAAAGAAGCATGGTTTTAAATACCTATTTTTCACTCAACAGAATAACTTTTGGTGTTTTTAAAGGGGCAAAGTTGACATACCCCCCTTACGAATTTAAAAAACTCCTATTTTTATGTTGTTTCCCACATAGTACCACCATATTAAGTTACACTGCATCACACCCACTAGCCACTACTGCGGAGCCTGTTGTAGAGAAGTTAATTATAGTGGCTGTAGCAGCACACATTCTGTGGTGATATCACAATATCTCTGCCAGTATTCTCCTCATGATGGAACGGTGTCATTTGGTATCGTTTGATGTTTTACCGGGAGAATATCAGAATTCCACCTCCATTTTCATTTAATCTTATCAGAAACCCAATTTCCACCTACCGTGAGTGTTTAATCTCATTAACTAGAGACATGGCTAATGTAGTCCTTATTAAACTTGGGCAATCATCAGCTTGCAAGTCATTTTCGTTGGGTAAACTTAAGCCCTATGCCAAAATTTTAAGATTGTATTATAACTTATCATTGATTCATCATTAGGACACCCATCATTGATTCAACCCTAAACAACTCTATTGCTCTGTTTGGTAGAAATGAAAGAAGTTGAGAGCGGAAGAGGAAGATGTTGCAAACAAATGAAAAGAAGAGTTGTTTTGTTGGAAAGAAATAGGAGGAAGAAATATTGTTTTGATTCATTATTAATAATTTATTATTATTATTTAATTGCTCATTATTATTAAAACTATTAAAATAAAATAAAATAAAACAAAAAATAAATAAAAATAGCCCCGTAATTGATTACAAGCCTCCTAGAATTGATTATGGGGATGTTTTCAACTCTAAAAAATGTTAAAAACCCAACATAATTGATTATGTTACACTTATAATAAATTATATTGGACTTTCCTCCCTTTTCTTCTCATTTTTCAGCAGCAAGACAAGCCACCACTCATTGCATCAATTATTGCACTCTCATCTCCTTTCTTCTCAACCAAACCAGTTCCCTCCCTCCTTACTCTTTCCTTACTCCTTCCTTTCTCTCTCTCCCTCTTTCTATCATAACAAGTGAACCTTTAATGCCCACTCCTACACATGACAGGGTGTTATTGGGCTACAGCAGTTGTCTACACTCAAAATGTCCAGTTTTGGGGCGTGATGGGAACTGTTTAGATCCCATATCAACAAGAGAGATATGGCCAATGTAAGACTTAGGTAGTTTCTTAACTTACAAGTCCAGCCAGTTTTGTGGGACAAGCCCATATTATAAGTTCGGAACCTAAAACATCACTCCAAGATGACGCCCACCTTTCTTCATCAAGATTGTTGACATTACAAAGCATTTTTCAGCTACTTACCTGAAAGGTCGTTTATGTTCCAGTCAACTCCTGTATCATACAACATTGTCTATCCTTTCTTCTTTCACCACTACCAATTTTTGTAATGTATCTTTTATTTAATGTTCATGAGCTCCCTAGTCTTTAGTTCTTCTAAGATCTACCTTCTAATTTTTTATTATTCTAACTGGGCATTGTTGTCTTCCCATTGATCAACAGTAATGATTTCACTCATATGTCCCCCATGAATATTCTTTAATTTTAGTTTTTTATTAAAAAAAAGGTTAACGCGAGTTTTTGTAGCATAATTTATGTAATATCTATAAACTTCAAAACAGCAGCTATAGCACTTTCAAGGCCAGCCACTTCCCACTGCAATTTATGATTGACTACTATGATTTCCCAAACTTCTACCGTCTATCACCCATACTGTTTGACTAAACCAACCTCTCTCTGTTGGTATTTCTGGTGACACCCGCCACTCATTTCTGTACTCTGAACCGTCTACCCATTTCTGTACTCTGAATCCTCTACCCATGTTATTTTCTGTGTAACATTCACCCATGTTTCTTATTATGACTTGTATTTGAACTATGATGTATTTTAAACCGTTTTATTTCCTTGACTTCAGTTGTTACTTACTGAGTTTGCTTAAAACATATGATTTCTAATTGTTGATTAAAAATATGCCATAAATTTTGATTAATTTTTAAATACTTAACCATTTATAGGTATATAGTATAATAAATAAATTATTCAATTTGATTATTAGAATGGTGGCCATGCACTAAGATGCTATAGTGTTTTTAGGTGTGTGTCATTGTTTGAGATATATATAACTGGGAGGAAATGAAAAAAATTAATTTGACAATGTATATTGAAAACACTTTTATGATATATCATGAGACCAGCCAGCAAAATGAGCTTTACCATATATGTAGCAGGTCTTCCTCCTTTTACATCAGCATTTCCTCCTGTATCATTTCCAGAAGAGGGGTAGTCACTTGGTCCAGTAGGAATGTTATAGGTTGAGTTATCCCCAGTTCCAGGCAAAGGGGTTTGTATCGGAGTTTGCAAGGGAGTCTGCACGTTAAGAAGTGCATATCAACTATCCAATAATTTTAACTCATAACAGAACATTAAAAGGAGACATCACTACTTGAAGTCATAACTATGGATCAAAACTCACAGGGGGAAAAAGCATTTCAGCAGTAGGAGTCTCATACTCCTCGGTGTACGGCACGTTAAGATCATGAACCGGAGTAACACCGGGAGTTGGCTTAGCTGCAGTTGACCTTTCTATGGGACCCAGCACAGCCCCCGCCTGCATCATCTTTGACTCCCACATCTACACAAATTACAAACAAAAGAAGAAGGATGAACATCTTTAACACCGCCAATAAAAGTAATATTAAAAAAAAAAAGACCATAAAAAACAATCGATCCGATCCAAACCCTAAATGAAGGAACCAGTCCAGAAAGAATAAAAAAATCTTCCGGACTAAATCAAAATCAATACACGTTCAAAATAGGTGTATAAACATCAAATAATCAGATTTATTTATTCATATATAGAGATTGAAAGTAAATCGTGGACATATAAAAATAAAAGAGGTGGAGATGATAATTTAATTACAGCTTGAAGCTCCTTGAGAACTTCCTCCCCAGGCCCTCCGTTGTTGACGAACTCGTCACGAACCTTGACCATGACATCCTCAATTACATCTATGTAAACCTGGCTGGTGGCGGAAGCTGCCATGACGAATGTTAGTTTGAGTAGAATCCCAGAGTGTCTCCTATAATTCTCCTTTGAGAAGCGATTTGAAGGAAAGTTCAGTGGAGGAGATGGAGAGGAACCATGGAAAATTGTAGGCTAGGGTTTGTGATGAAGGTGAAGAGTGAGAGCTGAGTGGAATGGCGAGGAGAGAGAAGTGGCGGACGAGAAGGGGAGAATAAAGAGAAGAATATAAATAGGTTCGCATCCGATTTTAAACACCGTGACACGTGTCAGTATTTCCTTCTTCTTTATCTTTCCATTCCATTTCTCAGACCACCTTCTACGTTTCTTAAGACCAACTGCACATACTCACTCACCTTTTAATTCTTACCATTGCTACTATTGCAGATTTTTTTTTAAATATATTTATCTATTATGTTAACATAATTTAATAAAATTTCTTATCAAATTTGAGAAAGAAAAATAATTCTTTAAAAGAAGTCATTTGTATATGTAACTATAGATTAAAAATATCAAAATATAAAATGTGTACAACACAGTTTTTTATATTAAATTACAGTGATGAATAAAGAAACTAAAGTTGAAAATGTTTATATTTTTATTCATATCTATCTTAAAAATATCTATATCTATATATCTATATATATATATATATATATATATATATATATATATATATATATATATATATATATATATTATTCTAATAGTGTACGTAATTTTTAATGAGAAATATATATTATTCTAATAAATATTGTGGAAAAGAGAATAACATACATATTCTTGTGTTTATATATGAAAAATGATGACTTCTTCCTAAAATAAATATAATTATGAAAAATTCAGAAAATAAATATAATTATGAAAAAATAATTAATTTTTTAATAATAATGCATATAAAGCAAATTATATAAAGCAAATTAAACATAAATTGTATAAAGCAAATTAAACATGTTAAAAAAATACAATATAATTTAAAATAAATTATATATTAAAACAAACATTAAACATTTGAAAGTTAAAATTTTAATATAATTTAACCTAAGTTAAAATTTAGATATTAATAAAATTCTATATATACTCCTGGTCTTATGTTCTGTTGGTTTGAGCGAATTTCACTGTAAATGGAATTTAAGAAGATGGAAATATAGGATTTTTTTTGTTCGCTTGAAAAGAAATGAAGGTGATGCTCCGGATGAAAAAACGGAATTGTTTACCTACTCTCATCTCTCATGTTAGGAGAGATTTGAAGGGATTTGGTGTAATTTTCCCTATGCTTTAATAATAATAATAATATTATTATTATTATTATTAATTGTTATTATAATAATAAATAGTAATAATAATAATACAATTTTTTATGTTAAAAATTAATTTTTATTTTTTTCTTTTCTTATAATAATTTTTAGAATTATATATAATATTAATAATTATAGTTTTATATTATTTTTATATTAAAGATATTTTAATAATCTTCAATTTTTATCAATTAAAATCTTCAATTTTTACTAATTATAACATTAATAATTATCATTTTATATTACTTTAATAATTAGAGGTATTTTGGTAATCTTCTATTTCTATCCATTAAACAAATTTTTTTTTATTTATCACATCAATCAAATCCTACACTAATTCTCATAAACTTTACTTCTAAATCCACTCTCAATTACCTCCAAATCCACTCAAACAAACAACAAAAAATTCACCCTCAAATCCTCCCAAATTCATCAACTCACTCTCCGCCAAATCCTCTCCTCCAAGTGAACACACCCTTAGTGTTCCTCTCACGCCATACTAGGTTGTGATTTATTGTATTCATCCTATGGATTTGGGGTTTCAGTTTTTTTGGTATTATTTTGGGGATTGATGTGCTTCTTATCAGTTCCTCCTTGATCAAATTTGTGCAGGGTTATGGTGAATTATGTGATGTTTGCTTCATGAATGTGGTTCATCATCAAATATGTGTTGAAACAGTAAAATTTGTTGTTGGTGGTTGAAACAATGTATCTCAATCGAGTGCTCTTTTCTTTAATTCTTCGTCTTTACATCCAAAACAAACAATGTATGTGAAAACTTCAGCACAAGATTCTGTAAAGCTTTAGGTTTTTGTCACCTTACATTTTCTTATGTGAATTTGAATCTATAACTACATTAACTTTTTATCATGTCTCTAACTTTAAAAGGATCACCAAAATAAAGTATTAGGGGTGATGTTGGGATGAGACACAGTTGGATTCATAAGAAAAAATATTTCTTCAATAAATTTCTACCAGGTAACCTATAATTTCATTATTGTGTTGATAGAAAATTGAAACTTATAATGTATGATTTGTAACACAATTTGTTCCTGTTTCAATAACTTCCTATGTTATGTGTCCTTCTACAATCATTATAGATTTTTGAAAATACAACTTGTTGATGGATGTGTTTGTTGATCTCTAACAACTTCTGCAAAATATTTCTTTGAAGAAGTTGTATGATATGTGAAACAATTTAGGACTTTTGACGAATAAATTGCACACCATCTTCATACTCCTTCATTTCGCCATTTGCAAATAAGACTGTCAAGTATGAATTTGATAGGTTTTATGTGTCGCTAAACATATGCGCGGCAAAATTATCCATGTAGTGATGGGTTTGTGCTTGAGTTAACTTAAGCAAAATAAGTGTATCAAAAAATGTGGTGAATGGATGAAAGTTATGTATGTGTAAGTTTTTATAATGCACCAAATAAAGTACTTGATGTGACATGAATAATAATAGTCTGAATAATCATAAAAAATGTACATTTATTACAACAAAAGTACATTGTTGTTTATCAAACAAGTATTTTATAATGATATTTGTTATCTATGTCTTTCAATGTCACAAGTTTTTTGTGTTATTTGTTTTTAAGGTTGTGTTTGTTGTTCTTATTTGTGAGATTCATTGTCTTCATCACTTTCTTCAGTTTCAATCGATTGATTTGGATGTTTTGACGGTTGGTGAGACATTGTAAAATGATAAAAATACTGTAATGAAGAACCTACATGGAATGCGGATGGTGGATCATTGTGAAAGAACAATCATATGTGATGGACTTGCACTGAAGGTTAATGTTGGTGAAAATTTGTCATAAGAGGTAAGAACTTGATGGTAGATGAGTGAGGTGGGACATTTTACTCCCAATGTCCATATCCAAACATTTGATGTAGATATTGAAAGTAATTAAAGGAAGACCTATGAGGGTCATGGTAGGGTTGTGGGTGAGGAGGTTGTTGTGGCATATTTAAAAAAAAACAATTTACTTTATTTCTTTTAAAATAATAATAGCATGAATTAAGAAAAAAAAATTGTTAACTCATCATCAGACGCTTTTTTTTAAAGGTGAAATATACGGAATAGTATGACTTATGTACCATTGCATTGCACACATTATATTTATAGTCTCGACACCATATATAAATTAGGCTTATCAAGTCCAATTTCATCCCTACTAAATGAAATTGGTCTACTACTTGAATTTATAACGAAATGGATCAATCAATTTTGGATAAACTCAAAAATATTTTTACGACCACAATATAGGAGGACATGTCCATTTCATCAATAATTCTTACATCTTTGTATTGTTGATTGTTTCTTAATGCATATACACCGCCGCAGATTATTTAATTAATTGGAATTTTCGTCAATTACAAGATATCATCTGTATAATAAGAATCAAATTCTTCTAGTAATCAACTGCAAAGAGGTGTAATCGATTGCACTTTTGTGTTTCATAAAAAACAATTTCATGGTAAACAATTAGGGAACTTATAATCGATTCCAGTTTTGAGTAACACGAATAAAGTTCACTGATTGAATGTCTTTTTATCTAAAGAAAACAAATTAAAAATTGTCCTGCATCCTCAATTATATCGTGATAAAATTGTTGAGAGACATGATGACTTTCACTTTTCATATTAAACAAAAGAGTGACATGTACAAACGGCAAGACTTTGTAATTTTTTAAATTTTACCATTTTCATAATATATGTTTCGGATTTGCATAGGAAAAAAAACTAAAAATATGGCATCCATTCACGTGATTCAAAGTGATAGAAAAAGGCGATTGGTTATATATGCAAGGCTGTGTGATTATTCACATGCATGCACGGAGAACTCAACGCAACACTTCCTTTTTCTTCAACAGTCACAGGAAAAGCGCTTTCAATCACTCACTTTCTTCTCCATTAATTCCTCCACCACTCCATGCAACAATGCATCATTCATTCATTTCCATTCTCCATGGCAACCAACCAACTCAGAGAACCACCCAAAAGACTCCAATACCCACTCGACTCTTCCTCCTACAAGCTCCTCAACGAGATCGGCGCCGGCGTCAGCGCCGTCGTCTACAAAGCCATCTGTATCCCCATGAACTACGCCGCGGTCGCAATCAAATCCATAGACCTCGACCGTTCCCGCCCCGACTTGGACGACGTTCGTCGCGAGGCCAAAACTCTGTCCCTCCTTTCACACCCTAACATCCTCAAAGCACACTGCTCTTTCACCGTCGACCGCCGCCTCTGGGTGGTCATGCCCTTCATGGCCGCAGGATCTCTCCAATCCATCATCTCTCACTCCCACCCCAACGGCTTAACCGAGCCCTGCATCGCGGTGGTTCTTAGAGACACCCTCAATGCCCTCTCCTACCTCCACGGCCAGGGCCACCTCCACCGTGACATAAAAGCCGGGAATATCCTCGTTGACACAAACGGACAGGTAAAGCTCGCGGATTTCGGCGTGTCGGCTTCCATCTACGAGTCCTCCACGTGTTCCTCTCTCAAGTTCACCGATGTTGCAGGCACGCCGTATTGGATGGCTCCGGAGGTGATTCACTCGCATACAGGGTACAGTTTCAAGGCTGATATATGGTCCTTTGGGATAACCGCTTTGGAGCTCGCGCATGGAAGGCCTCCTCTCTCCCATCTTCCACCTTCAAAGTCCATGATGCTCAAGATCACCAAGCGGTTTCGGTTCTCCGATTTGGATAAATATAGAAAGGGGAACGGGAATAAGTTCTCCAAGGCGTTCAAGGACATGGTGGCTTCTTGTCTGGACCAAGATCCTTCCAAAAGACCCACTGCTGATAAGTTGCTGAAACACCCCTTCTTTAAAAACTGCAAAGGAACTGATTTTCTGGTCAAGAACGTGCTTTTAGGGTTACCCAGTGTGGAGAAAAGGTACAAGGAGAGCAAGGTTAACGAACATGCAGATGGGGGAGGCCACGATGATGATGATGATGATGAAGACCCCGCCATGCTGGTGAAGGAGAGAAGGATTAGTGGATGGAACTTCAACCAAGACGGGTTGGAGCTTGATCCTGTGTTTCCAAACGATGATGCGGGGGCTAAAAAGGCTGAGCTTGGAGGGGAAAGTGTTATGAGAAAAATGGAGGAGCTTGTCAATGATGGTGGAAATGAAGCAGGAAGTGGTGGTGGTGGTGTGAAGAAGAGGGAGAAGATGTTGACGACTTTGAATATGCTGAAAGGGAGCTTGGAACAAGAGCTGTTGGAAGTGAAGTTTCTTGTGAATACAATAAGAGGAGAGGAGGAGAGTGATCGTGATCAAGTGGCTGCTGCTGCTTCTGCTGATCATAGTGAGGAGAAGGAGATTTCTAGGCTCAGGGCTGCACTGGAAAATGAGAGGAAGAAGAACTTGCAGCTGGAGTTGCAGCTCCACAACTGCAAGATTCAACTTTCTTCTCTCAATATTTCCAACTAAAAGCTCTCAAACACTTGCATTCTCCATGCTTATATGTAAACTTATGTTACCTGAAACAGCTTTAAATTTCATTTTTCTTAATCAATCACCTTGTTTCTTACATGAATAAAAAAATATATCAAGTGATAACCATTTTTACTATATTATGTTAAGAAAATAAAAAATGTATGGTTATATTTTCTGTGGTGTGAAAATATCATCACTCTACTAATATTTTTGTATTTAAGATTAGACTTCAATATTAAGATAAAATTTATTATTAATAATTGAAAACATGTTATTATGACAAAGTTGTAAACGTAATATCTTAAAATTTAAGTAAAAATAGGTTTCAACCCCATCAAATGGATTTCCATAACTACATTAATATATTAAGAAATGAAGTGTAACTAATAAATAGATAGATTTAAAAGCTTATCAAGTAAGTTGAAATTTACAGATCATACTTTACTTATATTCGTTCACTAAAATCTTCCTTAAATTGCTTCAATTAAAATCTTCTTTAAACATACCTGTGATAATATATACTGGGCTTTTCTTTCCTTGTTCAATATTTTTCTTGAGAAAAGGAAAATAATTATTCTCTATTCTTTAATGCCAAAATTACTTTGAACAGAAAAAGGGAAGACTCACTACTTTTATATATTCTGAATTCAAACATCCATTCATTGGAAATCTTCTCTAACTTCACATAAACTCATCACTCAGCTATATTGTTTAAAGAAATAACAGCATGAACTCCGTGATGTTTTGGTGTTGTTTTGCTCATTACTTCTCCAACTTTGAATGAACCAGACAGTAGTTCAAAACAAGTGAGACATAATTTCATAATAATAAAACTACATGATAAAGAAATATGAGTGGTGATAAAGTGCCACATCGTTTTATCACGAGTCTCCGTTCATCGTCTAACCTTTACACGCCGCCACCAACACCCTTAACCTTAACAACGACAAAAACAACCTTAACTCCCATGAAAACAACGCTAGCAGCAGCAGCCCTAACGCCGCCACGCCGCCCTGGTGTCATGGACCGCTTCCCCTTCCTCCAAATTCAGCAGTAGCTTCTCGTAACATTGGTCAGTGTTTCTCCTTGACCGGGGCCATGACCTCACCCACCATTCCCCTTCGGATTTGAATCGGCTCCGGTTCAGAACGACTCCGATTCCTCTCTGATTACGAACCCAAACGACTGCTGACAAATTACAATTAGGGTATGTAATAATTAACATTTAAAGATTAATAATAGAATCACCATGTGTAGCAGGTGGCAGCGGCAACATTCTGTTGGCTGCAAGACACATGTTATGCAGTATAGTTCATTCACATCAAGAAACTGAATAGCCTTTGAACACAAGCAGATACAGAGAAGTGATTATGGTGATTGGAAGGACTTTTGAATTTGATTTCGATGACTGGAAGGACTTTTGAATGACCCAAGAAAGTTTCTTGTTGAAAGAAAGAAAGAAAAATATACCTGTAAGAGGAAATGGATTCAGAAGAATCTAAAATAAATAACAGTTACACGAATACATAACACCTAGACTTGCATCAACCATATCATTGGATTCTTGAGACCAAGAAAGAACGCACTGATCATACCCGCAGCCATCAGGGATCTTGATATTGGCTGATGTCATCCAGCGGCGATAGCCACGGAGAGAAAGGTACTAAGCTGTCAATGTCCGACACGTTCATATCTTCTTGCAATGAACTGTAATTAAAGAACGAATCTTTTGGTTGTTCTTGTTGTTGAAGTTGTGAGGGATCATTTCCAAGTTCTTGTGGGTGAAGTTGTGACGGATCTTTTGATTCTTGAAGTGACATTCCTTGATGATAAGGGTCGTGGGAGGAGGAAGGTGGTGGTGGTGGTGGTTGTGGTGTGGCGATGGAATCAAGAGCTTGTGCTCTGAAGAAGGCAAGGTGTTGAAGGAGAAATTGGAGTTCAGATTCTGCAGAAGCGATGACAGATTGCAAGTATAGAATGGTTCTCAAGCAGCCCCCAACAGGGTCTTTGGCTCTCATATCTGACTCAAAGATAATGGCGTCGATGGCTGAGTTTCTGTTAACAGGGTCAAGAGGCTTGATCATGCTGGTGATTTTGCCAACTCCGAAAAGCTTGTGAGCATTAAGGAACTGTTTTTGGCGATAAGGAGGAAAGAAAGGTGCGAGAATGCAGTTGGGTCCGCACTTCCTGCGTTGGAACTTACAAGCAGCACAAGCCTGTATGGTGCTCCTTGAGGAACTCGTGCCACCTTCCATGGTTTCTGCAAATTTTAAGCCGAAATGAGAGCCTTTAATTTCTCACTGCTTATTCTTTATATATCTCATTTATCTCAACAGATTCTGTTATGCCAAATGGTATTTTTAGATCATCAAGTAATACCAAATCAATCTTCTTCATAAGTCTTTTTTTTTTCGTAATAGTTGTTCATTACTTACTCATTAGTAATTAGTAATTTAATTATACTCTAATGGTGAAATGTGGTTTTTTTTATGTGAAATGTTCAAAATTCAGTTTTATACCTTTTAAAAGATTACCTATTTTAAGTCCCTTTATCTTTAAAATCTATTAAATTTGATTAAATAGTATTTTATAAAGGAAACACAATGTTTAGATAGCATTTGAAAGATTAAAGTAGTGTTTTTTTTTTTTAAATCAAAGTGAAAAAAGGGTAACTTTTCTTTCAAAGAAACTAATATTTTATGTGTTACAATTAGTATGTTGTAAACTACACATACATAGATGTTGTTTAATGTGACTGTCTACATATAAGATTCACTTGAATTTAATATGCTATGGTTTACAAAATTAATTGAATCAAATTGATAGTTAGTTACATTAAAAAAACTGAATTATTTTGAAAATAAAAACTGAAACTGGGCTGTTTTTTAGTTTAATTTCTAAAAAGTGTAATATTCCTAACTAAAATATTGAAATTGGAATGTAGGTTACAAAATTAAAATATATGTTTAAATATATCTATATATATAAGGATAATTTAAATTTTGAGATAATTTGGTTATGGTTCAATTCAGTTTATGTAGATATTAGACAGTTTAATTCAGTTCACCTAAACAAATTATACTGTGTTAGTTTAATTCTTCAACCATTTATGTAATTTACTCATCCCAATAATATCCAGTTCAATTTCCTCCTATTCTAACTAGTGTTTCAATCCCTTTTTAAATCATGAATAGACAGATATGTTTGTTTTTGTTTCTTATAATAATATTAAAAAAAAATGCTCTTTTGAAATAGGTATGAGTTATGATAGATATGATTAAATGAGAGAAAGCTTAAATACAGAATAATAATACATATATTAATTATGTATACAGGTTTGGTTAACCCATTAATATTCTACTTAATATATTTTTGTTTTGGTGTTAAAAAAAATCTCAACAGGTATTTGTGTATAAAAAATTAATGGTTATTTTTACATAAGATTTATAATAAATAAAAAAATAATATTAGAATTAAATTTTACAATAATTAGATTTTTGTAGCTATATAAATTACGTTTTAGATTTATGATGAATATTTTACATAAAGTCAATTTTAACTTTTAATAATGTCTATCATAACAAAATAACTATTGATAGGTTTAGAAAAATATGTTCTAAATGTAATTATTAATTGAATGTGGTAAGTGGGACGAAAATTTATTATTTATTAAATTAAAAAAACTACTAATGTTGTTCTAAACTATAAAAAAGAAACAAAGTTGGGTGAGAGAAAGAACAAATAGAAACTAACTTAATGGTTAAAAATATTTTTCTTTTAAAAAAGTGTAAAGAAAACTTTGTTGTTGTTATTGTTTAATTTTAATGAAATTTGATGTTAACAATCATAACTAGAAATTATAATAGTAAAAACCATTATTTATTTATACCTATATATATATAAAAGGAATTATTTTTTGTTTGTCTAAATTTGTTTTCCAAATTTATTCTTTAAATTGTTTTTTTTTTAAATTAAAATAATTATTTTATCAATTTTATTATTTTTTAAAATTTAATGATTTTTTTTTAATTTTACAGTTTTTATAAACTTAATAAATTTTTAATTATAACTATAAAATAAATAAAATCTACTTATAATACAATTATAAAAATTATTTATATTTAATTTCATAATTATTATAATAATAATTTTATTACTTTTTAATTTTTCAATAGTTTATTATCATAAAATTATATGAAATTAGCTTTATATAAAAAGTGATGTAATATCTGAAAAAAGGATCAAGTATAATTTTATCCACTTAACTAAATATTTGGTATTTTACTGATAAAAAATAAAACTAAATATTTAGTATAAATTTTGTATATACTAGTAGAAATATATATAGAAATTTTATTGCAGTAGATAAAGATTGAATATAGAAATTATATTTTTATTTTATAACGAATATATAAAATTTTACAAAAAAAAATTATTTGAAACTAATAATAACCTCATAAAAAAATTGAAATTTAATTTCGAAAGTATTATAAAAGTTTGTTGAAAAAGATAAACAATTAAAAGTAACAACTACACATTTAAAGATATAGGAACATATTTTGAGACCATTGAGACAAACTTTTTATTTGCAATGGAGTTAGTCTGTAAATGCATTTCTAAAATTAAACTATTAAAATAATATAACCAAAGGAGTGGAAGCTTATGTCTAAAAAGTATAAATATTAATTTATAATGTAAGAATAAAAGTGAAAACTGATCAAGTTTTCTTCTTCAATAACTTCTACACTTAAGAAGAGATTATTAACATTTTACCCTTGTGAATTTGCTCTCCACAAACAAAAAAAAAGAAACTACATAGATTTTTTCCGATTTCCGTTTTATTAGAATTATCAATTTAGTCCTAAAAAAATGTTAATTTGAGTCAATTGAACTCCTATTATTAAATTGGTAACAGAGTTTGATAAAATTCCTATGTGATTAGAAATTAGGGACAACAAACCCTAATTTCAATTTCAATGGGACAACAATTTTGATTTCAATGAATCCTAATTCCTGATTACATTTTACACTCCAAAAATTCCTAATTTTTTAAAATGTTAAATATTCTTAAATTCCATGTAAAGAATTATGTCAATACTATGTTTAAAAAATTGGTCACACCAACGTCTTATTTCATTAAAAATTTAACTTGGTTAAGCCAATTTAATGGCAAAAATCCAATTGACTCAAATTAGCATTTTTTAGGACTAAATTAGAGATTTTAATAAAAGGAGGATCCAACTGGAAAAAACTCACTAAAATAGGAACAACTAAAGGGGTTTAACCATTGAGACATTATGAGAATACAACATTGTTTCAAACACATTATTAAATGCCATGGTTTAGTTACTTTAATGTAAAGAGATTTAAAGTATAGTGCTAACATTATTTTGGTTACTCAATCGTAGCTATTACTTAAGAGTCAATGGTTAATTTTTCAATAGTTATATTATCTACCATATTATATTATATGTGCAGTAATTTAGAATCTATTGAAGGTAGGAAATTGTATTGAACTCCAACTTCTTAAATTATTTTCAACGGTCATACATTTTTTTGAGATCTTATTAAAGCTGATGAAGGCTCATCCCATTAGAGCCACATGTGAAGTCTGGCTCACTGACTGTGTGTACCACAAGTTCAGGATCTGGAGACTCCAGCTCAAGTATTACCTGCACATTATTGGTTGAGGAGAATGTAATCAAATTTGGATGTGATTCTCTCAAGTGAATATAATTTTTTTGAGATATACCAGTGAATATAACTTTTCTGAGATAAATCACAATTATAATAGTTGGAAGAACCATGTCCTTAGAGTCTTGTAACATCTCCAATCGAAGATATTTATGAGATGAGAGTTACAATTAGCAAATTTGCATCATATAAAACAAATATAGGTGTTAGAGTCAAATTAAAGCTATTCCGGTAACATACCAAAAAGTTGTCTCCTTGCTTTAGGATTGGAGCAGGAACGTAGAGATTGCATTGTGGTCCTCTCGACTATCAAAGAACCAAAGCAAAAACATCATTGTTGGACAACTTACTTTTCCCTTCTAAAATCTTGTAAAGTTATAGTTTTTTTATCAATTCCGTTTTATTCCAAAACAAAAGTTGTTTTACAAATCCAGGATATCATTTGTAATATTTTTTTTTTGTTATACCCCTATTTATATCTATCTACTAAAGCATTAAACTTCAGAAAACTGCTACATATAATAGTGAACTTTTTTTTAATGGATGTGCCCTAGTTTAAAACAACTATAATTTTGGAACGGAAAACATTTTATGTTATGCAACATAATCACAATTATAATTTATTTAAGAGGAATAAAATACTATTTTACTTTACCGGCCAATATCTTCCTATATTGAAGTCATTAACAAACACAATGCCTTTCCCCCAATTGCTGAATGATATAAACGTATCCATGACCTGACTTGATTTATCAATTGAGAAGTGCCCAGAATAAAATGCAGGTTCTTTGGAAGTATTCTCTGCAGGAAAAGAAACACATTGGTCAACACTTGATATCAACGATTTAGAATACCGTAAAAGTGAGCCTTAATAATAGAAAAGGGCAGCTCTCCACACAGCCAGAATGTATTTTAGTACATACCATGCTTATAAGTCAACTTTTTTCTGGATGATTTTATTTCACTGAATGCAGAGTAGGAAGCCTGCGTGATAGGATTGTAGGTTGACATTTCATTCAGGTTGTGCAAGGGAATAGGAAACATTTTCCACCCTTTTGCTTTTTCCCCGTCCAGATAAACTGAAGACAGAATGCCCTGTAGATGTCGTGTCAAACATCAATCAATTACCATAAAACATTTAGAGCATCAGCTTCAGATGACCTATACCTTTCTATCAAAGATGTAAGCCCCATAATTTACACGACCCATGTTTTCAACCTACAAAATGCAGAAGAAAGTATTCGGCTAAATCCCATAACATATTATAAACTGAAGGAAACCGCTCAGAAGTTGAGGCATCTTGATTTATCATAATCAGGGATAACAAACTATACAACTAAAGTAAGAAGTTAACCAATAAATAATGTCAAGTTGCAAAAGTCGAATGAAATGTATCAATTCAGCTACTAACTTCTAAGATTGACTATTAGGCTAATTCAAATATTAAGAAAAACATAATTACTCAATAAAATATTTAGCTCCCTAAATTTAGAGTAAATATAATTACGGTCTATCGAATTAAAAAATATATATCATTTTTTAGATTCTTGAAGTATAAATATGTGATCTGAACCCCTACACACTAAATTTGAACAACTAAAATGATTTTTTTTATAAAAACTTTTTTAAGTCTCAAATTTAATGTTTAAAACAAAAATCATTTTATAAAAATTTGAGAGACTAAAATATACTTTTTTTTTTTTTAATTTAGAGAACCAAAACATTATTCACTCCAAATTTTAGACACTAAAAACATAATTAAACCTTACATTATTCATCAAGTAAATATATTTTGGTTCCTCGAAATAATTGAAATGGTAATTTTTTTAACAAAATAGATTCTATATGTTTTCAGTCTCAACACATTGAACAAAAATGATGTGGTTTTAATTATTCTCTAAGGACTAACTAAAACCAAATGTTCTACTTAACGTGTAAAAAAATTTAAATATTAAAAACAAACATTTTTAACGACTATTTACGCTAACTTCTTTGAGTAGCGTAAAGCAACAGGTTTAATGGACTTATGGTTCTCTTTAAGTCCTACTGAAACCAAAATTTCAAGTCGTCAATAAATATTTAAATTCTCTGGTACTCTCTTATTATCTCCATAATGGAGGACGAAGACCAAATGAATTCCCACAAAGAAAAATAATCAAAACTGATATTTGCTTAGTCCACGACATAAGCTCAAAAATCGGCCAAAATTAAATTCTTTACAAAATGATTTAAGAATAAATAAGAAAGCAGCTACGTACCAGAATAAATAAGTTGATGTTAGAATGGCATTTAACATCAGGGAGATTTAGTTTGTTATTTAACCACCTTTCGATAGTTCCAACATAAGTTGGCCTAGCACCATCTTCAGAAGGGCATGAAATAAATACTTGAGCTCTGTCATGTAACTGCACATTTATCATTTCTTGTATTAGAGAAGCTATATTGATGAGACATCCTGTAAACTTTGTAGCTATGGGTAATAGAAATAAGATGATAGTGTCAGAAGAAAGTAGCTACAAAACAAAATAAGAACTAACGAAGGAATTAAAATAGCACCTTTGGTATGAACAAAATTCTTCCACCTCTCTTCGCTCTGTATTCAGTGATATACAATACAAAACCAAACAACTGAACGCAGAGGTTAATAGAACAGTTTAGGAATTTAGGAATCTTTCACAATTATGAAAAGAAATGACATACCTGGCCCACGTACTCCATTGGCATTGGAGTTTCAGATTCAAACACATTAGTGGAATTGGTGAAATCAAACGTGTCAAGTAAAAAAGCCTTTCTTTGTAAGTGAATTGGTCCATATCTTGCCTTTTCATTATTAGAGGGAACAGATGGAAGAGGTACTGAGCTATATCTGGCTATAACCCTTCGAATAGCTGAAACATATGCAAGCACAAATTTAAAATTTTGCTTGGATGATTATATTGAAAGTAACAAAGTTTAACAAACAATGACAGAACGAGAAGGGGAACGAATTATAGTTTGGATAAACGAGAAGACATTCTTCAATTGAATATATGATATTTTTATGCCAGTACGGAAGTAAATTGAAGTTTAAACATTGTAGATTGTAAAGTTCCACATAATTTTGATTCATAATATGCGAAAGGGTGACTGGTGAGAGTATAACTTTCTTGAAACCTGCTTTTGTCCAATGTGTTCTATGCAGAATGTTTTCTTTCTCTACACGAACAGAAACTGTAACAACATCATATTTCTTTTACCTATAAAACAGGAGTAATTTCTAAAAATTCTGAAACCCAAGTTACAAAGGGTGTGATTTTGAAACCTTGACTATGTTCATAACAATATAGTAAACATGAAAAGCATAAAAGATAGAAAGACATAATTAGATATTAAAAGGTAGAATTTGGATGTATTTAGGATAACCAGACAGAGTTATTTAGGCACACTTTCTATTTGACTCTGAATATTGCTTCCACAGCATGACAAAGTGCTTTAGGCTAAAGATTTGCAAAATAGTAGATATTTTGAAAACTAAAAGTACAACAGAATATTGATAGCTTGAAAATGAGTGAAAATCATTAGATCCATACCATTGAATTTTGAATTGTCAACGTCACCAGATTCCCTAATTGGTGCATCCTGGATATGTGATAGTCAGTCCAGTTTGCAATATGCATATGACAGTTCACAATGGAAGTTGCAACATAAGGGTTAGAAGATTTCTAACGTAATCATAAGAAGTGAGATCAGGTTTGTAGTCAGCCTCATCTACACCAGTATTGGCTCCATTATAAAATCCAAAGTTAGTCCCACCATGTGCCATCTGAAAATTAGAAAACCCAAACCAAGAGGATTCTTCAGAATGTGATTTTCAAACGGTAGAAAGGAAGAGATTGAGACATACATAGAGGACTGCAGAACCATTTTTTTGCAAAATTTTTTCAAGAGCAGCTGCTGTAAAATCAGCTCCTGTCGTGGCAATCTTCTCTCCCCAGTGTGTAAGCCACCCAGTGTAAAACTCGCTGATATGACAAGCACTTTGAGTATTTAGCATTTGATAAACAAAAATTATATTTCATAGGAGTACACTTACGCTGACAAAGGTGGTGATTTTCCTGGAGCATTGAACTCCTTTTGTAAGTTGAATATAGGCCAAGGATCATCACCAGTACTGAAATCAACAGCTATAAAAGCACACACACTCACATATATATAGATATGCATATATATATATATATATATATATATATATATATATATATATATATATATATATATATATATATATATATATATATATATATATATATATATATATATATATCAGTCAATAACAAATTAATAAGGATAAGAAAATAAGGTTGGAGTTCACAAACATACAGGCACACAAATCTGTCATGGATGTGGCATGTCACATAATTTGAGACTATTCCTTATTCACATATCTTTACACAGAGAGGGAGGGAGAGAGGACAATGAACACGTTTGTAAAACCTTAAATTAATATTAATAATGACAAATTTTCACCTGAAAAGACAGCATCCCCACGAATAGATCCTTTCTCAAGATTTTCCCTCACGCCTCCATCTGTAGTGTATCTGAAAACAATGAATAAAAGGAAAAGGTTAACAAAAAAGGAGATTGGACTCAAACTACCCATGACATTGACTTGTACCAATGTTGGTTTAAATTTTGGATTTCTAGGGGTATACTTGAACATTATAAGTAGAACTTCAAAAGTTGAAATTCAACTTCACGTTTAACCAATCCTTCTTTGTTGATAGACAAATCAATACTTTTTTCTGAAAAATATACCATTATAGCAAATTATCTTACTTGCCTCGAAACAGTATAGAGACCACTCAAGAATGTGTATAGAAAAGAGAACTTGAGCTGTCACCATATGATTGGTTATACAAAAAACTGTTTACCATCTTTTTTCATTCCCTATATAAATTATATTATGTTTAGACAGGAATTCCTACGAGACTGTAAACTAAATTTGGTAAAGTTAATTATGAAGATGCAATAAAATTAAAAATTGCATATTTCTGAGATACAATAAGAAGAGCAAGACACCTATGAATTCCATCTTGGTGGCTATGTTTGCAAAAGTGAGATTAAGTGAAGAAAACGAAATAATAACTAGGAACATTCATGATGTCTAAATTACCAATTTAATTGTTTGACTGGAAACTAGTAGTCATGTCCGTTACTAACTAATCTTTTACCCTCAATAGTTAATTCTTCCACTTCATCCTCCTCTTTCAGTACATTATCTCTCCTTTTTCCAATTGGTCCATTTCTGTATCACTATCTTCTTTTCATTTTTCTTCACATTGAAACTTAGGCAGTTAAATTACTGAGACTGAATGATACACACACAGAAAGAGGAGAACTAAAAGTCATGGTCTAACTCTTAAGATGACCCTAGTCGTACAAACCAACATCTTTTACTATAGCCTCCATATATCATATTGCAGAAAAATACTCCAGCTTAAGAACAATAAAGTGAGGGTTAAAAAACATAACCCTTACAAAATAACATCATGGCCAAGATGATCTCTAGCCAGGATGACCAAGTGATGGAGATATGCTTTGTCATCTCCATAAGAACCAAACTCATTTTCAATCTGTCAAATGATGTCACATAAGTTAATATAATTCTCCTTTCATAAGATAAGTGGTTAACATCCAAATAGAAGAAATGCACAAATCTTGAAAACTATTCAATAGTTGTGACGTTATGTCCAATCTTAATAAATAAAGTTAAGCATTCAGGGATTCACATGAGTAGAGAGGAATACTTGCATATTTAGACACACTACTTTCCACTAAATGTAACCAAACCACATAGCTTAAGTTTTAGAGAGAACAAATAGGAAGAGAAATGGTAAAAATAATAGGACTCTTTTTTTTAATCTTACGACATTACTGACATTATTGGGTCAGGGTCAGGCTTGTATCAATCAAGTTTTTTGTAAAATCATTATACTAATGACCTAAAATGATTAGTATATGGTTTCAGTAATTTGTCTACAACACATATCATATCAATAATTCAGAATATCTCTTTCCATTCTCCATCATACTCCTATAACTTGAAGAAGCAAATTATGCCATTTTAACACCATAAGCACATAATTTTTTTGTTTTTGAAGTCAACATAAAACTTCAACATATTTTATGTTTTATAAACATCTGGATAATAATGCCAATCAGGTAAATACACTCAATAAACTCTACCCAAAACAACATACCTGAACCATTATTATAGGGCCTCCATTGTCATATAGGAGAGGAACAAACTTTGGAAGCAGATTACCCCACCATCTTTCAACCTTAAATTTCAAACTATAATAAGTCCAAACTTCAATGAAAGTAATGTATAAACTTGGGCAACAACGTACACCAAATGCTTTCATGGACATAGACATCCTTTCCAAAATCACATTACTTAATTCACAATCTAGAGTTGTTTACAAAATGCTACGAGTTCAATGATCATAATGCTTTGTTTATAATACTCCATTTAAACCACTATAAGACATTGTTAAAATGAAGCCACAAAAAAGTTCACCTTTTCCCTTTTAAAAATAACAAATTGATGGTTTAATTGAATATAGCCTGACATCAAAGCACTAAAGGATTTCTCCAACGAGGCTGATTCTGTGGTATCAATATGAGAGAGACAGGCAATGTTATAGCCTTACAACATCTACACTTGTATATTTTTCAATAACTTTCTAAATGATAGCAGCATTCTCCAATTGTCACAGCGGGTTGAGCTCAATTCAAATCTTGAGGTTGCATGTTACCATAATCTTAATTGAACTTTAAGATGATGCAACAGAAGCTAGGCATCCAGACCTAAGAAGCCAGATCTCAGAAGAGGTAACAACAATCTCAACCTCCAGACTCATTTACTGAAACACTCATGGTATCAATCAAGGCGTTACAACCCATTATAGTAGACATGATTGAGATTTTGAGCCCAAGAATCATAAGGATGATATTGAAATTATCAAGACAACATAATTGTAATTCATGTAACATTGTTTGATTCCCACGTACATAAGAGAATACTACATTCACATTCTTCTTCGAAAGTCAGGATTCTCAAGCAGACAAAACAGAAATTGTAAAGACCAAAAGAACTTACATGTTTAAATGGAGAGGAAAGAACATCGAAACATGCGAGAGAATATCTAATAAAATATGAATAAATTATAAAACACCAAGAGTCATGTTGAGCTTTGTTTCCAAAATTGAAAAACAGAAAGGCATACAAGAGATAGAATTATAGAATAAAAAACATAAAAAATACAACTCCAACCATAAGATTACTGAGTACAAAGAAGTTAGTTGCATGGAAGACCAATGTTATAATAAAATATATAAAGAAAAACATACCAGTTGAAGATAAGTAGGATCAGATGATCTTGGTTTGGGAGTTGGGTTTATGGAATGGAACCAACCTGGGAAACCACCCCAATCCCACTCTGAAACAAATCAACAGTAACTCATCATCTGGAATTCTTGTTCATCATTTTAGACAAATATCAACACCAATGGAGATTCTAGGTGGGGGGATTAAATATACTGTATAAAAGAGGAAATAAGATATCTATAGATAAGATAGCATTCTAGAACAATGTCAAAGTTAGCGCAGAGCATACAGAAGCTAAACATTATTTTCCTTCTCTATATCATCTGTAAAGAATAAGAAATGGAAATAATTGTGACAAAAGATGGCAATGGCCAGCCATACAAACTTTGAATTGGCAATAGAGAACACATGTTGCCTTCTCTTGTTGTCATACTACAAAGGAAAAAAAAGAAAATTTGCCAATGTGGATTGGGATAATAACTTGACAGGTCTCTCAGATTTGAAAATGATAACAGTAAATCATTAGAGTTTATAATTGACACATGATCCAGCATATAAGCAGGATGAAGTAAAGCAATCAAATGAATTTCAGATCTGTAATTAAAGACATTTATTAAACAAAATGTAAGCAACAGAACAAAACCATACATCACAAACTACAACTAGAAAAGGAAGAGCAAAGGAAGGCTTTTAGAGTGGAGAAACTTGGCCATTATAAAAGTTTTAGTAAGTGAATCTAACATAGTTATAATAATATTCCATATAATATTGTATGTGGCATCTGAATAGATTAAATCAGGGAGGAGATCTAAAACTATCATGGAACCTGCATGATATGGGTTTTACAATTCTGCTATTTTGTTGAAAGAGATATAATATAAGTGAGTACAACCCAAAAATTACATTCTTCGCTAAAAGGTATATATGAGAAACGGCATATTATGTTTTGGTAATCTAGACAAACTTGAAGTTCCTAGATAAATTTAGTTAACAGGCATTTAAGTTGTAAGATATTGGTAGGTAGGGTTACAGGACTTGTGTGTTTTATGGTCATACACATATTGATCTATTCATAATCAGATCATATGTACAGGATATGAGGTAATAAAATAAAATCCCTACGTATCTTCTAAATATATCGTATATCATGATTTACATTCAACCTAACTTGATCATATCTTCAAGATTCCCCCTCAAGCTAGAACATATATGCAAAATCTGTCAAGCTTGCTGCATATATGATCAATATGAAACCCCTTGAGAGATTTTGTCAGCATATCTGCTAGCTAGTCAGCGGAGCTGACAAATTCAGTAGTGATTTTTCCTGAGAGAACTTTTTCTCTCACAAGATGACAATAAATCTGCTTTTAGTCTTTTCATGGAAGACTGAATTAGATACAAAATGAAGAGCGGCTCGCAAACAAGCTCACAGTCACAAATGTCCCCAAATTGGAGCTGCTGAAAGGAGTTGTTGAAGCTATGTAATTTCCCTTGTAGCTGCTTCCATGGCACAATACTAAATATTGCAACTGCATTATGTTTCTTGCTCCTCCATTGGATTAAATTTACCTCCAAAGATGGCTATTGTTGGTTGTCACTGGGTGTATATAGTGAAGGTTGGACGGATGGTAATATTGATCATTTCAAAACTCTCGGTGGTTGATGGTTATACTATTGTTGGTTGTCACTGGGTGTATATAGTGAAGGTTCAAGATCTTTGGTCTTGAATGAGTTACTGTTTGGCAGCAGGAAGCATTAGCTGTACTATTCATCATGAACAACAGAAACTGGGCGAGAAAAAAAAAATGAGGGGATTGAACCCTACCCTAATACCGTGTAGGATTACAAGAATTGTATGTTATGAGCATACACAGAGATCTATTTATAATTATATGTACAAGATAAATTAGGTAACAAAATATAATAAAATATCTGCATATCCACTAAATACATCTCATATCCTCATTTACATTCAACCTAATGAGATCATATCTTTAACAATGAATCATATCTTCAACAATACAATATCCAACCTGCACAAATGTATGGTCCTGGTCGAATCATCACAAGGAGACCGAGTTTGTGACAAAGTTTCAGGAATGCTTCAATGTTGGCAAAACCCTCAAAAACAAACTTTTCAGGAGCTGGCTCGTGCAGATTCCACGGAACATAAGTCTGAATTGTGTTCAAGCCCAATGCCTTGGCTTTTAACAGTCTATCTTCCCAGTACTGCCAATTAGAAAGAAAACAACATCACCATATAAAAGCATTTAACTTGAACAAAACAAAATGTTTATCAGTTATCATGTCTCAGAATAATGAGGCAAATTCATTTATCAATCTCTGTTATTCTTATGATGAAGATTGCAAGAGAGCAAGACAGCTCACTCCATGTTCTTGTTCCGCTGATCATAAAATACCAAGATAAAAGAACCAAAACAACTTTAAAGAAGAAGAAGCAATAATATTTCCAATGACTGAAACACAATCATGATGTGCAGTGGGTGTGCAGCCAGGCAGTTGCTGAAAATCCCTCTCCCTCTCTCTAAACTAAGAGATGTCAGCAAGAAATGTACTACCTCCGGATGCACTCGAAAATAATGCAAATCACCACCGATGATCTGAAACGGTTCACCGTCTCTCCAGAACCTATCACTGGCGATCTCAAACTTTCTGTTAACCTGATTACCAACAATCACAGCAAGTAATCAAGGCAGAAAAAATAACAAACAAATTATAGTGCAAGTTATCTTAAAGAATTGAAGACATTCCTTATATAATAAAATTTTCCCTATTTTCAATAAATAAATAAAGAAGACTAAAATTAGAAACTCTTTCACTAACAGGTTACTATCAGCACAGCGCAATATCACCGGCTCTACTAACACATCAATCTTAGTATTTACTATTTGGCAAAGAGCTAGCTCATGCAATTGTGTAAACAGTTGAGAATATTGAGCTGCAAAAAAAAAAAGTAATATAAGAGAGAAGGAGTAAAGAAACTTACTGTATTGCGATGAGAACGGTGAGGAGAATGGAAAGAAGGAAGAGGAGCGAAAACAGGGAGAAAAGCACAAAAAAGTATGAAAGAGACGAAGATGAAGAAAATGGTAGCTCTGGAGCTTCCCTTCTTCGCCATGGCCACCAATTTCGATGCTGCACCGTTACTCTTACTCGATCGAATTCTCATTCACCTCACTCGCTTCAAACACGCTTCAATATTACTCTCTGTTGTTCAGCGAATCAAGTCAAACATGTTTTCATTTTACGTATAGATTATTTTATCTAATCTTTTTTTTTAAATTAAATTAAGAAATTTTTTTTAACACCAATAACATTTTTAATAATAGCAAAGAATGAGGATAAGATGAGTTCACTAAGAAAATTGAATAATTTCATTGACCAACATGTTTGACACTTATCTTATCCCTCGTGTCATAAATAAGAGAAGAAAAAGTAAAAAATAAAAATATGAAAACTAAAATATATTTTGATGATTACAAAGCGAAAATCAGTTTTAATAATAAATTTCAAAAACCATTTCGTGTGAAAATAAATCTTTTAAAATTTATATTATAAAAACCGGCGTTGTTTACGTCACCTTTTATGAAATTTATCTAACATTAAGTTTTTAAAAAGTTACTGAAAAAATATTATTTCCTTGTATCGTGAGAAAAGGCAGTTTAAATTTTTATAAAAAAAAAGACGCTCGTTTTTAATAACAGATGTATTTTAAACGTAGTTGTCTTTAAGATATATCAATAAAAAAACTCAAAATTAATTCTTTAAAATCAAGTTAATTCGAAATCAAAATATGGACAAAAGTCCAGAGTTTTTTTTTTAATTTTTGTTGGGCCAATGTCCAAGGAGTCCATACATGGGCCTGAACCCATTACCTCGATTCACATCTATGATTTAGTTTGGTAAGATAGAAATAACACAAACAAGTATATAAGAAATAGTAAGAAAAATATTTATTATCTGGTACAATAAAACTTGATTTAAAATAGACTAAATTCTACTAATGCTTTTATTTTATTTTTACCTTTTTAAGTCATCTTTATCCTTTTTCAATTTACTTTTTTTCTTATTTTTCAATAAAATATTTATTATTTTACTCATTCCTATTTACACATTTTTATTTCCATCTACTTTATACCTCACCACTTTCTATAAAAAAGCCCTTATTTAAAAAATGAGATTCAAACAACCCTTAATTAACACAACAATTTAACGTATAAATAACAGAGATTTTATAACTATACCAGTCTTTTCAAAGATTTCAAACCATTGATATTTCTAGAGTTTTATATACATATATAATTGATAGTTTTTATCAGGGTTTTATATTAAGTAAAAATCATAAATTTAAAAAATATATAAAAAAGAAATATTTATAAATCTAATTTTTTATTTTAAAGTATTCTTCGCTTTAAAAAAATAATATATAATTTAACTAGACAGTAGTGTTTAAGAAGAAAATTTAAAATAATACATTTTTATATCCATTTGACATATAATACAATAATAAAATTATCATGAAAGAATGAACTTTTGTTTTTCTTTTTAAATAATAAAAAGTAAAAAAAAAAATTGATACTTTGATACATATAATTATCTTTAAATTCATTTATACTATATTTTTTTTCTTTTTCTTCCAAAAACTATAAAAATTCAATTTTTATGATATTTTACTTTTGTTAAGTGTGACACACTGACGAGGGCGGAGAGTGATCGTAGGTGCAAGAGGCACGAAGTGCAAGGGATACTGATAAGGAGCGGCTCTTGGCAGGCTTCCAGTGGAAGGGGCACATAGACGAATGGAACATACACCGGAATGAGAGGGATCTAGAGATTGTATAGATATGAGACTATACAGTTGAAGGATAGCTTAAAGGGATTGATTTGGCTACTCATATCACCAAATGCATTTGCTTTTCTCGGTAGCCTAACCCATAAGAACTTCATGATTAAGCGTGCTTATGTGTGGGGAATCAATATTCCCTGTAAGTTGCCGGGGCATTACATTAAGTGTGTTAAATGAATGTAAATCATTTTATTATTATTCTAACAATCTAACAAATAATAAAAATAATATCAAATGAATGTAAAATATTGATGTGTGTGAAAATGTTATTATTATTGAATTTGTAAATAAAATAGATAAATAAAGGTTGCATTATTAATAAGAAAAGTGATGAAGTGGGTCAAAGAGAAAAGGTGAGATGATTTAATGGCAAAGGGTAAGTGTGGGGGAAGCATCTTTACAACGACAAGTCAACTAGGATGATGGCTTCTATATATGCTCGCCATTACAATACACAGACAACAAACAAAAACCCTTTTAAAACCTACCAACCAACCACACATTGCTTATAATTTTTCATATTCCATTTTAGACTGCAGACAAAAAGAAACCCCAATAACACCTAAAACCAATGCAACACAGTAACATGTAACAGTAGCCACACATACCTATTACTGTTACCTCCTACGTTTCCTTCTCCCTTTCCCTTTACGTTCTTCTTCACCACCTTTTCTGTCTCTCTCCAACAATGAAATCTCACCACTTTCACAATTTTCACAAACATGCAATGCAATTATCCTATTCTTATTTATCCTCCACGTAAACAATTTAAGTCTGACTTTTTATATATATAATAGTGAATTATAAGAATCATTTATATATTTTATATAGTTTTCTAATTATAAATTAATATGTATAATTTTTCTGATATTTTTGAAATATTGGGTCATTTACACAAAAAAATATACGTTTAAAGAATAACTTATACCTAATTTCACACTGTTTAAGAATGCCAGTCTTAGTTGAACTCACTTAATCTTCTTGATATTATGAAATAAATAATTGTAATTTCTAAATTATAAGCATAGGACACAATGTACAAATCTTATTATAGATATGCTTTTCTAATAATAACTAAATAATATAGATGAAATTTAGAGATGATTTTTTTTTTATTTGAGTCTATATATATGTGTGTTATGAAACAAAATTCAACAATTGTCTTATTTAATGTTATTATTTTAAAAATGCTTTTATGTTTAAATTTGAGCACCTTTCTCGATTATTATCATTTAGGATCACATAGAAATTATGAAATTATAAACATTAAGTTAATTTAACTAATATTAAAATCCTTAATCTGTTTGAAGTTGCTAATAAAATAAAAAGTTATAAATGAATTGTTTTAAAAATATCATCAAAATAATAAATATCCATTGATAAAAATAAATGTGTAATGACTGTATAAAAAAAATTCCTATAATATATGTTTTTATTATTTAAACTTTTTTCATATAAATTTTTCCTATTTTGATTCATGTTAAAGTTGTGCCTATATATTAAGTAATGCTCTAATGCATGAAATAGTATTTTTCTACCACTGTTGCATGTTTATACAACTGTAACATTTTTAAAAAGCACAATGGTAATTCATTTCACATGTTTTTTATAATGGAAAAGCGTGTAAAATGTGTCAAAGTATTTTTAAAAGAAAACAATACAAAATCTTACATATATTTAATATACGTCGTTTAATTACCGCATTGTATTCTGTAAGTTCATAATTCATTTTTTCGAAAGTCGAATGTTGAGCTTTGATTAATTGAAAACCGACCGAAAAACTAATCGGAATTCGATTTTTAAATAACTGAATGTTGATCTGAATTTTTATTTTCTCTTCATTTGAAAAGAAAAAAGGCTTTTGAGAGGAAAAAATTATTTGTAAAAAATAACACTTTAAAATTCTGTTTCCATGAAAAATAAATTGTTATCTATATATAAATAAAGGAAAAATTATCCTATGGGAGAAAATGTTGGAAAAGAAAGGAAAGGTACTATTGCTATATTGGTAAAAAAAAAAAACATGAAAGTAATAACCTATTTGTCCTAATGGTTATCCAGTTAGTCTAAAACTGTATAACCCAATCAGTTAAGAATAATTAATAGATGGGAGTCAGACAACATGTACCAAACGGTCAACTTTAAACAATAATTAAGATAATAATTAAAATTATGATGATTAACTTAAGTTAAAATATAATCATTGTCAATTGGATCATAAATAGACAGGTATTGATATGAAACTTATTCAAAAATTTATAAATACAAATTTGAGATAATAAAATAGCTTGATTATATTCAATATGCATTTATAGTTGACTTTGATAACAAAATAATACCACCGAAGTGAATGACGAATAGTTTAACAAAAACTTAAAAAAATTATAACCTCAAAAGCACTATCATTGATGTTTTAATTTTGTAAAGATCGAATAAAACTTTAATTAAAAACCAAACGAGTAAAATAAATATTATAGAGACTAAAACTAGAAATGGATTCATATTTCAAACTTTTTTATATTTTAATATTTAAACTTTAAAAAATATAAATGTAGATTTTTTAATTTAACAAAAATAATATCTTTTAGGTGTTAAACTGTATTTTAAGATTATATTTTAGTTCGAACCTGTCAAATTTTACATTAAAAATGCAATCTTAAATTAAAGAATTAAAAACAAATTTTAATTTTAATTTTAAAAACTAAAAAAATTTAAACTGATAAATCAAACCAACATATATATTCTAAACATCATAGTCACGAATATCGTCCTCATAAAAAAAAAGAATCCAATGCTTTTTAAGATCCCAATATTCCACCTTATTATACCCATCCCCTCTATCGTATATCCATGAATGCCTCTTTATACTCAACACATGCATACGTCCCTATGACCAAATATCCATCTTGCTTCCATCACAATCTCTCACCATCTCTTCTTCCTTTACTTTCTTTATTATCCTAAATTTTTTCAACTTCCTTTACTACCATCACACATAACTTAGTAGTCTTCGTTTTATACAATTCATAACAACACTAATACCATATTAAAAAAATGGTTTTTAAATTTAATTCAATCCCATAAAATCGGTTTATAAGATGAGATTTGTACCTCATTTATATATTATAAATGATCTCTTATCAATGTGGTACTTTCAACGTAAATGTTATCAAAACAACCATCTAATACATCTTTCCACAAATTCAAGACAAACAATATCAATTAAACTTAATCTCAAGTTATAAAAGAAATTAACTTTTATATTTATCTTAAAAAATTATATTTAATTAGCTTAAGAAAACTTGAGTTTCTTTTCTCCACTAATTAAGTTAGGAGAAAAAAATGATGAAAGAAAAAGGCTAATAATGATTAAGATTTGGTAAAGTGAAGATAAAAAGGTTAATATAATTAAGATTTAAGACAAAGTGGTAGGTAGGATACATTGCAAAGATGCATCATGAAAACATTCATTACTTCATAATTACCAAACCAGATTGCGTAACAGTAATCCATGACGAATAGTTTCTGCTGATTTTATTCGAGTGCATGTTTGAAAAATGGTTTAACTAATTGCAGAAAGTGAAAATTTTCTGATGAAACAGGTTCAAACGTATCAAAGCAACCTTTTTTTTATTCTTAAAACCACACATGAGAAGGATGGGCATACACACATTTTGGCCATTAACGTTTATCATTCTTAATGTTTGTCTGGTTTCTTTAGTTCTGTAAAAGCTGCGTGAACAACAACAAAAATAAAAAATAAAAATGCAGAGAGTGTGATAAGGACTGAACGTGTTATTCTTATCACAACAAACATACTTCAGCTTGAATCCAATGCCAAGAAAGCACAAAAGACAAACAAATTGTCAGAAAATATATAAAGCTATATCTAAGTACATGATTAAAAAAAAGTACCACCTCATTCTAAAAGTGGAAATTTTAAAAAGATGAACAGCTCTATCACAAATTCTGTTTACTAATCTCGTGTTTCACTTAATTTTGAAAATTAAGAAAGAGAAAGAAGATAAAAAATGATTCTATACTCTATGGTAAATTCTCACCTCTAGTATTTAATTAACACACTATAATTTTCATAATCTTTTAGTTATTATTATTCTTTTAGTAAATGATTTATATCTTCTAGTTTCTTTCACTTTTAAATTACCAAACCCTTCATAAAACACATAAAAAACCATTTTTTATTCACTTCACGTATCTAATACACACACTATGTATATTTCTTATTTACTTTTAAATATTTTTATATTTTTTAATTGAAAAATTGTACTAGTGATAACAGTAATTTTGCTTGTATAATAGCATCATTGACTTAAGAAGCATTGTCGCATAGTTAGCTGCATTTATTGTTTAAAGTTTATATTATAATCAATTTTATAACTCTATTTTATCTATATCTTATTTCATAATAGTTAAAATGAACTAAGCATTTTTCCTTCGGTATATCATTATTTGGTTTTAATCCTCATAAAATTTTTCATTTTAAATTATCATTGTAAAATTACTTTCTTTGATTCGTTATTTTACTTCAGTCATTGTAATATTTCATTTCCTGTGTTTGCCCTATATGATATTTAAATAATTTGTTTTCGGTATCCATTATTTTTTTTAAAATGACTATTTGAAATGAATAAAAATATTACACACATAAAATGAAATAAATATTACAAAGAATAAAAGATAAATTAAAAAAGTAAATTTTCCGACGACCATTTCAAAAAAAAAATATTTTTACCAGGTCCACCCACAGATAGTATCATACATAGAGACAAAAATAAAAATATATTTAGATTCGCCTAGGATTATTTTTGTGTCTAGCTAGTTGTCAGAAACTAACGTTCAAACAATAATTAATAATCGAAAACCGATCTACAAAGAAGATTAATGACATTATAAAAATTAATAAACTGCGTTAAAACTAAATAATATACTAAAGTCATATATATATATATTTTATATATATATATATATATATATATATATATATATATATATATATATATATATATATATATATATATCTGTAAAATATAACCACATAAATATTGAGATTCTGGAAGGTGCGTCCCTTTGGGAAGATTAAGAATATATATGATAAACAAAAGCAAAAATAAATGTATATTATATATTGTAATGAAATAAAGAAGAGGAAAATGCAGATATATTTGTAAAACATATGGAGCTAACCTTGCCAAGGGTTTTGGGTTTGGTTATGTTGGGAGTT
The DNA here is from genome assembly GCF_016808095.1 of Vigna angularis. Classification (NCBI taxonomy): domain Eukaryota; kingdom Viridiplantae; phylum Streptophyta; class Magnoliopsida; order Fabales; family Fabaceae; genus Vigna; species Vigna angularis. The sequence continues at coordinate 2,380,382 of NC_068980.1, forward strand.
CATGCAGTTTCCCATGCCAGCAATGTTGAGAATATCAGTGTGAGAGAGGGGTCTAAGACCCAAGAAATCTCTGGTCATGGCCTCATTATAATTTCCTCCTCCTCCGCCGCCGCCGCCGCCACCGGCACGGTCATCAGCGGCGGTTGTTTTCGTCACAGCACCATTGAAAGGGTCCTCAAAAGAAGTCCCTTCAAAAGGGGAAGAGAAAGAGTTAATAACATGGTGAAGGAGTGATGAAGAAACACCAACACCAACACCAATACCAGGAACAGCTTTATTCCCGAAAGGTACCAAGCCATGGGGAGTGGTGGTGTTGGAAGTGGGGGTCATCTGGTCGTCACGTGAGGACAAATTCAAAGAGTCAGCAGACACGTGAGCCTGTTGGTGGGTCCTAATCATGGAGCCAGTTTTGCTCATGGTAGCTCCCATTTGGGCTGCTTTCTGCAGCAACGCTGTGGCTGACATGTGAGGAGGGGAAGGTGCTGTTGGGTAGGGAGGGAGAGTGGGACCACCTCCACCACCACCACCTCTAGGGTTAGGGTTTTCATGGAGACTGCTCACATGATCCTGCTGAGAGAAGAATGAGGAGGAGGAGGAGGAGAGATCAATGGTGGAGGGTGGTTGTCCAAGCCAAGGGGGCATGAAACCTTGTTGGTCTTTCTTCAATGGGAAATTGTTACCATGGATGTCTTCATGATGATGATGATGATGATGATGATGAGAGGATGAAGGGATCACTACTCCTGCTGCAGGTGCTTTGTGAGGTGTTGTTGACGTTGTAGCTGAGTTGCTGGGAATGCCAATGCCAATGTCCATGCCTGTCACAGATCTTGCACTCTCCTCTGCTAATGCATCACAGAAGGCTCTGTGGGTTATGAAACTGTCCCTCCTGATTCTCATAAACAAATACAAACAAAACCAAACCAAACCCATGTCACAAAAGTGCTGTAACAGTCCACAAATTTTCAACCTTTCTCTTTTCCCAATGCCTAAAAGACAGTTATACATTCACACTCCATGTTTGCTAGGCACCTGGCTGCCACATTCAAATATTCTCTCTCTCTCTCACAAGTATATAGTTATAGTTAGGTATATACCATACACTATATATATATAGTATACACTTTTTGTTTAGTGTGTCATCTTCTTCATTGTAAGAAGGGAGTAGGAACGTGGTTTTAATGTTGTAAAAAGTTGAAGAAATGTGGTGGAATTTTTAGTCAACCTCGGATTCATATAGCATCCTTCATTAATGAATGATGTAAAGTGAACCCGCGTAATTCATATATATATATATATATATATATATATATATATATATATATATATATATATATATATATATATATATATATATATATATATAGGTGATGGGTTTAGGTTAGTTACCTTGAGAAGAGAGTTCCGCAGTCACATCTGTACTCTCTTGTGCCACAGGTTTTTGAGTGAGCTTTCCAGTCTGATTGAACAGCATACTTCTTGGAGCACTTGTCGCATTTCCACTTCTTCTCGCCGTGCTTTCTGCAGAAGTGCTTCTTGATGCCAGTTAGGTCCCCCAGGGCCCTTGAAGGGTCGTGGTGGACGCAACTTGCTTCTGGGCAGACATAAACCTTCTTCCTTATCTCCTTGCTCGTTCTCTGCTTCAGCTTCCATGGCAAGTTGTGCCCTCTTCTGTGAAGTTGGAGATTCTGATCTCTTTGAAACCCTTTGTTGCAGATCTCACAGACGAACCTGTTTGTGGCCAAGAGAGTCTTTGGAGACAACGCCACAACTTCAGCCTCCGGGTCTGAATAAACAATTAAGAAAATACAAACACCAATCCAAACAAAAAGGAAAAGGTAAACCCAATTCAGATAAACAAGACAAGAACATACAACAAACAAACCAAAATCAAAACAAACTTTGGAAGTTTATAGAGATATATATAAAAATAAAAATAAAAAACCTGGGTTGCCTGGAAGGTTTCTCTTTTTCTTTGTTGGAGCCTGCGTTTGAGTTGGTGGGCTAGCAAAGTATTGCTGCGAGTAATCAGAACCAATTTCGGTTCTATTGCCTGAAGAAGCACTAGCTTCACCGGATGCAGAAGTCAAATTAGACATGGTTTTTGGAACATCAAATCAAATCCTTCATCGTTTTTTCTCATATTTGGACCTTTTTGAATTGTCACGAGCCATAGCTAGATCTGAGTTTTTCTTACGTTACTACTCTTGCTAGCTTCTGGGATCGATCAAATGACAACCGTCACCTAAAACAGAAAAGGAAAAGGCTGGAACTGGACTAGCGAGAAACGAACAGAACAAAGAGGCAAAATTGACACACAACTCGGGAATATATATAGTCTTTCAAATCCCCCAACAAAGAAAAAAATAGTATCAGTGAGAAAAAAATGATAATTGAGAGAGTTTCTCTACATCTGCGAAGTGAAGCAAATACTACAAACATAATTCATGGTTTCTCAAACTTGTTTGGCACCAACCCAAGAGACAATTTTTGTTTTTTTCATATATATACCAAAATCCAGTGATGTCCACACTATAATAATACGAACAAAAGAAAATATAGAAGCAGCTACTCAAAGCTCAATATCAGAGACACACACAGAGAAAGAAAGAGAGGAAGATGAGAAGAAGTAGTATCTTCCCTCTATATCTGAGGCAGTGAAAAACAATACCAGAAACCACATACCAAGGAGAACCCTATGGCAAACTCTGACGTTGCGCTTTTCTGTCTTTTCCTCTGTTCTCTTTCTCAACACCAGAAAAATCTTTTCCTTCTTTATTGTTTATAATATATGTTGCCTTTAATCAAGCTCAATTATTTTTGCTATAAAGCTTTGTTTATACACAGTCCCCTCTCCCTCCCCTTTCCCTTAATCGTAAAGTAAGCAGAAAAAAGGGGGTGGAAAAGCAAACCACGTAAAAAGAGAGTATCATTTGTATAAGCAGATAGATAAATAGATATAGATAGATAGATAGTTGATAGTTGTATACCAAAGGCACTTAGAGAGAGAAGAACAGAGAAAAAGAATGACAGAAAGAGAGAGAAAGAAGTTCCCTTGTGTTACTTAACATCATTGTTAGTGGACCCTCCTTGCTTTCTAAATTTTACAGTGACATACATGATTGATTCATTGATTAAATTCCAACCAGCATGGCTAAAAGCGTCTGAGTTCTGCCCTTAATTCTTTTTCTATTCTTCTCCCACAGTTCATCCCATCATCACTGTAACTATTGCTACCCATCAAAAAATGCTCAAACTTTCCGACATTTTTTGCATGGTTAAGAGACACACACATCTCTTAGGTTATGGATCCATCCACCCACATAGACAAAGATGCCTAACGTACCGAAATCCATAGCGTCCCCCCTTATCTCAATCTCTGCATCTTCTTCATCTGTGTTCCTATGCAATCCTTTGTCGGCCTTGTCATTTTCATTTCCTAATGGTCTTTATCAGAATTAAGATAAACTATTAATGTTGCTACAAATAGTACACATACAACCTCAACTCACAACTCTCCCACCCTCTTGTTTAGTTTAGAGAAAATGTTTTTTTTACAACTTTTTTACAACAATTTATGAAAAAGTTGTTAAAAAAAATAATAATACTTTGACAACATTTTTTTAACAACATTTTAATATCATCTACGTGTCATTATGTGATTGGTCTATATTGATGTTTATGATTATTATTATTAATTGTGGAGTAATTTTGGACCTATCACAAAATGACACGTAAATGATATTAAAATGTTATAAAAAAAATGTTGTCAAAGTATTATCATTATTCTAAAAAAAAATTGTTAACTTATGATGGTCTAGATAACTCTTCCACAATACAAAATTTGGAAAAAGTTTTTTTAACAATTTTTTTTGACAATTTTTTTACAACTCGTGATTAGTCCATTTCAAATATACGAAAATAGTGACACGTAGTCTATTCTTAAAAAATTATTAGAAAAAATTATTAACATATCATAATCCTACAAAATTTTTACTCATTCAATTTTCAGACTAAACCATGTTTGATTTTCTTCTCCTCTCACTTATACAACATTATGAGTTTCATCCTTCTGCTGATGTTGCTTTGCTGATACTCCTCATGCTCAAGTTGACTCCAAAATCGATAATAGAAAACGATTCATCACTCTAAATGAAACTCCTTGCTTCCTTCCATGTGTTCATTGACTCGGCGACTGAAATTAATTTTGTTGATAGTTTTTTATTACCTATACATTAGAAAAAGAATTTTCAATCATTGAATATTAGACTTTTCAATTTGACGTCCTGTGGTTTACATGAAAAAAAAAATTATAGTGAAGTAGTTAGCTTGGAATATGACATGTGTATCACAAATAATCTGTCATTTGGCAAACACTAGAAATATAAAATTCAAAAATTTGCAAATATTCAACTTTGAGAGTCTTGTTGACATATGTTTGGTGATGGTTGGATTCTCCTGCTATATGTTTATAAATATATTACAATTTAATTTATAATAAGAATATATCGTTAAATATTGTTCTTTTTACAATAAAAAATATAAATATAAATTTTATATCGAATAAAAAGTGAAAAAAGTTTAACATCATTCATAAACAAATTATTTTTTAAGATTTTATATTGAAACAGTCATGTATATGTGTATCTTTGCGATAATCTCTCAAAAACAGTCTTACGGTGTATGTGGGTACAGCAAAACTACATTGTTTTATTATGTTTGTTCAGCTTTTAATGAGGTTGTCTTGTGTGAACCACGTATTAACTTTAAAAAATTAGCAATAGAAAAATATTTTCTTTTGTCATTATCTTGTTTTATTGTTTTATTGTTCCATGATTAAATGGGATCTTGCACGACCAAGACACAATGTGCACTCCCAGCTCATTTGTGTCATTAAAATAATATTTCTCAATAAAAAAAGTGAATGAAGGTGAATGTAACACCATTCAACTCTTACATAAATTATTGTGAAAAAATCATTTTAATTATTAAATTAGGTGAAATGTAATTGCGGTTTTATTTACGTACAAGTAAAATACCAAAAAATATAAAACGATGTTATATTATTGATTGGTTGGTTTGAAAATGGGAAATATTTCGAGATAAAGTAAAACATTCAAAGTGATATAAAATATAGTTTATCATCACGCGCACGGATCAACTTACTTGTAACTTGTTTCACAACATAGTCTTTAATTTAAATCTTGAGTACATTACAGATGAAAAGATTTCTTACATATAATCATTTTATATCTTTCAACTTGACAGTCAAAGGAAAAATAGTTTTTTTTAGTAAAAAGTTAACTTTCAATTAACGAATGACGAAATAACTTTTCTCCCACTAAAAAAGTAATGAAAAAGAATAAATTAATAAGAGATATGAATGAACATACAAAAATATATAAACAGAAATGATATCACAGATTTGATTACCCGTTTAACTTGACAGAAAGGAAAAATAGTTTTTTTTTTCTTTTAGCAGTAAAAAGGTTTCTTTCAATTAACTTGTATGTTGAAAACATAGAAGGAAAATTTTGAAGGTGAAACTCCGAAGGATAGAACAAGTGATGAAGGAAAATATATGGAAGTAGGAAGCAGTCAAAATGTGTTTATTCTCATTCCTTAATTTTGCCTTTCGAAGAAGGTGAGGTTACCAACAGAAGTTATGGAAACAAAGGAAAGTTGGTTGGAAAGGTGGAGGTGCTGGTGGTTTGCTAGGATTCACCATTTTTTGGTAGTTTGCTTTATAAATATGTTTATCTTTGAAAGTTAGGTTTTGAAGAAAAAGACTAACATGTACTTTGAAAATATTCTTTTTAAAAGTATAGATTTTGAAACAAACGAAAGAGAGGAGAAGACGATAAAGAATTCAATTCCAAGTATATAGTAAAAATTTCCATCTTGGTTGAATCGAGTTAAGTGTGTTATGAGTTGCATAATTAGTCTCTAATATGAGTTAAGTTATATTAAAAAAGTTTGATTCTGAATAACATAATTATTGAAAAAAATTGTTCTTAGTGGTATCAAATGTCATTTAAATGACCAAGTCACTTTCTCATGAAATTTTAAAACACAACAAATTTTTTTTATTACAACGAACTATTATTGGCGTCTAATAATTTATCGATAAATTTTAATATATCAACAAATGTTCTAGATGGAGTAAATGAATCTGTTATTGCAAGAGAAACAAATGTATTATCGACTGTATATATCCATTGAAAATGTCAAAAATCTGATGGTAACAATTTTTTTCATAAATTGAGTAAAAAATGTCAATAATAGCACACTAGGTAATATTTATAAATATAATTTTATATTTGTCGATAATTATTAAAAAAATTGTTGTCCATAAATTTAATTTGTAAATATCTTGGTTCATCTTCTTCCTCTCACTCCTTCTTTTCTTAGCTTTCCAATAAAAAAATCAACACATACAAACAAAATGGGACAACCTATTTTCAGTCCAACTGAATCCTTTATCACCCACCATAAATCCACTTTCATCCAACATAGAAAAAAAATCCACGAGAAATATGAAAACCATATTTGACATTTTAATTAGAATGCATTGGCGATAGTGACAATGGAGGCTTCATGCAGCGGAGCTCTTGTAACAATGGTGTCATTGTAGTCAATTTAGAGCTCGCAGTGGGTCTCTCTGTCATGTGGTGGTTTTGAGAGTTGTTATAGCTTCCATTACATCTCATTGGTGGTTCACGGTTTTGCAATGCACCTCTAGTCCCAAGATTTGTTGATTAGTAATCCAGTCTTGAAGCGGAAGCAAAAGGCCAACCTTTTTAAAATTTTCAATATCATTTGTATGAATTAGCATACATATTAACAAAATTAAAAAAAGGGATTAATATAATAAAAAAAAATAAATGGATGGCTAGAAACACCAAAATACACAAAAAATTAGTAACGTATATTTATTTTTGAAATTATCCAAAAGAGTATTTATGTATAATAGAAAAAGAATACTAATGGGGACTTGAAGTTGGTAGAAAAAATAAGACAGTACTCCCCACAATTCCGATCTAGAGTATATTTTCATCCATTGATTGAATAAATAACTATCAGGAACGAAATAATCCTTTAATTTTTTGAAGTTACTTGTGGTTCGCGATATGAGGTTACCTGTAAGAGAGAGAGAAAATGGAATGGCTCAGGAGACGGAGAGAAATCGGATGGCTCGAGGAGAGGAAGAGATAATGGACGAGAGATGTGTAACTTTTTTTTAATATATTTTATCCAAAAAAAATTTGTCGGTAAATAAAATATAAATACTAACAAATTATCTTACGAAATAAATTTATTGATAAAATTCATCTATAATTAAAATTTCAAGAATTTACTAGTAAAATCTATTTATAATTCAAATTTACCAGCGAATTATTTTTGTTGTTAAAATTTCGTTAATAATTCTAATAATTTTTGTAATATATAAAACCTATTATAAAGTTTTGTCGATAACTTAATATTAAAATTATCGATAAATATTTTATTATCAAATAATATCATGTAACTTTCTTTATAGTGAAAGTCAATTCTATCTTTTCTAAAAATTTCATAAGTTGTATCTTTCATACATATATAATGGGACTGAAAACTAATCTACTTATGAAATTAATTGCATATATCAAGTCAAACCCAATCACATTTAAATATGAGACTTTCAACCAAATATTTAAATAAAAATAAAGTTTCATCAATCCTCATTCTTCCCTTACAGTTTCATTTATGGCACTATTAGATTATTTATTGGGTTGTTATTCTCCGTTCCAAACCTTTTGTGCATGATTTTTTTCGAAAAAAGAAAATTTCATTCAAATTGTCTAAATTCTATTATAAGAAAATCTTTCATCTTTCACATTTAACATCAAAATCCAACATCATTGAAGTTTTAAATTTGTCACACATGATTCTATTATTACATGTAAATATCAAATTATCAACATAAAAAATCACATCAATTGTTATATGATGAAAGTAAAATGAGTTAAATCATAATTAAATTATAATACTTATATTGTCACACTTTTATATAAAAAGAATTACAATATTAAATTATAAATTTTTAAAGTGTTTGATCCAACAATTAATATTAATATTTATAGTTTTGAAGTTGTTGAGGGAAAGATTGACACTTGAGGAACTTATTTAAAAATAAAAGATGTTAATCCAATAATTTGGGACATGGATTTGAAGTTTAAAAATGTGTTACTTTTTTTTATTCGAGTTAGAGATATAACTATGTTTATGTGGTTGGAGTATATCTAGTGTTAAAAGTATTTCCTAACGAAGTCTATTATACAACTCTATCAATATTATTAGCCAATATTAAACAAATTCTAAATTTGTAGATTTTTTTTTTAAGTTTTAAATTAGTTAGATTCTTTTGATGTAAATTACCATAATATTTGGATCTTTAAACAATATGAGTAAAATCGATCCATAATACTTTTAAAAAAACACAGAATTATATATGCATTTTACATATATTATACAAAATAATCAGTAATCTATGTTTTTGAAAACCTATTATAAAAACAATACAAAAGTATGCAATGCAGCGATGGCGGCGGAGACAGTAATACAGAAGTAGTGATGCCAGCAATGACATGATGCAACGAAGAAGGGTATCTTAGTCTTTTACTGTTATTTTTAATTAATAGGGTGCAGGAAGAAAGCCTCGGATAGAGATGTTTGAATCCGAAAAGTTTGCCCTTTAGAGAGGTTTGAGTCCGAAACATTGGCCCAATTCAAAGAATATAAAGTTGGAATCGACCAAGTTCATAATGTAGTCGTATTTCTAAATTAAAATTCAGCGTGTTAATTTTATTTTCTTTTTCTTTCAATTTTTGGTTTTATTTTTCATAGTTTTTAATTTTTTCCCTCCACTTAATTCCTTTTTGTAAATCCTGTATCTCCAATGAGTATTTATATTTTTATTCTATAAAAATTTACTGAGTAGAAATATTAAAAAAATATTATTGGAGTAAGGGGAAAGTAAATGAATAAATCGTAAATTAAGAAAGTAAGACTGTACCGACAGTCATCTTATTATTAATTGATTAACCTAATTTTGAATTACCGGTAAATAAATAATTTCTGATTATTTTTAAACTATTCAAATTTAAATTGATGTATATTTTTCTGTGCTAAAATAATATAAAACCTTCTTATATTAGTTATTTTCATCCAAATAATTTGCATTAACTCAGTAAATACCTGGTGGAATATTTTAATTTTAAGTGCTTTGTTAATTTCAGATACAGTTTTATAAAGAATAAAATTATGATGACCTAAATTAACCAATTTCTAAATTATGAAATTTATAAAAAGAAAACCGTATTGTTTCACAAACTTTTTTTAACTATTAAAGATATATATATATATATATATATATATATATATATATATATATATATATATATATATATATATATATTTTAATTGTATATTTAATTAGTAATTTAATTTATATATTTAATTTTTTTAATCATTTTGTTTCCTATATTAAAATACACGTGTTTTTCTATTATTTTTTCTCTTCCATTTTTTTCAATCTTCCTCCATCTCTCTGCACCTTCCAAACAGGGTTAGTCAACTAGAAAAATATTAGATAGATTAAATTCAATAATTTTATTCAGTATTTGTAATTAAGAGTTAGAGAGAGAGAGGTGGTGGAAAGTAGAGAAACGTAATAGGAGAAAAAAAAAGATGGTAGGATTTTAAGATAAAAAATACTCAAATTTTGATAACATATAAACAATATTAAAGTGTGTTTTAGGAAAAGATAAATTGAGTATTTTTTTTAATAAGAATTCAATTAAATAAAAAAATATAAGGTTTAAAATAAATATAAGATAAAAAATAATAAAAATAGAAACTAAATTATTAATTAAATCTTAATTATATATTTTGTCTTAAATTACATAAATAAATTGTCAAAATTGAATTTAAATGAAGTTCAACCTAAATAAAGATGACAATAGGTCACTCGGATATAAAAAGTGTTTATTCGTTACACGTTCATAACAAACAAAATATACTCATTTGATATTTATTTAAAAATTCACATATATTTTAAAATTCGCAAGTATCTATACATACTTTTTTATATCTAAAAAATGATATTCTATAAAATTTTAAAATTAAATTTTAATAAAATTAAAAAATATGATATAAATTTAATTAAATATAAATAAAATTTAATTTTTAATAAATATAAATTAATTTTAATTTTAATCTTTTACAAATAATAAATATCCGTCGAAATAAATAATATATCACATCATACTATAATATTAAAATATCAACTACTCGTTATCTACTGATAATAAATTCTTACAAATATCATTATAAATTTTATTTACATATGAAAACGGATAATTTTGTTATCTCCTGTCAGAATGTTAACAATAATAAGATGAGTAGATTTTCGTTAGTCTAATATACAATTTATTTAGAAATGAATCCGAAAAGAATAAAAGAAAACTTACAGCGTACCGTGTTTTTTCTCTGAATAAACCCATTCCAAAAATAAATTTATTTAGTAAATTTAGTCTCACTTTAATTCTCGGATTGAACTTGTTTAGTGTTTAAGTGGAGAATTTAGTCTACTAGAAATTTAATTAACAACGTGTAACACTCTCTCACCTTTTTTATTTCTTAATTTTCAACTTTTATTTTTTGAAAAACTAAGTCAGAATCCAGCATCGGAGTAGGAACGTTGAAAATTCTGATTTTTGAAAATTGATTAAAGAAAAGAGAGAAAAGAAAAATGGGTGATATGGAGATAAACTTGTTAGGAAGAATGTTTTTGAGATGAAATCTACAGCATACACTGGTTATTGTGTTGAAAAATGTTCCATTTCTTTTACTGCATATTCGGAAAAAAGTAATAGAATTGGGTGGTAAATTATTAGCAAAACGAAATTAAAAGTACTATAGTCTAAAAGCACTTCGTTTACAAATTAAGAGGTAAACATAATAAATGGTGTAATTAGTTAAAAAAAATCCTTTTCCAAATTCCGTAACTTATTTAGTTCCTTTAATCTATTAACAAGGCGGGCACTACTAGGTTAATAAGTTTTAACTTTTCGGTCTAAGTGGAAGGACAAAGAAAAATAAAAATAAAATTAAGAAAAATGATTGAATTTTATGTGTATATTTGTATTTCTGATTGAAGATCCTGCTATCTTCTTAACTAGAGTACAATATGATATTTTTGTTATGAATCCAAGTGTGAGTCTAAGTTTTACATTAGATAGAAATGAAGAAATAGATCATTATATAAAGATGAAAGATCTATTAACTCATTGCCTTAAAGTTTTTGGTTAGAGTGATGTCAATCTCTTATATGGTTGGGCTCCAATGTCATTGATGTTTGTATCTTCCTGATGAACCTGTCCCGTTAAGATGAATGGTGGTTGGAAAGGGTTACTCGTAGTTGTGGTTGGTTAGGAATGCTTCCGCTGGATGGAGAGTGTACCTATGTGGAAGAAACTCACTCTTGAGGGGGATTGTTGGGAATCCAAGCATGAGTCTAAATTCCACATATTTCATTAGTGTTTATATTTCTTTAGTGAATCTCATTCTCAATAGAACCAAGAACTTTTTAGTAGATAGATACTTAGTATTGGATAATCCTCTAGTCAATAAGACAACTACTCAATACTTTATAAATGAATCACCTAATTAGACATCAAATATCGGATGTTGGATATTATGTTTTCTATACTAAAGGTTGTAATTATTTTAATAACAATGTTGCTTATTAAACTAAAATATTATCTAGTATTATCTTCTCGTGTTTTTTCAGACAATTCTTGCGTTACATAACTTAAATAAAAATAGGTTTAATTTCTCACAAATAAATTGGTCACTAAACCTTTGGACCAATAAATTCATAACTGTAACATATAGTTAATGAAATACGTCTATAAATATTATTTTAATTATAATTTCACTTCACAATTTTATATTAATTTAAATTTAACTATAATTTCTGACTAAATATTAATTTCAACATCAAAACATCACGTAAACATTCCATCATCCAGGATGAAGAAGACATAGAAAATGGATAGTGTGAAGAATTTGTTGTCTAGAAAGAATTTTGCAAAGTACTTTTGATTCCACAATAACAATATCCAATCAGATTATAATCAAGAAGAAGAAAAGAAAGTGTGTTTGTGTTTTGTATTTTTGGACAAAGAGATTATGAATGTAATTACTATTTTTTTTCATAGGGTGGGCAGATTAAATTATGAAAATGACAATTACCTAAATTAATTTGGAATTTATGATGAATTTGATCCCCTGTATTTAACATTAGTTAATGAATAGCTTGGTCCAGAGTAACTTGATTGACGTGCTATAAATTAATTACGACTTAAATGTATTGACGTACCCCAAAGTCAAGTCTTAAAATGATCGATATTAAAAACTAAAATAATTCATAGTAACTGATTTCAATTTTGTTTTGGAAAAATTATTTGTTGAAAGTAACTGATAAATATCAAATAACTTAAATAGATATATTAATTTAAAATTTTTGTAAAAAATATTTTAAAATAAGTTATTTTTATTCAAAAAATATTTTTGTTTATATATATATATATATATATATATATATATATATATATTATATTTACAACTTTCTTTAAAAGTTTTTAAAGTAATATTTTCTTTTAATAAAAAAACATTCTTGTATATGCAAATTATCAAGAAAAAATTAAAAACTAGAAAACTATAAACAAGTAAGCTAGAATTTTTTAAAAGCTTTAATTGAAGTGTTAATATATCAAATTCATAAATATATTATATTCACATCTCATCTATCTATTTATTAAAGGCAATTCAAATACATTTATTAAAGATTTATAAAAAACTAAATGTGTATTAGTGATTTATTAGAAATTAAGTATCTATTCAATTCACTTATAAAATTTTATATTTATCATACTAATTCTACTGAATTGTCACTGTAACAAAACTATATGTGTGATAATTTTTTATACTGCAAGTTTAAGAATCTCTTTCAAATCTTGTTATCTGAAATTTTCTTTACGTAAATCCAATATAAATAAAGTTGAGATAATTTCTTTTAGAGTCACAATTTCCTCTTGAGAAAGTATTTCCTTCCTCAAAATCACTATGCTCATAAGACTATGTTGTATATATAATCAAAACATCATATATATATATATATATATATATATATATATATATATATATATATATATATATATATATATATATATATATATATATATATATATATATATATATATATATATATATATATATATATATTTCATCTCGATTCAATTATCGATATATATATATATATATATATATATATATATATATATATATATATATATATATTTCATCTCGATTCAATTATCGATACTACCATTTACTTTTATTTATCACATTTAATAATAATCAACCCACTTATTTATCAAAATATAATAACTTGTTAAAAGAAATATGTATTCTTCACTATAATTTCAAATTTTTAATCTAAAAAATAGTAAATTTCTCATAAACATAGAGAAAAGTTAGAGAAATTAAAGAAAAATAATATTTTTAAAGAGATGATATATATTTTTTCTAAAATAAGAATTAAATAATTTATTTTTCTATTGTGTAAATTTTGTGTTTAAGTACGTAGTAAGATATTCATATTTCGTTTTTTAAACAATTTACTAAATTCTTATTTATTATATTAATAATTTTTACTTAAATTAAACGTAAAGTAAGATATTATGCTGATAAGTAGACATCTTTTCTTTATTATAATAATTAATCAAATTGCTATAAAAGTTCAATGATAATAAAAAGAAACTATCTTCTAATTTATCAATATCAATACCTCAATTTTAATATCAAGATATTAAAATAAATATTGTAAAGAGTATAATTGTTAAAATAAATAATGTAATATGCAAATATCAAAAATCACTATTATTATATATGAATGTCTTATATGATAAAAAATAATTATATAAAAATAATAAAATTTTACATAGTGGAAGAATTAATGCGAAAAATGTAATTGTTTATTATATACAGTTAGGTCCATTTAATTTAATGGCATGTGATGAATGTCGTTCACAGTTTTTTGTTTTTGCTTTGTTTTTTCTAGTCTGCATGAACCATATGGCTAGAAATCAAATTATTAGGGTTTTCGTTCTTTCATTCAAGATTGATGGTTACTTTTCCCACAGTGGTATAACAAAATGTGAACAATCATTTGAAAATTTGAGTTATTTTCCATGTTTTAATTTTTTAAATAATTTTTTTTGAAATTATTAATATTTATTTTTACTGGTAGGTTCGTGTTTTATGACTATTTAAAAACTTTTTAATTTGGTCAACAAAAGTTAAAGCCATAGTGAGAGAGAATTTACAACTTCATTTTAAAAAAAAAATAGTGATTAAATCATGGTTTGCAACGTTTAATTTAAAAACGTTATACCGTTGGTGCAGTGCAGTAAAGAAATACACAACAAAAAAGGAAAGAGAAAAATGAATAACACTCCCTTTCACGTTGTTTCAATTTCCAAATTAAACAAATTAAAATCGTTAAACATGATTATTAAATAATTAGTGTTTATATAAACAATTGAAAAAGTATTAACACGAGAGTGGAAAAGGGATATATTTTGTCAACAAATTTGTCCTTACATTCATTTATAATTAAATTCACCTAATTTTAAAGATAGTACTAAATTGATTGGTTTAAAGTTTTAAAGATGACCTAATTTTAATTTTCATTAAGAGACTTAAAACATACTTAACCCATTATTTAATAAAAATTATCATGAATCATATATACATATACTTTGTACAAAGCTTTAAATAAGGTTAAATATGTTTTTAGTATCTAAAGTCGTATGCGAAATTAAAATTAGTTTATGTCTAAAACTTGATACATTTTAATTTCATAACTTTAAAAATAAATATATATAGTTCATTTTAAACATAGTTAAACTAAAAGAACTATATCTATTCATTTTAAAAGTTTGAGAATAACTAATTAGATGAATTTGTCTACTTGCTGATTAGACGAATATTACAATACACATTAAATGAGTCTGAATATATACTTATTAGACGAATATAGTAATACACATTATATAAGTGTATTTGTATACTAATTAAACAAGTATAACAATATATATTAAATGAGTTTATCAATGTATTAATTAAACGAGTCTAAAAATACATATAAGACGAGTCTTTCCATACACTAATTAGATAAATATAGTAAAAAAAATTACACAACATTGTCCATATAATAATAAGATGGGTTAACAAAAAATATATATCAAACAAGTGATTTCATATGTTGATTAGACCATTATAAAAAAAATTATTAGACAAGTCGGAGAATATATTGATTAGATGAGCAAAACAACAAAATTAGACAAGATCGTTTGTGGATATATCTATTAAATGAGGTTAACAATACACATTAAACGAGTCATTCATATATTCATTAGACGACTTTAACAATATACATTTGACAAATATTTTCACATACAAATTAAACGAGTATATTAATAAACATTTTTTTAACTTTTCTGTTTATAAACTGTTTAATTTTCTCATTTTTATTTAACACACATTTAGATTATTAACAATTTCAATATAAATTTTGTCGTTAAACTCCAACCATAAGTAAACTTATAATTCTTTAAACAAAAATGAACTAAACCACTACAGTAATTTCTGGAGGTGAATTTGATTTAAAGTTTGACTGAAGGCTTTACTTTTGAAGGAATTTGAATGCAATCACGAGAAATGAAATATGAATGTTGAAATGGATATAGATGGATTAAAGTAATGGTAGAAGAAAATCTTGAAAGTTATGGTCCAGACAAAAAGTTGGCAACCAAATCAGTTTGTCAAGCTATTGTAGATAAGCACAGCATTATCTGAGTTGGACATCCTCAATTCCCCAGAGTTTTAGGTAATGCCAAAAGTGATTAAGCACGAGCAGTTGATGAAAAAAGAAGATTCAAATTATCCTCATCAGGTTTAAATATACAACGTTGTTGAATTTCATGTGTTCGTATCCCTTTAATCGCACGATGATGTGCTCCTTCGTTATGTGCAAACCATGTTTTCTGGATAAGTTCAATTCGCTGGTTTCCACTGTTTCTTTCAACTTGCAAGATTATCATTAAATATCACGAAAACTTTTATCCATCTCTTTTATCTGTTTCATTCAAATTTATCTTCTTTTATCAAATTATTGATGATAATATTATTATTACTAACATGTAATATCATACTATTAGTTAATTTTGACTTATTAATTGAATTGAATGCCACATATCATTAAAATAATATTGCCACTATGGAAAACATAACATTTTAATGGGCTAAATAAGATTGATAACATTCAAAATAATGCATTATATAAATGAAAAAAAATCATCTAATAATTTACAGATGTATAAAAAAATATTAAAAATATAGTTTGTGGTAAGTCTTTAATAAAGAACTATTATTTACAAGATCTTACACACTAAAATGAAAAATAAGATACTTACAGTAAAGAATGAGTTATTTAAAATGAACTCTCAAAACCTTCAATTGTTTTTTAAAGTTCATATTTTTTTCATACTATACAAAATTTCAGTATGATCTAAAAATGTTAAAGAACTTGAGGTGACATCATTAACGTAAAATTTAAAAGAAATTTTGAAAAATCTATCCATAGCATGGAGGAATCTATAAAATAAAAAAGAGAAATAATATTTTGACACATATTTATTTGAAACTATATTTTTTTTAAATATAAAAAATTATTCTTTTATGACATTTTATCTTTGTAATGTAATGTATATTAAATAAAAGTAAATATGTGTCACTCTATCCTTATTCGTTAAAAAAAGTCTTACAAGATCTCAAAATAGTATTTTTCACTCAAAATATGCTAAACTTTATTATATAAGTATGTTAAATAATTTTTTATTTATTTATTCACTATTTTGTATTATTATTCACTTTAAAATGTACACATAAAGAATGTTTTTTGTGGCATATATTAATCTATGATCATATTTTCTTACATCAATGACTATTGTTGTAGAGGCGAATAAGTTATACTAAAACAATTAAGTAAACATGTGTGTGATTTGCCTCTATCAGGTGTTCTTTCTTATTTGTTATCTTCTTATTCGACATTACTATTAACTGTTAAATCTATGATAATTAACTGTGATGTTAATCTTGATAATTAGTTCGTTTTGTCTCATTAGTAACACAAATTTCCACGAGAATTTTGGACAGGTTAGACTTTAGTGGTATACACTTTGTGTAATTATTGAGTATATTTTTAAATAAAAATGAAGTTAAATATTAAAGTTTTGTAAATGTAGGTAGAAGACTAAAAAAACCGATTTTTTATTTCTATTTTTTTATTTGAAGAAAAACATATTTCATATAATTTTTTTATCCTTTGTTTTTCTTCCCTTTTTATATTATTTTTCACTCGCTTGATTTATTTCGTCGGTGAAAATATTGTTAATTTAAAAATATTAAGATAGACGTGTGCAAGTTGCGAACTAACTCTCCTAAGTCAAGAGAAAGAAAAAAAAAACAATATATTGTATTTTATTGACTCTCTGAATCTAATGACACAGTAATAATCATGCTCTTAAATGAGAATGGATATATAAAAAACTGCTCCTTCTTTTATTTGACTTCCGACATTAATTAATTAGCAAGAAACCTAAAAATCAATACATTTCTTTCCTAGAAATGCTTCACATCTTTGAATTTTCTTTCTAAATATTTAATAAGAACCCTACAAATGACTCTGATTCTGTCATATCCCGTTTGCAAAATTTCAAAAATAGCAGCAGATTTTTCCATGCAAATAGGATCCAGATGCAATTCAGTCCAAAAGTCTTTCTGACTCGTTTTCAGTTTTTTTATTTATTTGTACTAATATATCGTTTTGTACAACTGTCAGTGTTTTGTTTGACGTTTTAAAAGTCAAACTGCAACACTGATTACCAAATTGTGGAAGATCCGAATCTATATAAGATGCACGAAACATAAGTTCCCCGCACTTCACTGCATTACATTGAAAGCCTCCATGGCCATCTCTCTAATTTTCTTGTCATTCTTTCTCATCTATGGCAATGGTGTTCTTCCCATTGAAGCTTCCCACCATGTTTACAGAAATCTTCAGACTCTTTCTTCTCACTCATCTGATCATCAACCTTACAGAACTGCTTATCATTTTCAACCTCCCAAGAATTGGATAAACGGTACAACATAAAACAGTCTTAAATACTCTTTCCTTAAATCAATTTGCTGTGGTCAATATTTTATATCTCTAACTAATTTTCATTTTGCTTCTTTTTTTGTCGTTTGATGCTGTGCTGGGGATATTCTGCAGATCCTAATGGTTAGTTTTATTCTGTCACACCTTGGTTTATGCTCTATATATGTATAAAACATGCATGTTATGGATAACAGAGAAAAATGTTTTTGTAACAATTTTCTTATAATTTTTTTGTATCCGTTTCAAATATAAAAACCAATAAATTAACAACATGATGTATAGTCATAAAAGTTGTTACCATGTAATAGTCCGACAATATACAATGTTTTTTCATGGCTAAAGATATGGTTGTACGTGGGTTTTTGTGCAGCACCAATGAGGTACAAAGGACTTTATCATCTGTTCTATCAATACAATCCAAAAGGTGCTGTTTGGGGAAATATAGTGTGGGCCCACTCAGTATCAAAGGATTTAGTTAATTGGACTCCATTGGATCATGCCATCTACCCTTCTCAGCAGTCTGATATCAACGGTTGTTGGTCAGGCTCAGCAACTACCCTTCCTGGGGGCAAACCAGCCATTTTATACACAGGAATTGACCCTAACAATCACCAAGTTCAAAACCTAGCAATACCCAAAAATTTCTCTGACCCTTTATTAAGGGAATGGGTTAAGTCACCCAAGAATCCTCTCATGGCCCCAACTCAAGCTAACCAGATAAATTCTAGCTCATTTAGGGACCCCACCACTGCTTGGAAAGGCAAAGATGGGTACTGGAGGGTGTTGATTGGAAGCAAAGTACACACAAGGGGTATGGCAATTCTGTACAAAAGCAAAAACTTTGTGAACTGGGTTCAAGCAGACCACCCCCTTCATTCAGCAGAAGGCACTGGAATGTGGGAGTGCCCTGATTTCTATCCAGTTCGGAATAAGAGTCCATTGACTACTGGCCTTGACACATCAGTGAATGGTGATCATGTTAGGCATGTGCTCAAGGTTAGCTTGGATGATACCAAACATGATCATTATCTGATTGGGACTTATGACTCTGCAAAGGATATCTTCACTCCGGATAGCGGATTTGAGAATAGCAAACCCATTTTAAGACACGACTATGGAAAATATTATGCCTCAAAAACCATTTTTGAAGATGGAAAGAACAGAAGGGTCTTGTTCGGTTGGGTTAACGAATCCTCAACTACGGATGATGATATCAAGAAAGGATGGTCCGGAATCCATGTAAGCTGAACTCAGTTTCTTCATTTGTTATTATATTCTTAAATTAAATTCTATGGATTGGTTTATTTGAATATATATTTGCAGACTATTCCAAGGACCATTTGGCTTCATAAATCGGGGAAACAGCTGGTGCAATGGCCGGTTGTTGAAATTGAAAGCTTGCGTGTGAACCCTGTCCACTGGCACTCCAAAGTGGTCAATGCTGGTGAAACTCTTCAAGTGACTGGTGTTACTGCGGCACAGGTACTTTTTACTACATGTTAGAACAATCTTTTCAGAGAAATATACACACTATTACTCTATATCTGCAACATGTTAAATCTTGCATTTATATTGGTGCAACTCTATAATACGTAAACCGCATTATGTATAAGGCCAAAGGAGTTTTTTTTGAAGTTAAAACATCTGCGTAGGGAATAGTTTAATGATTACATGTATTCAATCTAAATATACTATTACTCAATATCAAACTCAGTATATATAGTATACAGTAGTTACTGTAAAATATTGATTTATGGTTGAGAGACTAATTATGCTTCATGTTCTATTGCATATATATAAGGCGATATTTTCGTAGTTTTCAAAGTTATTAATTATGGTAGCAGATTCTCGTGAAAGCTTTTCAATCATTAATTACACTGGTGACTAACAGAATAAAGGCAAAATTATATTGATAATATAGATGAAGAGACAACGTTATCCTGTGTATGAAAGTGGGTGTTCTAACTGGTTATTTGCGGCAGGCTGACGTTGAAATTGCATTTGAAGTAAATGGGTTTGAAAAGGCCGAAGTATTGGACCATTGGGAAGATCCTCAAATTCTGTGTGGTCGAAAGGGTGCAAACGTAAAAGGTGGTTTGGGACCCTTTGGTTTGTTAGTTTTTGCTTCTCGTGGCTTGCAAGAGTACACAGCAGTGTTGTTTAGAATATTTAGATACCAAAATAAATATTTGGTTCTCATGTGCAGCGACCAAAGCAGGTTTGTCCTTGTCTTCTGTCTCTTTCCCTCTGCAATTTTTTTTTCTCTTTTATCAAACTTTGTTACTAGTCAAACTTGAGATACTCCAAAACCTCTCTCTCTTATTTATGCAAATTTAATACTTTGACAGGTCTTCTTTGAATAACGATAACGACAAGACAACCTATGGAACTTTTGTGGACGTGGACCCTCTTCGCGAGAAGCTCTCTCTAAGAACTTTGGTAAGTTGATGACGTAATTCATGGAACCATACACACAAAGTTTATTACGAAAAGCATGTTTGTGGATTGGATTTTCTTCAATCATAAGAGCAAATGATTCATTTGAAACAGCAAACTAAGTAAGATTTATTTTTGACATTGACAGATTGATCACTCGGTGGTAGAATGTTTTGAAGGCGAAGGAAGAGCGTGCATCACAGCAAGAGTGTATCCCACGATAGCAATCAACGACAAGGCACGGTTATATGTTTTCAACAATGGAACTGCCTCTGTCAAGATCACAAAGTTGAGTGCTTGGAGCATGAAGAAAGCAAAAATCAACTGAAACTAAATAGAAGTGTTTATGACAGTTCTATGTTCCATTGAAAAGTCAATTCATTTGTAGGAGGAACTAAAAAGTGTGTTTTAAAACAAGCACACATGACCCCGTAGGAAATTCAGAATCATCGTTTGTCGTTTTATCAGTGTTTGCGATTTCATCACTGTAATATAACAAATATTGTGTTCTTCTCTTACAGTATTTAACAAGAATAATAGTGTGTTTTAAACTTTTCTCATGACTGTTATAAAGTTGGTTTAGTAGGAAAAATAAAGAGAAAGAGAGATCTATTTACAGCTTGTATTTGTGGATAAAAAAACCTTTTAATTGTCTGATTTAACAAATACATGTCTTTTTTATTGCAGTCATGTGCTGTCTAGATAATCAAATTAAGAAAGAGAGAAACTTTAACATAAGCAGACATAATTGAAATAATACGAAGGTGGCAGCACTTTTTTCTTTTTAATTTCCATAAACACAAGGCAGTGCAACCAAAATATAGCAATTTAATAACCTAGTTCTTTCTTACTAATTAATACGCTTTAATCTAGTCATTACTAGAGTTAAATTATCACCTAAATATAACTGAACATTAATTATGTAAAGCTGACAATAAAAAATGATGAATCACTGAAACATTATTAACAAGTGTACTTAATTATGATATGCAAGGATCAAACATCTTCATCTCACTAACAATTTAAAATTACAGAACTATAAAATTTTAAATTGAAAATAGAAAAAAACTATGGGAGAGAAAATTAGACACAAACCCTTTTGTAATACAATTATTTATAATACAAGTAAAGTCCATGTCATTTCTTTACAAGAAATTTGTTATTATCAAAATATGTTATGAAATATTCACTTTTTGTGTGTATTTTGAACGTTAAAAAGTCATAAAATTTATTATTTTCATTTTTTACTATTTTTTTCTAAATAATTTAGTTAATAATATTATTTATTAATATTTAGAATAAAATTAAAAAGAGAAGAAGATAATTAATACTTATACAAAAAATGTTAGAAGTGATGAGAAGTAGAATAAGACTGATTATGATTTTTGAGTTTACTTAGATGTTCTCAGAAGACAATCATATAGGAAAACCCAAGCAGCAAAAATGACCGAAATAACCCCCACATATGTACACTATTTATACACAGAAAAACACCACTGGCACTTGCACTTGCACTAAGGAAGTGCCACCAATCTGCAGTTTACACCAACAAAACACTGTTACCAAGAACAGTAATATAGTTCAAGAATGAAACAGAATGTCCCTAAATTGTGTCCTTTTTCATACCATTCTCTTTTGCTTTTGCTATTTTCCTCTTCATCCCATCACTTCGTCATCTTAATATATTTCACAAAAAGCTCTTTGTCTGTAAACTGCCCCGTGAACCATGACACAGCATAAGGAATGATTTCGTCCCGAATTACACAACTGCACTTCCACATGAACAAAAATCAATCTCAATAACACAAAAGTGGTAATAAACATTCCATAAATGTAAAAAATTGTAGTCTTTTCCATCAAAACCAATGGATAAACCAGGAGTCTTCATCACTTGGATCAAAAGTAGAATAAGAAATATCATTAAGTGACTTACCCAATGTCGTAATCCTTCCGGATCAATTCAATCTATCCAAGAAAGCATGAAAAGCAATGGTCAGTAAACATCATTTGATAACTTTCCATTAGATAATAGATAGTTAAAATCAGAGACGTACAGGTACATCATCTTCATCAACATCTTCATCTTCATCATCATCATCATCATGGTCAAGGGGAGGATTGAAAAAGTTGAAGAAACTTTTCCTTGTGTTTGTGAGGGGCTTATCATCGTTGGATCTTCTCCTTGCCATCTTCGGAAGAACTTTTCTTGTCAGGCACTTTCCTGGATGCCAGTTAATCTTCGTCCTACAATGTTTAAATATTAAAAACATATCTGCAGAAAATGAAAACATAGATATAAACACTTGCAAATTGACAAATGTTTCTTACCCTCTGGCTTTTATTAACACGGGTCCATCCCTGTCAATCTTATATTTTTTTTCTAGCTTAGAGTTTTTGAAATAAGGAGTACAAGAAAAGCTAAACTCCAGCATGAAGCCACCAGAATCGTCAAGTCTACACGACTTTATATCTTCAAGATATTGGAGGGCCCCCTCGTCATCTTCAGTGATCTGAAAAAAGGGAAAAGAAAAGTACATAATTATCCTACAATCTTTTCAACAAATGGAAACTGTAGAATATATATGAACATAAATTCCCTTACCAATTCAGCCAGTATATCTTTACGCTTCATAACAGTTAGCCAGAAGTTAGGTATTCCAAACACTCTGTTCATGGCTTTTTCTGGATCATCTTCATCTGAAAGTTCTTCCTCTTTGATGCCCAAGAGAACCTCAGACCTCTGTAATGAACAAAAACATATCAAATACAAAAAGATAGTATGTTACCATTGTAAGGGTGAGTGATCATTATTCCATCAAATCCATAGAAAGTACAAATCCTCCTCTTTCACCACAAAATCTCATAAATCAGTAAGATATCTTACAAATAATGAGCAACATACATACTTGTCTGTAAATTCGCGCAAATCGCTTCTCGTATTTATCCTCCAACAGTGATAGCTCCTCAAATAACTCATCCTGCACCTTTTCAAAGTCTTCCTGCATTTGGAAAAAAATCAGAATTCAGAACTTCACTTCTGTCTAACATAAAATGAAATTTCTAATATGAAGAGTAATGGGAGTAGAGTTTCTCTTACAAATAAATATTGACTAGTTCTACGGAGTTTTGAAATTGAATATAACCAAAGAGGTACATTATCTAAAACTAAAACGACTGGTGCAATTCTATGACATTAATTCTCTGAGAGTTGAGGATATTCTTTAACAAAATACTTCCACCATTTCAATTCTTGACATCACAGCAACTGAATAGATGACAACAACATCAGACCTGAACTTCCATGAGATATTCCACACGATTCCTAACTTTTGGTGATAATTGGTCCAGGATGTCCACATTCTCCTCAGCTGAATGCTGAGAATTGTCCTGTACAAAGAGTGTCGACTGGGTTATAGCTAAATCCCTGAATTATTTCTTGTAACTTCATCAATTCAACATATTTAAACAGTTATAAACTGGTCATGTATTAGGCAATGTTTTCATGTATAGCTATAGACAAAACTTGCTAGTACAAAGTTAAAGATTCTTATTGAAAAATGGTCATATTAACACAAAAATTAGCACACAAAAAGAAAAAGAGGAAAACATATTGAAAGATCAGGATATTATAACATGTCTGTGATTATGGGTTTGAGTTTTTTGTATTTTTTTTACACTTGAAAACATGTTAAGCCTCCCTGATTTGAAAAAGGGTAACTATTTCAGTAAGTAATCGAGTTTCTTTTCCATCGTCAAAAAAGGCAATTGTAGACAAAGTTTCTTTTATCATTAAAAGAAAATTATTTGAGAGAAATAGTTATGTAAAAAGATAGCTTCTTTCTTTCTTTCTTTCTTCTTAATGACCTTCACAATTCTTGCCTAACTACGAAATAAGAATTAACAAAAAAGCTAAAGTTGATAAAGGTTTATATATTATCATACAGATCAAGAAAAAGGGTGAGAGAAAAGATTTTAAGAAACATTAGTTAAAATCTTGACGTGGGTAAATTTTTAAAATGCATTGTACATTTCACACAATATTATAGATATAAGAATACATCATCCAAAGTCCATAGTGCAATTTCCTGTAGGTATGAATCCCGCAAGAATACATATATGCTTGCATGGTAAAACTTACCTTCATTGTATCAGTACTGTCGTCATTAGGAGTAAGAACTGCACAGAAATTCAAAAGTTCATAAATTTACGTTCCAACAACAGAAACAAAGAGTAGAATAATCAGACAGTTATAAGTAAGAGAAAGAAGAGGGTGGAAAGAGTTTCAAGATACCGTCGGAGTCAGGAGAAGCATTGTCGGAGGTATCTGACATGGTGAAGGAATGAGTGTTAGGGA
Source organism: Vigna angularis (assembly GCF_016808095.1). Classification (NCBI taxonomy): domain Eukaryota; kingdom Viridiplantae; phylum Streptophyta; class Magnoliopsida; order Fabales; family Fabaceae; genus Vigna; species Vigna angularis. Next base: position 2,405,497 of record NC_068980.1, read on the forward strand.
AAACTGCAAAGAAAGAAGAGAGAACGAATCAAAACAATGAATATTTTCTAAAATCTCTATATATATAGCCTTTTCATTTGTTTGCAAGTGGTTAAGCAGTTGTAAAGAAAAGTGTCTTTTTGGCTCTTGTAATGAGTTCAAAGAACGTGCTGTGGAAGTTGGCCGTCAAATATAGGACTTAGATTTTGGTTTAAGTTAGAAAATTCAGTTACAAAACAGTTAAACTAGTTGGTAGTTGAAAGTTGGTAGTAACGGCTAATATTTTTGTTATACCGATTCATTAAATTATAAAACCTCAATAATCCTATTCGTTAAAACAGCTTATAAACATAGCGTGATAAAAATAACATTTATATAATAAATGTTTTATTTTTAAAATAAAATTTTAATACAACTTTAAACAATACTTATAGTTAAAATAACTTCATATTATAATATAAATTATTTATAGATCTATACGAGTTGGATCTTGATTCAATTTGAATAAAAGTCTCTATTTTTGTCCAGAGAGTATAAAATTATCCTCTCGTTAGATAACTTTGGTTGCGATAACACATTTCACAAATATACATACAAGATTTTAAGTAACTATAGATATTTTTAGTCCATTTATCAGAAGAATGTGATTTTTTTTTCATGCAAATGCATTACAAAAATCATTTTTAAAATAATTATATGAACTCTTGTTAAGAATATAATCTTAAAAGTATTCTATGTTTCATTTCAATTATCCTTTAAATTCTCATAATATATCAACCACGTGGTCTTCAAAATGAAGAAAAAAAATAATATTCCATTTAAAACAAGTTCCAATGATATTGAAGTATTCCATTAATTATGATAAGAAGTGGTGTTTATTTCTTCCTTCCCTCATCTTCTCTCCACGCTCACTTAATGGAGGACATGAAACCTGAGAATGAAGAAATTAATTCTTTTATAAGGAATATTAAGAAAATAAGAGAAAATCAGTTTTTTTTTTTTTTAATTTCTTTATGTTACAATTACAATATGAAGGAAGTAAGGAACTAAATATCTGCATTGATTGAAGACACATTTTGCAGTGCAATCAAGTATCCTTAAACTAAGATACATGAAGTTTGAAATGTTATACAGGGTTCTTATATTCTTTCAACTTTATGTCTTTCACCATTTTGCAGTAAATGAAACCTACTTCTTTCATACACAGATAACAAGAACTACTATATATATACTACCACACATATTACTTGCCCAGTATATTTTAATCTCAGTAAGAAGTTGGAGTGCTATTTTTAAGAGAAGTTTATTGAGACAATTTTAAGCAAAAAATTTAGATCATTGGAAATATTCAAATATATATATATATATATATATATATATATATATATATATATATATATATATATATATATATATATCATACATTTGGGGAATGAATTTAAATGGGCAAGGCTCACAGTGGAAGTCTATACTTGATTCAATTTGCCTAACTTGCTACACTGTTCAACTTCAACATGTTTGTAAGAAAGTCACTTGGTCTCTGAGTGCTGAAATTTGGATTTTAATGCTTCAATGACAGCTGAAAAGTCCTGATCACTAAGGCCATGGGATTTTGCAACTTTATATAACTCATTAGCAGCTGCTGCAATAGGAGTGGGTTGGGAAACAGACTCTGCTAATCCCAGGGCTAGTCTTAGATCCTGTCACCATTAATTTTGTGTGAGACAGCCAAAATATAAGTCATCAAGTCTGAAAGTTATGAAAGAGGAATGTCAACATTCACACACCTTCTGCTGATGCTTTAGGGGGAATGCAGTTGGGTAAAGTGACTGTATCATGGATGGACCTTTGATTGAGTACATTGGAGCACTAATGGCACCCTGTGAAACTACCTGCAAAATTGCCATTTCATAGAGGGTCAACAGTTTTATAAGTACTCACGACAGTACTTTCTTATACACTGTAGTGAAGGTCAATACACACATAAGTCTTCATTTTGATAAGATATTGTCCGTTCTGACACCAATTATAAGAGGTCTTTTGGAGTGGTACCAAAAGTAAATCCGTAAGGACTTAGTGCAGAGCAGAAAATATCTTATCATTGTGGAAACCTATGTGTGTTGACCCTCCCTACATAAATAACAATGAAGATGAACATCAAAGGAAGACAGATTCTGGCCAAATAGTTCTGCTAGGATTAGGAATAAAGCGAATGTAAACATGGACAACCTAGTAGAAAAAAATCATGTAGTCATCAACAAAAGTCTTACTTTGTCTTGATAAAAAAAAATGTAGTCATCTATTTAGAACAGTCTCCCCCAATAGGAAAACCAGCAAAATACTCTGTTGACCATATCAGGTGGGTTATATTTCATGGACATAGAAATGGCCAAATACCTGCACCAGTACATCTGGATCAAGGCCAACCTTCTCACCGAGGAGTAAGCCTTCAGAAAAGGATGCCATCATACTATAGATCATTGGAAAATGTAGAAAGAAATAGCGTCACTTAATCATTAGTGCAAAAGGATGAGTAACAGAAAAAGAACCAAATAAATTGTAAGAGACCTGCCCATGATCATATTGACAACGAGTTTCATTGCAGCTCCATTTCCAACATTGCCAAGATAAAATTTAGACTGCATAGAAGTGTAAAACATACATGAATTTGTTTTGCCAGGAAGATTATAGATTTTTTTTTAAATTAAAAATCAGATATGTATACTTTCCCCATGATGTCCAAGAGAGAAGCAACTGTATCATAAAGATGTTTGTCCCCTGAAACATATTATATACATTGCCTCAGATTCTGTAAATGCTCAATACTCTGATGAGAATAGAGTCTGAATGCATTCACAATGGTATGCAGTGTTAATTATGCAAATGAGAGCTATAAAGGGAAAAAAAATCTTTAGAATGTGACCTGTCTATAAATTTATAATTTTAAATATCTGCAGCTACCTTGTATTGCAATAAGTGTTACAACTTACATATCACATATTAGCCCGAAATTTCTTATGAAAAAATAAATATCTATTTACCAACAATTTTCTCATGCCAAATTGAATTAATTTATTAGTAGTTGAATAGTAATATTCACCTGCTGTAAGAAATATCAATTGCCCATCTTCTGCTGGCTTTTTTGAACCTGAAACTGGAGCCTGTGGGTACAAACAAATGGCATTGTAGGTGTTACAATACAAATTACAAAATCTTTTATCTAACTATTCAACTAAAGCAAGCAAGGCATTCACACATATCTCAATTACATAGCACCCTGAATGTGCCATAAAGAATAGGTACGGATTAAAAACTATAAAAATACTGCACCTCCAAAAATAATGCTCCAGTGGATTTGATGTGCCCACTAATCAATTTAGAAGTGTCCCCATCAACAGTTGAAACATCCACGTATCTGAATGAAAATAGATAAGGTATTAACCTCAATACTAAGATCTATCTCTCATTTTGTCATTTTAAATAAGTAACCAACTAAACAGGCATATGGTGAACCAAGATATGCAATGTCTCGGTCACTATGGAATATGGTTAGTCTATAATCAAATTAGATATAGAAATTTTCAATGAAAAGATTAAGGAATGAAGGGGGGAACAGTCTGTATGTAGTGCAGAAAAGAGTCAATATTGATTTCAAATGCCATTATCTGTCAAATGGAAATATACAATAAACAAAATTAAAATCTATCACCCTTTCCCTGAATCCATTCCATTCACAGCTCCATGCTTCCCACAAGCAACATCCAACTGATGTGAAACAGAGTTAACCAGCTTAGACACTAAAATCTAATCTTTAAAAAACTACAGCAAATTATACGCACTGCACTTTGAGGATCAGCAAGCATGGCAAAGGTGACATCGCAAGATGCTGCTACTTCTTCAGGAGAGGGTTTATATCTGCAGAAAACAAATACACAAGCTTTCAAACACACATCGAATTTGCAAATTTAGTTCTTCTCTTTATTAGTCTTTTCAAAAGGGCAAGTGTCACCCACAGACCACAGAAACACAAGTACGTCATTACAATCCTGCATCTGAATATGAAAGAACTCACTTTGCTCCAAGGCTGATTAAAGGGTCACACTTGCTCTTGGTCCTATTCCAAATAGTGACATCAATCCTACAACAAGAAGAAATGCCAATTAATTAAAAGTGCAAAAAACAAACAAGGATGGATGAAGGGTGAAGACCAAATCAGGAATAAAAGGATATAGCATGAGAACTGCATTGGGAAAGTAACATACCCAGCTTTAAGGAGATTATGGGCCATTGGGGAGCCCATGATTCCGATGCCCAGAAAACCAACCCGCGACGGTGGCTCCGTTACTGAAACAGTATGAGTAGGGAAACTAGAAATTGAAAGGGAAAACGATGATAATAAAACACTTACTAGCTTGAGCTCGTGGCTTCATGATCATCATGGATGTAAGGTTCAAGTGACGGGGAATAGAAGAACAAAACGTGGAACACATCAGCACAGACTGCACTTTATCCCACACCACACCCGACACTTGTGCTCACTCTCAACACTACCACTATAGATAAGAGGGAGGCCAAGTTATTGTTCCTTTTTCCCTTTTACCCCTTCTCTTCTCATAACTCTTACATGATTTTTCAAAATAACTTTTTTGAAATAATTTCATCCTTTAATAAATGCATGATTTTGGTCGGAAAAAAATATTATTTTGAGGAAAATTACAAGAAAAGATTAATACTTTGTTGAAAAATAAACGAATATCAACCAACTTATATTAATAAATGACTAAAACTGATTCATTGTGGAACGACAAAGTGTATACCATGTTGTAACTTGTAACTACAGATAAAAGATTACTAATTTCATCTTTACACATTACAATTTAATTTTGATAAATATATCTCCATATGATTTGTTGAAAAATGATTAATTTAGACAAAGGAAATGGAGGGTATACATGGAATTTCGAATGGTAGTTGTTTTGTATTTGATTTTGTACTGTTAACTGAAAGCATAAAAGAAAAGGAGGGATTTTTGTGGGCTGAAGAAAATCTAAGCATGCAGGTGGAAGTGGAGGGTGAAGATGGTTCCAAATTGGCACTGGAAAATGATGAGAAAACTGTGTTTGGACGAGGTTGTGGATTCAGCACTCACGACCGCACAGTTTCTCGTCGCCACGTGTGTTTCAAACTCCACCATTCAGACTCAGTGGTTGCTGATGCTAATGCTAGGGTTTCGTTCGAAGTGATGGGGAAGAACCCCTTTTGGGTGTACGACGGAGAAACGCTTCGGTTCTTCAGAAAGTTCGAGAAGGGTCACTTGCAACCCGGAGACCGTTTCTGTTTCTCTCCCAATGCACCTCTCTGGTACTCCTTCACTCTCAGGAACAAGCAACCTCTTCCTCAGCTTAACCTTGACGAAATTAACATTTCGGAAATCGATCCCGTTAAAGGTATCACTGCCTTTCCTTGTTCTTAGCATCCTCTTTCAATTTTGTTTCTTTCGGCTCCATTTCTCATGTGAATTTGGTTGTTGCTTGTGCTGAAATGTTTATACTTTTTTTTCGGTGGAAGGTTGTGTAATGTCCTGTGTCACTCCTAAGCATTCTTCTGAATACAACGAGTCTTGTTGGTAGAAATTTGATAAAGAAAACATCTTTTTTATTGAATCTCTAATTTTCACTAAATTTTAACCATGTTAGAAAAAAGGGGTACTAGAGAGAGTGGTTTTCATGAGTAGGATGTTATTTTATTTTTTTGTAGACTTTTTCAGTAACAATCATCTAAGTTAAACCTACCATTTTTTTTATTGGAAACTAAAGTTCTATTATGTTGTGATTTTGAAAATGCAGAGCTTGGTTTTCTTGTGATGGGGCACGAGTTTGACAACTATCCTAAGGGGATGATTCGGAACGCGAAGAATTGGGAGTGGTTCCTTGAGGAACATAGAAAGGATAGCGAAGATGAGGAAGATGATAGTGAGAAGAAGAGGAAGAGAATGAGGGGGAAACGAAAACTGGGTAAGGTAAACGAAGATGATGAGTGGACTGGTGAAAGTGACGATGATAAGGGCGTTGTTGTCAGTATGCGGAAGAAGAAGCTGCCCAGGTACTCCACAAGGTCAAAAGATGATAAAGGAGGTAACAAAGATACCAAAGCTAGTAAAAATTCTAAAGGAAAGAAAACAGCTACTGATGAAGAAGATGATGAAGAAGAAGAAGATGATGATGATGAGACACTGAGTGGATTCATTGTTGCTGATAAAGATGATGATGATAAGGAGGGGGAAGATGAAGAAGAAGAAGAGGAAGAGTTTGAAGATGATGATGATGATGAATTAGATGATTAAAGCCAAGGTTAGCATTTTATCATATTCATTTTCAAATTTAGTTTATAAGCTAAAGTTATTTTATAAATATAAAATTATGTATATATTTTTTTAATTTCTTCTTTTTAAGCATAAAACTTGTATATTTTCTGCCAAATGGTGCATAGCACATCACCCTTCTAATTGAAACGTATGGTCTGCCAAAAAGACACAAACAGGTTAAGTTGGAACTTGTTAAACAATTTATGAAGTTGGTCTTCAAGAATCATAATTTATGTTCAAGGGCTTTTGTTATTAATTAAGATGAAGTTTCTTATCTTTTATGTGTGTGTATCAGTCTCAATGAAACAAATCCACACCAAAACATGAAGCTGTGTTATGATACCGATCATTATGCCATGCTTGATCTGTTCCATCAAATAGCACCTGATCCACCCCACTGATCTATGAAAGACTGGAATTGGAGCCTTGAAGAAGCTACTGATTGTGGCCAAATTCAACACCAACTCTGTCCTGAAGATAATATATAGTGCCATGTATGTACTTCTTGCCATGTTAGGTCCAGTGAAGAGCAAGCAGAAGGTGACTGAACCAGATTCATGATATGGACACAACTTGGGCTGAAAAAGAGGATGGACTCATGAATGAGTCCAACTTTTGTTTAATATATAATTAAGTAATTGTGTTTTTACCTTTATCACCACAATTTCAGTATACTAAAAGAAAAACAGAAATAAAATCCAAGAAAACTCCACTGCTGAAAAAAATGTTTGTTTCAAACTAAAACCTGTGATCCAAATGTTCTTAATCCTTCTTACAGTGTTTGGATATGTAGTTCTGGAGCTGCATTATTGTTATGGACACAACTTGGCTAATGAAGAAGATGAACCCATGAATGAGTCCAACTTAGTGAAACAGGGAAGGAATCCTAAAAGAAACGGTCAGATCTCACCCAAATCCAAAAATTATGTGAGAATGTGAATTCTGTTATTTTTTAGCATTTGACTCATTCATGGGTCCATCCTTCTCATCAGTTCAAGTTGTGTACATAACAATGATATAGTTTCAGAATTTCATATTCAAAAATTGTAAGAAGGATTAAGAACATTACATCACAGGTTTAATTTGGAACAAATATTTTCCCTTCAGAAGTGGAGTTTTCTTTTATTTTATTTCTTCTTCTTTTTCAGTATATTGAAATTGTAGAGAAGTATATTGAAATTGTAGAGATAAAGGTAAAAACACAATTACTTAACCTTTCTGAAGTTCTTCAATCTGTAATGAAAAGTTGAAGAAAAGTGCACTCTTTGAGTTTAGTGTACTGTAGAATTGTACCTGTTTTCTTATTTAAGAGAATGAAAACTCATCTATGGATTATCCATTAACTTATTTTTAGTTATTTATACTGGTAATGATATTTTTAGTGGGTTTTTAATTTAATGGTAGACTCATATAAACACATTTATATTAAAATTATATATAATTGTGTTAAAAATTAATTAAGCAAGTTGTTTAATATATAGTTAAATACATCCAAATTACAAATCGCGGTTATCAGAGGTACATGTTTCTTACTATTTGTCTTCATCCTATTAATAGGGTAAAGAAAAACTATTTATAGTGAATTTTATTATAAGAAATTAATTAATAAAATAATCTTACAAAAATTAGATTAATAATATAAAAAAGTCGTGTATATAAAGATACATATTTCTCATTAATTTCTGTAATGTTGTAATTATATATAAAAACACTTATAATTTTCTATCAAAATAAAAAGTAAATATAATAAAGCATATATAAAAATATTTTTTTATTAATTATTATGATTATGAATAAAAACACGTTCAAATATTTATTATGAGTATTTTTTTTTTAAATATGTAAAGTAAAAAATTGGTTGACAAAAATAAAGATTCAAATATGAAAAAAACAGTGAAAAATAAAAAGAAAATATGTAATTTATTTATTATGTTGCATAAGAAGACACTTGTCTTACATGCAGTTATTTGAACAGACAACATTTCCGGGGAAAAATGTTAAATAAATTGATCCAAATTTTAAGTGGCAGAAATAAAAGTTGTTTATATATTTTTGCACCTTTTTAGTTTCAAAGGGCTTTTTAGTGTGGAATTTTGTGTCAGGTGTAGTGGGTAAGGGAAAGCTAGAGGTTTCTGAGCATTTCAACTTCTAGGGTTTTTCACTCTGCTTTTCTTCATTTTCCAACAATCTGCGTTGTGCCATAGCATGTGCGATTATTTATCTTCTGAAATTGCACTCTTTTGGGTGTAGTAGTAGGGTTAGAGAGTAATTCAACGCTGAAATTTTCAATGGAGTATTTTCCTTCTCAACATGCCTTGCAATTCGAATCTGAACCTGGCGCCTACAATGGTGATGCGAATGATGAGCTCGCAAAACCCTCCCCCAATCCTCGTGATTCGTCTTCAGGGTTAGTTACTTCTGTAGTGGGTGGTGGTACATGGGTTTTGTGGAGAAGGGGGTTTTGCGGCGTTAGTTTTTTTCTTGCATGTTCTTGGCGCCACAACTTCTCCCAATTACACTTCTTTCGTGGGTATTTTGACGATTTGGTTTTTCTTTTGTGTTAGGAAACTTTTCGTTGGGGGCATTTCGTGGGAGACTTCTCAAGGTATTCTCACTTCTTCTCCATAAATTAAATTTAATACTTTCCGGTTGGAGTAGAAAATTTATACGAAGGGATTTTTGTTTTATCGTCCATGTATGCCTGTTCTTAAATTATTGAATGAAAAGAACCGGAGGAGCAGTTCTGATCTACTACTTTATTTGTCACTCGTTCATTCAATTCCTGCTCCATGCATGGATGTTTTGTTGCCTAGTTTTCGTTCTTTGAAACTACAGACTTCGAAAACTACCGTGCTCGCACTTGTTGGGTCCTATCTATGTCCTGAATTACATTTCCGTCTTGTGCAAAAACCTTCTGGGCCAGCCGCCAGCCGCTGGTCCAGTGGGCTGGTGGGGACCATGCCTGGACCAAGAAAAAGACTTCACAAACTCAAACACAACTACTATTATGTATAAGATATATTCTGGAGTTATTTTTTATTGCCTCTGAATCTTACTTTTTGGTACACATTATGATTCTTGATTGAACAAAAAATTACCTTGACAATTAAAACATACACATACACGAGTCACAGTCTGGTTATCAGTTGAAAAATGCTACCTGGGTGAGGTGAGGGAAATATCTACTCCCTCAATCCCTGAAAATGGCACAGCTTTGAGGGAAATGAGTTTTCGACAGGGCTTTCTGTTGTGCAGCTATAGTGCCAGAAGTTGTCACAACAATGGCCGAATTTACTGCTTCGGTGGCTGCAATTGAAAAATGCTCTGCTTTACAAATCTTTTAGCTGCCTAAGACAGGCGCCACACACCGCTTGACTTCTATAGCGGACCTAAAGAGTGTTATCGGTACTAGTTCAATGATTAGAAAAGGCCATTTGTATCCATACTCCTTGTAGCCTGTTTGGTAGTTTTCAGCCCTTCTCAGTTTTTCTTGAACATTATTTTCTGGTGCTGATTGTTCTATGATGATTTTTTGGCGACTTTTGAAGAGAGTCTGAAGTACTGATTAGGAGTACTTAGTTGAACTATTTATCTTGTTCATTGAGTATATTTTATAGGTTGTTATCTGATGCGAAGTGTTATTAAGCATTACAATTAAAATGTGGATCAGAATGTTTTTGTAGAGTTTTTTCCCTCATCCTTGATTTGTGCCATGCATGCAACTCAAGCGCAATTTGTTTGATACAAAAGACTATGTTATTATTATGTTAATTCATTCACTTTCTGTTTACTTATTATTTACGTGTCCTTATTGGACTGAAGAATACTGTTCGAAGATAGGGGAAGGTGGAACCTATATTCCTTTATGTATATTTTATCTCATTCTAGCATGTGTTTCTTTTTGTTTGTCAGAATCATTTTTTAATTACTTCAGCAAATATGGAGAAGTAACAGATTCGGTAATAATGACAAATAAACTTTCTGGAAGGCCACGCGGCTTTGGCTTTGTAACATTTGCCGATTCAGCTGTAGCAGATGAAGTTTTGGCCCAGGAACATACCATTGATGGCAGAGTGGTAACTTCTTGTTTCGAACATGTTGGCTCAAACATTGTAGCAGCGCACATTCTTGCTCCTGATGACATATTCAATTTTGTTTGATCAGGTTGAAGTGAAGAGGACAGTCCCTAGGGAGGACATGGAAGGAATTGGAGTACTAAAAACAAAGAAGATATTTGTAGGGGGAATACCCCAACTTTTCACTGACGGTATAGTGAACCAGATGCCCTTACTCTTCTTGGTTATATTGGAATTTGTGTGTTCTGTCTTCTGACTACTGGATTGTGTGTACGTTGTAGATGAGTTGAGGGGATACTTTTCACCTTATGGCGATGTTGTTGAGTGCCAAATCATGTTAGATCACAATACTGGGCGATCTAGAGGCTTTGGATTTGTAACTTTTGACAACGAAGATTCAGTCGAAAAGGTGTTTTCAGCGGGAAAAATACATGAAATTGGAGGCAAGCAGGTTAGTGAAACTGTTGAAGTTAGAATAGGATATTCTTATTGTGCTGCACAACCTGATATTATTTTTTTCTTTTGGATACCCTTTTCTGACTATAAATATAGGTTGAAATTAAGAGAGCTGAGCCCAAAAGATCTGGAGTTGATCACATCAGTAGTACCTCACGAAAATCATATGGTGGTTTTAGCAATGGAATGGATGGATATGGTGGGAATAGCTCAAGAAATCGTAATCATGGAAAAAGAGGTGGACAGTATACAGATTCTGGAATGAACGGTGCATATGGCTACTTTGAGGGAAGCTTTGGCGGAAGTGCTGCTACTGTTTATGGTGGTTATTGTGGATATGGTTATGGTTTTGGATATGGTGGACCGATGTATTGCTATGGCGGCTATGGACTGAATTCTTATGGTAATCCTGGGGTTTATGGTGGCGGCACTATCTCCCATGGAGATGGTAATGCATATGGAAGAAACGTTAGTTTCAACCGCAGCAGTGGATATGATGGTGGGAAAGGGGCTGAGAAGGACGATGGTCCTACAACTGGAAGGTACCATCCTTACTGGAAATGAATTTTGGTATCCAGAGTCTGCAGACCGTACAATGCTCCAAAAGGTATGGCTGCGACAGCAGTAGCACCCTCCAGGTTTGATGCAGATATAATTCATTCAGATGAGAAGCTGGGAAACAAAAGGTATATATGTTATTGTATCTAATGGATTTTGCAAAACTTTCTTGGATTTTCTTTGATAAGGACTAGGCTGATTTCTAGAAGCGTCATATATGAAAGGTCCCTAGATGCTGGTAAAAATTAACTACCAGAAGCCAAAATCACACACAAACACTTAGATTTCTCGCTACAAATATGTTAAGAATCAGGTTTATTCAAAATCATCTCGGTGGAAATGGGTATACTAGCTGAACATCGTTGGTTCTAACTAGGTTTAAGGGAATTTGTTTGATATGTGACATAATTTAGGAGTAAACTTATATTTTTGTAAATGTTTGAAATACTTTTTGAACTTTTTCTATATTCTGGTTGAAATATTTTTACTTTTTTACATCCACAACCAGTTTTTACTTATCTCTTGTAACATTTGTATACATATTTTATTTTGTTAACGGTCCTTTAGTACTTCACGATTTATGGATGTCACAAATGAAGTGTTAAATTATATTATATTAAATAATAAACGAACGCAATGATGTATAGTGATAAGTTAGGAGCTAGACAAAAACAAATGGATGTATGCATTTAATGAGATTCACAATTTGTCTACAAGTACTTTTCAATTCTTATGCACACCTTGGGTGGGTTCGCAACTTTGCTCCACTGACTGTACGGAAAGGGTCAATTCTTCAAATGCAAATACGACGCCGTTTTGCTAAGCTTTTTAGCATGTCTTCTTTACCACTACCGACATATAATTATATTTAGCATCTGAGTGGAAGCTAAAGATTTTGGGATTTTATGCAAAAGAAAATTGATAAAGGAAGCGATTAATGAATTGAGTACAAATTTTTATATTGAAAGTTAACTAGTAAAAGATTGCAAATTTAATTTTATGAAAATTGTTACAAAATTTAACAACCTTACCTGGCAATCAATAATTAAAAAGTGGTATAGTTTATGTAATCAGCGTATTTAATTAAATTCTTAACTTAAGTACAAAATTGTAGAAAATTGAAAATATCAAGTGAATCATAGTCGTAAGATTGATAATGTTTTTAAGCCACTTTTATATTTTTTTTCACTTATCTAGCCTCCAATGCGTTCTAAAAGAAAATACATGTGTGAATTGTTTCATCACAAAAAAAAAAAAATTGTAGTAAAAAGATTTAAAACTTTTATTACGAAATAGATAATTTGAGGTGAAAATTTTATTAGTTTTATAATGTATATTTCTATGGTTGAATGGTTATTTAGGATAAATGAAACCTCTTCAGTGTTTTCAAAGTAACAACAGAAATAAAGAAAAAAAAATAAGTGTTGAGTATGATAACTGTCAAGATAGTAAAAAACTCTAGAATGAATATGAAAGAAACTCCAGCGCATGCCAAAATCATTTTAGAAGGGTTCTTGTCAAATGTTCTCTGGCTGTAGTCCAGGCTTGACTTAGTGTCTGCAATATCAGAAATTTACAATCATCAGATTTAAGATCAAAGCAATATGCTGATCTTAACCTAAAATTTGTCCATCAAAATTGATTTTTCAGTTTTCACAACAAAATCAACTTTAAGGAAAAAGTGTTACGTAATAGCCTTCTAAAGTAAGTTTAGTATGAGGACTAAATGAAGTAACCTCGGCTCTACATGGCAAGTGATTTGACTCTGTAATGTAAAAGCAGTATGCATACATTAGTGCAAGAAACAAAACAGAAAGAGTGTTGCATTACCTGCTCAGTCAGGGGGGACTCGCCATCCATGCTATGGGAGGTCACTTTTTCAGCAATGAGCGGTCCATTTGTTTCTAGTATCATCCTTCAAGGAGGGAAACCTTTACAAAATAAATAAAAATAGTTGCAATATCAAGAAAGAAATGTGACTAATAACATATGCATACCCTCCATCCACAATCTCATCAAGGCATAAAAGAATAAGATCCAAGTTTTCAAGCGCCTCTCTTTTGTCAACATTGTTCCTGTAAATGGCACAAGAAAAAAATAGAAGAGAAGACAGAAGCATGATGAGTAAAATGCATCTGTATATAAAATCTAGATAAAAAATAGAAAAAAATAATCCAATCTAAAACACCTTAAGAGAAGCGTGACTGCATCAAAGAAACCCTGAAGAACTGAAGCTAAAATGATCTCATTTTCATGATCGCCGCCAGTGACAAAGAAATGGAGATCTTGTACAAATTTGTAAATAATGACATTGTTGTCGAGCAATGTGATCTCAGCTAAAGATAATGTGAAACAATATACCCCCGTTACCAAAAAAACAGGATAAACACGAGTAAAGACTTCCACTTGGTGGTAAATGACAATATAAAATAATGATCAAAAGAAACCTCTTCAAAGCCACACTGGAAAGAATAACCAATACTTTATATATCTCAAATTTCAGTGACAAATTGTTCAGTCCAACATTCTGACGAAGTTCGTTCTTTAGTTCAATAATAACAGCAAATACCAGTACACATAGTTTGGTCTATAGAAAATACTGATGCTGGATGCATGTTGATATGTCCAAAAAGGAAAAGAGGAAAAATCAAGCCTAGAGACGATGAAAATGCTTCCGTTATATCTTGGAATTAATTTGCAGACTTGACACACGGGTATAGAAATGGAGGACATCATCAGAGGAATTATGAGCTAAAGCACGAAATAAGACATGCTGGCTACTTAGAATGTTTCATAAAAACTTACTATAAAAATGTCGGGTTCCGGGTAAAAGATATAGAAAAGAAGCCGAAAGCTCTTAATTGATTATTGAGCCCCCAAGATTACTACTTATAACCTCACTATGCTTAAGAAATCACTTTTGAAACCGAAAGTAAGAAAGACTAACTATGATCCAAAAATTACATAAACAACAACAGACTTTAAAAGACCTATCTGCGTAACATTATAGCCTGCAATACCTACGATATGTCAGTATCCTAGCATCGCATTTAAAATCATGACTTGGTTTTGTGATGAGTATTTCTTAAACTCTGACGCTTACCTTCTGTTCGAGCATTTGTCTTAACTGTCTTACTGAACACAAACTTCTCAAAAGCAATCTTTGAGCTGTTAGTTGGCCAGTCCTCTGAAAAATACCTGACCGCCACACGCTTTCCGTCTGAATCAAGAAGAAGAATATTCTTTATCAACGGACATGAGTCCTACAGATAAAATGTACCAACAATTCATGAAAGGAGAGTTAACACTATTATATAATACTTGCAGCCTATACCTTAGAGAAATCAGATTTCATCATTTTTTTATCACGTCAATCTATTTTCAGTTTGATAATCGTTCTCGTTCATTGTCCGATAATAGTTCTCAATATCCGTATGATAAAAAACATGTCAAGTGGAATGAATGGAAGAATGCTGATAACCATAATTTATTTACAGAGTACTCATTATCCCGGAGAATCCAATTAAGCCTTGCAGTATTCAATTGTGACTAAACAAGAGAAAAAAGAATCTCATTCTTATTTAATCCATTCTGTCAGTACTGTTTCCACTATTGCAGATACAGATTCATCAATTGATTCGGTAAAGTTTACGAGATAATAGCACTGAATAATATGAATCTGAAACTGAAACAAGCACAAAACCTCGAATCCGCATATATATCCTTTTCAATTTCTAAATCTCTTTTGGATTCATATAACTAAATGGAAAACGACAGAAAAAATATCGAATATTGGCTCAACCTTCACAAATCAATAAAAATAAATGATGTGAAATAGTTGATACTGTTAAGTATCAGTAATTTTCTGGAATTTCATTGTGATTAAGAATAGTGTGAAATGAAAAACAGAGAAACTTGCCTGGGAAGCCATTTCGGAGAAACAGAGTCGGTTACAAAATGCGGGACTATGTGTGTCTGTGTATATATATATACACATACAATTGAGATTTGATTTGAGATAGAAACTT
The DNA here is from genome assembly GCF_016808095.1 of Vigna angularis. Lineage (NCBI taxonomy): Eukaryota > Viridiplantae > Streptophyta > Magnoliopsida > Fabales > Fabaceae > Vigna > Vigna angularis. The sequence goes on from NC_068980.1 coordinate 2,420,958, forward strand.
GCTAAATAAAAATATTGGTAATATTATAATCTATGATAATTAATAAACTTGATATAGTGTTTATATTAAATTTAAATTAATGTACAAACAAAGGCCGAAAACTTTAAAAAAAAAATGTCACACACAAATTGATTTATTTTTTAGACTAACAATTAAGTTTATTAAATCAAAAGGAAACTATATAAACTTAAAAGACAACCGTGATAATATAATTAATTACCATATTTTTGAACCTGAAAGTTAACCCACTTCAAATACTTGTTTGAGTATTTATTAAAGTTTTTAATTTAAATTTTTATTATTATTTTTTAGACGCAATTCTTAAAATTATCTCTCAAACATTCCTGAAAGTATTTTTTTTAAGAATATTTGATAAAAAATATTGTTCTACATTGAATAAGTTATAGATTATAATTAAGATGTGCTGTTTATAATGGTGGCTCCAAGCCTAAGGAAGATTGCGCTACATTAAACAATAAATACGAAGGTGAGAGAGAAGAAGGAGATCATTAATTATATATGAACTACTATATTCATATTGAATGGTATGAACAGGAGAAACATATATTATATTCATCAGGGGCTGTAGAGGGAAGGACCACACTTGCATTTCCAACTCTCTGGCTCATAATTTGAGTACTGCAAACCCAAATGATTGTTTCTACTGCTGGTGCTGGGAACTTGAATAGCTTCACATGGAGTGCAACCATAACACTTGTGGTCACAACTTGGTGGAATTGATCCTATTTTCCTCACTCCTATGTTGTATGTTTTTTCCATTGAATCCGACATAACTTTCTTGTCCATTAGACCCTTTAACGAAGGAAAACAAACACATTAGTACTAGGAAGTCTGAAACCATAATGATCTCAACCGATCTTTATATGCAAAACAGTATTCTTTTGCAGCAATTGAAAAGCTTATGATTTAAGACAACTACTTAATCATTTCTCATACCAGAAATTAGCATCCACCTATAAAACTCTAAAATGGGAGAAGGGTGACAAACCTTTTCTGATTCTACAGTATTCTGTGGTGAAGACATTGGTACTGGTGCCTCTTGGGGGCCTGATGGAGTATAGACAACACCATAGTACAAAAAGAATGAAATAGTTAGTTGTCAAAGAGCAATGTTCACATTTGAAAAGATCAAGATAAATTATATATGTTTGAAAATACATGGAAAGGAAATGGACTGAGAAAAGTTGAATATCATGAAGATATAATTGCTCACATGATGCTAACAAGTCAAAGATAAAAACAGTGTGTGGTTTAAGCAATAACCTGGATTGGACATGGTATCAGAAGGAGGAAAGGATCTTGTGGCTAAAACTGCAGATTCCCAACTAGTTATTTGTAGAGCTAGCAGAAGAAAACAACATAATGTTACTTTCATTTTTCTATTTTCAAAACAGCAAATGATGAATGTGATGATGATGATGTGAATGTTGCTTCTCCCTTCACAACAAGAGGCAAGGCATGATTATTGATTTGGTGTGAAATGTGAAATATAAGAAGGGGAGAAAGGGTAGCTAACAATTGTAGTTCCCAAAAAGATCAGAATAAACTCCAAAGTTTTATCAGATGAGTCTTGCAGAGAGCTGAGAGAGATTTTGCTTGAGAAGCAAGTGATTTTGCTTCACTAGCACAAGTTTCACCTTCTTTTGACACCTCACTAGGTGCTCTAAGAGTAGTCTGTTTTCCACTCTCTTTCACCCTTAAGCCAAGCCAAAGTCTAAGCCTATCTTTCTTACAATCAATCTAAAAGCATTGCACAATATATGGTGATCTATTAGTGCAGAATGACAGCACCCATTTTGGGTCTGAAAACACCTGCAACACCCTCATAATTTTTCTGATATTTCATATTAAAATAAGGATTTTGATATCTAGACTGCAGAGCCATTGTCTTTTAGTGATGCTTTAATTTCATTTCCATATACAGAAGAAAGAAATCAATGGCAGGGTGACAGTTATTATGCATATAAAGATGGAGCAGCAGAAAAATAAAATACAAAAATAAACATTAGCCTCTGCTGCAGCAAATATAATACTTCACTGTAGCAGTAGTATTTATTGACTTAGTTAAATGGATCTATTAATATATTATTACTCTTGTTAGAGTCAACTTTGCAGGAGTTAGTTGTTGGGAAAGAGACAAATCTCTTCATCAATATCCAAAATTTGGACCATTTCTTTAGAAGGCATTAAATTTGGGTGTTCTTCATTTTCTGCAGCATACTTTTCCACATAACAGGTTGTAGTTTGAATGTTTTTGGTTATGAATGTCTTTTGGTTTTCAATCAGAAAAAGGGAACATTTGCAAAGTCTAGAATTTATTCAGATTCAATTTAGCAGTATTGAGAATAAGTGGATGAATTTGGATTTAAAATATTTATATTTTAGATTGTTTACCTAACACTATAAATGCTTATTTTCTATAATTAAAATATATATAAATATTTTTTAATATATTATCATTGATCCTTGATTATTCAATAATTATATTTTAAAATTTTGTGCTTCATATTTTTTAAACCATTAAAGTTGACTCTAACTTAACTATCTCAAAAACAATAGCAAAAGCTTAAGACAAAAAAGAATAGCAAACACGTGACAGATACAATGTAAGTTTGGGATTTTATTTTTGAAAATGAAATAATATTTATATAGTTTTTTATTTCTCTTTTCTTCGTAACATATTTTATAATATTTATATTAGATCCAAGTTTCATGTGTTTTATTGAATCAATAATGAGATAAACACTTCCTAAATTATATAGTTTTTATTTCCTTTTTATTAGTTACTTAATAGAATATAATTTTCTTAATTTTTTTAGTAAATCCATTTTGAAATCAATATTGAGTATAATGAGATGCTTACATTTTATAATTTAAATAATATTTTAAAAGATTGTCATTAATATTTTTAAATTAAAAATTTAATTACTTGTTAATCTTATATTTTAATTGATACTGAAATAATTTTACCTAAATTTTTAACATTTTTATTTATTTTTCAAAAAAATTACAATTGTAATTAATCTCAAATCTAATTAAATACTGTTCATTAACATGGATGAAACCTGTAAATAAAAATATGAACAATTGAGTTTAATAAAAAGAGCATAGATCTTTTAGTCTAATAAATAAAATCTAACTTATTTACTACATACGAAAGTAAACATTAGCTATATATCTTCCATTAGAGATGTTCTAGATACAAAGGTTAATGACATGAATCTCTCATCTATAAATCATGCTAAAGGACAACTTGGGTTGAAATGCAGGGAAACTCCATGTGTATTTATATTCTCTATATATAAATGTATGGTGCTAGTGAATAGGTCTAATATCTTTAGAAGAAAAAATTATATTTGTTGCTTTGTAATAGTTTTAAAAAATTTAATTTTAAAACTATATGATACAATATAATATATTATAATATTATATGATTTAGTCACTAAAAAAATAAACATTTCCCATAAAGATTATGTGATTTTCTTTTTTACAAATTAATCATTTTCTTGTAGAATATTTTTTTATCTCAAAATAATTTAACTTTTTTTTTATGGAGATAAGTTTAATACATGTACTCGAACATTATATATTATGTTTAAAATATTACTAAAATAACTACAGTAGTTTTCATTGTACAAAATAGTTTTAAAATTATGTATACTCTCATAATTCAATGTAATATTAATTTTTAATATATTATTATATTAATTATTTTCTCTTTTTTTATATAAAAGAATAGCGTATTAAATTACATTTTTTTTAAAAGAAAAATAATAATGTTTTCAATATCATTTTATTTATTTGCAAAACTTTAAGATAAATAAACTCTCCATCTTCCATTCCATCAATCTCATATATTGAACCATTGGTCTCATACTGCCAAATCAGAGACTCCCACTTGGCAAAATGTAAAAGCTTTTAAAATCATATTATTCATGGAATATCTTTTATAATAATTTTTAACAGCATGGTACTTTTCTCATCTCTTCATCCTCATGACTTTTTATTATAATATATATATATATATATATATATATATATATATATATATATATATATATATATATATATATATATATATATAATATTACCCCATTTTTTAGCATATCTGAATGCAACACAGCTAATCCATTTTTCAAAACTTGTGACATCAATTGTCACCAGACACACCACCTATGATTTGTGCATTGCGTGTTGTTGTTAATCACAGATATTCCATTACGCAGAAGGTCATTGACGTCACTGTGACCACTTTTAAGAAGCAAGAGCCATTTTTGTTTCATCTCCAATGCATCACTGCAACTAATGACCAGTTGTAAAATGCAAAAGCCATTTGGTCAACTTGTCCTTCTCTTAAACCTCAATCAACAACATGAAATAGATGGAACAATTTAATAACCTTAATTACATCAAATTAAAAATTGGAAGCATGATAAACCATTCTGTTTATGCCTATAAATGTAACTACCTGGGAATACCATGAGCCACAGCCAGAGTGTTCCATTTGGTGACATTCATAGAAACAGTTACCAGTGTATCCTCTGTGCTGTCACTGTACTTCTTCTCACCATAAACATTATTGAGGTACCTTTTACCTTTTTCTATACTAGCTTTTAGGTTATGTTATAAACTTTCTTTTTAACAATTAACATTCAGATCAAAAATTCAGATTTTCTTATTGTCTCAATCTTATCCTCCCAGTCACACTCTGGTTTCACCATCTGAAGCTTTTTTCTCTACTTCGTAAGGGTTATTATGGTAAATTCAAACCTGCCTCACTTTTGTCTCTAGTTCCACTATAAAGCTAATAAAACTTCTTCATTTTTTATGCTGTAACTATTTTAAAATTTAGTTTAGTTTAAGAATAATAATGTGCGGCGGGTTCAGTATTTTATAATGTTGATCCACTTATATTCGTCTCTCATAAATTATAATCTGGACTAATGATGGGAGATAAAATTATTATATTTTAATTTCTAAGTGAGGTAAATTTTTATTTTATTTTGTTTTAATATTTTTTTTCTTGTGTTTAAATTTAATATTATTAATGGTTAAACAGGGATTTATTTTTATGCTTTTATAAAAGGTTTAATTTTGAATTTTTTTATGTGAATCTTAATTTTATATTTATTTAGTTTATTTCAATTTTATTTTATATATATATATATATATATATATATATATATATATATATGCAATGAAAATATGAAACATTAAAATAATAATATTATTATAATATTTGTATAAGTTTTTTTTAATATTTCTGTATACGGATTGATGACCGATTAACAAAACTATCTCATAATTCTTATGGAGACGGATTGACCCAATCCGCTATTTTGTAGGTTAAATATGGAGTGAGTTAGTCCACACTAACATTGCTAATTAAATTTTTATTTGTATTTAATATTAATTAATTGTTAAACAATGATTTAGTTTTATGTTATCTTACTCATAAAAAGTTTAATTTTGACATTTTTTTATGTGGATTTTTTAATTTTATATTTATTTAGTTTATTTTAATTTTATTATTAATGATATAGTTATGGGATGCAACAAAATATGAAACACTAAAACAATATTATTTTTACGATATTTATACAAAAAAATAATAATATTTTCTTTATACGAATTGGTAACGGATAAAAAAACTAACACATAATTCTTATGTTGTAAGTCAAATATAGAGTGGGTTAACCCATGACATTCCTAATTTAGTAATCTTAAATTTATTAAACATGAATAATTGTCTGTGTAATTTTTTTTCCTGCTCATTAAGTCATGATAGATTATCTATTCTTAATTCATACAAGGATATTGTTGTTGTGGAAAGAAGAAAAAAATATTTTTTTTCTAAACCCATATTTATTAGTAATGGTATTAACCAGTATTATCAAAAGAAAATCCTTGGAACTTGTAATAATGGATTGAAGAATAACATTTGACATTTTCTTCTGGCCTTTTATCTATATCTAAATATTTATTTATTAAAAAAATACATATTTATAATTTGGACCCGTTCTTGTTTTTGAAATATAATGCCAAAATTTCGCTTTGGACTCATTCTCTGTCTTTCCACTCTCCGCGTGAAGCCAAACTTTTCCTTTTCACTTCTTCTGCTTCCAAAACGTACAAAACAATGTACGGTACGGTATATGGTATAAATATACACATGTAAGACACCTACTATTCTTCACTATCATATACGTATCGGTATACTTTGTGAATATTTGAATGAACCCATTCAACACCTCGTGGGCTCAGCAAGTCGCAACATCCTTTTTTTTTTAAATTTTTTATTTACTATTCAAAATAACTGAATTTTTTGGAACCAAAGTCACATGATGTTTCCTCTTAATTTTCTATTCAAACAGAACCAGTTTATTGGCAACCGATTTTTCAATTGTCCACATTTTTCTATGACATACTTTTTGCGAAATTCTATCTGCCTAATGTCTCTTCCAAACTTGTGCAGTATATAAGACTCTGGGAAAGGCCATTTCAAAGGCTACACTCTGCTGTATACATGAAACTATAGACAACCTCAATTTTTTATACCAGGTCAGTCGTTTCTCCTCCTTCTATTTAAACTCTCTTAATATTAGTTGCTTTCTGTATATGATTTTGCTGTGTTTTTATAGCTATCCCATGCATATCTATATTCAGTTTTGAAATGTTGTTCATTACGTATCCTCCACTAGAACATGAATCATGTAGTTCATTACGCTGAAATTGTGATTTTTTTTCAATTTTGAACATTGGTTTGATTGCCATTAATGATTTTTTGGAGACTGATTTAGTCCTTGATCTTCCTGAGGAAATGAAAGATATAGGTGTGTTGGTTTTTGTTCTGAGAAGTGTATGCTCATCATTTAATAGCGGTTGTTCTTCCTGATTGCAACTTTCACGTATATGTATCTTGAAAAAGTTGTTGCATTAAGTGTGTCAGTGCTAATAGTTAACATGAATACTGGAAAATGTAAAGCAGTGTTGCAGATTTTTGCATAGGAATGGGAATATTTGCGGTAAACAAGGAAGGAGAAGTCACAGTGAGCTTCGAGAACGACATAAATCTGAATGATTTCTTTAAGCCTGATCAGATAGCTGATGCAACTGCTGAAAAATCTACAAGTTTGAAAAGAAGGAAGGTTGGAAATCTGAAGCTCCAAACCGCATTCTCGTTCAAATATATGCTTTCACTAGAGGATTTGTTCAGCAAACAAAAACCAGAACAAATGTTTTCTCCAGAGCCCTATTCTCAGCTTGAAGTAGCAGTAATTAAGCTTCAGAAAGTCTACAAGAGTTACAGGATCAGAAGAATTCTGGCTGATTGTGCAGTTGTATGCGAGGAGCTGTGGTTTGCTCTATTCTTGTCTTCTCATTTTGTGCTTATATTTGCATTTAGTGCTAGAAAATACTACTTCTTGCCAATTAATTAGGAGTCAAAATTTTCCATTAATTTGTTTCTCTTAAAAATTTGCAAAAACTATGTAGTTTTAGCCTCTTCTAATGATTAAAGAACACTTTTAGTTAAAAATAGTACATTTAAGCATTTTTGAAGCTTATAATAGCCTACAAATTCAATTATTAGTGCTCAGTGAACTTTAAAAACTACTGTCTTAAGTTTTTTTTTTTCTCTGGTCCAGGTGGAAGGATTCGGTGATTACTGCTACCAGGTGTTCTACATCCCATTTTGACCCTGAAAAATCAGAAACAGCTATTTCAAAATGGGCAAGGGCTAGGATGATGGCTGCTAAGGTATTTTTTAATATTAGAAGCCATAAACTTTAATCTACGTTGACTAAGGAATATCTTTTTATGTACTTTGCTTCAATATTTGGGCCCATATTAGTCTTCTTTGAACCATTTACATTTCCCAAAAGATGATGTACTTAACTTAATTTGACTAGGACCATAGAGACGTATTCAAAGTTTACCATCTCCTTTCTAAAAAAATTTCCTTTAGGATCTTGTTGAATGACAACCACTATACTTTTTTCTTTCTCTGTTGTTAGGTGGGAAAAGGTTTGTCCAAAGATGATAAGGCACAGAAATTCGCACTGAGACACTGGCTTGAAGCTGTAAGCTCATCCATCTACATCTTGACTAACAAATAAATTCATTTTTCTAAATATAACAAATTTTCTTTTGTTTGGTCATTTATTCTCTTAGAATCCAAAGAAGCCAATTAATCAAGGCTATGATTTCCATATACTTTTCAGATTGATCCCCGTCATCGTTATGGTCACAATCTTCATTTCTACTATGAAGTCTGGTTTCGTAGCCAGAGCTATCAGCCTTTTTTCTACTGGTAAATTGTTAATGGTGCAATGCTAAAATGCCTTGGTCTGAAAAAAATTGAATCCCTATTTTCTAATTTCTTAATTGCATCTTGGTGAATGAAGGTTGGATGTTGGAGATGGCAAAAAAGAGGAGCTAAAAGCATGTCCTAGAAGGGACTTGCAGGACCAGTGCATAAAGTACCTTGGACCTGTAAGTTGTTTCACTAAATAGCATATACAATTTCACGTATGATAATACTTGTACTAATTCTATAATGCAACAATGGCATCTTATTAGGTGACATTGATACTGGTGAATTGTTGAATTCACCTATAATGACTTGATATTAAAAGTTTCAAAGTTGTTCCTTGAATTTTGCAGAAAGAAAGGGAAGCATATGAAGTGATTGTAGAGGGAGGGAGGCTTGTTTATAGAGAGAGCAAGAAACTTGTACACACTACCGAGGAATCCAAGTGGATTTTTGTTCTTAGCTTATCTAGAGTTTTGTATGTTGGGCAGAAGAATAAAGGCCATTTTCAGCACTCTAGTTTTCTGGCTGGTGGTGCAACCATTGCATCTGGAAGATTGGTTGCTCAGCATGGAGTTCTTCAAGTATGCTGCAATCTGTTTTATACGTACACCCCTTTTTCACAAATGCAAGATTCCAAAGAAGGAAATTGAAGAATGGTTCTTATTTAAAGAATGTGATAACTAAAAGTTTTAATCTTACAGCTATATATGAATGTCAAAATCAAAAGTTTAAATTGATCTTACAGTTTTTACAATAGTTTTAATTCTAAATTGATCTTCATTTTACATCTTACGCAGGCTATATGGCCATACAGTGGTCACTACCGTCCAACAGAGAAAAATTTCATGGAATTCATTAGCTTCTTGGAGGAACACAGTGTGGATATGACAAATGTAAAGGTGAAACACTATAAAAACATCTTCCCCTATTGCTTTGTCAAATTGGCATTCAATAGAAGCATGAATTTGGTGAAAATTTGTTGAAACATTTTGTAATTTCATGGTTGTCTGCTGCAGAAAGATGCAGTGGATGAAGATGTTCCACCTTCTCAACCTGCCAATGATGAGGAGCTGGCCTTTGAATACATGGAAGGCAATGTGGGTGGCAGTGACTCTGTCACTGCTAATAATAATGGTAAAGAAAAAGTGGAAGAAGATTCAGTACATGAGAACAAGCCAATGTCAAGCAAATGGAGTACTGGAGTAGGTCCTCGGATTGGTTGTGTGAGAGGATATCCAACAAAATTCCAAGTGCAGGCACTTGAACAGCTCAATCTTTCACCTGGAGACAACCAGGGAACATTTGCAGACAAAGCACCAATTCCTTCTCCCAGACCAAGAACCAAACATCTGTCACCTAAGCTTGTGAACATGGGACTTCCTAGCCCTATGCTACAAGGACATTGAAGTGCATGCTGGACACTGCTTTAATTTTAGCATTTAAATTTGGACCATTGGTACATATTACAGTATTATAAAGGTCACAAAGGAGCTAACCCAACAACTTTTTTCTTTAGTTTTCATTTGGGTTTTCATTGGCCAGTTCATATAGAGTAAGTTTCTGTGGAATTATTTTTTCTCCTGCCCCTTAGATGTTTGGCAGTTTATCCATTGGTAGTAAGGGGTTAGGTTAATAGTTCATTCTTGTGTATGTCACATCACATTTGCAAATACAACTATTTTTTATTAGCTTCTCTTGCCTGTCTTTTGATGTGGATTCAGTCATTGTTAGAGTATTAGCTTCATTCTGTTTCATATCTTCTTTCTTCTTTCTGTTGTTCTGTTATAGTATGTTTGTTAGGAGTATTGCTTGGATCATTGTATATATTCAACATACTCATCTATGTAATAGTGGATTATTCTTTTCAATAATCTGGCACTGCTTCTAACATTTGACACTATCTTCTTCAACTATTTTCTCATGGTTACAAGTTTTGTATTGATGATATGAAAGAAGAAGTTTAAAATTGCAAGCAAGATGACTCCACAATATCACGATACTATACTGGTCTGAAAACTATTTTGAAAGAACTTTCTCTGCATCTTATGATTGTTGTTTGTGCTTGTTCTTCAAAAAGAGAGAGATGACGATTGTGTCTTAATGATGATTTTTCTAAAGCTTGTTCTCAAGTCATACTTACAATATCTTTTTTTATTTTTTTTATTTTTTTAAAAACGAAAATACAAAAATTTATCTTTTTATAACTATTTTATCTTATATTATGAATGTAGAAATATTTTACCGTATCGTTATTCTATCACAATACTCTTTTTCTAACAAAAACCTACTTTATCAAATATCAAAGTTATAATCAACTCATAATATAACAAAATTGTATACATTGAAATTATCAATGTAATATAAAACTCACAATTATTTTAATAGATTAACTTTTATTTGATAAAATTATTATAACAATAAAATATTATTTATATGCTTTTAGATTATTTATTTTACAAGTTTTTTATAAAATTTATTTGTTCTCCATTTTTTTTAATGTCTAAGTATTTAGGTATGAGAATGGATTATTCGTCTTCTTTATACTGATATGTGAAAACTATTACTAAAAACCCTCTAATGTTTAAATCAATTAAAAAACCTCTGATGCTCAAATCAGCATTATATAATAAATAATACTTAATTCATAAATAAATGACTCTTTTATAATATTGTAATAGATTCTTACTTAATTGGACTTAAGTTAAATCGGTCAAGTTTTAGAATGCTTTAATCTTTCATTATGTTAAACTTATATTTTTTTAATCCAATAATTTTATTTTAAAAAGTAATTCTATAATATGATGTCGGTGTACATAAGTTAAAAATCATCGCAGGTTAATTGTGTGTTTTTTTTGTAAATTTCTTGTAGTATTTATATTTATTAGCTTTTATATGAATTCATCATCGATAGGACCATTTAATTTGTACTGTATATGGATGTAAATTCTCTATTATATATTTTTCAAATAATTAGCTTAATTACTTTATTTTATATATATCGTATTGCTTCAAAAGAAAAAACCTTACTCTATTTATAATATTTGTTATAAGATTTTAGTATATATGATATGGAAGCTCGTATATTTCGCTGAAAAAGGAACACGTGATGATTAAGTAATCCAGCAAATAATTACTATCTTTGACCGCGTTTGGTGGCAATTTTGCAAAGTTCACACACACCACTCTTTCACTCCTTTGAGCAGTTCCCCCAAACATTTTCCTAAGAAACATAACTGTTTCTAAATGAACATATTCCTTTGTTACATAAACTAATAACAATGTTAAAATGTCAAACAGTTATCTCGTAATGCATGGATGGATATACATTATTAAAATATTTAGCAAATACATGAAAACAAAAAGCCAAACACCAACGTTTATATAATAGTAGAAATTTTGACATTATGTAAAACCAGCTCGAAAAACTTTTAGATGTGTGTGCCAGTTTGGTCTGATATATAGCCTGTTCGTGAAATTACACACATACCTGCTTCTACTTTCAGGTTTTTGAACGTAAAAATCTCTTTTGATCAATACTACACTTGCGGTGTGACCCTTAATCATCTCTGTTGTTGATTGGATTCTTAAAATACATGGCGCTGAAAAACAAAAGCTTTACGAATTAGACTGAAATAATTATTCATAGCTATATATATATAATCTGTAAAATGTGTTGTGGAGGGCCAAGTTGCTGGAAGTGCATGCACAAACTTTTGCACAGAGATTAAAAAATTGATTTCATCATAAATAGCATATCATAGAGGACCTTGGCCACCTCTAGCTTTAATTTCATGCTTTTCATTGAAAATCTTTGAGAACTTTATATACATGCATGCAGAATTAATATATATTCAACAATATAAAACTGACATATCTGATATGAAATAGCTGATGACATGAGGAAAGAAACGGTTATTATTTTTTTCTCACACAATTACCAAAGTTATTTTTTACACTTTGTGGTTGTTGAAGTCCAATGATTGAAAAAGTGATCCCTAAGAAGTGAATTCACCATTGCAATTATGCATAGTTACCGCTCTCAAAGGAACAAAAAGGGAAAACCAGAGAGGTAATTAACTAATGAAATTGGTAAGGCATCAATCTACAATATAAAGCAATTGAGATGCAAGTGTCACCAACCAACCCGGTTGAAAATAATTTCTTTATCTGCGTGTGTCCAACGTGAATCTGATAAAAGTGTGGGCCCCACCACCCTGCATGTGTGCCACGTGTACAATCCAGCCCATCTCAGAGTGAGCTCACAAGGATCCATTATAAGGCCTACAATTGTTGCAGTGTAACACTGCACATTTTAGCTCTTTGCTACAAACCCTAACTGGGCCACAATGGTACAGCTTCTCTCATTAAATTCACCACCTCAGTGTACTCACACCTTCACCATATCATCCATTTTCTGTTCACTCTTCTCTCACCACCATTCCTTTCACATTTCCATATACCCTCTTCAAACCTAGGGCTAAACCTACTACCTACTACTTCCCTAATCTTTCATATATTATTCAAAATTCAAACATACTACCAAAAACTGATCTTTCTTTGCCCATTGCCTCTGTCTACCACTGCTTTTAATTTCAGTCTGAGGAATAACATAGCCACACTCACACAAAGAAAAAGGAAATTCAAGATATGGGGCACCACTCTTGCTGCAACAAGCAGAAGGTCAAAAGAGGACTCTGGTCACCTGAAGAAGATGAAAAACTCATCAACTACATCACAACCTATGGCCACGGTTGCTGGAGTTCCGTCCCAAAACTTGCAGGTAATTTTATTCATTCAGTAATTTATAAATGTTCTATATGGTTAATTATATATTTTCTCAAAGTGCAGGCCTGCAGAGGTGTGGAAAGAGCTGCAGATTGAGATGGATAAATTATCTAAGACCTGATTTGAAACGGGGAAGCTTTTCTCCTCAAGAAGCAGCACTCATTATAGAACTTCATAGTATCCTTGGCAACAGGTTTTGTTTTTGTTTTTCTTCTTTTGTTTTAAGTTCTCCTTAATAATGATGATTTCCCCCGTTAATTGCTCTTTTTGATGATGATCAAAGGGAGCATTATTATATGAAAAAGTTTTGTTTGTTCACTTTTCTTAGCAAGAGGGCATTGTTTTGGACAGGTGGGCTCAGATAGCGAAGCACCTACCTGGAAGAACAGATAATGAGGTGAAGAACTTTTGGAATTCAAGCATAAAGAAGAAGCTGCTTTCTCATGATGTTGTTCCTTCTTTAGCCACATTTTCTGATATTCACGGTCTTGCCAATGGTTCCATGGAAAGTTTCTTCCCTTTAACTGACAACACTATCCTAAACTCCCATCATCACTTAGACCAGCTATACCTTCCCATCATCCCAACCCCAATCCTACAAGCCTTTGATCATCTCAACAATGATATCAAGATTGACATAAACAATTATCATAATAACAATAATAATAATCCCAATTTCCTACATTTTCAGAATCCAATGCCAGAAACAGTGCCACCATCCAACAACATTATTCCATCTTTGTTTGAATTAGAATCTACATGGTCCTCGTTGGGCTGTGTACCCATTCATCTTAATCCAAATCAACAAAGTCAAACAATCACCACCAAAAGCGATACCACCCCACACTTAATTCTTGAGAAATTCATCAATCCAAGTACATGGCAGAACCAGGCAGTGGAACCGACCATTGATCTTGTTCCAAAAGTGTGTGAGAGCATCGAGGATTATGTCTGCAGCATCCCATTTTCTTCTTCTGCCAATTCACAACATCAACACGAGGATGCTGTCGCGTGTTACACACCAGGTATTTGTCCACAAGATCAAATTGCAGTACCCAATCAAGTGGAGTACATTGATGCCATCGTCATGTCATCGTTGCCATCCTCAACAACAACATCTTCATCAGTATCACTCTATCAAGCAGACAAATAGCCACAGAAAGAAAAAAAAAACTTCAAGTTGCTGTCATCATCATAAGCATTAATTATTCAAATCACTACTATATATAATAGGTTAATTTTATGTATATATAATTGAGTAGTGGGAGTGTTGTGATGAGGTGAATTAATTCCATGCATTTAATTTTCTCTTGAATTTTGGAATAAGAGGGTAAGTAGATCTCCTATTGGCAAACCTCTGAGACATGCTAGTTCTGACTCTCTTCCATTAAACGATGTTTGCTGAGGTTCCATAAATATATGTAGGTTCTTTCACATGTTTGTCCTCTAAAAGTACGTGTCCATGTATGATTTTTATTTCTCTTGTGAACTGCTGGATGTTGTATAACAATCATATACATTAAGTTGACTCGTTGCCCTTTGTTTTCCTCTCTCTCTCTCTCTCTCTGTGTGACAACGTAACAAAGACAAAAACCGCACAAACACCATAGTCAACTTGTTGGCACTTGAGGCCAAAGTGACCTTACATGTGACCTAGCTAGGTTAGGATGTTCTGGCTGCTATATGACATACCATGTTCTGATGTGATCGCTTAAACAAGCAACAACCAATATGAACTGATAAATAATATCAGAACAATACGAGCTAATTGTGATTGAAGAGAACAATTTCATAACTCCAGATCATATCGACATAGACTTCTGTTTGCATCTTCCACAAGTTTTCTTTAACTTTAGCTATAGAAACAAACTCTATTATCAAAATTAAAGAGAAAAAAAGAGTCCTTTTTGCTTTTGCATGGTAGATATATTTAAGGGACCATCCTATCTTGAGTCTTGACATGTTCATTACCCGGAGAAATTTTGATCTTGCTTATACTTTGGTTAAAGTTTTAGAAAAAATAATATAAAGAACAAAACGTCACTTCCAGTCCTTTGAAAAACGAAAGAAGGGTGACGAGAAAAATAGAAGATTGATTAAGCGAACGTTTATATCTACATCAGAATTTTATCAGGTAAAAATTAAACTCCCATTACTATAATAAGAAATAGTAAGAATTATATAATAATAAATACGTGGTTGATGTCGAAATTAAGGTTGAAAAAGTCATTTACATGTAACAAAATTTAGGTTTGTTGTTAAACGAAGTTAATTTAAGTTAATATATAAGGGCTATTCAATTTTATTTAAATGATGAAAATTAAAAAAAAAACTTATTTAAAGATTAAGTAATCAAGTTAAAGGATATCATGATTCAATAGCTTTCTAACTTTATCATGTATACATTATTAAGAACAGTACATCAGGAGATTATTACATCATGTTCCATTTTCCATTATTAAATATTATACAAAAAAGAAAAACTTGTTTTTCCCATGTCGTATGAAGCACATGTTTATTAAGTGATAAGATCTTTAATATATTACAGCTCATGATTGCATGTAAAGCAACATTAAGCAGAAATTGTTGTGGGTGTAAATTATGTATATGAATTAATTAGATTTCTCCAGGAACTGTACAATTTCTTCTTCCCCAACTCCAACTTTCCATTTATTTGCTTCATTTTGTTCTACTTCTCTCATTCTTTCCATCTTTCGAACCGATTAGTGTGTAAAAAACAAAGTTTTATACTTATCATTAGAATTCATGATAGATGACTTGGATTGATATATCTTTCAGCACACTCTAGTTAAAATAGTTGTCAAGTAAGAGAAAAGTTATTGCCAGTTAAAAAGGAGATATATTCCTTTACTGAATCATCATCATGTTTTGAAGAAGCAAAAAAGAATATTTCATTCTAAGTTGATTGGTCTATGTTCTATTAATCTTATTTGAATTGGTTTTCTGATATTAAAAAACCAAAATGGAAGTGTAAATTATATAATGTTACTAATATCACTTGCATTCAAACACAAACCAGTTATTTTATCAGTATCTTGCCCTAATAGTAATGTTTCTTCTCTCGCTCAAAATTGCTATTGAACTCGTTGTCAATTTTTTCTGTCACGTTCCTTAATATTTGCTTTCTTCACTTAAAATATTAAGACAATAATGTTAGACAGTTTAAAGTATACAAGGCACTAGAGAGACAAAAAGGGACTTTTGACTTATAATTTGTATAATTTATATAGCAATTTATGTTTAAGACGTCTAACCTATTAGCATGGATTCTGACACGAACGCTGGGCACAAATACCTCAATACATGTAATCTTCAAAAAATGTAGAATGTAGAGATACACAACACTCCATTAATGAGACATGTCCGAGCTTCATAACATCTAACAAAACACGTTGTTCATTACATGACACCCAAAAAATTGTGAATGAAACCAATCAGAATATCTATGATTCATTGAGTCTAGTTACGAGATTGAGGTTATCTTTTTTATTAAGTCTTGTGTCTCAAAGCTTCTCTTCGTCACTTTTCGTCCTATTTGGTCCAATTAAAAAATTATTTGTAGAAGATACTTTAATGTGAAAATCGATAAATATTTAACGAGTTTCATAGTTAATACATAGTAAATACAATAATCTATTTCTTTACCTAAAACCTATTCAAAATAAGTTTTGAATAATTATAGTTTAACTGGTAATAATCCTGCTTTGTTATAAGCTAATTATCATCAAATATAATTATTATTTATAGATGACTGCTCAATATGTGAGTTGTCAGCATTCGATCGCGATGATCATTGTTGATTGTCCAATTCAAGATTGATGAAACGGTTATAAGGTATAGAATGATTTTTGGATTTGGAGTTTGGAAACAATAATCAAAAGTTGAGAACAGTATTGACACATAATTGTTGTAAAGTGTAAACATAAGAATAAGAATGAGAAAAAGACTATGCATAAAGAAATTTACTAAGGAAAACTGGAGTTGTTATTCAGAACCTGACATTATAAAAGAAGCAGTAAAATTAAAAGAAAGGTTAAAAGATGTTGGGAGAGAGAAATGATAAAGTTGGAAACCGAGAATGGTTGTAAGATTCCATTGGTCGTGTTGTTGGTTCATATACCATTTGCTGTCTTTCTCTTACATGTTGTCCCTGTTTCCTCTTCCTTTTCTTGTGTTTGCCGTTACCCAAGCACAGTGAATATAGTAAAATATGTTTTCTGTCCACGGTAACAATAGCTCTGCTATTTCTTTTTTCTTGCAAAAAAAGTGGAAATTCATATTAATGAATGGAAATATAAGAAAGTAAAAATGAATGAATGAAAGAGGTATTATTAAATAAAGGAAAAGGGGTTGGAAAAATGAAGGGGAAAACATGATTGTGGTGAGATATGGAATCTTCTGAAAGAATCTAAGTTAGGGGGACAAAGGTGGTTTCAATCATGGAATGATTGTGGCATACCTACCCGTTTGCCTTTTTCTTCTTCTCTGCCTTCATAATTAATAATCTTCTGATTTTGCAAATTGCAATAGAAAAAGAACAACACTCAGAAAGTTCCTTTCTCTTGTTCATCACAGTCGTCGGCACCGCGTTTCTTCAATAATTCGAAGGTCCCATAGCCATGGAAGTGTGACACAAAGGCTGGGCCTTCTTTTTCACTCTCTAATCAATTCTTTCATGGCTCAGAATCTTACAAAGTCTTCTTTCTTATGGCCAACTGTCTTCACCATCATTTCTTTTTATTAATCTCCCACCCTTTTTCTTCGCAGGAATTCAGCAACAAACTCAGCTCAGAAAAAAATTTTAAAAACAATCATACAATTTTGAATTTAAAATAATGTTCTGACAGTTATTTCTAACTTATCATTACCGAATCTTTTCTAAATAACTTAATAGTATTTTGGGATTCCATGTTAATTTGTATTCTGTTGGAGATGTGAATTTGCATCTCTCGTAATCCGTCATGTCATTGTGTCCCATTTTGCATTTTACAGCAATTAGTCCATCTTATCAATCAAAACTAAAATCGAACAATTCTTCGTCAATGTTTACTTATCAAATATTTTATTCATTTGCCTCTGGGAAACTCAGATCTTGCAGTGAAACCTGGTTAAGATCTACGACAATTGATTCAGTTTTAATATATACAGAAGAGAGAAAAAAAAAATCGAATTTACGGTGAAATTAAGAATTACATGGGGTGCAGTTGTTTTTCTAAATTGCAGCGAATCCACTTTTGGATAAAATCAAGGTGAAGAAACTTCTTCCTGCACCCCATCAATTTCTTTCTGCATCTAATCCTTGGGCATGGCATGGAGCGGGTCTAAAACCTAGATTATCAAACTACTGATCTACTACTTGATGGGTTGGGCTGAAATATTTCTTATTTTATTAAAAGATAAATATTTTTTAGTTTTTTTTTTTAAATTTGCACATTATTTCCAAGAATTTTTTTCTCACTCAAATAAAAAATTGTTTTCTGTTTTTATATTCGTTAAGTGATTAAGTAAAACTGATATTATGTATTTTATTTTGCATTTTTCCTCCCATTAAATTTTGATATTTTGTTTTTTATCCTCAATAAATCCTTTCTCATTTTAGTCTCTAAAAAATCATTGCTATTTTCGCCCATGCTATTTATTGACGTTTTTTAAATGATAAATTATTTTTTAAGTGGATGAAGAGAAGACATATATATATATATATATATATATATATATATATATATATATATATATATATATATATATATATATATATATATATATATATATATATATATATATATATATATATTCTAAATTGTTTTATTTAAAAAAAATATAATCAATATGATGCAAAGAATGATGTTTCCTTTTATTTAAAGTTGTTGTAATTTTTTTATTTTCATACGTCCGACTTGTTGGTGAAACTAAAAGGAAGAAGTCCAAAAAGAAATTATACCTTTTAATTTTTATCCTTTTGGATTTCACCTCTAAATAAAGGAAGCTAAAAGAAAAAGAAAAAGGAAATGCAAAATTCTAATTAAATAATTTTAATTAGAATAATTAAAATTATTCTAATTAAATAAAAAAAATTCTTTAAAAAAATACACATGTCCTCATACTGAACCTCTTACATACTTCATTAATGAATAATTCCCCCTTAAAATGTCAATAAACAATAAAAACTACAACAGACTAATTTTTTGATAGCAGACCAATATAAGAAAAAAAAAAATTGAGAATCAGTGTAAAGCTATTGACACCAAAAGAGGAAAAAAAGCATCGTATCTCTCCTACTTAACGAAGTATCACTTAACAAATATAAATAAACTGAATAGACCAAACTAAAAATATTTTTTATTAAAAGCAAGAAGAAAAATAAAAAACAGTTCGAGCAAATAATATATATAACCTTTTAACATTCAATTAAATGTAATAATTTGTGAAGTAATAAAATAAAATTAGGATATAATTGAGTAATTACGCGATCATTAGATAGCGGTGAGAGGGATTTAAATATTCCATCTAAGATCACATCATGGATTCTAATCTTCATGTGAGAACTTAACCAAAAATAGTAATGGTGGTTAGTTCGGTTTCAATAGTTTTGGACCAAGTTGTTCGTTAATTGGTTTTGCGAGAAATGGTCCAAACAAAAAAGAAATTGTGTAGTTTTTTCGTTGTTTGTTTTTCCTTATTTTTTGAGTTTGTATTATTAATTCTTTGTACTTTGAAATTACCTTGAATGGTTACATGCAGTGAGCGGACATTAATTTTCATGACGCCTCTGTTGGTGTTAGAATGCATTAGGGAGCCCAACCTTCCACCAAACCTCACCGTGCTTTCACGTTTCACTTATTGCTATCAACCCACAATACCTTTTTTCTAGAGTAATAAATAGCATACCAAAATTAACGCCATAAATAAAGCTTGAAGCTATATTCTTTTTCCAAAAACAATCACAGATGTTTGAACGTGTTATATTTTCTAAAGATCTAGATAGAACTCGATTATAAAACTAACTCTTTCAAACCACATTTTTCATCAGAGAAAATTTTAACTATCTTCAAACAAAAACAATCGGAAAATTACAGCTGCTTCAGTGTTTTTGCTCGCAATGGATGTTACAAACAGACGAAAGGGCATTTTTCTAAAATATGCCCAAGAAATTACAAGAAGCATTTGCTTCAAATCAGAAATAACTTAGTGACCAAAGGAACTGAAACAACGAAGAAGGAAACAAAAGTGTAAAAAAGAAAAATAGTACAGGTGGAAATCCACTATTGAATTACTATTGAATTGGTGTGACTGCCTCTGCTCCATCTTTGCGTTGATTAAGAAAAAAAAAAGAATCATCATAAATCTCAAATTTACACAATCATACTAAATTTATTGTCCATCCGGAAGCACGGTAGAAACCCAATCAGAACATGCCATTTGAATATCAGATTCAATAAGAGGAGAAAGAAACTGCGGAATCACTGCAACCTGTTCATGCAGATCACATGCAATAGTCGTCAGTCAAAGGAAGGGAAATCGGTCGCCCCCGAAGATACCAACATAGTGGCATGCACCGATAAGGGAAATGAGTACACTAAATAAAAGAAACTAATGTTAATTGAAAAGGCAATTATTCATTGCTCCAACTTACATATCCATTTTCAAGTGCTCTGTAATCAAGATCTTCGTCTCCTTCTTCCTGCTCCTTGTCCAAAAACTGAAGATACAACATGAGTATAGCTAAGTTCTCTTCTACGAAAAATGAAAAAATATTCAATTGGAATAACATCCACAAATATAAACAAATGCAAGGGAAATTAGAAACCCGAATCATGTCACCAAACTGCAGGGGGTGTCACAAGAAATATGAAGTGGATGAACCCGTGATTAAAATTAACCAATTAAAGCTACACGCGACACGAAAACGTTATTTTATGATAATCTCCTCCACATATTGCTATCTTCAAAATCATAATCATGACACAGACGTATTAGCGGGTGATAGAAAAAACTGTAATAAAAGAGTTGTTTTTCATCATATTTACCTCTAGTCTGAAGTACTTCTTCACCCTGTTGGGATCAGATTTTCCTGCAGCTCCAGTTGATTCAATAATCTCCAAATTCTTTTTTTGCGTGGCCAATCGACGAGCTGCACCCTGAGGTTGATAAAAGAGCAAGATTGGAGAACCATCGCCATTTGAATAAAAGCATTAAAATTACTTTGAAGTACGTAGGACACCTACAGCTGCAGAGGCATCTCGACCAAGCTGTGCAAACTGAAGACCAAGGCCACCTTGATTGGCCATGAAATGACCGGGTGGATAGCGGCTGCTGGAAACCGCTAGCCAGTTCAGAGTGGATTTCCGCATACTTTGCTTGGTCACTTTGAAGCCCTATCAAAAGAATGATTACACAACATCCTTGTAAACAAAAAGAAAGATATAACTATGTAACATTTCAAATCATTAGAATCTAATCAGCCAGGGATATTATCATCCACACTAAACTTTGCACAACATATGGCCAAAGAGCCCGCATTTGCATAAAGGAGCATAACATTCAAAAAAAATTGACCAATACATAATAAAATTTGCTTACCTTGTTACTCAAAGGAGATGTTGGAATTTCTATATTCAAAAAACAGCTTTTGGGAAAAGTTCCCTTTTCAACATCCTTGATGGCCGCATTTACTAATGGTAAACAGACTGATACAGCATCCTTAAAATCGTCTTCTTGGCTTTCGTCCTTCTTCCTACAACCAGACACAATATCAATTCATAATGCCCATCACAAAAGCACCAAATGTACAGAATCATGAAATTACCAATTTAATGATATGGATAACGCCGGTACACCCCATAACAACGCCTCCCTAGCTCCAGCAACAACCCCTGAGTATAACCTGGGAATTTTATAGCACGAGATAAACACGGGTTAAAACATAAAGACTTTAAAGTTCCTAGATCGTGTACAGACTTAGATCTACATGTTCATCTCTAACCATCAAATGAACAACTTACATGTGATGACCACAGTTCGATCCCCGGTTAATCCCACTGACAACCTGAAAATTCAAACCACATTATCATCGACAAATCTTCAGTCCTTCATAATGAGAACTATGAATCACACACAATTGATAATCTCCAGCGACACTAACCAGCGTAGGCTTTGACCACGAAAACAAAGCTCCTGATAACGCCAGCGAAACACAATCCACGGGAGTTCCTGAATTATATAAACAATTAAATTCTATTAACCGTATAACTGCATCGATATTATTATTATTATCACTATTATTATCAACTAGACAATACCAGAAATCTCAAAGGCGGTGGCGCCACTAACTTTGGCAGAAGCGGCTTCAACGGTTTCTCGGAGGGTTACGGAGTGCCCCGAAGCCGATTTGTCCCTACGCAACGGTTTGACAAACTACCAAATTACAAAGAGAGAACTAAAAAACGTTGTAGAAAACTGCATTCAATTACGTCACAGACTCACGATTGAGGAACGCAGACGTGGACATTGTAGAGGCCTTGTTGAACGAGAGCCTGAACGAGGTGCGTGAGGCCAGGCGAATCGACGCCATCGCTGTTGGTGACCAACACAATAGGCTTTGACTCGTCGAATTCAACGGGCTCCAAGGTCTCCGTGGATTGTTCCTGCTCCGCATTGGCGTTCGAATTGGATTCGCCTTTGCGGCTGAGAAGCACTTCTTGCAGATTGGAAACAAGCCCCGGTGGCATCATCTTGCAACGACGTCGTTGCGAACGGTCGCAGAGAAAAAGAAGATTGAAAAAGAAAAACCCTAACAAGAAGAAGAATAAGAAAGAAAGAAAGAAAAAGAAGAGGAGAAAAAGGCGGAGCAACAAAGCGCTGAAAATGAAGAAAGAAAAGTGAATGAAATTGGATTGATAAGTGATGAATGATATTAGACCGCTTCAAACGCCCTTTAAAATAAGAGAGTAATGAAACAGCTTCCTAAAATTTCAATTTTAATTTCAATTATTGATGTAGAGATCTGATTAGTTATTTATGTCTCTTCTTTTTTTGTTTTTGTTTTTTCCCCTCTTCTAAATTCAAAATGGAATAATTACATTCACAAAAAATCAATTTCATGACGTCAATCTTCTACTTTAATAATGTAAACTTGTTTGGATAAGTGTTAGGTTATGTTTGAAAATTAAATATAAACTATCGCGATCAATTATTCGAGAAAATTCAGCATCTAGAATTATAGTGAATATTTCTTGTGTTTTTTATTTGATTAATGAATCTATTAAAGTTAAGAAAAGCTTGTCATGTTTTTTAATTGCTTTTTATTGAAAAAAACGCGTTTGTAACTTTCAACAACAACAAAAAAGAAGGTTTTGAAAGAGTATGAATCTTGATTGAACTTATGAAATTAATTTGGGAAAGTCCACAGCTACAAGCTACTGCCCCGGGTAACAGACTTTACAAGCTTTCAATGCGTCACACTTTTTCTTTGGAATGATCCCAAATGGCTCATGCCACTTCAAAGTTTTGAATGGTGGGACAATCAGCAAAAAGATGACATTTTAAAATTATATTCAAATAATATAGAACTATATAAGTTTTACATTCACTTGAGTTTGAGAAGAGAAGAACAACTTGTATAAAAAATTAGTTATGATTTTTTTCATTATTCATGAAAATTAATTTGACTGTAGACGTGTTATGATGCATAAGATTAAAGAAACTGTTTTGTGATCAGAAATAATCGTGTAATAAAGTATCATGAAAGAAATGGCCAAACTTATAGACTTAGCCTTACAAGTGCTTTGTTAAAAAAATAGCAACATACATATGCACTAACAACTTTATTCCTAAAATATAGGTAACAAAGTATAACGAAAACTAAAACATAAATGTTTCGGGTATGATTTCAATGTCAACTTTCTGATTTTTAATCAAGGATTGAATTCGTCCATAGGTCTTTCATGCATCCAAACCAATAGATGGTATATATAGATATTTTGATGTCAAATTAGTTTAATTTAGATATATGAATATTATAATTAATGTGTAACCTACATTATTCATAGGTTATGTGGTAGGGTTTCTTTATTAAAATTGGCTTAATTATGGTTCAAGGGTGAGTAATCATAATCTTACATTGAGTTGATCACTTTTAAGATTGATCCTCCTTTGACGTGTTTTGTTTGATGTTTGATATAAGGTCGGACAATTTGCTTTGTGACTGTTTAGGCTTAATGACTTGTTCGTTGGGTTGGTGTTGACCATCTAATCTTATGTATGGTCATTTAGTATGTTTAGTAACCATTCGGGCTCAATGGTATGTTCGCCAAGTTGGTGGTTGACCATCTGATCTGATGCATTTGGGAATGATTGGGTGATTGACCATCTGATCTAATGCATTTGGGAATGATTGGGTGGTTGACTTCTTCCATTATACCGCTCACTTGGTTCCTTGGGGTCACCTTAGGGTTATAACGTTGATCACCCGGTCCCACGGTGGGTTCCAAAATGTTTCGGAAGATCCTAAGTTGGGCTTGTAGCAGGTCTCCAACGCCGAGTATTGTTGATTTCTTACATGTTTTTCCTTATTGTTCAGGTGCTCTTGTTGTATTATGTGCCGAATGGGTGTTGAGTTATCAATTGCTTGATTTCCAAGGTTGTCCAAAATCTTCTCGAATAGTATCTGTAGAACAACACTCCAATGCTAAAGTCAGTAAATAAATGTTCGGTTAGCAATCAATGTTATGTGCATGTATATGTAAGTCAGACCTTATACCTTTATATATAGTATAGTTGTCATGAATTTTTATTTTTTTGTCAGGCTAATCATGGTCAATCATACCTTAATCTGCATTAACAGGTTGATTCGTCATTATCATTGTTAATATACCATTCGATCATGTTACTCAGTCACAATAGTTGGCTACTCGTCATTACCAGACCATTATGTAAACGATCAACCATATCATTCGATTAGTGTGGTTGGTCACGGGCCTGAAGCTTACTTTTGAGAAGCTCAATCTAGAGGAGTTTGGTCTAAAATGGTCAATCCCAAAAAACTTGAACCAGAGAAATTTAACCTGGAGTGATCGTTTCAAAAAGGCTTGTCCAAAAGGAACTCGGTCAAACAAAGGCTATGAAACAAATACATTAAAAAAATTTCATTAAATTTGATTTCTTTACCGTCTTTCCGATTAAAATATCTAAGAATTCATTAAAAACAAAGTCAAGTTTTAGTAACAAACTGAAAAATAATTCATTTTATAATTTTTATTTATATATTTTTTATATAGATATTCTATTCTTTTCCTCCTCCAAATCAAAATTAAATTAAAAAAATTATAATTATACAATATGTTTGTATCAATATACAAATCTATAACTTATTTAATAAAATATCTTTATCTCAACATAAATTATCTCTCTTTACCTTAAGCATTGCATGTCCTATATTAAAGGAGCAAAAGAATATTAAAATTAAAAATGTAAATTTAAATTAATATAAATTTAAATGGAATGGTTGAATGACGTACCAGGTCCAGATACATGTCATTCACTAAAATGCCAAAACATGTTTTATTAATAAGAATTTAGCGTCTATGTCATGTAGCCAACAATCAGTATAATGACAGGTAGATGCAACCAAAATTTTTAGTTAGTGCTTATCCGATCTGAATCTGAATATCTTCTAATTTCTTTTTTGTGGTGATTAAAATTTTGTTTACCAAACATAATTAAATCCAATTGCTCAGAGAATAATAAATATTCTTCATGGTATGCCTGTACTGGCCTTCTTTCGACGTGTAGATCATGTCAGATTGCCAGGATAAAAAATATGTTAAACAATACTTTGAAAACATGAGTTTATTTCTTTACAAATGTTATTAAAATAAACAAATCTCGGTTTTTTTAATCTTCTTATTTTATAAATATTTTTCTAGACACATCCTATCTACTTTTTTAACAAGTATTTTTTTTTTAATTATTTATTTCATTAACACTTAATTTCAAATGTGCGTTTCGCCGCCATTCGTGTGGGCTTGCTGTGTGGTGCAAGACTTGTGGATAAACAAAGACTGCAACAGGGTTTAAGTGTCTTTCTTCCCGCACCACCCT
Source organism: Vigna angularis (assembly GCF_016808095.1). Classification (NCBI taxonomy): domain Eukaryota; kingdom Viridiplantae; phylum Streptophyta; class Magnoliopsida; order Fabales; family Fabaceae; genus Vigna; species Vigna angularis. Next base: position 2,447,197 of record NC_068980.1, read on the forward strand.
TTTTTTCCTCCTGCACCCTTATAAGCGTTGTAATCCCAAAATACCTTTTATTAAAATTATAATAAAAATTTCAAAACATGTGTTCCAGAATATATTTTTGATAGGGTTTATTTTTTAATTTTTTTTATTAAAATAAACAAATTTCTGTTTTTTTAATCTTATTAATTAAGAAATAGTTTTCGAAACACATCATATCTAGTTCTTTAACAAGTATTTCTTTTCAATTATTTATTTCATTAACTCTTATTTCAAATTTAAACAAACAAGAATATCCAATATGTCTCTATGTATTAGTTTGTAATACTCAGAACATTTCTAACAAAAAAAATCCTTAAAAAGTTCACAACGATTATTTATAAAAAGTTTTGTAAACTATTTTTTTATGATCTCTGTAACACTTTTCATCCAGTGTCACGTCACATCATCTTTAAAAAAAACTCATTCAATTTTATTACAAGACATTAAAAAAAACTTTTTAATATTTGATTTATTTTTTTTAACTATGTTTGAAATAATTTTTCCGTAGAAATTTGTTTCATTTTATTCAGAATACTTTTACTTTCAAGGATTTTCTTATTTACTAAATTTCTCTGAAGTAAAAAAACTACATATTTTTTGTTAAAATTTATCAAACTTCTTTTTAACATTATTTAGAATTTCATACTTTTTCTTTCTTATTCACTAAAATTAAAAAAAATCGGTATATCACATACAATTTTCAGTAATAAACCATTAAAAATCCTCTTACAGCTAATATGACAGATTTTTAATACTCTGACACTATTGTTAATATGACAGAGCAAAAGATAACAAAACAGTACGATGAATTTATTACAATGGTTACAGAACAAATTTCTAACAGTAAGTAAAACCACCTATCATCAATTTATTAAATAGTCCTAAAGATCTTGATCCTGGTTGGTAACTGGTGTGACATGTATAGAGTTCAAAAGGGGATATTGTAATTTCAAGATGCAGTAATATACCAAAGACAAGTTTACTTTAGCTTTCAACATCAATGCAAAAACTTAGTGCCAGATAAACCAGAGAGCCAAAGCTAAAACTTGTTACATTGAAGCAAGAATTACCAAGTTAAATAATATACTTACATAAAAGGACAATTAAACATGTTACAGAGATAATTTAAACATTGTCACATGGTGCTGTCTGCAGTGCAGTGCCCCATTCTGAGCTATCCCTGACCCTTTCTTTTCCTAGCTCTACTTCTCAAAGCAGACACACGGGCCCTGTTCTCAGTCTCCTGGAATTAAAGAAACCAACTCAGTTTCCAAAAAGAGACATTTGAGAAACAACAAACAATGGCATGCATCATAATACTCACCCTTGTTACAATCATATGTTTCAGGCCAGCAACTAGCTCAAACAAATACTCATAAGCAGCCTTGTGTGGTTCCTGCAAAAGGAACCTTTACTTTAGTTTTGGCCTAACCATGTTAACACATATGTTGTTGGTATATCATAAATGATACACTCTACCTGTATGTTTGGAGGCAGAGGTAACCCTTCAACCAGTGATGCCCTTGGAACCTCCACAACTTGAGTGCCACCTGATCCATCAGGAAGTTCAACACTCCAACATGGGGCATTGTATATACCTAATGCCCCAAAGTCAAACTCAGGTCTCATCCCTTCTGGATAAAATCTTTCAGAAGCAGAAAGGGTAGAGGTTGAAGCCTGTGCATTCATGTCAGCACAGAAGTAAGTTGATTCAGTGTTTCCATCTCTAGCCAGCAATATGACATAATGATTATGAGAAAATGTTCTGGACATCTCAAGTCTTCACAGATGAAATAGTTATAGAGACACATAATAAATGGAGTTTTAAGTGATACAAATTAGCATGGTTGGTTGCACATGTTATGTATCATAGGCATGGTCAAGGGCCTTTGAGCCTTACTTCCCATATATTTTTTTAACTCCAACACCAGAATATTACTGATCCATATTCACACAAAAGTCCTTAATTCAGGCTGATATGGGCACAGACACAAAATTCACATTCAATCTCACCTTTCAAACATATAAAGGTTTAGTGCGCAAGCATTGTAAATCATGTGGGAAGAATCCATTTTATCCAGTGATACATGAAGAAAATACAAAGCATTATACATAATACCACTTTAAATGTCAACAATCCTGAGACTAAATTGAATAGATGTCTCTTGCTAACACAATGTACAATTTAGAATATAAAGCTTGACAATAACCGCCCAAAGGCAAAATGATGTGAAATATGTGAAGCACCACAACATTGTCTACATCTATTAGAAATTCTGTTGTTCTTACATGCAATTATACTCATTCATCCTATAGTTATCACATGAAAAGGAAAGCCGAGGAGCACTTCTTGGAAAAGCTATTTGCTAACATACACTTTGAGAAGAGTCTAGTTTACTCGAATCAATGTTATTAGCACCAAAATCAACATAGGGATCCACCTGAGAAGCAAGTAAAAAAAAAGTCAGACGATAAGAAAAACACTACAATAATTGTCTGATCTATAATTAGCATGAAATGAATATATTCTAAGCAAAAAAAAATTTCTAGTGACAATTCTCACATAAATTAAAATATTTTAGTGTATAAATTCTCCTTATAACCACAATTTTCCTGATTAATTACTTGATTTTGTTTTTCAAATCTTCTCCAAATTCAATACAAATCTCATTTTCGTGAAGCTATCCCCACTTTGTATTTGATTCACTATCCCTACTGTAGAAAAGAAAACATGTCATTCAGATTTTGTATGCTAATTTGATAAGTAAACAGTACCATTGGTCTTTCTGTCCCTTTGAATGAGTGAAAGGAAGGACTGGCAAAATCAGGAAACTTCAATACGGCATATGCCCCCTTATTGTTACATCTCCTTTTACCAAACTGCAGCATAAAATAGCTTTTAGGAGATATAATATTTCAGATGCTGCGGATTTCATAGGGTTGTTAAAATCACCATGTCTGTATAAAATTCCTGTTTGCAGAGTTACTAGTGAAATCAGAAATATACACCACATGCTAATTGTGAATGAAATTTCCATCATTTCAAGGATAAGTTAATTGTAAATAGGTATTCCATCATGCTAGATTTCTAAGTTATAAACACTAGATGTTACTTGCAGAGAAAATTGTAACCACTATAAGAAGTAATCTTTTTCAAGTTGGAAGTGTCATAGCACGGTAAAGCTAGCTTTCCCAGTGAGAGGTTTTAATTTTTTCCATACATAACGTTTGAATCTAAGATCTTTGTTAAGAAAACCCAAACATGCACGCATTAACCATCCATCAGTAATGATATCTCATACATTAACTATAAGACGTAACAAACAAAATATATCACTAAAATTCAACTTAACAAATTAATTATAAAACATAATGTTAGTCCAGTGCTTGCAACAAGCAGAATAAATAGATTCAAATCCAACATAACAAACTTATGAAGTAAATAATTTATCAACTTCTAAAACCAATATTTCCATTCTCCAAGATATGCAAAATACACTAATGGGAAAATATACAGAGATTTGTGAAGTTGAAATAACACAAATCATACAGTGATTTAAATGGTATTTGTTAAAGTAATGGTGCTTGTAACATTATTTAAATAACAATTATATATAGGTATAGTCATAAATGAAAATTACAACCAGTAATAAATTAATAATATTGATAAAAAAAATGTAAATTTGAACCTGTGGATAGTCTGGAGCACTAAAAAGTGTACAAAGTTTTCCCGATTCTCCATCATGATCTATGCTGTATCCTCTCAGCATATTCCCAAGATCATCATCTTTACCAGCCCTTGAATCGGGTTCGTCATGTGATCTGATAATCAGCTATGCAGAAAAAATAACATTTACTAAGAGTAATATTATTTGGTAATAAGTCAAATAATAGTTTACACTGATTCTTTTTTACAAATCTAAGCATGCAATGCAATCCATTTTGTGCGATGACAGGTATCATTGATGACAATATGTTGTTATAATAGTTCCAAAAATACAACACTAAGCTCAAGCGTGGTATTTTAGTGATTGCATTCCCGATGATTAAAGTGAAAAGAATCAAGTACAAACAGTATAAGGGAATTTTTGAAAACAATAATGGGGAACTAGCACACCAAAAAACATGAATAATTCAATTTTCTTGCTGGAGCAAATGATTATAATGTTTTTCTTTTCAGTTAACAAATAAATTTCCTGAACATAGGAATATACAGAAATAAGAAAAGAAGGCAGACTATGCTTAAACAGAGTAAGTAAAAGAGAAAAGTGGTGCTTTGCTTCAAATAATAAAGAAAATAAGCATTCAGTATTGTCAAATTATCATTTTGAATTTTATTACCTTTAAACTGTGGTTCTTTAGAAATTCCTCAGTGCAATCAGGACCCCACCATAAACCTAACTTATGGCCTGTATTATCCCTCAGACCATACCTGTTTGATGGTCTTGACCAGAGAACATCACTCAACAATATGTTAGGACCTTCATAAGGACAATCTATACAGGATCTTTTAACTTCAAATAACTCGGCTAAAGAGCCAAGATCCACTCTATGTGTTTTATTCCGTTTTGGTCTCTGTGAAGGGGCTGCATGTATGCTACGGAAAAGTCCTCCATGAGTAGTATAAACACAGTTGGCAATAACTGAAGCTAATGGAAGCTCCTTGAAACACTCTAGGAATTTATTGTAGACATCATCACCTTGATCACCATATTTGGCCCACACCTCCTTCTTAAAACCATATCTCGCAGTGCAATATCTTGATTCATGATTTCCACGAAGTAGAAATACTCTGTGAGGCATCAATACCTGAATATGCAATAACAGCCTTTACATACTAATAAATACTCAGTGTGTAATATATACGTAAGTATTCTATTTGTCCATCATAACAGTTATTAGGTCATACAAATATTTCTAAACAATATCTTCTGTGACCTTTTTTCTCCTCTTGGTGAATGTACACCAAGAAGGAAACAACCACCAACAAAATCATGAAGGATCTCAACATATAATAAGTTTTGCAGCCATCACCTTACCTTCCAAGCCAGTAAGACCAAAAATACTTCAATTCCCCAAGCTCCTTTATCTACATAATTTCCATTAAAAACGTAAATCTGGTTCTCAGAGGGCACTCCTTCATGCTTGAAAAGAAACATTAAATCATGAAACTGCCCGTGAATATCGCCAACTACGATTACTCTTGAATCTTCTCCTTCGCAATTGATCTCCACACAGTTTGGTTCTTTACACAAAATACTGCAAGCAGCATCTGTCAATTTGTCCACCAAAAGGGTGGGTACAACATGACAGAATTCCGATGGCAACATCTTCTGTGAGGCCTGCTCAAGGATGACCATCACATCCTGAACCCACTCAATTGTGACACAATCATTAGGCGGCCACATAAGAAATTGCTCAAAGCATGGTAACAGAGACTCCTGTATTTCATCTATCTCATTCTCAAACCTTAAAACGTGTTCTACATCCAACATCTCATCTTCGTTAGTCATGCTCTGTGCCCCATCAATTAGGGCATCCCCATTGCTAATCTTGGCTGACTCAACCACGGGACTATCTTGCATTCCTTCATCCACAAAGCCAACCTGTAAAACTGATCAATGTACCTTAAAGAGAAATCTTAAGTCGAGACAAAATGAAACAAATTAAAACATAACAAGACAGCAAGCACAATTAACCCCTTAACCCCTTACTTCTTCGGCAAGCAAGTTAGGCCTAGCTATTGCAACTCGAGGTTGTTTATCAATAACCCCATGTGCAATTTCTTTCATCCTCGTCACTAAATGCATCCTTTGGTCATCCAAACCTTCAAAGGACATTCTACTTAATATCTGAATGATATCCCTGGATGAACAGACCTGCAAACTGCATCAAGTCAGTTAAGAGAGACAAACATCAACATTGACATAGTCCATGCCGAATTAACCCTCAAACTAAAAGGAATCATTGTGAACCATTTTCTCAATGCTGTAGCGCAAGGCAGTGATGACATCACTCCTAGTCACCTGCAAATATCACCCAACTTATGAGGGTAATGTTCAGCAGGACAAAGATAAACGTGTAAAAAAAACACTTGTAATAGCAGCCGCTAAATTTATCGATGTAAGTACCTTTCTATCTCGGTCATCAACAACCCCACGTGCTATTTCTCTCATCATCACTAAAGAATGTACTTGCTGATCATCTAAATTTGCCAAAGACATCGAATTTATTCCTTCCAAAATCTTCTGGCACCCATTCTTAATTCTCTCTTTCTGGTGGTCCATGATAAGAGCCCGCAAGCCCGAAGAGAGAACTACATTAACTGACACATGTAACAAAGACAATACCCCAGATGATTATTTTCACTCAAACTAACGTGAAGATAGTTAGACAATAGAAAGGTGAGAACTTTAAAAGTTCAATGAAGACCCAGATATGAGGAATGAAGTGGTGAAGCAGGTTAAGCAATACCCTCACTCCTGGTATAACCTTTCTTCCTTCACTTTAGCAGGTACTTCTGCTTTTGTTCTATAAGAAAAATGTTCTTCAAATTGAGAATTTGAGTGCCCCGATTTGGGTAAGGCAGCAAGCGGAGCTTCAAAGTCTTCTCCTTTATCCTGAGCGAGTGATGTACGTTTCCCAAAAGGAAGAAAATTAGGGTTTGCTTCTGGTGATTCACTGATTCTAATGCTTACGGATCAATGGAAATTGATAATGCAGAAAAAAGGCAGAAATTATATTATTAATTATTATTAATCGTCAATAATTGAAGAGTAATAATAAATATGTTTGTGATAAATGCTTTTAATCACTCCAAGTTTATTTTATTTCTGTAATTGGGAGATATTTGTGATCAAACGATACTTCAGTAATATCTTTCACCAAGTGGTTGTATTTTTTAAAACAAATACCACTTGGTTACAATTTTATGTTTGAATCAAAGTTCATATTTAAATATTTTTATGACTCAATTGCATTTCACATTACCATAATAATGCATTGAGTTCAATGTTTTTTAGTTTATATAAATCTCCCTACTGTTCACATTATTAATTTTTGTTTTTGTAAATTATAAGAGATTTAAAAACAGATTTTATTATTATTATTATTTAGTGATAACATAAATATAAAATGTTTGGTAACATAATATTTAAAAGGGATTTGCTAATATAATGTTTTGATTTACATTACTCATGAACAATGAGTGATGGAAGCTAAATTTTATAAGGACTTAAAACATAAAACATACTTGACAAATTAAAGTTGTTTTTGATAAGTTTCTATATACTCACTTAAATATTGAAAAATGGATGTTTTGTTTTATTTATTTAAAGATTAAGAAGATGACAATATGTTAGGGAAATAGTTTTTAAATGTATGATATAGGAATGAAGTTGGTTAATTTTATTATATCTGCTATTAAAATTATTATATTAACTTGGAATAGGCGGAGTAAAACTAATATTTTTTTTCTATTACATACTAAATGAGAAAATTATTTATAAAATAAATTAACATATTTTGACGATTATAATATTCATAAATTAATAAATTTATGCGATCTTATTGCGTAGCTTATGTTTCGAATATTAGTTAGATTTAATGCATACTTCCATAGTTTAATTTCTGGAATGCTGAATTAAATCCAAACTCGTGTATAACAGTAATAGGCAGAGAAAATTGACAGGGAGGAGTAATTAGAATTCAGAAGGGGCAGAAAGAAACCTTCATACCCATTTGCTTCTGTGAGTTGGCCCAATGGTGAATTTCCAGTTTTTCATGTGTATTATCGGACGACTCTGAATAATCTACGAATTTGTAATTATTAATAAAAAGATTTTTTTTTCACAATTACTGTACAAATTTAGATATAAACCTAATGTTGGGTGAGTATTTCCTACGATTTCGATCTTTATTTTTTATTTTTGTTAATGATATCACAAAGTAATACATTCATGGGAGTGGAGATAAAAAAACTGAAGTTTTCAATTTGTTTTTTAAAATAGATTAATTAGTTCATGTATATATTTGATTTTAACATTATAGTATTTTGCCACCATAAAACTGAGAAAGTGAATAAATTATATATTTTAAAAGATTTTAGCCATCAATTCGTCAATTTGAAATTACGAGTTAAAAAATTAAAACATATTTTTCCTTTTTCTAAGTCATGATTTGTTTTTTATTATTTTCATCCAATGATTTTTGATATTGAGGCTTTTAAATAGGTTTTTAATTTGATATTTTTAGTTTTTGTATTGTATGATCACTTGGTTATATCACATACCAAATCTTTTATATCTTCATGAGTTATCTTTGTTACCCCAACTAAAAAATAGGATTGAATAATCAGTCAACGAAAAATCTCTCTCTCTCTCTCTCTCTCTCTCTCTCTCTCTCTCTCTCTCTCTCTCTCTCTCTCTCTCTCTCTCTCTCTCTCTCTCTCTCTCTCTCTCTCTCTCTCTCTCTCTCTCTCTCTCTCTCTCTCTCTCTCTCTCTCTCTCTCTCTCTCTCTCTCTCTCTCTCTCTCTCTCTCTCTCTCTCTCTCTCTCTCTCTCTCTCTCTCTCTCTCTCTCTCTCTCTCTCTCTTCTCTCTCTCTCTCTCTCTCTCTCTCTCTCTCTCTCTCTCTCTCTCTCTCTCTCTCTCTCTCTCTCTCTCTCTCTCTCTCTCTCTCTCTCTCTCTCTCTCTCTCTCTCTCTCTCTCTCTCTCTCTCTCTCTCTCTCTCTCTCTCTCTCTCTCTCTCTCTCTCTCTCTCTCTCTCTCTCTCTCTCTCTCTCTCTCTCTCTCTCTCTCTCTCTCTCTCTCTCTCTCTCTCTCTCTCTCTCTCTCTCTCTCTCTCTCTCTCTCTCTCTCTCTCTCTCTCTCTCTCTCTCTCTCTCTCTCTCTCTCTCTCTCTCTCTCTCTCTCTCTCTCTCTCTCTCTCTCTCTCTCTCTCTCTCTCTCTCTCTCTCTCTCTCTCTCTCTCTCTCTCTCTCTCTCTCTCTCTCTCTCTCTCTCTCTCTCTCTCTCTCTCTCTCTCTCTCTCTCTCTCTCTCTCTCTCTCTCTCTCTCCTCTCTCTCTCTCTCTCTCTCTCTCTCTCTCTCTCTCTCTCTCTCTCTCTCTCTCTCTCTCTCTCTCTCTCTCTCTCTCTCTCTCTCTCTCTCTCTCTCTCTCTCTCTCTCTCTCTCTCTCTCTCTCTCTCTCTCTCTCTCTCTCTCTCTCTCTCTCTCTCTCTCTCTCTCTCTCTCTCTCTCTCTCTCTCTCTCTCTCTCTCTCTCTCTCTCTCTCTCTCTCTCTCTCTCTCTCTATATATATATATATATATATATATATATATATATATATATATATATATATATATATATATATATATATATAGGTATAAGATAAAGATATATTTAATACATTTTTAATACTTAGGAATACCTTGATAAGTAATCTTTAAACTCAACACGAACAAGTGACATCATCGAACGATAACTTAAAGAATTTAAATTAAATTACAATAAGATATTTGACCTTAATTCATATAGACAAAGCAGTTTTCAATAAATATTGATAAGAAATTTCTTACATAGGAAACATGTATTTTTAAATACAAATTTTTGGTAGAGTAAAATTTTAAAAGCTTATAATTTTGAAATAGAACTCAGATTAAACTAATATATATATATATATATATATATATATATATATATATATATATATATATTTGGACCATGTTGATAGAGATCGAAGATCAAAATTTAAAATAAATAAAAATCCATTTACTAAAGTGTTTTATTCCTTAATATTTTTCAAGAGCTTAGACATTTATTTTACATATTTATACTACTAGTTAGGAAAATTTTGAATTTTTTTCTTGTACTAATTAGATATTTATCAAACCTTAACATTTTGTTTTTCATATTTTCGTGTTTTATTTTGTGTCTTTTTCATTTTGTATGTCTTTTTCATTTTGTATGCCGTTTTCATAAAACTACGACTAACGATTTCAAAATTGCTTTAGATTTTTATCGAGTCTAACATTTTCTTTAAGTTGACGTGCCTCTAGATTTACAAAACAAAATTATTTTAAAATTAATTACATATTAACGTTGTCGTAATTAAATATAAATGAAAATTAATTAGTATAAAAGACTTTTGTACTAAAATTGTATTTTCTTTTATTGTGTAAAAACTATGTAGAATAGTTGCCATTCAAAGCTGATTATTTATAAATAAAAAATAAATAAATAACTATTTTAAAGAAAAGTGATGACATATAAGTGTGAAAGGGAAATTAGCAAAGATAAACCAATCTATAAATTCTGCCGGCCTTTTTCTTTCTATTTTGCCGCCTCGGTTAAATATTTAATTATTCTGATTATGTTAACACGGTTAAGATAAATATAGTTATATTAAAGTAATACAAAATATACTGTTAATATAATAAACTTGATCGAGTTCCAAAAGCCAAAAGGTGTTTTTGACCTTTTGGAGATGGGAAGAGTAAAATTAATCTGTTTATTGGTTTAGTACGTTATAATCACTTCAATGTATTTAACAATAGAAATGTTAGAAATTTATTCATATATATCAACAAACAAACATGTCTATTTTTTACAATAATTTGAGTTTAAATTTTATGTATTCTGAATGAATATTATATATCATTGTTTAATAAAAAGTTACTTCCATTAATATGAATTTATAATAATTAATTTAAAGTTAATAACTTTGTGACGGGTGTAATTAGTGAATAACTATACATTGACACAGTTCAAATGACAAATTTTCCTTTATATCACCGTATAAAAAAATGAAGTGCGTAAAAAAACTAAAACTAAAGTTTACCTAATTCATCTAAAGCGGAACATTAATTCAAACTAAAGTTTATATAACATCATAAAAAGAACAGGTCAAAGATGACTACTATTAAAAATTACAAAGATGATATCAAAAGACATGAATTCACACTATTCAGCAGTTCATGATATTAGGTATACTTCTTCGTTCTAAGTTTTAGAAAATTGACAAAAATAAAATTTTACAAAACAAAAATATTATGGAGCAATATACATAACATCTTATATTTATAATTTGACATTTCTATATAAAATTAATGTCGTTTTTTTCAAATTTTACATTTTATCTTATCGTAAAAGTCATGATCATAACAAAAAAAAATACTAATATAAATAAAAAGCATAATAAACTAAATATAAGTTTTAAATCAAAGTATACGGTCTCTCGGGGACGACCACCCGCTTTCTACCGAACGGCCTCTAGAGGCTGACCGAGCACTTTTTACCGAACAATCTCATAAGGTGGATCGACCATCCAGACCGAATGGCTTATCCCAAGCCGAACGGTTCCTCCCAGACCGACCATCAGGCCTACAACCCTGGTCGACCACGTGGTACAGACCGAACGGATATTCCTAGGCCGAACGGTTCCCCTTAGGCCGCCACCAGGCCGACCACCCATACTGAACGACCGTCTCGGCCGACCAACCACTAGGCCGACTGCATGGTTAGATTATAAACAGTAATAGCTCATTAAATCCTCTGATGAAGATTAAGGCGTGATTGGACCATCATGAAGCCCACAAAAGGTAAAAGCCCATTACGGCTAGTATAAATAAAGGTCTCGAGTATGACTTCAGACCAGGTTGCATAAGATGCACTATATACATGCATTACTTACCGCTCGGTTACATTACTAACTTGAGCGTCAAAGTGCCTTTGACAGGTACCCGCCCGGCCGGCTCGAAAGAGGAGGGAGAACAAACAACTTGGAACGTGAGGAGGATCTAGGTGGCCGTCCGACCTTCACTGAATCCGTCTACCCCTCGATGTGTTCGTCCAGTCATCAAGAGACGCCCGATCAGTCTTCAACGTTCGTCCAGTCTGCCCCAAGTCTCGTCCGATCTGTAGCGTCTACAACATTTGTCCGCCCAGTCTTTAGTATCCGCTAGTCTTCGATACTATTAGGAGTGTTTTAGTAGGGTCACACCATATCCGACCGAAACACAAAGTAATTTGATTTTTAGAAAAAAATAATATAAGTTACAAAACATCCAACATTTTACTAAGATGTATATAATAACATATATTTCACTATATATTGATTAGTGTTATAAGATTTTGCACCCGTCTGTTTAGTTAAGCATGTCTTTAAGATAAATTTAATACTTTTACCGAATGTGATTAATATTATTAGTCTATCTATGTATAAACTTTCATCTACTCTCAATTTTATAAAAGTTCATCTCTTTGTCTCAAATAACTAGTAGAGTCAAAAAAAATTCATTGTCAATACACTATATACAACTTATCCAGATATGATAAAATTTCTCCTTAAGAGTAATAACATTAATTATGACAATGTCGTGTAACAAGTACTCTAAAATATCAATATTTATAAACAATTAGTATATATGTATGAACATACAATTTTTCACATAGTTAATATTTATTTGTTTTGCCTTTCTAATGTTATTATTAATATTATTTTTTTTCATATATAACTACGTATTATCATTTCACTACAACACAATTGGTATGTTAATAATAAATTTGGTTATAAAAACTACGTGGTAAAGTTTATTTCTTCTTTATCGTTGAAATGAAAAACTGGTTTTAGTAAAATTGAAAAGGCCAAAATGATCTAAAACGCAAGTAAAATGAGTAAAGGAAAATCAGAAAATGTCTTTTTAATAACTTTTTTTTAACAACTTTTTAACAATAGCCTATGTGATAGTTTGTGATTAGTCTGTTTCAAATATTTTAACCAATAAAACAGTGATACTGGTATCAAAAATTTATTAATTTTTTTTATTAAAATATCATGTTTCATGAGTAAAATAGTGATAAGTTGGAACATAAAGATACACCGGATGCATGATTGGTTGGTTCTTTGTGCAAATAAAGGTCAAAGTTGGTGTCGGAATGTTTAAAGCACGTCACATGGTAATGTGATGGAGTTGTGAATTTTATTTTCTGTGTTTCTCAGACCATTTATTTGCCATAACAATTTGGTTGATGAATAGATTTAGTAGATCAATCTTCAACCACATGATCCTATGACCATAATTAATGTACCACATCTTCAGTCGTGCACTGCCACAACGTACGGATCACTCAACATTTCTAATTTGGTAAATTCTATCTTTTCTGCATATAAATCAAAAATAGGTTTTCACACAAATTAATATATTTGTATTTTTTATATAAATTTTTGAATTTTATATTCATAATAAAATCTTTTATTTTTTATATTTATAAATTGGTTTGTTTTTATTATGTTCTCATTTTTAATTTACGTTTGTTTTTATTTTGATACATAGAGTGTGAACTTGCAAAAAGTGATAAGATTTTAACAATTATTTAAATTTTATTGTCTAAAAGGAGTTAAGATATTTGTATAATTGAGAGTATATTAGTGTTTATCAAAGAATATAAAAATGAATATTAATATTAAATATATTTATAAAATTGAATCGTGTATTCATGTTTTTATATAATAAGAGGCTAATAAATAATAATAATCCATCAAACTATTAGTATTTAGTTATAACATCTAAATATAATTTAAATAAATATAAGTTTCATCTGCTTTATAATAAAAATATTTAAGAAAATCTCAGTAAATCCGTTATTTAATATTTAATATGTGAATTTATTAGAAACAAAGTTCATTAACATAATACCATTAAAATTAATTGAAATATTATTTATTTTAGAACTCAAAACTTCATCATAATTTTACTTTTAAAATATGTTTCAAAATATTTTAAAAGTAACATATATATTCAAATTACCCTTAATTATAACTCTTAAAAAAACTCATAAATGTGATAACAATTTTCCTTTTTATGTATATTATCAAAACAAATTTATGTGAACAAACCCAATTAGCCAATATTAAAACTTTATAGTATAAGAGAGTATTTTTTTGAAGACAACTTTTTTATTGGTTTGTTTCATTAGCTAATTAAGTGGAATTTAAAAGGGATAGTTGACTTGAAAGAAGAAAAGTAAACAATTGAGCAATCATATGCACAGAGAAACTTTTACATTAAAATTAGTGAAAGTTCATAACGAAGGTAATACAGTAAAAGGTTGATAAAGTGAATGCCTGAAAAAATGTGTAAGAGTGTTATTTAAAGGCAAGTGGGTTGAGTGGGTTGAGATTTGAATGAATGTGGTCTTTGAGCAAACTTTAGAATTGAATTTTAAGTGCAAA